>NW_024465894.1:29834615-30447500 GCF_017591425.1 Ochotona curzoniae | reverse complement strand
CCACTTTCCCTCTCTTGCTAGTTCATCCCACCTCCCTTTCTCTTTCTCTGACTTATTGGAAATGATGGATGTGATGATGAAGCAGAAGAGTCCCATGTTCATTACCTGGCAGTGATGAAATGGCTGGGAGGCGAGGGAGAGTATCCTGCAAGACCACAGAAATGCATGTAAGGTCTGCAGGTTAGAAAGCTAGACCAAGCTCCAGATGCTTTATGCTAGCTCCCAAAGCCCAGTGTTTCCATCTCTTTCCAACTCTGCGTTCAAGGATGGTGCGTTCCTTGCTCAAGATCAGAATGATGGAAGTAATTGTACAATGGAAATAAGCAGGTAATAGTGCACTCTGTCACAAGCCCCGGAGCTTGCTTAATTTAGTGTGCATTCAATGCCTGAATAATCAACATACTGTCTATCAAAAGTAGCTTTGTAGGACCAACATTGTGGTACATCAGGCTAAACCACTGCTTTCAATCTGGACATCCCATGTCTGAGTGCCAGTTTGAGTCCTGGCTGCTCTGCTTCTGCCAATATCCCTGGGAAGCAGCAAAAGATGGCTCGATTACCTAGGCCCTTGACACCTACAGTGGCAGACTGGGATGGAGTTCTAAGTTCTGGCTTCAATGTGGGCAAGCCTAATCATTGCCATTTGGAAGGTATATATGGAAGATCATTTTCTAGATTCTTCTTTCTCTATCATTCTACAGTTTGGAAAAATAAATCTTTAAAAAAAAAGCGGTTTTACATGAATGAAAACTGGGGCTTTCCAGGGCATGTATACTGTGAGCAGGAGGGGTCCCTGCATGAGTGGCATGCTTGTCCCTGCATCTCCATACATCAAAAGTAGCATGTCTAATTTAGGAATATGAAACAGTTTTGATTCTAGAAGGATTTTTGTTATCTGACTTGGGCTAAACTTTGCCATTGGAATAATTTTCATCTATTTTAAAATAAGCTTTCTGGCAAGACTCTGTAGAAGCATGTGGAATTCCCAGCACTTTTTATCTTCCTGCAAATCAGTGTTTGTCCTGGGGAGAATTTCTCTTTTAGAATTGTTCTCATTGCTACCTCTGATCTGACAGAACACTTAAAGAGTGTCACTTATCTTTGATTATTGAAAGCATACAACATCAGTTTAAAAGAAGGTTAAAAAAGAAAGAAAGAAAAGAAAAGAAGGAAGGAAAAGACAGGAAAGGAAAGCAAAGAAAAAACAGAAGAAAAGTGAAAGGAGCCAGTAATTGTGAATGACCAAATGGATTTAGATCTGGGGGACTGATCACTATAGCATTTATAAAACATAAATCTGTTCCTTATTTCACTTTGAATGATTTGGGTGATAGGCATGGTGGTCATCTAACTGAGTTTATATAGCTTGCTCATGACAGTGTTGGAGGATTCCAACTCAGCTTTGACCCTGACGTCAACCTTCTCACCTCTCTAAAACAACTCTCCTCTCCTCTGTTTTAGTGTTATAGTCTTTAAATGTTACAGGGGAAATTCCAGGGAAGGGAACGCCACAGGGCTCAGGTTTCACAGTCTTCTCTCGCAGGAAATCCTCCCTACCGTTGAACTTCAGGGTCATCTGCTGTTGTTTAACACCATTTTTTCATATTCACTTAAAGGAGTAATGCTGCTTACTATCCTTTGTAGGAATGTGTCTTGTCCTTAAAACATCTTAACTTCCTATTTTTGCAGTGTGAAAAATGGATCCCCAAAATAAGTCTTGCAAACTCATATGACATGAGCAATCCTTAGATGCTGCATTACCGTGTATAATATTGGAAGACCTTGTTTTTTCAGTAAATTGGGCCAATGCAAGGGTGGGGAACCCCCTTTTTTCCTGCCAAGGGCCATTCAAATCTCTATGCCATTATTCATGTACCGTACAAAATCACCAACCTAAAAATTAACCTACTTTAAAATTTTATCAAATTTTTGAGTCCTAATTGAGGTTGTCTTAGCAGAGTCAAACCAAATGATTTTGCACGGTTTCTACCACCCTCAAGCCCAGCATTCACCCTGCTGTGGATCTAGATGGTCTTCCCAAGTCAAACACCACAGGAACATGCTTAAAATTGCTACTAGGTTGTCTAGACCAGATGGTGAGGCCCTGGGATATGAATACTGCATGTCATCATTGCAGTGGTTTTCGCTATGGGTCTGTGAATCCCTCTGCGGGCAAGGCACCCAGGAAACATGCTTAACTTCTTGTGAAAGGTATTGTAGCACACAGCTAAAGATCAACAGCATCTAAAACATAGTTTTGGTTTTTATCGCATAAGTAAGCCTTGAAAATGATTTAGCCTCTCCACGATCTTGTTTTCTTATCTATGACATAGAGGTAGTAATACTTATCCACCTCATAAGTCATTGTAAAAATTAAACGTGTTAAGACACAAGACATGCTTATCTTCATATCCGACACACAAAAGTGCTGCCTTGTTGTTACTTCTTCTTGATGGTCACTGCCGGGTCCTTGAAGTGCCCATATATGGTGGGAAGGATGACTTTGTACTTGGCAGCCAACCTATTTTCCAGTTTATTTAGCTTGTCCTTCACACTCCCAGGTTGCTCTATTAGCTGTCTCTTGCTGTGTGAGAAATGCCTTACAGTTTAGCTGTGTACAACAAAAGCTGTTATCTCACTTTTTTTAGGTCAAAATTAGGAGGAGATTAGTTGACATGACCTGGTTCTGGGTCTCTGATGAGGATGCAGCCAGTATGTCAGTGTAAGGTGTAAGTGGAGGGTGATCCGCTTCCAAACATGCTCTCCACGGAGCTGGCTGACCTCCATGTGTGACTTGGGCCTTGCTCCCAAGGAGTGCCACCACTGATATGCTGTAGTGTGTACTGATTCCCTAGCCTACTGACACAATACAGTGTATTTATTTTGTTCAAGTCTTGCACTATCCAATATGATAGTTAATATTCATAGGTGTTGTGATGTGTGGTATAAAATATAGAGTAGATTTTCAAAGTACAGATTGCAAACAAATGTAAATCATCTCATTGATTATTTTATATTGATTACATTTTGAAATGATTTGGATATACTAGAGTATATAATATACGTTATATAACATACAGTATGTTTTCTGTTTTATTTTAATTACATTTTTATTGGAAAGGCAGATATACAGAGAGAAGGAGAGACAAAGAGAAAGACCTTCTATTTACTGATTTAGCCCGCAAGTGGCCGCAACAGCCAGATCAAAGTCAATCTGAAGCCAAGAGCCAGAAGCCAGGAGCCTCCTCTGAGTCCTCCCTGCAGGTGCAGGGTCCTATGGCTTTGGGCTGTCCTCTACTGCTCTCCCAGGCCACAGGCAGGGAGTTGTATGAGAAGTAGAGCAGGTAGGGACATGAACCAGAGCCCATAAGGGATCCAGGCAAATGCAAGGTGAGAATTTTAGCCACTTGGCTATTGCACTGGGCAGTTTCTTTTTACTTTTAAAAATGTAGCACATTTCTTATTGTTGTTATAGACTGGTCAAACATACTCTGTGCTTTTGGTCTACTAGAGTCTTGCTTTTTTGAGCTTTATTTTCTTCTAGTGCACTGGAGACCTCTGATCTTCCAACTCAAAGTACTGCTAACCCTGCAGGTGGGTGTCTGAATCCCTTTCTAGAGCACTCTGGTAACAGGGTGTCCTGGGCAACGTGTGGCAAGATTTTCAATGCATTAGACTCAGACTATCGATTTTCCGTGAGACTGGACCTTATTTCCAAAAGTTAGATTCTGAAGTTCTGTTTTTTCTTTTGAAACACTGCATCAGCCTACACAACTCCACCCAGATGCGTTGCATACTCTTCCATTGTGCCTCTCTTTTCCTCCTTCCTTTTTACTTGCAGCCTTCCGTCTTTCCCGACCTTCTTCCTGCACTGCCTCCATTCTGTTTTTCTGTCTTCTCCCTTTCCCTGTCTTTTTTCTTTCTTTCTTTCTTTCTTTTAATGATGAGTCAATTCAGAAAAATTCAAGTCCTAATTTGGTCTTGCAGAGTGCTGTATATAAAGTCATCAACTACCTCCCTGGTTGATCTGAATATTTGGAAGGCTGACTCTAGAGGGGTGTTTTAAGACGATCACGGCGGGGTGTCAACAACCATGGAACAGATTTCCAACCTCACTGTTGTGGGGTGCTGTGTTCGGACGGCCCGCGTGCCTGGGATTCTTGGGGAGGACATCTCTTGCATGGCCTTTCCGAGCTCTTAGGTTGCACACTCTGTCTAGACAGCCTTCAACATTGTCTCATCTGCTTGCATTGATCATTGAGTGGGCTGTGAGGCCTCTCGCAGGCCTCTGCCCCAGTCACCCTTCTTGTTGACATTCCAAACTGCTAAGCTCACAAATGTACTGGGAGGACAGTAGCTCGAGGACACTTATTCCCTAAGAGAGAATCCTTGACTTTCACGGTATGTGACTTTGCTATTTTCCCATCCTTGTAAGGGCTTGACATTGTTTCAGAAAATAGTGTTGAATTGGGGAATGCCATACCCAGTTTCTTTCTCACTGACCCACGCCATTCAATTTCTTCATTTTCCTCAAAACCTTTTTTGGAATGGGGCAGGATTTTAAAATAAATAAATGAAACCGTCTTCAATGTAAAAGGAGGTTGGGGGTTTGAAGATTCTGTCCTTCTGAAACATTTGAAGCAGTTAAGCAGAAAAGAATAAAAAAATCTGCTGGGTTCTCAAAAAAAAAAATAATAAAGACCAGTGGATAGCCACAGTAAGTAGTGGGATTCATATTTTTGATAACTTGCGATTGGTGAAGGGACAAATCATTAGTTGTCCCACTTTATTTTATTTTATTTTGCTCATTTTGTGCAACATAGAGATCCCAGAGGACTTAAGCCTACTTTCTCTGTTCTCAGAATTTCACAGCACTCCTATCTGACCACAGGGGTGAGAGAATCTACTAAGGAGAACTGAGCTCAAATCAAGAATTGTGTCTGTGTGAGTTAAAGGAGGAAAAAGAAAGGCTAAGGAATTGAATCCTAAAAGTCATCTTTTTCCTACTCATCTCTGTTCTGACAGGGGGCCTTTTGGAATAATTAGTTGGGATTTAGTTTGTAAAGGACAGAGTCACTGCATCGGTGTCCGCAAATGATAGTTACCATTCTGTTGCTGTGGCAACAACACAGGCAGAAGCCAGTGGAACGCTTAGACAAGAGAAGTAGTTCTCCATGGTGGTGGGGGTGAGGTGGGGACGGTGTAACTGTCACCTCTGAAGGACATTGGATCACGTCTGGAGGCACTTCTGATTGTTTCAACCATGGAAGAGGGTGGTGGCATCTGATAGGTGGAGGCCAGGGATGCTGCCTACCACTCTCCAATGCATATAACCTCTCCCAACGACAAACAACAGAGTCAATTCACTCAAACTGCCTGTAGTTCTGAGACTGAAAGACACTGCATGAGAGCAAGAGGTGTTCCCCCAGCCCATCCTGTGCCCTGAAAGACACTGCATTTCAGATGTCACGCAGTGTTGGACTGTTATTTTGGTTTTGCTTGTTCATAAGATATTCACCTGCTGGTGAATAGATAAAGAAAATATGGTACCTGTACACGATGAAGCCCCACTCAGCCATAAAAGGGAACTAATGCCTGTCTCTATAGTCAAGAGGATGCAACTGAAGACTCGTCAGAGCCCAAAAGGCAAATGTCATCTTTTCTTTCATTTGTAGTTAATATGTAGAGTACAAAAAAGATGTATGATGTAGGAGTGAAGGTGACATCTTGTGACTTAACTATTGTTTATAACCCTCTATACGCCGCTGTAGGACAGTGGTAGTCTTTGTGTCTCCCACTTGTTGAATTCCTTATTTAGTGGATGGTTAATCCGGTGAATAGACCATAAATTAAAAGTATATTAACACAAAAATTTAAAGGAAATAAACAAGGAAAGTGGAGGGAGGGGGGATGGAAAATGTCATTATGGGTTTAAAATATTACGTATAAAATACGTGAAATCTGTTCTTTTGATATAAATTCCCAAAAGGAAAATTCTTCAGTTGATTGAACCAAAAAGAAGTTTCAGTGAAGAGACAGATAGACAACTGTAAAATGGTTGCACAGATTTGAAGAATACGAACAGTGCTTCTGCGAACTTTCACCTGGAAATAATCATGCAAAGGCAGTATAATTAAGCACAATAACTGATAGATAAGGAAGAGGCTCCTTTGTCCCTGAAGTTCCAAAGAAAGTGCATATTCATCTGGGATGTGTCCACCAGGGCAAGTGGCAAGACAGGAAGTCCTGGGATGCAGTGGCTTCCCGTGCCTGGTATCTGCACTTCTGCAGAGTGTTTAAAGACATTGTCACACGCCTTACAGAAAAGCAGGGATGCAGCATTAAAAAGACTAAACCCAACATTGCTCTTAAGCATGTACGTATCATTCCTTTAGATACACTTTTATCACAATTATGTAATGCCTGCATTCCTCAGAACTTCACCTTACAGATCTATCCACTGCCCTTTTCTGCCCTGCCCTGTGTCCCTGGGGGCTGACACTTATCAAGCCAATTATATGGATGTTATTGCTCTTTAATTTCTACCTGACTCAGCTAGTGGGAGGCACTGGCAAAGAATCAGACATTGGGATATTTATTTCCTACCTCCGCCCCCTACTTTTGACATCACTTTCCTGACTACAGGCATCGGTGATTAGAACTCCCGCTGGGTGGCAACTTCTTCATGGTTCCAGTTCCCAATGGGATCTGTCAACCCCCGGTTCCTGCTCTGCTCATCAGATCTAGGAGAGCTAAAGGCTACCAGCTGTTGCAGGTGTCAGAGTTAGTCTTTTATTGATTGTATTAAAGATACCCACATCTCACCTGGCAACAGGAACTTCATTCACTGCTGGTGGCAAAGTGCAATGGTGCAGCTGCTTTAGAAGACAGGTGGGCAGTTGATTTGAAAAAAAAAATGATACTTAGTTTTACCGTGTGAGTCAGCAACTGTGTTCCTTGGTACAGATGCAAATGAGCTGCTATCTTCTATCCATACCCAGATATTTATAGCAGATTAATTTCTAATTCCAAAAACTAGAAATACCCGAAGGGTTCTGGCGTTAATAAACGGGTAAACAAACTGGTCATCCATGCAATGGGATTTATTCAGTACCAAAGAGAAATGAGCCATCATGCCATGTCAAGACATGGGGAAAGTTTAAACGCATATTGTGAAGTAAAATGAGCTAGTCCAAAGAGTTCACATACCCTGTAATTCCAGCTAGGTGACATAATTGAAAGGCAGAACTACCAAGACAGGGAAAAAGGAAAAGGTTGGTGGTTGCCTGAGATAGAGGGAGAGTGGCAGGAATGACCGCATGGATCTCAAATAATTTTTTGGCAGTAAATTTGTGCAATGCCATAATTGTGGCTACAAGTCATTATATACCTGTCAAAATCCACTGAAAGTATAACACAGAGTGAATTCTAATATAAACTGTGGCCCTTAGCTAATAAAAATGTGGTGGTATTTATTCATCTTTTATAAAAAAATATACCATGCCAATGCATGATGTTAATTATAGAGGAAACAACAAATGAAAGAATCATATGAGATATGGAAATTCTTTACTTTCAGCTAAGTTTTCATAGACCTAAACCATTCTACAATGAATTTTGTTAATTCAATATAGATGTGTGTATATAAATACATATATATGTGTATATATATATATATATATACATCAGAAAATAGTGCTACTCATTTATTTATCTTCAGTTAAAAGCTTTGCAAAAAAAAAATGTGTTTCTGGTCCAATCTCTGGCTATTGTCAGTGGGATTGTTTCAAAAGGCACAGTGGAAACAAAATGAAAAAATAAGATGATGATTCTAGAATGTACATCAGACACCAAAATGTCAGTGACTCTTCATTTTATCAATGCTAGCAAACTAATTAAGAGGCGTATATCTCTTTGATTCCTTGACAAAAAGTAGCAGTCAAAATGCAATGGTTAGCTTGGGACAGTCCTGATTTAGGCCTGTTGTTCTGAATGTAATTGTTAGCAGGACCAAATTTTCTTCTTCAAAATGTCCTGGTTTGACATGACATGACATGACATGACATGACATTGCAGTTGTGTCTCTAAGCCTTTACTTGGGAAAGAAGTTGCAAAGTTCTACAGACAGGACCTAGTCCCGTTTACACCAGTGTGTCTGGGCAATGTCTGGAACCAACAGATTAGACAGAGAACAAAGGTGTGTCTACTAGGACTCAATGTTCCCCAAACAAGTGGCTTTATCAGATGAAATTGTAACCTAGATCTGAAAATGATTGAGTGCTATTCCTGTGATGAAACATCAGCTTGAATAGTAGACGGAGTTGCTAAAGTTGAACTTCAGGCCATCTGAGCTCCTTAGGAGTAACAACTGTGCAGTAAGTTGCAGAAGTTGCTTTTAGGGACCACCTGCCTGTTCCCCACACTGAGTACAAGGTACTGAGTCCAGAGGCTTTGCTTCTAAGCTTAAACAGCTACATGGAACTCCAGCAGCCAAGTTTCATTTGCCAGAAAGGGAATTTTCCAATCATCCTTCATTTCTGTTGATGCATTCAGCAAATACCTACTCTGGCTGGGCACTGTATGGGAAATTCGGTAATGAATAAAGGGAATAGGAAAATCCGTTTTTAGTGGGGAGAGAAAAATCAATAAGCTAGAACCAAGTTGGTGAAATTCTGTAATGATGAATGCTGCCCTGGCCTGGAGGGAGGCAAAGGTGGCTTTCCGGAGTTGAAAGGTTAGCTCCTTCTGAAGAAGCAAGTGAGTCAGGCTTGTGAGACAGTGTTGATGCAGAGCGCACTCCTGCCCTATAGAATCGATGAAACTACTGAGCAGCCAGCCAAGAGGAAATATGCTAACTCTTTGGTTGGTTTTTCTTGATAAGCAGAATGTAAACCAGTATTCCCAGGAATGCTTCAAGCACTAGAGAAGGACTGTTCTGATCAGGGTCATCTGGTCATGACTGATAATCCTCCCCCTCCCCGCCCCCCCCGGAACAAAGTGCCTTCCTAAAACAAAATCCTTTCAATCAATTTCCCACAATCTCAGGTTTTCCCGGTCTGTTCTCAGGTACTATAGCTATGTGACAAATTACCAGAAACTTCCATGACGATGATAACAGTACTCACTTTGTTCATGACTCTACAATTCAAAGCAGTAGCTCAAAATTCAAAGGAATAGCTCAGCTCTACTCCGCTACTTTCCTCTATGAGGGATGCTCAAGACTTTTTACGTCTGGTAATTGGCACTGGCTCTTAGCTGAGGTGTTAACTAATGCTGGTCGGAAAACCTGCATGGAATCTTTCCATGTGGACTGAACTTCACAGCACGGAGGAGAGCGAGAGAGTAAGAACCAAGTGAATTCTGTGTTACAACCAATCACCATTGGAGCAGAGGATGTCCAAGGCCAGTGACAGAGAACACAGAAGTCATGACTCACTGAAAGCTACACATGTGAAGAGCAAGTACAATGGAATATGCTCAAGCAGCCATCTTTGGAAAATATAATCTTCCACAAGTTTTTAGCCTTTGAACTTCTGACAAGAAGCTTGTGTTCTTTTTTTTTTAATATTTATTTATTTTTCTTGGAAAAACAGATTTACAGAGAGAAGGAGAGACAAAGAGAAATATCTTCTGTTTGCTGGTTCACTCGCCAAATGGCTGCAATGGCCATAGCTGAGCCAGTCTGAAGCCAGAAGCCAAAAGCCAGGAGCTTCTTCTGGGTCATCCAGATACAGAGCCTAAGACTTTGGGCCATCCTTCACTCCTTTCCTAGGCCACAAGTTGGGAGCTGGATGAGAAGTGGAGCAGCCAGGACATCAGCCAGAACTCATATGGGATCCAACATTTGAAGAGAGAAGATTAGCCAATTGAGCCATTGTTCTAGGCCTGAAAAGCTTGTGTTCTTCCCTTTACATAACGGGGGGGACTCAGAAGATCATATAACTCAACTGTGGAAGGTGGAGTTCTGAAGATTCAGATTGGAAACTCAAACCCTCACTGGAGGGCAGGCAGACAGGGAACATCCAGAGACTCATGATTAATATGTTCCCTCTGTGCAATTAAAATGAGCTATAATAAATATCTTTAACTTTTAAATTATTTTTCAAATGGATAAAGGACCAGTCCTACTTACTGCTTAGGGGCAAAAGCTTAGCTTCAAATTAGAAAATAATTCTTTTTCTTAAAATATAATTTATTTATTATTTGAAAATCAGAGGAACAGAGAGGAAGGGAGAGAAAGAGAGACAGACAGACAGACCTCCCGTCCATTGGTATGTGCTCCAGATGGCCACATAGTCAGGACTGGGGCAAGCTGAAGCCAGGAGCTTCATTGGGGTCTCCCACATGGATACAGGGGCCCAAGTACTTGGGCTGTCTTGCATTGCTTTTCTCAAGCCATTAACAGGGAGCTACATTGAAAATGGAGCAGCTGGGACTTGAACTCTAACCTAATGGGATATTGGCATTGAATTTGGTGAATTTACCCACTAAGTCACAATGCTCTCCCCTAAAAATTCATGTACAAAATTGATGTGAATGAAACAAAACAATTGTGTGTGTGTGAGTGTGTATAATCTCCTTCTTAGAAAGTTGAATGTATATTTGTCTGTTCTCCAAGAGGGAGGCCTAGCATGACACTTTTGCCATCTTGTTTGACCGTAGAACCCTTCTTACAAAAAAATCATTCAGTAGCTTATGGAACCGTTTAGGAAATTCCACTTAGCCAGTGTGTTCTAAGAGAGAATACAGTAGACACAGGTAGAGACATTTCATGGGTTTATGAGGGGGTGGAAAATTTTTATTATAAGCTGAAACTGTGAAGAGAATGCAATGTGTGTATTTCAACTCTGGTTGACAGAATGCTATACCCTATGGTTCCTCAATGAAATAGCTGAGTTCATCAGCCTGAGTGGCAGTCTTGGGATTTCCGTTGATGTAACTTTTAGGGAAAGGCTCATTCATTCACAAGTGACTCAAAATGTGAGGGACAGTAGGAAGCTCAGTCAGTGAGTGAGTAATGACGCATGACTGACAGCTTCATTTCATCCTGTTGGTTTGACCGTGTTCATTACCTGGGAGTGATGAAATGACTGGGAGGCGAAGGAGAAGATCCTACCAGACCGCAGCAATTGTGCATCGGGTGTGTAGGTTAGAAAGCTAGGCCAAGCCTAGGATGCCAAGATTCCACTTAAAGAGATGGGAAACACATCTGCCGAGTTAATGAGAAACACAGATATTTCTTGGGAGTTCAGAACCTGGAAATTAGCGAGGCCAGGAAAAGATCTAGAGGGATACAGCAGAGAGTGAATTTCATGGGAGTTTGCAACACGATATTTGGGTGAAAAGAGCTTGGTTTGTATTCTGTAGCAAGAGGAAAATCTCCGTTTCACCACAACAAGTGGAACGTTTTTGTTCCCTGGGATCCTGGAGGGGCCTCATCTGGAATACTATCTCCCTACTTGGCACCACATCACAGTCAGGAGTAGGTAAATGGCGGCAATTTCAGTATTCAGAGGAATGCCTTTGGGTTTGGATGCAAAAATAAAATATTATCAAATCCTTTTGGCCTTTGGGGAATCTTGACTCCCAGCAATCAACGTTGGGAGACGTTCAGGAAGACTGAAAATCTTGGAAGATTCTGCAGGAAATGTTCCTGCCTACAAGTATATGAAGATTGAAAGAACCAAGGAAAGAAGGGGATCATTGCTCTGGGAGAGTGTGGAATTTCAATCAGAGACCATTGTAGACACTGCATGCTCAAGATGCTTTAAATCTATGAAGCCTAGGGCCCAGTGCGATGGCCTAGTGGCTAAAGTCCTCACCTTAGAAGCACCAAGATCCCATATGGGCACTGGTTCAATTCCCAGCAGCCCCGCTTGCCATCCAGCTCCCTGCTTATGACCTGGGAAAGCAATCGAGGATGGCCCAATGCCTTGGGAGCCTACACCTGCATGGGAGACCAGGAGAAGCACAGCTTCTTTGAATAAGCACAGCTCTGGTTGTTGCAGCTACTTGAGGGGTGAATCATCAGATGAAAGATCTTACTCTCCATCTCTCCTCCTTTCTTCTCTGTATATCTGGCTTTCCAATGAAAAATAAATGAATCTAAAAATATAGTCTACGAGTCCTCCGGCAGGCTACTTGAACACAACTTGCCTCTGCACATTTTAGGTTAACTTCAGGACAAGAGTGTTTGATGCCATTTTTAAAAGCCTTGGATCCTTCATGACCAGGAAGCTTCATGATGAAGTGCCCACATTATTTAACAGTGGAGTGATGAATTGATGTTCTTTCAATCATATGAATAATACAATATGCTTAAAGCTGCTTACATTTCCATCAAAGATTGTTTCAGAAATGGGAAATCTTCATTGCCATCAATATCATAATCAGATTAAACATTGATATCATAATCAATTAAACATTGATTAAAAATCCTACTCAGACAATGGAATAATAAGACTGCTCACTTTGTCTCCTGGATCAGCACCAAACGACTGATTTCTCAACACGCTAATCCCATATTACCCTCTCTCTTCTCTCTTTTCCAGTTTCCTACTCCTTCCTTTTCTCCCTCCTCTTCCTCTTTTTCTTCCTCATTCTCTCCATTTTCCTTCTTCTTCTCAATCTACTCATCCTCCTGCCTTGTTCTGTATGCCCTCTTTGTCGTCCTTCTGCCTAGTAGTATGTCTTAGCTCAGGTTACTGTAGGAAGTTCTGTCGAGGGCCCTGTCCAGGTTGCAGATTAGTTTATGCTTATTGCATCCTCACACATGGAAGCTGAGGAAGGGGACCACTTTGGGATATGTTCTAAAAAAGGCACTAATCCTGTCCAGGAAGACCCTGCCTTCATGAATTTCCTTTCTCCCATGTGCTCCAACTATTCATATTATTCCATAGGAAGTTGGATTTCAACATAGGAATCTGCAACTAACCCTAACCCTAGACCCTAACGCTAACCCTTAACCCTAACCCTAACCCTAATCCTAACCCTAACCCTAACCCTAAACCCTAAACCCTAACCCCTAACCCTAACCCCTAACCCTTAACTTGTAAGAAGGCATGCAAGCACTCAGTACCTAACAGCTTGTATTCCATTTCTCTCTACTTCCTTTTCCATTAGAAGATTATATTTTTCCCCCACCAGCATTTTTTACTCTGTTACCTCTTTTCCTATCCCTTTGGTTGTAAACTACACTTTCTACACAAGAAATTTCTTCTAAGGATTTCTCTAGTAATTTTCCATTCCCAAAGGATCTTGTGTGCAAGGCAGAACTGCCTCCTGAGTACAAGAATCTTCTTCATGAACTGCTTGGTGTCCAACACAAATTTAGAAATAGGAAATTAATGTCTGTTAATTCATTTACTTAAAAAATGACTGAATATATAAAGGAGGTGCTCAAAAAGACTAGCAAAGATTGCCTCCTTTCCTCAAAAAGCTCAGACACTGCTAGATGTCATTAAAGCCAAATGACATGGGAACAGGCCCACGGACATGCACAGCTGGGGAACACAGAAGGCTTTTTGCCATAGAGCTCTAAGGGTGTGCTGTTTGAAGGAAGCCTTTTAGCATAGGGAGAATGTGTGTATTCCAGGGGGTAGAAGAAGAAAATGTGGCATTTTAGACAAGATATGTTATAATAACATAGGACCTGTTTTGAGATTAATGGGCAGGAAGGGGAGGAGTACTGAGTGATGCTGGAAAGGCCTGAGGCATAAAACTTTGAGAATAAAGAAGAGGTCACATATTAGAAATAACTGCCAATTGGGGGCCTTAGAGAAATGAGTTTGAATGTGATTAATATAGCCCACAGTTAATATTGTGAAAAGTACTTATAACTTGTAAAAATTAAGTTATGTAATTAATAGAATCCCCAGGGATGGTATTTGCTTTTCGGGGAAGATATCCAATATACTGTGACTGTCACTGATATTGTTATTCTGAAAGCTTCCTGCTTGTTGCTGGCAAGGAGGCGTGTTCAAAGGCCCTTGGTGTATAGATGATGTCTGTGGACAGGAAGGACTTGGTACTTGTTCGTATAAACACATCTGTATCACAAATTGTATTGTTGGTCACAATTCTCTAGCTCATTCTGTATCGATGGTCTTGACAATGTAAGTAATCCTTCATTGCCCTCTCAGGCCACGAGCAGTGAGCTGGATGGAAAGTAGAGCAGCCGGGACATGATGTGGCACTCATTTGGGATCCTGGCACTTGTAAGGTGAGGTTTAGCTATTGAGCTTTCACGCTGGGCCCCTACTTATGAACTCTTAAACAGGTCTAGAATATTGTGCTGAATTCAGTGAATATGATCTCATGGATCAGTTTCTGGGATAGAGAATTTTCATTGTGATATTTTTTTTTGTTCAACTTTTTTTCGAAGTTCAATGGAACAAAAATATCGCCATTCATTTCAACAGGATATCGCCTTGTCTGCCAGGCAGCAGACTGTTACTGCAGCTTCGCCTGCATAGCAGGGTTGCCAGATTTTCTATGTCCTGTCAGTACATCGTGTAGCTAGTAAAGAGAAAGAATATGTAGAGAACAGTTTGGAAGTGTCTGCAGGGGAGATGGGAGGTTTTGTAAACTCTGGGCAGCTTTGCAGCATATTCAATGTGGACAGTGTGGATAAGGCCTTAAAGTTAGTCAGGAAATGAGTGCACACACAAAACATTTAGAATAGTGCCTGGCCAATAGCTAAATGCTCAAAAGGAAGGAAACAAAACAAAAAGCAATACTTCTAAAAGTTAACTTTGCAAATAAGGGTTTTCACTTTGTGTTTTGACATTCAAAATAAACCTTTATCATATCTACATGCCTTTAAGTGTGCACGACATTCTAGATCAAAGATGGTTCCATAACGCACATTGCTGCCCACAGGAAGTTGAACAGAGTACATGCTCTCTCTTCATTCTTCTCCCGCTCTTTGTGCAACAGCTGCTGACCACAGCTATGACTAGGACACTGTGCCTCAGCCATGCAAAAACCGGTCATTGTAAAGGTGCCTCCAGCCCTCAGAGCTCTGCCTCTCCTTTACGTGATGAGATGCACGGGAGGGAAGAGTACCCAGGATGGGCAAGAATGTCCCAAGCAAGAGAGAGTAAGACGGCAACAGTTCTGAAGAAGAAGGAACTGTAAGAAACGGGGAGTGGTGTTTCATATGGAAGTATCTTATTCTGCAGCTTGAAAAACAGACCAGAGGTGTGTAGGAAAAAAGGCAGGTTGGGTCAATTGCTTTCTGTCTGATGAACAAGACGTGGGACCGAAGCATTGTTCTCAATCCTCTGCAGAACCTAGGCCTCACTGAAGTAGCTGATCTGATGAATTTTGGAAGAAGGCATTCCTTTGATTCTAAGGGTAGAGCATATAAATGCAAACATTAATAAATGTCCATATACTATCTCTCTCTCTCTCTCTCTCTCTATATATATATATATATATATATATACACTATGTATACGGTAATATATAGAAGTCTTATACAGATACAACACATTATAATCGCTCAAACTTTTGAGAAATAACTTACAATTTTTATGTAGTTATATCAAGTATATATTCCTAGAGGTAGGAAAATAATGAATATTGGATACTCCTTTCGAAAAACAAGCAAATAAAACCTTTAAGGTCTATTGAAATTGTTGAACTAATGAGAAACTTCATGAAAGGATGGATGGGAGGTTAGAACTAATAGGTTCGGGAAATGAGAAGTAAAGACTATGCAGAGGAGGGCTACTGCTGTAGCTCCACAGAGTACTCCTCTAAGCAAGCGTCGAATCCCGTGCTGGTAGCGGATTATATCCCAGCTGCCCCACTTCCCTTCCAGCTCCATAGTTACGGCATGGGAAAGCAGTGGAGGATGGCCCACATGCTTCAGACCCTGCACCCATGTGGGAGACCCCAGAGAATCTCCTGGCTCCTGAACTCAGATCAGCTCAGCTCTAGCCATTGTGGCCATTTGAGGAGTGATCCAGCAGAGAGAGGATCTTTCTCTATGTCTGTCCTTCTCACTGTAAATCTGCCTTTCAAAATAAAATAAAATAAATCTTTAAAAAAGAGATTGTAAAGAGGAGAAACTCGACCAAATGATTTGTTTAATGTTTTATTTACTTATTATCTGAGATTATCAAAAGTCAAGAACTCAGTTCCATCCCCTTGCACAGGTGATAGGAATGAATGATCTGAGCGATTCCGGCTCCCTCCTTTTCAGTAAGCTCGAGTTAAGAGCTGGAGAAACAAGGAATTGAACCTCAGTACTCCAGTGTGGGACATGAGCATTTTAATTGCTGGGATAAACACCTTTTGATAAATAATGGAGTGCTATGGTGTTAGTAAGTTTCTGAATGTTTCTCCTAATAGTCTCACTACATGAGGATACCTCAGAATGTTCCTGGGATCTGGAATTTAAAGTTTATTTTTATGCAAAAAATGAAATCCATTTATATGAGGGATCTTTTAAAAGTTTTTGAAAAAATATGCAGTGATAGAAAATGTACCCATGGGTTTCAACTTTTTTGCACCGAATAAATTAATGTTTGATTCAGTTTTCATGAAGATTTTCAAGCTCTCGCATAGATTCCGTACTGAGTGTGTTTCCAATCTTAATCATTTTAATATCAATTGCATTTTGCCTGATGATCTATTAGTTCCAAACATAAGAAAAAACAATTCTGAAAAGCTTGTTGTAATCAAAGTAGAGCCTTGCTTGAAGAAAGAAAGCATACATTCAACATTTGAAAGGCAGAGAAGGATCTAGAAGCATTGATTTGAAATCCAACTCCACCCTGACGTTACTCATGAATGACTTACTCATGTTCGTAGTATAAAATCGAACTTGCAGTCACCTCCGCCATGACTGAAATGTCCGGATCAATTAAGAAAGAAGGTAGTCTTCTTGCCTCTGAATAATGGGTATGGAATTTATTTCTCCAGGAATTGACTAGCCTTAATGATTACGATAGAATGTCAAGTGTTTTGTGTAGATAATTATTTCATAGCTCTACCTGAATCATTTCCTTGGAACAAAAAGGTGATTAGATTTGTCTGGGGCTTAAGTGATTGATTTGAAGAGAAGCTCTAATATGAGATTTTTATAGATCAGAGGAACAGAAATCATCTTTTTCTTTTCCTTTTTTCATCATCAAAATCAAAAACCAAAACAAAACAAACAAATAAACAAAAAACCCAAAAAACCTTTTTCATTAAAAAAAGTATTTAGAGGGCCCGGCCGGTATGGTGGCCTAGTGGCTATAGTCCTTGCCTTGAATGCGCCCAGGATCCCATAGGGGTGCTGGTTCTAATCCTGGCAGCCCTGCTTTCCATCCAGCTCCCTGCTTGTGGCCTGGGAAAGCAATCGAGGACAGCCCAAAGCTTTGGGATCCTGCACCCACATGGGAAATCCAGAAGAGACTCCTGCCTCCTGGCTTGGAATTGGCTCAGCTCCAGCTGTTGCAGCCACTTGGGGAGTGATTCATCGGACGGAAGATCTTCCCCTCTGTCTCTCCTCCTCTCTGTATATCTGCCTTTCCAAAAACAAAACAATAACGTGGGATCTTAGGGTTATATGAATGCTACTGTTAAGCCACATCAATTAGGACATGAGCAATGAAGATATCCTGTATTTGCTGTTGTCTTTGATTTCAAAATTTCTTGCATTTTTTACACTAAAATTGTCTTTTGTTTAGCCTGATACTTAGCCTCATTTGTAAACTCGGGGAATAATGAAAGAGGGTTTCCAGAATTGTATTGAGAGATAAAGGTCAGACAGCCCGATATTCGCAGGTAGTTAAACAAATAAGGTGATTTTCAACTACAGAACATTGGAAATGGCCAAAGAAGGAGGCTATGTGTAGATTTTAGCGTCAAAATTTTGGTTTGTCCTCTTTTGATTTCAAGCAACACAACTTGCTTTGTTTTGACCAGTCCTTAGCTCCCCAGACTTACACAGACAATATATGAAATCTTAGGTTAACAGTTAATGGGTGATAGAGTAAGGGCAGAGACTTGATCTAATGGTGCTGTCTGAGAGGTGAGCCTGGTGGGAGGCATGCCCAGAAAGTGGTTCTCACACACACACACACACACACACACTGATTACTTATTTTTAAAAAGGCTTGTTTTAATTTTCAAGGCAAATTTACAGAAAGAGAAGGAGAGGGAGGGAGGAGGGAGGAGAGAAAGAAAGAGAAGGAAAGCTCTTCCATCTGCTCATTCACTCCCAAAATGGCTGCAATGGCCGGAGCTGGATCAATGCACAGCTATAAGCTACCAGGTGTCGAACATGGGTACAGGGTCCTAAGGAGTTGATCCATCTTCTGATGCCTTCCCAGGTTGTAAGCAGGGAGTTGGGTCAGAAGTTGATCAATACAGACCTGCCCATATGGGATGCTGACACTGCAGATGGAGAATTAGTTTGCCACTACACTGGCCCCAAGAGGGCTAATTAGAGACCCAGAGTGTGCATCCCTGTGTTTGTTTCCTGCCAAATAGACTGGGAATCTCCAGACTGTGAGCAAACATAACCCCCTTTCCTTCCCCAGTTACTTCTCTTGGGTGCTTTAGCTGCAGTAGTGTGAAGTTGACTAATCCATCACCCCTTCTAAGAGATGCTTACATTAGGCATCATTTTCCTCTGTTTGCGCACAGCTCTGCAATCAAATACTCAAGGACATAGAGTCACTTTGCATTTCTGCCATGATTTGCATCTTGTGGCATTCCCTCTGAAATTCGCATTCCTGAATAGCTGGAGACTTGGCTACCGTAAATCATTTGAACCAGTTGTGGGATAAATTCTAGCAACATCCAGAATTAAATAGCTCTGCTTTCCAAGCAATGCCTTGTTTCCAAGTTTTGACTCTTACATTTTTGAGAACTGCGTTATGCAGGGTCAATATGGATTACTTTTTTTTTTTCTACCAAAAAATCAGGAAAGTTGGGCAAGGGTCACATGTTCTCACACTCATGTACTGGGAGGAACACAAGTCAGGTGCTGTTCAATCTGTACCACACAGAGGGACAGGGAAAGGAAGTCTCAATAACTGGACAAGTCACTTGAGTGCTGGTAAACTACGATACTTACAAATTCTCCTTACATTGTCAAATTGTTATTATCTCTAGTCCCTCTAATTCAACTTCAGTTTAAGAACCTGACCTTCCAGGATGTTCTCTGTCTGGTATTTTAAAAACACAGCTCCAGGCCCAGCATGGTGGCCTAAGTGGCTAAAATCATCACCTTGAATGCTCCGGGATCCAATGTGGGCACCTGTTCTAATCCCAGCAGCCCTGCTTCCCATTCAGCTCCCTGCTTGTGGCCTGGGAGAGCAGTGGAGGACAGTCCAAATTCTTGGGACCCGGAAGAAGTTCCTGGCTCCTGGCTTTGGATGTGATTTCTTGAGGAGTGAATCATTGGAGAGAAGATCTTCCTCTCTGTCTCTCCTCCTCTCTGTATATCTGACTTTCCAATATAAATGGATCTTTAAAAAAGAAAAAAACATACACAGCTCCAAAGTAACTTCTGCCCTTGCAGACCTGTGTGATTACAAATATCACTCTTCTAAGGTTGGATTCGATTCTTCTCCTTCTGAAACACTCCTCTGACTCCTTGAAGTCCTAAAGGTGTAGTCTTCACATCCCTGTTGTGACGGTCAACCACACTGCTGTGAGCATCAGCGATGGCTGACGTGCTTCATCGTGCTTTTCCCTCTTTCCTCACAGGTGCACAGAATGTCTCTAAACACATTTTGATTCTTTCTTTCTTGCATTGTTTCTCTTTTCTGGATCCCACTCATCCCTTGGGGACGTGTAAACTCCGGTGTCTATTATCACCTCTTGGACAGAGTTGGCCAAATCCTGTTTGCTGCAAACACTGCATATCTCAGTTACCTTTATGATATTTCTTGTCATTGTGAATTATATAGGGTGTCTTCATTCTTTGTCTCTGTTATTGACAAATTTCTAAGATTGAGATGTGATTATGTCCAGGACATGCTTTGGAATGTGACAGGATCTGAAAAAAACAAAAAAACAGAAAACAAAAACTAGGGGTAAATAAAAGATTACCCACATCAGAGTGGTTAAAATATAAAAATATAAATTTCCAAGTTTACATGTGCTTTGTAAGGCTGTTAGGCTCTACCTACTGAAGCCGAACATGTCTTATGACCCAGCAGTTATACTACTGAGCTTGTTCACGAAAGAAATGAATGTTTAGGGTCATCAAAAGGCTCGTATAAGGAACCTTATGGAAGTTCTACTGCACATAGTCTAATTAATTAATCACTCAATATTCACAGAAGGATACACAAACAAACTGGGAGGTGGAGCCAACATTGTAGTGTAGCAGGTTAGGCCACTGTTTGTGATGCGGGCATCCCTTTTGAGGGTGCAGGTTGGTCTCCCGACTGCTTCACATCTAATCCAACTTCCTGTTGTAGCACTGGCTTCTGTCTTCCATCTGACCCAACCCTAGCCATTGCTGCCAACTGGGGAGTGAACGAGAAGATGGAAGATCTGTCTCCCACTCTCTCTGTGACACTTTGCCTTTCAAATAAATAAAAGGAATCTTAAGAAAAATCTGTTTTATGTGATATGAGAAATGAGAATAAATAGACAAGAGCTAAGTCTGATAACAATGGATAAATTTCACAAACAAAACATTTAGCAATAATGAAAAGCTAGACAGAGAATAATATTCTACATAATATATGTAGAGAATATTTGTAGTTTAAAATCTGGAAAAGTGAGTCTTTGGAGTGAGAAGTCATCTGTAGCAATGGCGTAGGAAGTGGAGATTAGAAATGAACCCATCACGACTTCTTGGGCATTCATAATCTTTCTTCCTTCACGTAGAATTTAATCAGGCTGCTGTGTTCAGTTCATGTAAGCTGCAATCCTTTTTCTGTGTTCATTTTGAACATTAGTAAAAAGTAGGGCTAGAGAGTGAAAGAGAAATGGGAGAGAGAATTGTTTTAAAGATTTATTTATTTTCATTGGAAAGGCAGATCAGATCTACGGAGAAAAGGAGATACAGAGAGAAAGATATTCCATTCACTGGTTCACTCCCTAAATGGCTGCAGAGACTGGAACTGAGCTGATATGAAGCCAGGAGCCAGGAGCCAGGAGCCAGGAGCTTCTTCCAGGTCTCCCACACAGGTGCAGGGTCATAAGGCTTTGGACCATCCTCAACTTGCTTTCCCAGGCCACAAGCAGGGAGCTGGATGGGAAATGGAGCATTTATGACATGAACTGGTGTTCATATGGGATTCTGGAGCTTGCAAGGTGAGGATTTAGCTGTTGAGCCATCATGTCTGGCCCTAGAGAGATTATTTTAGTAAGTTAATAGGTAAAAATTCTGCGTCTTTATCCCAAAGTCTTACAATTTACACACTGTATTTGGAACCACAAGGAATGAGCCTGAGTTAGCATGAAATTTTATAAAATTGGGAAGCTTTACTAAGCTTTTTTAAAATTTTAGGTGTTTATTTTTGAAAGACAGAGTGGGAGAGAGAGAGAATCCTTCATCTTCTGGGTCACTTGCCAAATGAGTGCAAGGGCTGATGCTGGGCCAGGCCAAATCCAGGATCCAGGAACTCCATAAAGGTCTCCCACATGGTATTGGGGCCTGAGCATTTAGACCATTTTCTGCTGCTTTCACAGAAGCATTAAGAAGGAACTGGATTGGAAGTAGTAAAGTCATGACTGAATTGGCACTCCCATAGGAAATGATAGCATTGAAGTCTGAGTCTTAACTCACTGTACCACAATGCTGGCCCAATGAGCTTTTCTTTTGTAACTGAAGCTCTATGCAGTGAAATCATATCCAGCTTAATTCTCAGTGCTTGCAAAGTACAAGGTGGCACCACTGAGAGTGGGTATGTCTTTCTAATCATCCGCATGGCTACCAGGGAGGGAGTGAACAGCTCCTGGCTCATTCAGCTTGAAATGGTTTTATTTCGCTTGCCAGATGATGCCTGGTTGTCAATTGTGCTTGAAGGAAGTCTGCGTGGTTAAATGCACATTTTTCCTTTAGCAACAGTGGAAATGGTGAGGGCATATCCCTCCTGCTAATTGTCAGGGACTGGATTCCATTCATAAACCAGTAGTTCCCTCTGATGATATTCCCATTGCAAGAGTATGCTTCATACCATTTCCTTCCTAGCTTGTAGATATTTATTTCTTCCCCCACTCATAGAAGTGGGATTTGATCTGTGTTTGTTGGCTAATGTAGACATGAGAAGACCACATATGTGCTCTGTCAGAGAGAAGGCAGTATTCTGCTGAGGAAAATGATTTCTCGGTTTTCCTAAGGCAAGGGAGAATGTTAGGAGTGATGTTGGGGTCACATTTTAGAGCAGGTAAGTTGCAGAGGGCTGGGCTGTGAGTCAGTGTTTCCTTCTGTCTGCCCTGGGCAGCTCCTCGAAAGCCCAAAGTCAATGCAGGACATCAGTTGCTACATGGGATAGTCCTAGATGTTGACACTGGATATGGAAGAATATTGTGAATTTGCTTTGAGAAAGCTGTGTGTGTGTGTGTGTGTGTGTGTGTGTGTGTGTGTGTGTGTGTGTGTGTGTCTGTGTGTGGTCATCCCATTACAAATAACGTGAGGACAAAGTACCATTCAGAAAAATCACTGGTCATAAATCAGCAAGTAAAACTACTTGAATGACATGCCCTAGCTGCTAATCATTTCCAGAAAAGAACACACCTTTCCTTTTATAGATAGTTAAAAGCAATTGTGTCTGTCCTGTATGCTTATAAGATTTGTAATTGTCTTTGATATGCATGTAAGATTATGTGTTCATAGATAAATTCAGTCATCAGAGTCTCATTGGATGATGAAACATAGGAAGCAATGTTTTATTAGAAGAATGCTCAACAATTAACCTGAATATTTTCCCTTATTGCTTTGACTGAAATTTCCCCTGAAGGTATCCAGAATTATTTTGATTTCTTGTGGATATGAACCTGTCTCTTCTACTTCATGTTCCTATATTGCTTCAAGTCAAAATATCTCTAGGAATCATTTGTCTTTAGTTATAAATTATTAATAGTTACATCATTTAAATCTCAGTGTATCACTTTAAGAATCTTGATGATTTTTAAGAAAGATTTGTTCCTTTTTATTGAAAGGCAGATCTACGGAGAGAAGGAGAGATAGATAGAAAGAACTTCCATCTGCTGCTTCACTCCCCATGTAGCCACAATGGCTGAAGCTGAGTCAATCAGAAGCCAGGAACATCTATCTTTCAGGTCTCTCATATGGTTTCAGTGTCCCAAGGCTTTGGACTGTCCTCTTCTACTTTCCCAGGCCACAAGCAGGGAGCTGGATGGAAAGTTGAGCATGTGGGACAGAAACTGGTGCCCATATGGCCGGTGCTTGCAAAGCAAGGATTTAGCCAGTAGACTATTGCTCCAGGGCCAGATGATTTGAATAGGAAAGGCGTTATACTGAGAGATGGTGGATGAAGTGCGTTGCAATTCGGAAGAGAGAAGGAACTTCCAGATGTGTTAACAAGTTTCTTACTATTTGAGGTGAGAGCAGACTCTTTAGAACCTGAAAAAAGATTATGGATGCCCCTCAGAGGAAAAATGTATATGAATTAGGACAGCGCACTTTTTGTTTCTTTAATGCAAAATCTTCTGAAATAAAATATTAAAATACAAGTTAGCTAGAAACTTGGGGGGTAAAGTTAGTGATTATCTTAGCTCTAATCTGGAAGAGCCAAGGCACATGGATTTGAAGGCACGTAGTTTATCAGAAAAGTACTCGAACATGCATTATTGAAGGGAAGAATGGCAGTGACAGAAAGGGCAGGCAATCAAGGGTGTATTATTTAGGTGACTTGTCAAGTTAAACCCATGGAGAAGTTCTGGAACATGATGTAAAAAAAAAAAAAAAAAAAACCTCAATATCATCCCAATCAGCAAATTTTAACACTCACCATTGATTTGAGGTAACCCTGGTAGAACACAGATTCACAGACACAGAAATTGACAGTGTAAAGGGCAACGTGGATGCAGAGCCCAAGGGCATTCACACAACGAAGATGAGGTGTAGGCTATGGGATCAGGCTGGCATGCTCAGCAGTAATAAGAAAAGTCAAGAGAGTAAGTGGAAGTAGAATTTGCTATAGACACACCTCAGCATCTTTTCATTGTGGATCAAGTGCTGAGAGAATTTGGATTATAGAGAAGGGTACCCCCAAATAAGGCAACCACCCTGGAGATGAGTTTACCTATGGACATCTTTCACAAAGGCCAAGTTATACATGACTACCAATATTTTCAACTTGCAAAATTATTCCAGAAGGAAAGGACTCAGTGAGTCCATAGGCGCTTCTGGAAGCAGAGTCAGGAGGCCTGGGGCTCTTTACACTCTTGTGACTCACGGAGTCCCACAGGACCCATCATGCAGCTTCTGTTTATGAGAGTCTCCATTCAGAAAAATGTAGTAATAGTCGCCTTTGTCATCCCCAGGAGAAGGATTCCCGGGTCTGTGATGCCATGGCACTGTGTGCTTTGATGTCTCCATATGACACACTTCTTCGTGATCTTGAACCCAAGCACTGAGTTGAAGCACCAAGACAATCCTATCACAGATACTGAAGCTGAGTCTTGGAGCATTCAGGTGGAAGGTCTGGCGTCCTACACCAAGTCTCTATCACAGTAGGAGTTTGATACTAGAATATCTACATTTGAAGGTTACTCTTCAACTCCCCAAGCCTTCCCATCTGCTCCTGGCCATGAGGAAATGGGTGTTCATGATCTATTGCTAGTCCTCCCATGGACCAGATGACTTATTCACAACCAGCAGACAGTCAGCAAGAGAGACCGAATTAACTCTTTCTGGCCATATGCCTTAGCAGAGGATAAATTAAAACTCATGGGAAATGGGAATAAAAATGCTCCTTGACTTACAATAGAATTTTGCACCTCCCAAACCATGGCAAATTGAAAAAAATGTATCTTAAATTGAATGTGCATTTAACCCATCTAACCCATTATAGCTTAGCATAACCTACCTTAAATAATCTCAAAACACTGACTTTAACCCTTTTTTCTAACTTTTTGTTTTAGGCAAAAACACCTAGTTCAACGTCTATGTTATAAATAAAGGCATCTACTGTCCCAGATAAATTGTTGAAGACTGTATTGAAAGTGGGGGAAAAAAAAAAGAGAATAGTTGTATACGTTTGCTTCACACATTTCTGAAGTTGAAAAATTTGGGGCCTGGAATGGTAACTTAGTGGCTAAAATCTTCACTTTGCACATGCCAACATCCCATATAGGCACATATAGTGTCTCTTGATGACTATCCCGAATGCTCCACTTCCCATCCAGCTCCCTGCTGTGGTCTTGGAAAGAAATAGAGGATGGCCCAAAGCCTTATGACCCTGCACCTGTCTGGGAGACTCATAAGAAACTCCTGGCTCCTGATTTCAGATGAGCTCAGCTCTGACCAATGTGGCTACTTGGGGAGTGAAGCACTGGATGGAAGATCTTCCCCTTTGTCTTTCTGTGAATCTGACTTTCCCATAAAAATAAATAAATCATTACAAAAAGAAAAATTTGTACCAAGTTGCACATTATAATTTGTGCATCGTGTATAGTTAGCTCACTCACTTCCTGTGCTCACTATAGCACAGGTCACGAGTTATCGGGCCCATCTTGTATTCATATCATTGGCATATTACTTCCCATAATGTTTTTAGGCATTAATGGGCAAGTCATTTATCTGAAGTTGTTCCATGAATAAAAAAAATGGCAGATGGCCTTTGGAGATATTTGGTCATTTCTTTGGTTATCAGGGTTTAAGGATCAATGATGAGCAACCCAAGGGACTGCGGAGGGCAGGTGTCCTGGTCTGTTATCTCTGCCATGCTGTAATTGCATGCTTATTTGTGTTTGTCAACATCAGGAAGATATTGTGTCCCTCTGTCCCTTCTCTGTGTCTCCCTGTCTTTTTTTTTTTTTTTTAAGATTTATTTTTATTATTTTTTCATTGGAAAGGCGGATATACAGAGAGGAGAGACAGAGAGGAAGATCTTCCATCCGATGATTCACTCCCCACGTGAGCGCAACAGGCCGATACTATGCCGATCCGAAGCCAGGAGCCTCTTCCGGGTCTCCCACGTGGGTGCAGGGTCCCAAGGCTTTGGGCCGTCCTCAACTGCTTTCCCAGGCCACAGGCAGGGAGCTGGAAGGGAAGCGGGGCTGCCGGGATTAGAACCGGCACCCATATGGGATCCCGGGCGTGCAAGGCGAGGACCTTTAACCACTTGTGCCACCGCGCCGGGCCCGTCTCCCTGTCTTTTCAATAAATACATAAATAGTAAGCACATTAACTCTCAATAAACCCACCCCTCCAAAAAATTATAAGGAAAAAAAAAAAGGTGGATCCATGCTCGCTCGCCCATAGAGGTAACATGAAGGAGAAAAGTGTGGTAAGGTCCATATAGAGCTCTGATGATAATATGTCATGCTTCACTGTCTCAGAGCCAACCTTGTGGTCAACAAGAGACTGGCACCCCAGAAACTGTAAGCCTGACCCATTACAACAGTTACTCTCGTGTGATTCTTAAAAGCCAGATCTCTGCACGTGCGCTCACACACACACACACGCACACTCTCAGCACGCTCACACATTCAACGTGGAGAATAACAAGCCTCACAAAATGCAAACATTTCCATTGCTGCCAAAGGTCAGGCTGGGGCTGGAGCTCCAAACCTCGAATTGGTCCAGCTGTCATCTCCCAGTCTCAGTCAATACTGTGAATGTCCAGTTCTATCCCGAACATACCTACAAATACATCGACTTGGAAAATACTGGCACATAAATTTAGAGAGGTTTAAAGTGGGAATGAATACCTCAGCCTACGGGGTGGAAAAACCTGTGCCCTGCTCCTTGTGGGCAACCCAACCTGTTTGAACTGCTAAAAACACTCAGGGCAAAACAAGGAGAGCTGAAAAAATAAGCTTTTGAGAAAACAGTTCTCTCAATATTCCTAAGTTTAATGGCTCAATATTTAGCATGCGTTTCATAACCAGGTTTTTTTGGGTGGAGGTAGGTAGGGGAATGGGGATATAGTAAGGGGTTTTCAAAAACAGTTGGCTATTTGTAAGGCTTCTTTTTTTTTTTTTTATGTACCATAATGCACAGAGCCTTCTCAGGCATGGGGTCAGACTGTTTTCTTGCTGTGGAATTGAACACTAATGAGGAAAAGTGGGAAACTGGGTTAGGCTACCATGGAAAATCTGAAGAGCCCAAAGGTCTGACAACAATTGCAGGGTTACTGGAGGAACTCTTTCCTCTTTTCTCCTCAGTCCCTGGTAGGATCCTGGAGTGATGACGCTGATGATGAATTATTCCTGAGCCCTTCACCCATGAAGCCTGAAGCTCATGAGGCACACAGAGCAGTACCAACCATGCCAGTGGTCACATTGTAGTGACCCTAGGGCTGCTGCTGAGTAACAGAGACGCTGAAGAGAGAGAAGTCAGTCGTAGAAATGAGCAGTCCCTGTTTGGCTCTATTATTTGTTGGCTGCGTGGTGCTGGTTGAACTACTTAACATCTGTTAGTTTCAAGTTTTTAGTCTGTCAAGAGGAGATAATATTAGCGCTGCCTAAAAATGTGTTTGAGGATCTGGTGAGCGAGCCACACAAGGCACTTGAATAGTGCATGGCGCATCTGGTGGTGCTAAGTATTGTCTGTAACGGCAGTGTTATCTCCCGGGAGGGATGGGGACTAGGAGGATGCTGCAGGAAAGCAGTGATGATACAGCTGAGTCTTCTGGGCAAGGTGAACAGAGAGCAGGCAGACAGCAAGTACCTGCTTGTGCAGGTGGGAAGATGTTTTAAACAGGAGGAGAAGGAAGAAAAAGTTGTATGAGGGGGAACATCCTGATTTGTTTATGAGAGGGCCATGTTAAGATCTTTGGGGACCTGAGAGTGAGTGATATGAAGGCCCTCCCAAACGCATTGCAGCATCAGTGATAAAACACAAAGTAAATATGAGGTGCAAATGCACTTCTTGAACAACTGAATTGGGGGCGTTGTTTTGAGACACGAAATGTCAAACTCCAAGAAAAGCTTGGTGTTTCTCTGAAGACGTGAGGATGCCGGTTTCTCCCTGGGACCATCCAGGGCTGCTATGGATGCAGTGATCAGGGGTTTGGGAAGGTGAAGCCTGAGATGTGGACCAAATTGAGGAGCACTGGCTTTAGGGACCTTCGAAGGATTGGGGAGGGGAAAATTTGGTGGGAAAGTTTAGACACATCGGATGACATGCTTATTTAAGCCTAGGGGTTGTAGCATGAATGAATGTCATTAGCAATTTCTAGATAGAAGAGTGGTGAACTGGTGGGAGACAAAAACCACCTCAGGTAGGAAATAAGTGCACAATAGCCCTTGATAAGGAGTGGGCATACGACAGGACCCATACAAACCTTCTAAATGACTCATCAACCTATACAGATTCTTTTCCAGTTTTAAAACCAGAAGCAAAACCCATTTTTATTCCTTTTGTAGGCCACAATTGTGGCAACATAGACTATTACAATGACCGTGGCAGCCGTTCCATTGTACCTGGGCTCAGGGTGGCACTGGTCCCTCCAGAATAGCTTTCTGTTCCCATACACATCTCATGGTAGTTTGGAAAAAATGTCATCTCATGGTTATTTTTTGTGTCTTGGATTTCTGCTTTGGTTTTCACCCCACATTGTTGACTAAAACACACAGGAACACACACGTACACACACATTTATGAAATAAGCGTAAAGTCAGACTGAATGGTATCTGACCATCTAAGGCTTTCTGACCTAAGGGGGCCCATTGGCAACCTGCTGTATGTGTGTTCTGTTGGTGGTGTGTGTCATCATGTTAATGATCCTGTCATTGGAAACCCTTGGCTTTTCAATGATATGCTCACTTAATCTGGGAACATTTTTTTTTCGGGAAAAATACTGCTGGGCTTTTATTCCCGAATATCTTCAGAACTTGATGCAAGGTACTTCAGTTACCAGTGTTTCATATTCCGTAACTGTCTTTGAAAGTCATGTAGCTTTTATACTTCGTGCTTTCATTTGCTTACATTGATATATTTTTGTGAATGGTAAGATCTTTCTTCCTCATTTTTTTAAGAATATTTATTTCATTTTTTATTGCAAAGTCAGATACACAGATAGGAGAAGAGACGGAGAGGTAGCTCTTCTGTCCTATGATTCATTCCCCAAATAGCTGCAAGGGCCGGTGGTACTTCACTGGTCCAAAGCCAGGAGCCAGGAACTTCCTCCAGGTCTCCCACATGGAGGGTCCTTATAAATGCTTCCTTAACACTGGCTGTATAGAAAATGTCACAAAAGTAGTTTGTGTATGTGTTTGATTTGGAAAACATTTAATGTAAAAGCGGAGACCAATAACAAACACTATATGGTACAATTGTAGAATTAAAAATGCTAACATTTTACCACCAGGTTTTTCTCAGGGTAGATGATATTTGTGTGAATTAAGAGAAAAAAAGTATTGCTCATGGAGTCAAATTCCATTTCTCTCCTGTGTTTTCACAGGGAATTGGGTTCTAATTTAAGCTCTTTAACAGAAGGATTCAAGACCCACACTGCATCCTTGCACTTCATTCCTAACACCAGTGCTGAGTACCTACTAGTTGCTGCACAAGCACTGGATGTGTTTAGTTCTCTTCTTGCCTCGCTAGGATTGAGTCCTGTGCCCACTTTTCTGCACTTTCTTGATATTTTACTAAGGAAAGCTCATTCCATGACTTCCCTAAACATCTGTAAGTTCGTGTATTGCAGATGAATTTTACGCAGGTCCATCGCTTTAGGCTTCAGTTTCTTCGTCTGCAGAGTGGGAATACAACCAGCATACCTGCTTCCCAGATTTGTGATGAGGGCTTACTGAGTTGTTACAAAGCTTACTATTTACTGAGTGCTAAATAAATGTTATCTGGTGCTATTCTGGTTTCTTTTTACAATTTTTCTTGAGGGGAGGAGGGGGAACATGGGGCCTTGCTAACATACTTCCTCAGTGGTTCACAGTCCAGTGCAGAAGCAGACCGTAATCTTTATAGCTTCTGAGTGCTGCGGTAGAAGTCAGTGCCAAGCAATGCAGATAAGAGAGTGAACAGGGAAGTGAGGAAGCCTTCTCAGAGCAGAGGTGAACTTTGATCCATTTCCTAAAGAATCCATTTCTTGGGGAAAAGATGTCAAGTCTTTGTAGACGGAGGGAGTCGCTTGCACAAAAACAAAGGCACAGAAATGCAGTGATGGTGGGGTTGGAGGGATGTGGGTGGGTGGGCTACATACTCCAAGGAATGAGTGACTTTGTGTGTTTGCGGATAGCTGAGCCAGCTTCTTCCTGGGAACCTGCATTCCAAGTGAGGCATTAAATGGCTATGAGTGGTATCTTCCCATCCCAGAGTTCCAGTCTCAGCACACTGGCAACCCACCTATCTGAGTCATGGAGAAAGACATCCAGGCTGAGTCGGCTAGGATATGACCTGTGAGGTTTCTTTAATCATTGACCGCAGTGGCAACTGGGAATGGGCCATGATCTCAGGGATTGCCAAGATCCAATGGTCATGACAGTCTAGAATATACACAACTGCTTCTTATGTATCTGTCACCTCTGGCGTGATGAGAAATTATTATTGTGGCCCCATAATATTGCAGTCCCAGGACCTGGAGGGGTGCTTCAGTGTCCTGGCTCTATTCTGCTGCCAATTATGCTATTAATTCCTGGGGGAACCTTTTCTTCTTTTTGGGCCTCCTAGGGCCAGGAGGCTGGCCCTAATGCAGTACTCTCCCAGGTTGCTTATACTCTGGCTAGCTTTTGTTTTGTTCAGGCAGTGGGGTCTAACAGAGTGTACGAAGGCAAGAAGGCAGAAAGAGGCTGGGCTGTCTATTTGTCTCACTTTCTCTTTGCTTCTCTCCCATTCTGGCAGTGGCTTTGCTTCCCTGTAGCCACAGCTCTGTCCTTGCGTGTGTCTGTTCTCTGCTCCTGCTCTCTCCAGGCTCTCGGGGCATTCTCTCCTGCAGGTGCCTCTCCAGCTCATTGATGGTGCCTAGCCATTTGTTTGGGTTACATTGACTGCACCTCCACCTCCACCAAAAGTTCATATATTATTCTCAGTTAGACTCTTTGGGCACAACATCTTGTTCTCACTGAGTGTTTGATCAGGTGAATGACTTCCTAGCTGTATATGACTTCGTCCGGGGGGGTTTAAGCTCTTGGAGCCTCAGATACCCCATATGCAGAATCCAGCTAATGATGTTCTCAGGTTTATGTTTAGAGGAAACTGTGGGATCATGCATTGTGATACAGTATTTCTAAAGTCCTCAACAAAATACCTGATAAAATATTTCTAAAGTCCTGAGCATGCTGCCTGATATATGGGATGAAGTAAACCTAAGCTAATATCATCCTTTCAACAGTTATTGACACTCTTGTCAGCATTAACAGTCAACAGAATTGGAAGATATTAGCTATGAAAGGTCTATGAGAAATTGCCTCGGATGACCCTCTTTTATATTCGAGGAAACTGAGGCCCATTCACCTGGCCCGGAATCACCCAGCTAATTAGTGGTGCAGCTAAGGATAGGATCAACCTACATGGAATCCTATTTAACTTCTTTAATTAAGGTGTTGATTACTTCAATGACGTCATCCACTTGTTTTAGAAATGAGTTACATAAGCTCATCCCTTCACCAACGCTTTATTTGCTCCCTCTGAGTAGAGCATCATACTGTCCCAAAATAAGCAAGAATCCGAGAGAATACCCCTGTTTCATTGCTCTGGCTCCCAGCTGCTGACTCATTCACTCCTGAGCCTGCAGACTCCCTCCCACCAATCACCCGTCTCAGAACACACTGCTTCCGGCCGGCCTCATGGGGCATACGGGCTTCAGCTGAGCTGCCTCAGGATTTCCCTGCAACCCAAGTGGTGAACCCTACCAGGAACCCGGCCCCAGATGGCGATCACCTCCAGAAACAAATCCTTCTAGTGTGTAGTATCTGTGTCAGGCAACCCTGCTAGGGGACGGGACCCAAACACACACTTTTGAAACAGTTGAGTAAGTAAGAGAACAGTCACTCCAGCATCCTGTGCGCAAGTGCTCAGATCTTGTACAGCTCTTTCTAAGATACACAAATAGCTACCCATTTCAAGGTGGTAATTCCCTCTCCTGGAACGAGTGGCTCTTCCCCTTCCCAAGCTCGAATAACTGCTTAATGTAACAACCTTCTTAACCATTCCTCTCAAAACACATTTGGCTCCAAGACTGTGTGTCTGCCAGTGCTAAGTTGACGTTACCTGATCGTCTTTCACAGAAATCCTGTGTTTGCAAGATGCCTAAAATGTTGGTTGATTCAGAGTAAAAATATTAGTCAAGCCATTTGTTTCACTGCAGGAACAAATCGGTTCAGGTGAGGAGTCAACGACCAGTAGCCCAGAGCAGGCAAAGTCTTGGTGTCCTCGAATGATCTTTCTGGCGTCATCTCTGGGCAGTCTGGACTCCCAGGGAACTCCTGAAGGAACAGCTTTTGGGCTCGAGGTCATGTTTTCTGCCAGCAGCTTGGGCTTTAGCATTTGCAGTGGACATTGGAACCACTTCTGAGACTGCGTTAAATCAATCACAAGCGGTTCTCAGCTTGCTGAGCTTACATGTTTGGAAAGGGAAAGCTAAGACTTGAGCCTTACATTGTCATTTTCCTTATGTGTTATGTACAGTTTGTGGTTAGCATAACATGAGATTCACCCTTTTGACAAATTTTCAAATGTGTGTGATCCTATAAAACAAAAGAAAAGCTCCAGGCCCGGGACAGTGGCCTAGTGGCTAAAGTCCTCGCCTTGCACATGCCAAGATCCCATATGGGCACTGGTTCTAGTCCCAGAAGCCCTGCTTCCCATCCAGCTCCCTGCTTGTGGCCTGGGAAAGCAGTCAAGGATGGACCAGGTTTCTCATGGTAGTTTGATCCCCCCCCTTTTTTAATGGATTTATTTACTTTTATCGGAAAGGTAGATTCACAGAGAGAGGGAGAGGTTCACAGAAAAGAGGTTCCATCTGCTGCACCCATGTGGGAGACCTGGAGGAAACTCCGGGCTCCTGGCTTCTGATCGACTCAGCTCCGGCTGATGTAGTCGCTTGGGGAGTAACTCAGTGGACGGAAGATTTTCCCCTCTGTCTTTCCTCTCTGTATATCTGACTTTCTGAAAAATATTAAAATCTAAATCTTTAAAAATTTTTTTAAATAAATAAAGCTTTAAAAAAGCAGTAGAGGACCATTGGGCAATTCGTGTGAAAATCTGAAAAGCAGACAGAGGAAACTGGTTTAGTATAGCATTTTCACTGTGCGGCATTCATATTTGCATAATTAACTTATTTAAATTTGGTATTACCCAAGAGAGGCCTTTGGTAAGAGTACAGTGGTGTGCACTGCACCCTGCTCAAGGGACACAGTGAGGACAGAGAGCATTGGAACCCAAGCTGTACCTTGCTCTGTCCGGAGGACGGAGTGTCTTCTAATTCATGATAGTTTGGTTTCCCTCAAACCTGGTCTTGGGCAAGGGTGGGATGTGGGCAGTTTGTAGTCAGCTGCAAGAAGAACATGGGGAAAATGATGTGAGAAAGAGAGGGAGGGACGATCCTGTGACGGTCATCACCCTGGAGCAATGGAGACAGTAAGCCACTCCTCCTCAGCGTGGTCCTAGTGCAAGTCCTAGGACCTGGGGTGTTTCTCTCCCACCAGCTCTGGCACTTCGTGAGTTAAGGGGTGCCTCACGGGTCAAACACAGCTCTGTGACCAGGCACCAGGTTAGGGCAAAGACCCATGTTGTCTCTGTCTGGGCACAACCTACAAGTGACCTCAGGGTGAGGGCAAATGGTTGTGAGGAGCTAGAACGCTCAGAACAACTTGCAGACAGACGTGTCTTGGTTCTTTGGACTTCTTTTAACTATTGTTCTTACAGTAAAATGACTGTGAAAATATCAATTGTTCTGCCTTTAGACATAGAGTCAAAGGCAAAAGATTAATTCCTGGAGGCTGGGTGTCTGACCACATTCCAAACATAGGCTCACCATGTAATATCATTGACATGAATTCTGGCAATAAATAATTCCATTTTAGAATTGAATAGACACCTTCCACTGCATGGACAAGTTTTACCAGTAATTTGCATCTCCCAGAACTCGTTCAATATGAAATAGGTGACTGAATGAAGAAAGAACTTGGAGAGCACGGGCACTCCCCACCAGCGTCCATGCTGCCCCTGGTACTTTTATGGCATTAATGAATCACAAGGTGGCCCACGCCGATCATTCTAAAAATATGTCCAGAAATGTTGCCACATGCTTAGTAAGTGTGTCTGTGTGAATGTGTGTGTTTGTGTAGTTTCTTCCAGACCTTTCCACCAGAATACCCCAACGGTCAGTCTGCTCTGTGAAACCCACTGCTCTGCAGTAAACATTGAGGCCGCAGCTAGGATGCCAGCTGTGGGGAGGAAACACCCCCTGCCCTACCAGCCACACCTGCGTAGCTTCTGCTGCTATGCTGAGTAATCAAGGATTCCCCACCTCTCACCAGTCCTGTTCCCTGGGCTGCCACATTGCAGCTTAGAAACTACCACACTGTGGTGTGGTTTAATTGTTTCGTGTGTGATGTCTCCTCCTGTGCCCTAAGCATTTCTAAAGAGAGAAGAGAGGAGAGAAGTTGATTCTCATCTCAGCAAGGTACAATGTGAAAGGTATCAGTCGGGAAAGACTTACAATGGTATTTGAATGGCAGGAGCTTGTGGTTAAATCCAGTGGCCCATTTTAGAAATAAAAGATACAGAGGCGATTTCTTTCAAGATCAGACCAACAATGGCTTTTGTCTCTTGGATCTGTCTTCTTTCCCAGGATGTTTATGTTTTCTGTCACTCCAGTGCAGCAAAATGTCCTCGGTGGGCTTGAAAAAGTCCCTGGACGCGTGGACTAGTCTCCATGTGTCCGCTTCATGTGTCCCCTTCAGTACGTCTTGGGCCCTCCTATGCCCTGCCACGTGTGCAGGAAGCCAACTTCTGGGAACCACCTCCCTTGCTCCCCAACTTCCAGACAATGATTAGTGACAGGTTGAGGGCATGTCTGCCCTTCCTCCCCTTCACGTTCTGGAATTGACCGTGGTCAGGCTTCACAGTAATTGCTGTGGTTGCCATTAGTGGCCTCCCTCCACTGCTTGCAGTTCTTTCTTGGTTTGGATCCCGTAGTTACTGCTCCCCCACCCCTTCTGCTGAAATCCTGGGGTTTCAGAATGTTCCCCTCCAGCTCCTGATTTACTGGATTGCTCTGTGATTCCTTTCACCTGCTTACACCTCCATGTGCAATGCCTTCCTTGCTGACTTTTCGGTAAAACCACCCGAGTGGCGTAAGAACGGTCCAATCAGGACTTTAGTGAGGGTTAAGTAAGGTCATGTATGCAGATATGCTTGCTGTCTGTCCCAGATGAAGTTGGCTTAACCCGTCCCCCTCCAAGGCTTTGTGGTCCAGCCACAACTTTGTCTTCAGCGGTTTTCATGTTGAAGTATAGCAGAGACATCCCAACCATCCTCCCGTACCCTGGGCTAACCAGAAAGAGTCTGCGTGGCAAACTTTGGCAGCTTTCATGTTCAAGGCAATGACACTGTGGCCTGATCCCTTGAACTGAGTGCAAAACAGAGAGACGTCACACACCCTGGCTTTGTTCCTCAGGCAGCTGCTGGCATTGATCTGCACAGGGTGCCCTGCCTCTCTTGTCTCCACCTGTTACTTGAAAGCCAAACCAGAGTGACTCACCGGCTGCCTAATGCAGCAAAGAAGAGAAACGAGTTCTCGACAGGTGGGGTGTCCCCAGCCACGCTCCACTTAGAGTTCTGAGCATCCAGACCAGCCTCCAGGAAAACACAAATGGTAACGTCTGCTCGGCGGGCCTTGCTCTCTAGCCCACTGTGCCAACCAGCACATGGGACAGCTGTTTCCCCTGACTGTACTGCCAACCTCCTCATCTCCGGGGCACTGATCCTCCAGCCTTCAAGGGCTTCACCAAGGGATAGCCCACAGCCTCTTAGTGCTAGCCTCGGCAACCCAGCAAGATTTCACTAAGATCTCTGGGTGCCTACAGCGGGTTGGTGCTGTCTCAGACACAGGGAAGAAAGAAAACCGATCAAGACCCGCTGTTATTTCATCTGTGCCAACAAATGCCCTTGTGATTATCTGTGGAATTACCTAATGAATTAAGATAAACATTCCAAGCAAGCCGCTAATCAGAGGGGCCCTTCTGGTTGGCCCTGTGCTTGGCGAGTGGCTAACAGTACGGATATGGCAGTTGGTCATCTTTGTGTTTGAAATCTGGGTCTCCCTGGTACATGCTCTGTGACATGAAGACAACTTAACCTCTCCGTCCAGTCAATGTGCCAGACCTGACTTGAGGAAAATAACTGCGCGTATCCCTTCACAACCCTGAGTTCCCTGACATCACATTGCCAGTTTCAGGATCTTTTATGATGTAGTGAAGGTTTTTCCCTACAGAAATTGCACTTTGGGGGTTTCTTCAGCTATTTACTCAGTTTGGGCATAGCGCACCTGTTGTGAACATGGACCAGAATGTTTCTGTTTCTTTGCTTCCTCACCTGTAGAGTGGAGATAATAACAGTAACTACTGTACTGACTCACTGTAACCTTTCCCTTACACATAAAACACCTGTGTCACAGGATGTTTACATGTGGTATTTCAGTAGGGGGTCTTTGGACTGATGGTTCAGCCAAGAGATCTTCTAGAAAGTGTAGACTCTGCTGACCAGGAGGGAGGGATTGTCTCTGTGAAACTGCTATCCATACTCCTTTGCAGCTCAATTTGGTAAACCAAGGCAAAGGGGTGGGCATTTGGCAGAACAGATAAGATGCTGGGTGGAACACCGTGGTCCCACATAGGAGTGGCTAGGTTTAAGTGCTAGCTCCACTTCCAGTTCCAGATTTCAGATCATTTGCACCCTCAGGGTGGCAGGGGAGAGCCCAAGTACTTGGGACCCTGCTTTGGGAGAATTCTGGGCTCCTGGCTTCTGTCTATCCCAGTCTTGGCTATTGGGTATAATGGGGAGTAAACTGGTAGATGGTAGGTTCTCTCTCTCTTTCTCCTTTGCTCTTTCTCTGCCTTTCAAATAAAATAAAAAATAAATAAAAATTAAAAAATAAATAAACCAAGCAGAACACACATTCAACTCTGTGCTTGGGAGTGATCCCACTTCCTTTCTGGGAGGCACAAGTCTGTTTCCTGGAAATCAATGGTGATTAGAGACAGCCGGGGTAACCTTCTTGACCCTGGGTGACCTTCAGACCACCCTGAAAGGAGCGAGTGTATTAAGTTAGTGGTGACCTGCAAAACCCAGCAGCGTGGTGTCTAACCACTTCATTCGCAAGAAGCTGGGGTTGAGTTTCTGAGGTTCTCGGGAGCGTTCAGGACAGGCTGCAGGGTAATAGGAAGGACATGGGGTGAGAAAAAGGTGCCTGCCAAGTTACTGAGAGACACATGATAGCTCAACAGGGAACCGAGAGTCAGGTTTAATATGTTGCTGTTCCACACTTAATAATTGAGGTCAATGGTTTATCAAGACCTCACTGAGGGCCAAGGAAAGGACAAGCTTCAGAGGGAAGACAGTCACCGGCAAGGGTCAAAGCTGTCAGCAATGGAGTGGGAGCTTAGAGTACCAATCCCTACCTGCTAGCACAATTCACATACGTTCCCAAAGGGCTCCTCTCTCTGACCCATCATTCCATTAGGACCTGAAGAACCCTTGAAAGTGTGTGCTTCCCCACTAACTGAAGGCAAGCTTGCCACAAACACAGGTATAGCATTTGCCCAGATGCTCCTGTCTAGCCGTTTACCATTGATGGTTACCAGTGGATGAGGTGGGCGTGTGATGAAAAGTGGAGGAGGGCTTGATCTCAGGGGATATTTTGGTCCCTTGGTTAGCCACAGTGGGGAGCAGCCAGAGGCTGTGTTTTCCCTCAGAAAATAGACAGGGACGTGCAGGGAGGGACAAGATGAGATGGGGAATGAGTTTCACACCCAAGATGGGAGCGTAAAGGCAGAAGTAGGGCATGCACGGGCACCCTGCAGGCAGCTTCTCCCTGGTCATCTGCTGGTGCTAACTGGCAGATTGGATGGCTCAACAGGAAAGCCACGTCTGATAGGCAAAGGGATCAAGAACGGGAAGGGCCCTGAGAGGGCAGTGACCATGACAAGGCTTAGTGGCCTTGTGGCAGAGCAGTGTATTTTTGGCCCGAGGGTCTTGTGAGCTGGGAGAAATCAGGCAAGGGAATCTGAGTGCTTAATCCTACACAGACCATGGGCTAATCACACACCCTAGTTAGTGCTTGTGAGAAGTTGTCAAGGCTTTTCAATCCCGGGCATTAGCAGAGCCTAGAGAAAGGCCCTCTCTTGCGTCCTGACTCCTGTCTGTCTTTTGGAGCAGAGGTTTTAGATGTCCCTGGAATAACCTTAGCATGCAGGAGAGTTGCCTCCATCCAGCAAATATTGTACTGGATGTGCTGGTGGCCAGGCCTAAGTCTAGAACTGGGAATGTGCTGTGAGGGAGGAGGCCCTGGGAGCTTCCCCTTCCCCTGCCCCCCCATCCATGCTCTGTTCTGTGCCCTTGGTTTCAATGCACTGCTGAGCTGATCTTTGCCATCCAATGAGCTCATTCTAACCACCTGCCTCTCTTGAGCTCTGGAAAGCAAAGAAAAATAAAATTAAATTGCTGGGAACAGGAATTTCTGTTCTGATGGTTCAAACTCTATTCTCTCTCTCTCTCTCTCTCTCTGTCTCTCTCTCTCTCTTTTTTGCCTCTAAATTTGACCTGTCACTCACTCCACTTTGCATCAACACACAGGAAAACAGTACTTTATTGTCTGTAAAGTGATTAAAGCCAATGTTTCCTGCCCAGTAAGATCATGTGAGGAGTCCACGGGATGCTATCTGAAGAGCGTGCATGGTGCCTGACACCTGCTTAGGAAGCTCTGAGTGTTAGCTATTGGTCACTTGAAACTGACCGGAATTGTACTGAGCACTGGTCTTTGGACTGTACTGTTTTGAAGTCTGAATTGATAGTGCTATATTTAATGTCTGAAGCATAGTTCCTTCCAGAAAGAACTATCTAGTCCTAAGAAATGGGTCTCTTCCTACTTCAAACTAGAGTCCTCAGAAATTAAGCAAATGTTATGTTTTCATTTTTTAAATATTTATTCATTTATATGAAAGCATAGAGCAACAGAGAAAGGGAGAATGAGAATTAAAGAGAGAAGAAGAAGAGAAGAAATCTTCCATCTGTGTTGGTTCATTTCCTAAATGACTTCAACAGCCAGGTCTGACCTAGGCCAAGGCCAGCAGACAGAACTCTATACTGAATCCTCCCATGTGGGTGTAGGGGCCAAAGCAATTGTACCATCATCTGTTGCTTTCCAGTTTCATTAGCAGGAAGTTGGATCAGAGGCAGAGCAGCTAGAACTCAAACCAGTATTCCAGTATGAGATGCCAGTAGTACAAGTGGCAGTTTATCTTGCTGAGCCACAATGCTGGCCCAAATCTTCCATTTTCCTCATGACTTCAAATTTTCTACCACCTGCATGAAAAGGTGACGACGGTCTGTTTTTGTTTTTTTTTTTTTTTTAAGAGAAAGAAAGAAATTCTAAGAACAGACAAATGAATGAAAAACTGTTGGTGTGTACAATAGTTTTCTTTTAATCTTATAGCAATAAGACATGTGGTAAGATTTTTATGTTGCTTCTGGATTTTTCTTTATTTTTCCTGTTTTAATTGCTGTTTCAAAGGAAGCAAGTTTTTCTATTGACACTGAACATGAGTCATAAGAGAAGTGGTGCTGCTTTCCTTTTGATGGGTTTTTTTTTAGTTCGTTTTGTTTCCATTAAAGTTTTAGCAACAGGAAAATATGGACTTTCAGCATCCACAGGGATATGATCAAATGGAAACATATGTCCCTTGCTTGGCCATTCCTACAAACCATGAGAAAACTCCCAAGTCATGCATAGATAGGCCTTCTCACAAGACTGGCGGCCAAGTGATCCCTGACTCTTTTTACTTTCCTAAAACCAAATGATTTGGAAAACGAAGGCTGACAGAAAGCAGCTGAGGGAAGCCCCGAACTGTGGACGGGTCAACCCTTTCTATTGCAGAAACTCTGAAGAGTGGATGCAAGCCAGGCATGCTTGCCCTTCGTTCTCTGCCTGCATGACCAAAGAGGTCGCTGTGCCAATGAGTGACCCAAAGTTTTGCAAAGATGACTCATGGCCACATTTGTGTAAATGTAAATCAGAGGTTTGACATCGCCAATACTGTATGAGCTAAAGACGTTTGTCAGCCCTCGGGGAGATCAGACTTCCCCAACATTGCTGAGAATGCAGTGGCTAATTTTAAAAACATTCAGCATTTTATTTTTAATCCTCTTAAACAAAAGGGACATATGGAAATCCTTGCTTATTTTGACTAAATAAAAATTCTGTCCTATATCATCTGGTCTTAAAGCATCACTTGTTCTTGAGTAGGAACATGACAAACAGTTGTAATTGGAAGGACTTTGTCCACAGCTCATGTGCTTGATTATTTTTGTAACTAACCTGATTAGGAAGTCCAACTGTAATGACCAAATGCCTATCTTCAGTTCAAGTCCTTGTACCCTGAGGAAGTACAATTATTTAGCCTCTCTGGCCCTCCACTTCCTCTTTTGCAAACAAGGAGTTTGGATTTTATCTGGTTGCTTCCAGTTCTGTGAAGGAGAGAGGTCAAATTCACTTCACATGAAGGGATTCCTTTTCCATGCTGTTAGATTCCTTTCCCTTCTTAATTTTTCTTGAGTTCTTCCTGTTTTACTCTTCTTGCCTTTCCATTGTATTTGCCTTATAACCACCCAGCAAAAATGGAAAAAATATATATGTATGCCAGTTGATGAAAAGATACATCTCAGGCGGTAATTCAGTTGTTGACAGCTTACTCTCAAAGAAATCACTTCACATGAAGACATAAGATGCTGTGTTCCGTGTGAGTGTATAGGCCTATAATCTTTATTTCCTCTGAGGAGTTTTGCATTTCCTGAAAATCTTGCTACAATCTATTTTACTCCTCCAAGATGAAAACATGAGTTGTTTTCACTTGAAAGCTGTGTGATTAGCAAAAACGATTCAGTTCTCCCCTTTGACATCTTACTCCAACCCCCTTGCACTGTATAGCTGCGTTACCTATTTCATGTGACTATGAATCATGTGCCTAAAGGAAACAGATAACCCTTGAGACAGAATTCAGCTCAGCAAATGTTTATTCGCTACCTGCTGTGTGCCTGACTCTGGCGCTAGGTGTATAGAGGGTACAACGATGAGTGTGTCTCAGCCTATGAAGGAGGAGGCAGTGGGAGCTAGGGAACCATTTACTAATGTGCAAGTTGATTTCTGCATTGTAACGGAGTGCCTCAGTGCTTGACTTACTGGGTGCAATCTCTAAGTTCTGCCATATCCTGGAATGCTTGGGTGTGGAAAGCAAACAATCCTCCCTTGTCACTGGCGTGGCATGACAGACTTTTGTACTTGGCAGCCGTGATCCTACTGACGTCTTGAGAAGATGAATCCGGCAGGAGTACGTGGGGCCACTGGTGTGCCGGAGCAGGGCAGGAGTGGGGGGGGGGGGAGCCTGGAAGAGTCTTCCCCGTGTCCTGCTCCTGCTTGTACGACTTCTTTGCCAAGCCCCACTCTGTGTGGTTGCAGGAGCTCACAGCTATAAAAATGTGTTGACCCAAGAGGTTTAATATTAACCAAAGTTATAGTCAAAGTCAATTTGGAGGATTCAAGAAAAAAAAAAAATCTGATGCTAATAGAGAAATAGAAGTCAATATTTGTAATGTGAGTCACTGGCTCAAAATAGACAAGTAAAACACATCAGTGCGAAGTTCTCAGAGGGCCGTGGGCTCCACGGTGCAGCAGGTTGGGGAACCAGGCCTGGCCACACAGTGCAGCAGGTGTGTGAGCAAGGCCTGACCACCCTCCAGGGCTATTTCAAAATTTCCCCTGGCCCCTTCCTCTAATTCTTACATTCCAGAGCATGATATTCTGGGGGAAATTCAGCAGATATTGTCCCCTGATGAAGTCATAGCTTGTTGCGGAATGTGTCAATGAAAAAAAAAAATGTTTTATTTTCCAAGTTGTGAGTAACCTCTCTCTAGTGACGTGTCGTGGAACTAAGTTATCATGGCTTTATTTTGAACTCTACACATAATTCCACAGTGGCTGTCATTGTTTAAAATCTAATCTCTCGGTGCCTCTTTTGGAGAAGGGAAAGAAGAGGGAAAGGCAGCGAGGCCATCTGGATTGATGTGTATTTTTTACTCTATCAAAGGTTTAATAGATAAATAGCAAAGAGGGGCATGTTCACTGACGGTTTCCAGCAGATGGGAGAATGTGGAGATTTTTTTTTTTTATAAGATGGTTGCTGTGAGCATCAATGGTGGGGTTTTGTTCTGGGTGTGATATTAATTGGGTACTGGGACCTGAGTCCATTTCACTTTCTCGAGGAAGTGCTGCTCTCAGTCAGTACAGTGAAATATGCTACAGGAAAGGCCAAGATTCACTGCACTTCACTCAGTGTGTTGGAATATCGTGGGGCCAGCAGGGACCTCCTCATCAGTGCCCACAGGAAACAGTTCACTGGCCAGCCAGTGCAGGTCTGATGTAGGTGCAGGCTTCCTACCCGGACTGTCTTTCAGGTGAAGCCTCCAGGGAGGCCTGAGAAATATGTGAAATTCGGTTCTCCTTTGGTCCCTTCCTGGCTGCTATGCAGGAAACATAGCTGAGAAAGGTCAGCCTAGGAAGTATTTATTTCAAACAGGAGTTTCTATTACCTGGTTCTGATACTAAAAGTGACCAGAGAAGGAAGAAATGGAAAATTATGACTTTGGGCCAGACTGTGGCAAGTGACCTGGCAAATGATGGACCCAGCTAAGCCAAGAGTGTGAGCTCTTTGTCTTGGAGCTGGCCGTGTTCCCTCCTTCCCATCTAAAGCTGGCCACAACTGGGTGGCTAATCTCAAATCACCCATCCCTGACCTGGTGTCTGCTTCCGCATCAGCATGATGGTCACAACATCTCCCTCCCCACATGTTTGGAGAAGTAATTAATGCTTAGGAGGGATTTTGAAATCGCTGATAAAAGACACTCTACCTGCTCAGGGTGTTATTAAACTATTTTCCTCTTCCCAGTCAGGATCAAGCCTGTGATAACTCAGAAATAAGACAAAGGAGTGAAATGTCCAATATCCAGGCCAGCTTCAGAATCAGATTGGTGGCGAACCGGACGTTGTGCTTGAATTGTATACAAAATCGGTAGTGCTGTGCTGTGTCCTAGTGAGTTCTTTCAGGTTTCACTGTCAGGTTCCAATTCATAACTCCATACACACTTCCTGAAAAGTGGAGAATTACGAAGCGCAGCTCGTCTGCTGACTTCTTCATCCAAACGGCCTCAAGACCTGGCCTCAGTGCCCCCAGTGATTTGTTTCTGCTTCTCTAGAAGACTCTGGCTCTCTTTGGACCATCGACAGCATGTATAGCAACTGGTAGTTTTGGTTTATTATGCTCATGTGAAAATTGGATTGTCACCAAAACCCTCCAGGGTAGGATCCTGCGCTTGCAAAACTCACGATGAGGATGCATGTGAGCTGTAGATGAAGACGGCGATTTTATCCCCCAAGGAAGAGGCCCTGGCCTGAAAGCTGGCATGGTTATTATAGGATCCTTCCATCAGATCTTTCGAAAGAAAGGTGGAGATGACCAAAGGGCAGAAGGTCATCTACGTAATAAGAGCCACGTGAGACATTCATTAGAATGGAATGCTCAAGGAGGACACGTATGTCCTGACCACATAATTCCCAATAAAACGACTCTTAAATTGATCTTCATGTTCTTGACGTTTCCCAGAAGTCCACATACTTCTCATTTGATCTAGAATTCTTTGTCACAACTTCATGAATGGAACTGAGAGGTTAGAAAAATATCTTAAAATGGATATAAAGTATCATTCATTCCTTGTACATTTTTTTTTTCTGGAGAAATGGTTTATTCCCATTTCATTATATTCCTCACATGTTCCATGGTCATTAAAAAACACTGTGGCAAGTGAACAGTGTAGAGAAATTAACATGCAGTTGAGCAAAAATGTGAGTGAGATTGATAGGCAAAATAGATTTGCCTCTATAAACAGATTAGGCATACTATTTTCAGATAATAATTAATTATGTTTTCTTTGATGCCATCCTGATTTTTATTGTCCTGTAATCTTTATCCAGTCATAATTCCTCAACCAAAGTCTGAAAGAGCATGCAAATTGTGTGACCTTGTACCTGCTTGAATGTATAAAAATGCATCCTCAGGGGTGTGTCACTCACAGCCCTTCTCCGTAGAGAACAAAGATCATCTCTTGGAATGTGACTGAAGGTTGATGGTGGGGAGAGAGGATGGGCCGGGACAAAGGGTCAGTGTCAAGGTGGGGCTGAGCCCATGTATTCTAGTCAGCTTCCCTTTCCCGTTCTCCACCCCATGCTACATGCAACACAAGCATTTCAACCAAGAGACAGACTTCAGGGAAAGGACAGGTTGTACAGGTTGACACTAGCTCGTGGAACAGGGCAGGGGCATTCACATTAGGTTAGAAGAGCTTCAACTTGGAAATGCAGCTGTGGGTTTGGGGGAAATCCAACGGTCTGTGTCTACATCGGGGGATCCAGACAGAAGATCAGGTTGGAGATAAGGAGATGGGGGAGGGATTACTTTCCAGCACAATCCCTTTGGGGAAAGTGGGCTTGATGTCTTTGGCAGCTATGAACTTCAAACTCTTCTTGTGCCACATGGAAAGCAATTGTTCAGTGGTAGGCACAAGGCTAGGTTTTGAATGCTGCAAGCTCGGAGACTTGCGCTTGTTAAGCGAGAAACATATTGAGAGAGACAGAGTTTGGGGTGGTGGTGGAAGGGGGCACCTTGCCTTTCAGCTTGGTAAAAGAGAAGGCCAAGGTCCGTGGTAGATTGCCTGCAGAAGTAACAACCCAGGCTCTTTCAAGTCTGTACATGCAAGCTCATTCTCCACTCAGTAGCAGAGTGTATTTGCTCCCTCTTGAATCTCTGCTCACCTTGGGCTTTGCTCTGACCAGTTGATTACAGCTGGAGGGATGTTCTGGAGTCTTCAAACTCAGGCACTTAGAAATCTGCTTTATCTCTCGCTGCATGAAAATGCTCAGTTGATGCTGCAGAAAGATGAGCCTCTGGCCACAGAGAGACCTCAGGGAGGTCTCTCAAGATGTTGTGAGGTGGGAAACCAAGATGTTTTAGCAAAAAGCCAGGGCAAGGGCCCTATTGGACTCAGCCCAGCCCAGCCCAGTTGACATCTGAGTGCAGCTGCCTAAATGAGTCCAGCCAATTCTACATAAAGCAGAGACAAGCCGTCCCACTCCACCCTGCCCAAATTCCTGACCAACAGGATCATGAGCAAACGCATGGTTGTTGTTTTAAGCCATTATGTTCTGTGATGATTTGGAATGCATAGCTATGGATAACTGAAACTGAGCCTGAGTGTCCTGGGGAACTCAGGCCAAATTCAAGATTGTAATCTCTTAGCTGTACTGCACAAGTTTTGCAAGTGGGCGATCCAGGCAGGGAAGGGGTAGTGTTATGCTCAACCCAGTGGTTCCCCCAAGTACAGCTACTTGGGGACAGCAAAAATTAAAAAGTGGAAAGGAAAGGAGTCCTTGGTAAATGCGGACTGCACAATGCCCCAAGAGGACAATCTGTTGTCTTCTCCCTCTGTTGATGATGATCCTAGGCCCTTTGTCTAGCTCTATCAGGACTGTCCCCTGGATGCTATAATGCACACTGTGCGGGTTGTCTCAACTAATAGTTGCTATGCACATAACTAACTCCTATGTCCATTGCTCAGTAAGAAACCAAGGAGTCAATCACCCACACAAACCAGGCTCTCCTGGAGGTTTTGTGCCAGACATTCAGCAGTAATCTTAAAAGGATAGGAAGGTAAATGATGCTTAGTTCGTATGTGTAAAAAGTTCACCATACTAGATTGCTCTTTTATTTGATTTCCTTTCAAAGTCACCCTTAGTGTCAGTCTTTGCTGGATATCACCAAGTTAAAGCATGACAAAGAAACAGGTATCTCCTGCTAGCCTCTGGGACAAGAGCTCTCAAGTCTGACTGCCTATTCCACAGCTCTGCCTCCTGGCCCACAAGTGTACAAATCCTCATGGTTTGGTAGGTAATTCTGATACCAACACATTTAATAGGCAAAAGATTTACCTTCAGCAACTTAGAGGGTAGGGAAATACATCTTCACAGTTGATGTGTTGAGTTTATTTTGTATGAGTCCAAGCTGAACTACTGGAAAGACTTTTCTGGGAAGAGCTGTGGTTGTTCTTGCTGCTGTTCTTGCTGTTTTAGTAAGCTTTGGTGTCTCCCTGCTTTGCTCTACAGTTCTTGGAAGTGTGGAGAAATTGAAGCAAGAGGTAATGTATACCATCAACTCAACCACTAAGAAAAGGAGTGTGTTAGTAAGAGAGGAAAAGAAAAGAGATTGTTTGCAACCTAATCCCTCCTGCTACTGTTTAACAGAAACCATGAAGAATGGACCCAAACTTAACACACTTTCCAGACCTGACTTACATGTTGTTTCAGAACTGACCGTAATTCCATTATGTACCAATTTAACCTATCAAGCAGTGGCCTAGAGAAGGAACAATTTACCTTCCTGACCTAACTGGGGAGGATTTTACTCAGATTACGAAGAGTTAAAGTTCCAAGGGAATAGCTAATTCTCTTTTGTTAGGAAAAGTCCTCCTAATCTGACATTTCCTCACATTCCAGCCATACTTACGTTGGAGGAACTAGGAGATTTCCGGGTCTATGGTATATGATTTAATGATTTGTGGAAAGCAAGAATGTTAACTTAGCTGAGTTCTTAAAACTGGTTGATAAGGTATCGGACAGGTTAATTTGCTACTTTTCTAACCTCTCCGAAAGAACTTGAACTGAAGTCCCCTTCTCTGCAGCTTATCTTCTTGGCACTCTACATGTAAAGAATCAATGAAGAGAACTCCATTTTGTTCCCGAGCCTTCAATTTTTCCATCATTTCATGGAGGCTGGTGGCCTTTAGGATGCTTAACCTCATCCTTTCCTCAACAGCCATGTCACACTTGGAATGTTTTGACCTCAGATGGAAAAAGAACATGAGCCGATAGTCCCTGTTTACATGGAAAACTAGGGCTAGCACCAGGGGTAAAGAGAACGGCTTTCTAGTCTAGTTTAAACACCAACTGGTATCACAATGTTATCAGGGAGACAATCGTATGTGGATCTTGTGATCCAAAGAGCTGCTTCTCCTTGCCTATCTGACTATTCTTTATTGCCAACTCCTCCGTAGAATCCTTTAACTCCAAATGTATATATTTAAAAAAAAATTATTTATTTTATATATGAAAATAAAATTTATTCAGATTTTATGTGAAAGGCAAAGAGAGAAAGAGAGATAGAGAGTAGGAGAGAATTTCCTGTTCGCTGATTTCCCAAATGCCTGCAATATCCAGGACTGGGTCAGGCCTTGAATAGAACTCAATGCAATTCTCTCATGTAGGTGGCAGGGGGGGGGAATCAAACAGCCATCACCTGCTGCCTCCCAGGATGATCATCAAAAGGAAGTTGGATTGGACGCAGAGGAATCAGAACCTGAAACAAGCACTCCAAAACTGGGTGTAGATATCCAGTAGAATCTTAGCCACTGTGCCAAACATGCACCCTATTGTTTTGTATCTGCTCTCAAAAAGGCACTCACTGTCTAAAGTGAGCCAGCATAGAAATCATGACTTTACATGCTTTTATTTCAGGGAAGAAGTAGCTTAAAAATCAAAGATTTAAAGGTGAATTCTAAAGTTGAAATGGTCTCAGTTGCATCATAGAAGAACTTGACATGAACAAACCAAAGGATGCATCTCAATGATAAAACAGTCCTGTGGAAGGAGACATTAAATTCTATACTACTGAACTCTCTTATATTAGAGATTTTGATAAAATGCTGCCAACTGTATGACATAAATACACAGTTTAGATAAATATGCGGAAGATATGCATGCAAGTGTAATTTAGATACCGATAAATGTTCAGTCGGTTCAGAATGATCTAAACTTCTTTGAGCTCAGGTTTTATTACTTTTAAGACACAAATATATATTCATGCTATGACTATTCATTAGGGAACTCATATGCTTTTAGAATCTAATTTGACAAGTGTGTGTAATTTCAAATAAGGACTGAATGGAAAGTAAATAGAAATAGATTTAAGAGGGTCTCCTGAAGTTTTGCATCATTAGCATCCCAAAATTATATACCTGGAAAAGCTGAGCAGAAACTGGAAATGATATTAGTCCTAAAGAAAACATTGATAATCATTTAATACCATGTCTGGAAAGCAGAATGTGCTAAACAATTTATTATGTGCATTAGGCAGATACTGTTCAATTTAACTGCAGAAAAGTGAGAATCATCAAAGAATCCTTTGAGACTATTCAATTTTCTTCTGAATCCAGGAGCTAGAAGTATCTATGTCCAAAACACCTTCTGAAGACATTACCATAAGCTGTCCCCCTGCCACCAGGTAAGGGAGACTCTCATTCCCTTGTCCCCAGGTATCAGCAGAAGGCTTGCTAAGAGCTCCAGCAGGCCAGGCCTTTATTTCTTTGGTTTTCTAATTAACCTTGGTCTAGGTTTTTTGTTCATTGCCCATTAAGGGGAATTATACTGACATTTGTTCTACACCAAGATGTCGAAAATGTCACTGGTGACAAAGGATGAAAGGAAATGTCCAATCAGAGTTCAAACCTTCCAGTTCTCTCAAAGTGCCTTGAAGAGAACACAACCAATACCATACCTTATTTCTGTGGAGTCCTGATTACCTAAGGTAAATGAGGCCAGGTAGCACTCTATTACTAAATGATTGTTAAGAATTGAATTTTCTCAACCCTCAGCCTTTTTTGAAGGAACCTTTGTGTTGCAGATGAAATGAAGTTCTGCAGAACAGAATGTCACTATCAGGATGCAGAGTTCCCGGCCTGCAGAGGCCAAGGAAATCAGCACTGCCAGTGACCAGGCAAGACAGAGCCAGGGGACTAGGTAAGAGCAGCCAGGGACAGGAAGGGAAGGCCAGTGGGTACTCAGGGCATGCATCTTCAAGCTGGCCTGGCTAAGGTCCAGAAACTAGCTCTGCAACCTCCTGGTTATGTGACAGTGAGTGTGTACTTAACCTCTCTGATCCTTAGCTCCTCAGCTCTAAAATTATGATAATAATGCTGCCTTCAGAGTGCTGTCACAAGGACTCAGTGGCACAATGCGTGTGAATCATTTGTCACAGAGCCTAAGACAAACTCAATAAACAATTGGTGTTATGTCAAACATTACATTATTTGAGTTCTCAAACCTGGTCCTGTGATAAAATGCTCCTATGTTTCGAAAGAGGTCTATGCACTGAAGCCATTTGGAATCAAGGTGACGTGTGTGGTGATGTTTGCTTTACGAGCAACTTTTACTCATTAATTCACTCATTTAATCAATATTTATTTCTGCACCACATTATTCTAGGGGTTGTCTCAGTCATTTAGGATACAGGAGCAAAGATTCAAGCGTCTTGGCCCCCCAAGGCGCCTGGTCTAATAAGACAGCAAAATAAATAAGACAAGGCAGCTTGGAGGCATGGGTGGTAACTGAGAAGCAAGGTGACTGCCTGGAATTGTGGAGTCGTGAATGCCTACTTGGAGGAAGCACTTGACTTGAGTCTGTAGTTTGTTTTAGACTATAAAGCAAAGAGAGAATATTTCAATTTGAGTTACCTTCAGCAAAGCCACCAAGCCATGAAACAATGAAACAGCGTGTTGGGTGAGGAGAATGGAAAACTACAAGGATGTGTAAGTCATGGAGACTGTAAGAGATGAGCCTGAAGAATTATTTGGGAGCCATCGTGGAGCTGTGGGTAAAAGAGATGGGAAGGAAGCAAAGGTTAAATAGAAGGAAGCTGGTGCTGATAAATAATGTGAGTCTGGAAGAAATGGGATGAGAGGAGAAGCAGTCAGGGAACAGGTGGTTTGGTGTGGCCTTAACTGAAGGAAGGACACCTCATCCTCTGAGAATGTGGAGAAAGAAGCAAGTAAAGATGGGTGTGGAAGAAGATAAGCTTAGAGATACTGGGATGTGGGAGGAGCTCAACTGGAAGGGCTTCTCTGCCTTTACTGTAGTAGAGGCAAGGTTGTTCACTGAGGTGAAGGGCATGGGCATGGATTGACTGAGCGGAAGATTTGAGGAGGGGCTAAAAGTCCAGAAGAGTAGCTCAGAATTGAGCAACTATGAATAAATAAATTGTTGAGTTGTGCAAGGACAGAGTAGTGATTAAGACAGTGCATGTGAAGGGACACAAGTTGGTAAACTGAAGTAAGTTTTTCTCTAGCTATGTCCAGTTTTCCAGATGCAAGAAAAACAATGACAGATGATGCAGTGATCCCAGATATAGTAAGAAGCAAACAGAAACAGAAGAAAAACGAATGTGCTTGTGGAAAAAGGAATAAGAGTTGAGATGTTCCTATGGAAGATCCGGGTTATGCAAAGGTCAAGAGATGTGTAAGCATTGAGGATGGAGGCATTGAAGGCTCAATGGTTACCACAGAGAAAGCAAAAGAAACTTGGTAGGAGGTTATGAGGTTGGTCTCAGGGCTTAAGTTCTCTGAGACATAGCAGTACGGGTAGTGGTCATGTCTAAGGTGCAGCTTTTGGAGTGGAAGATGCAGTGGAAAGGGTATAAAGTCCACTTCAAAAGAATAGGCAAAGAAAGTGTGGGAGCAGGTATTAAAAGGGCTGACTACGTGGACATTGGAAAATCAATCAAAAGAGGTGGACAGTCAAGAGCAGTACTGATTCCAGTACTAGTCTCCACCAAATGACTGGGTTGGAGCCAATCACAGATTGGAATGACGAGGATAGGGAGGTGGTTCTATATGCTTGAACATCAAAGAGTAATAAGCTTTTCCACATAGGTTGAGCAAGTAGTTTCGGAGCCATAAAGCTGCTATTCGTTGTGATGACGTGGTCTCAAGGACTGACGCCAATGGGACATAGCATTGGCAAGCTTAGATCAAAAGTGCAGAGAAGAAGTGAGACCAGGCAGGGCAGTCTAGGTGTAGTGGGGTGCGGATAGCAGGCAGGGGTCTGGAGACTCCTCTATACTTGGCCAGAATGGACCAGAAGCATCAGCACTGCGTGACAGTTTAGAAATGCGGGACCTGAGAGTCCAGCCGAGGCTGGCTGAATCAAAATCAGCATGTTCGTGAGGTCCTTTAGGTGATGTGGGTGCCAAAAGAAAGTCTAGGAAAGCTACTCTGGAAAGGGGTAGGTTGAGAAGAGAGAACATAAATCGTCTCCGTTGATCCTAACTTTCTCCATCCATGCCCGCATGAGAAATTGTTTCCAAGGAAAGCTAAAATGATCTTGAACTCAAGATGTTGGAACACATTAAAAACCAGCTTTAATGCCTCCTCACAGACTCCATGGACCATTACCTGTGTTACATTCATTTACACCAGGTGAAGAGTGCTGCAAACTTACAGATTTCTTGCAGAATGGGGAGTGTATGTGTGTGTGTGTGAGAGAGAGAGTGAGAGAGATAAAAACAAATTGCTTGGAGAGCGCCCTGCCTCATGGAGTGGAAGTGTAGGGGGAGCAAGGAGACAGAGCCAGGACCCAGGCTTCCCCACCCCTGTGTGTTCTGTGCATCAAACCACAGTTCCTCTTCAACCAGTCCTTCCTGGCCAAACACTAAGACCAAAGTGTGCCAGGGACCTGGTAATTGTATAGCTTATCCAGGATATGGCTTCAGATCCACAGAACAGGGCACGTCAAAGCCTGTTCTCCCCCCCCTCCCCCCGAACATTCGGCACTGACCAAATGGGTTGGAGGAAGCGGGAGAAATACCATGAAATATCCTGGGCTACACCTCAGAGACTAATAAATAATTACAGATGGGAAAAGAATGGAGGAAAGAGCGAGAACAGAGTAGCAGGCAAGACAGGCAAAATGGATTCTGGTCCCCAGGAGAGGAATAGACTGGAAGTGAAGTACACATTTGTATGAAAGTACAACATACCAGTAGCATGGACTCAGAGGCAGCAAAGTAGAGAGAACATCCTGACGCAAAGACTTTCTGTCCTCACCTTTGATGCCTCTACTCCTAGCATTCTATAGTGACTTGGAAAGCTCAGTCATCCGGCGGATGAGATTTGGCCTGAGTTCAATGGATCACTAACCCTTGTAGGGTTTTGGATGCTATCCTATTTTTAAAGGAAAGAGATAGAGGGTCTTTGCTAAAATATTGATGTGGGGGGAGATTTGAACCCAAGTAAAAGGAATGACCGGACCAACAAGCACTTAGCAGGTGCCATATTGTAACTTGTCTGCCTGTTAAATTATGTAGTATATGTATCACAATATATTGAATTTAAAACCTGAAGTATGACATTTCATGAATAATTCATACCAGCTCTTTCATTAAGTGTGAGCTGAGGCTTAGAGTAATGATACCCGATTTTTGTGAGTCCCTCATTTAAATACGTATATGAGAAAGGAAACATATTCAGCACAGCTATGGATAAGAAAACATGGAATACATTTATGTTTTACACACGCACACACACACACACACACATACATTCACATTTCAGGAATAGCTCAGGATAAAAATAACTAATACATTAACTTTTGAAAAAGCACGTAGTACATTCCAACTCCTCTCGTGAAATAATATCTTTAAGACACATGACTAATGGGGTAATTATTTCGCTTGGAAAATCATTTTCCTCTCACAGACAATTCAGATCCCAGGAACTAGGGTTGGGATTCTCTAGATGAGTGACTCATACAGGAGGTGTCTGCTAGGTGGTGCCTCAACCTCCTCCTCTTTCAGGTCCTCCAGGATCTCCCACGCAGCAGAGGGAAATCCCTCTCCGGAAGGCTCTTTAAGAACTTTCTGGCAATAGAAATAGTCAGGCAAAGCAATGAAGTCTACAGTGCTACAATCCGAGTGTGTCTTGGCTATCGGAGACTAGCCAAGTCCATGACGGCTCTGTGTTTTGGTAGAAGGAGGAAACTGGGAGTGATGGGGTCGGAAGCATTTGGGCTCTGAAACATCAGTGGAAAGTCATGTCCTTTCTCACTCCTGCTTTCACTTGCTCATGTTGCTTCTGCTGTTTTTTTTCTTCATAGGCTGGACAATCGGCATGCTAACATACTATTTTTTTTTTTTAACTCTGGAACCACTGGAGAGTATGTTCAAGCTTTCTTCCTCCAGGCCATCCGTATGCTGTCTTTTTTGGGGGCAAATTCACAAGGTTGACTGATAATGCTGCACAAAGTGCTATAGGAAAATGACGGCTACGTGTCTGAAATGACCCAAAGCTATTTTTAAAGTTTGATGCATTGCAAGAAATGCAAAATTTTCTTTACTTTTATCTAGATGAATATATCTATTTAATACATCTATCAGTAAGACATTGGTAAGATATGTGAATCCTTTGGTTGGCTCGTCATTGTACATGAACCTAAACAAGGAGTACTGTCCCCCGTATGCAGTGATAGGAACTGAGAGACAGGAAAGATTGTTACTAACTGGATTAATCCATGAAGCTTTATGGAAGGAAAGATGCTCTGTACATGTCTTGATGTAAAGTCAGAATTCTATTAGACATTGGGAGAGGGAAGAGGCATGAATGAAGACAGATAACCACGGAAAGGCAGGGACAAATAGGAACGTGAAGCCAGAAGGTGGGCTGTGCATAGGTCAATGGGAGGGAAGCAAGACTAGGAACGCCAGCTGAGCTTAACTTTCTGAAGCCATAAAGCCAGATTGAGAAGATGAAGAGCAAGCCAATGGGGGGGGGGGGGAGAGGTGGAATGCCCTTCACAAGGTGTGAAGCAAAAACCCAGCATAATTAAAGTGGGCAGTCAAAAGGTTGCTCACACCAAAACAGCACGCTTTGTTTGATCAGGAACGGTGGTTAGAGGAAGCATTTAGGAGGTCACCGCCATGTGCTTCAAGACTGAGATGAAAATATCTGAGCTGACATGCTAACAATGACCCAATCTGTGCACTCTGCCTGAACGTCAGTTTGCAGCCTGCTGGCCTTGGCTTCTCTTGAATACAGCCCAGGCCAGTCTCACCTGACCCCCACGTCTGCTCTGTAACTATCTCTACCTAGGTGATTGAATCTTTTGCAGTCACTTTAGAGTTGCAAATTATGGCTTTCCCACATCTAGTCATTGCCAAATGGAGTAGGGGGTCAACATTTGAATTTTGATGCCAAATGCTTACAATTGTCATGAATGGTCAGGGGCAAATTTCTGCATCTCTCTCTGCCACCACTCCTTCATATATATAACAAACAGTCAATCACAGTATATATTCTGCAGCTGTCAGTTGGGTTAAATAAGCATATGATCTGGCATATCACAGGAATTATGCAATGTGATCTGTTTTAATTATAAAAATTAATATGCTATCCTTCCTACTGCCAGATGTGACCAGCCTTGTCAGACCACACTCTAACCTGTGTGACAGAGCATCACACACATACAAATCCCCTGGACCCTGCTTCATTCTCCCAACTCATCTCTACCACCTCTGGCCACACAGTCCATGCTCAGGCAATATTGAACACTATGTGGTTTGCCTGCCCCTCTACATTCACTCATCTTGTTCTGGTTATCATCAAAATTGTCTGGTTGCCATGTTTCCAACCCCGTTTACTTAATACTGCCTACTCATGCCTGAAATATCGGCTCAAGTATCACTCCCTTCCCCTCCTCTCCGCCCATAAGATAATTTTATCAGAGCATGAATCGGACAGTGCTGAGGTCATCTTTATGATCTTAGTCCCAAATCAGAAGAAACACCTTGAAGGCTGGAGTTGTGTCTTGTTAAACCTTAAGCCCCACAGAGACAGGGAGAATGATGGGGGTAGAGTAGGTTTTTCATGAGCATTTCTTGAAATAAAGAAAACAACAACAAAGAAAATATTCAACAGACTTGACAGTTAACTAAATGTGGAAATATTGAGAAAGGGGGGAGATTGGAAGCTGATTCCAAAGTTTGAAGTCCAAGTTGCCTTCAGAATCAAGGTCATATTTATAGAAACAGGGAAGTCAGAAGCAGGAACTGCTTTGAGACAACAAAAATGCAAAGCCCTAATGAGTTAATTTTTAAACAAACTTAGCTGGGGAGGCCAACAAAACATATACTAAGCAATATGGACTACGTGATACCAGAAAAAAAGGCTATGGTGGACATGAGACTGATTGTGTATTTTGTATTTTACTGGACCATACTGCATGCCAAATGGTTCCTCAAATGTTATGGTTTGAATGGTGTCCCCTGAAAGCATATATTGCATTTCTAGCCCCTAGTATCTCAGAAAATCACCTTATTTGGAAAAGGCATCACTGTGGAGTTCATCATTTTGGAGATGTGATGGTCCTGCATCCAATCTGACTGATGTGCAGGACAAGCAAAAGCAGAGTGCCATGCAGCAGCAGAGGAAGCAGAGGGTGAAGGCGTGTAATTGCAGACCAAGAAATGCCAAGCATCATAGACCACTGGAGGCTGGGAAGAAACAAAGGAAAGATTACTCTGTAGGCTTCAGAGGCAGTATGGCTCTGTCAACATCTTGATTTGGGTATTTCTAGCTGTAGTCTTCAAAAATGCATTTCTCCTTTTTTTTTTTTTTTTAAAGATTTGGGCCTGGCGTGGTATGGGCATATTTACAGAGAAAAGGAGAGACAGAGAGGAAGATCTTCCATCTGCTCATTCACTGCACAAGTGGCCGCAATGGCTGGAGCTGAACCGATCTGAAGCCAGGAGCCCAAAGCTTCTTCTGGGTCTCCCATGTGGGTGCAGGGTCCCAAGGCTTTGGGCTGTCCTCAGCTGCTTTACCCAGGTTACAAGCAGGGAGCTGGATGGGAAGTGGGGCTGCACCCCATTGCAAGGCTCATTTCTCCTGTTTTAAACAACCCAGCTTGTGGTATCTTGTTACAGAAACTATAGGGAACAAATGCTTTAAATACATTTTGAAAAGTGGGTGATGTCGCATTTGCAATGTCTGCTGATGAATATTGCAAGCAATTTTAGTTACTGGAAGATTTTTCACTTCTAAATTGAAGATGTCTCTCAGTATGAAAGATAGATAAAGTCCTACTCTACAAAGGTATTGGAAAATATGTGTTAATGTAATAACCTCCTGCCAATAACTTAATGTGAATCGAGAAACACTCGCTTGGGATACTTTTTGCGAAACCAACTTTGAAGGACTGTGCTTTGCTTGTTTTCATTGTAAATATTACTAATGCTAAGGATTTAGGATCCCATTTGAGATAAATATTTCTGGAAATTCCCCAAGGCGTTTAAGAGTTGAAAAACTTTATGGAGAGAGCTTATTTTCATATGACTGAATAGAATTCTTCTGTTCGCTGTTGTTTGAAGTGCAGCTGTGATGGAAACCTTCTAGTATCCCATGATTTGCATGTTTCAGGGAAGCTCTTGGCATATTGTCAGCTGAGGTTACAAAGCAAAGGGCATGAGACGTTCAACTGGGACCTGTCTCTGAGACAAGTGACTGGGGCTTAAGGATGCATGCATGGCAGCTGTGGTGAAATGCCTATGTGGATACACGCAAGAGCAAAAGCGTACACACAGGGTAGAGATGTCTAGGAGTGGAATAACAGAGAGCCAAGAATACTGAACACCTTGATCTCATAGAGAAGGCCCAGCGCCATGCTCAATGACGCGCACAATCTGATGGACAGAACCTGAATTCTCTAACTCATCCAGTGATCAAGCACCCACTATGCACGTTGGTTGGTCCTCACCTGGAGGTTACACATGCTATCACCAGGGCTTTAGGTACACAGGCATTGCACTCATCAATGTCCAGATTCGACAGCTGAGTCCAAAATATGATTTGCTATCTTTCCAACCTAATATAATAAGTAAAGGGCAGCAGGTGGGTCAGGTGCCCAAGTCTCCTTCTTAGTCTTACACTTACATTGAAATAAAAAAAAATGTGAACACCACAGTTCAGATTCACAAACATTTGTATAAAAGACACACCAACTTGTGCCCCTTCACCTCCAGAGGAGCATTCTCAAGCCAAACTCCAGTGTGCTGAAGATGTTCTCACCAATGGCTGTGCTTTATTTTAAACCAAAAAATTTCCTTCCACTTTAACATACCACCAACAATCATATGACCAGAAGGAAAATCCATTCCAATCCAAGTGTTGTCATAAAATTTAATCATCTTGGCAAGAAACCATTCTCACACTGCCTGCATTCTTCGTTAATGCTTTCTTAAGGAACACACAAAAACCTGTGTATCCACAGAGAATTGGGAAGTTTGCAAACATTTTGAAAGTTGGAACCTAAGAACTGCTGGGCTGTAAGAAAGTTACCTTTTCCCAGATGCCAAGGGCTCTGCCACTGGAAAGAAAATCTCATTGCTTCTGTATCCTGGGTACCCCATAATCATTCGATTCCCTTGAATCATTCAGGTCTACTCAGGAAGCCAGTTCAACAGCCCAAATCCACCTAGTTCAAATCCATCCAAAGGGAAGATTTTGCCAGGAAAGATGCTAAGGTTAAGTAAAATATAGAAAATTAATCAAAAGATGTAGTTAGCAGTAATAATAAGTGACTGGTTTAGGATACCTGTTCTGCAGCAGAAAATTTCTATGATTCATTGCTGTCATACCTTAAAACCCCGGGGTGCTTCTCCATGGTAGGTATCAGTGCTGTAAGTTTTATAGGTTGGCCAATGTCAACCCAGATAGAAAGTGGCAGAAACTGAGAGAAGGGAGGATCTAACTCTCAAATTATGTTGACTCCATCTTGCCACTGTGTAAATACTAGCTTCCACCTCTATTTAGCAGTATGGAAACTGCTTAGCTCTTTGCAACACTGAGCGCACAGTCTTCCAGCTGATAGGCAAACACTGACCTATGCAAATGGAGAAGAGGCTGGAGAATGCCCATTCATGGTAGTCAACCAGAGGTCTAACAAGGTGGTTCCACCCAGGCTACCTCCCCAAACAATCCAAGGAAAACTGTGCCAAGGACAGAAATCTCAGTAGGTAGAGTTGAGCTCTCAGCCTAAAATGATGAATGCTCTTTATACCTCTCTCCCCTCCAGAGTTTATTCAGAAAAATTGTTTTGGTTGTTTTGCAAGTGGATTAAAATTGTGAAGTTTCAACAGAAAAAGTTATCTTGGGCTGTCCTCAGTACAATGTGTCACAGGGACCACTTACATAATCAGTCTACACACTAGATTAGCTTTGATCACTAACCAGATCGCATTTTTAAAGAAAGAGAAGAAAAAAGCAACATGGGGATTTGACTCAGGAGTAGTCAGTTCTACGGATAAACTACTGTAAAAAGGTGGTGAATATTTAAGATGAACCTTCAGGTATGAGCACAAAATCATCTTTTTTTTTTTTTACAATTGACTTTAATGTGAAGATTTCTCAAGATCTTGTTCTTCAAGACCTGGTAGTTGCTTTGTGATAACCCAGATTAATGAGTGGAGGCATCCATCATGTGGTCGAAGGAAGTGAATGGAAAGATGAGCTTTTATATCATGCACTGTGACCTAACTTAGTATGTAAACTAACTGGACACGTAAATATGAGTGTAGTTTTGCAACAGATGGCTGAGTCTCAGCCAATTTCAACAAGAGATCTGCTTTCCCAAATCCTATTTCTACAGCATCCTTGGTACTTGGACTCAGTGAATTCTACTCAGACTCTAAACCCACACGATTCAAGTCAGGTAATCAGCTGAGCTTCTATCCATTGGAGCAGACACCTGACCAGTTCATATTCAATCAGTACATGTATACAGCTAGAGCCAGCCATGCTGTTTCTCAACCTCACTTTTGTTCTCTGCACATAACTGCTGTCTGCCCACATTGGGAGATGGTTCTCTGAGCCTTCTCTGGTTCTTGTTCTTGACTCCATTATCCTTTGCTAAATCTGTCGGAAAGCTTTCTTTTTAACGGTATGAGCAATAGTGTCCTATTGTGGTTATTATATTGTGTTCAAGTAAGGAGATGCTATCAGGAGGAGGTGAATGAAGCACACACTAGAATTCTTTGTGTGCTTTTTGCAAGTTGGTTGAAAATGAAAATTATTTTGGACTTGTATATTTGGCTAAATTTCTACTTGGTATGTTTGGGAGAGGACTTGAAATCAGACTAAATTATAGAAATCAATTAGGTTGAAACCCTAGCTCTACCACCTCCAAAGTCTGTAGTCCAAGACACATGCTAGAAATGCTAGAAACCTATCTAAACTTGGGTTCTTCAGTTGTCGAATGAGAAAACTGAAACAGCTTCACAGGTTTGTTCTAAGCACACAGAAAAACAGCATGCAGGTTGTGTAACTGCTTGGCACATGGTTAAATACACTTCAATGTTTTTCATCAGCAGGTATCTGTTTTCCTCTGAGATGGGTGCCGAATGAGAACATCCTTCAGAGGTGGATGATACTTACTCTGTCATCTTTCTGGAAATGTTTATGCTGCAATGAAATTTTCATAAAGCTGATATGAGATAATTCATTGGCAAAATTGTAAGTTTTTAAACTTTAAAAAAAACATTTTGTTTATTTTTATTGAAAAGTCGGATATACAGAGAGGAGGAGAGATAGAGACGAAGACCTTCCATCCACTGATTCACTCCCCAAATGGTCACAATGGCCGGAGCTGAGCCAATCTGAAGCCAGGAGCCAAGAGTTTCTTCTGGGTCTCCCACAGCAGTGCAGGGTCCCAAGGCTTTGGACCATCCTCAACTGCTTTCCCAGGCCACAAGCAGGAAGCTGGATGGGAAGTGGAGCTACTTTCAGTGCAAGGCAAGGACTTTAGCAACTAGGCTACCACACTGGGCCTGGCAAAATTGTATTTTCAAAAGGAGACTGAAACAATATATCCCATCTTAAAGACTTTTCTTGGAGCTTTGCCACACCTCCATCAAGAAGCAGCATCTGGACCTGGCTCAGTAGCATAATGGTTAAGGTCCTCGCCTTGAGTGCGACGGGATCCCATATGGGAGCCAGTTCTAATTGCAGCAGCTCCACTTCCCATCCAGCTCCCTGCTTGTGGCCTGGGAAAGCAGTCAAAGATGGCCCAGAGCATTGGGACCCTGCACCCGTGTGGGAGACTCAGAAAGAAGTTCCTGGCTCCTGGCTTCAGATCAGCGAAGCACTGGCCATTGTGGCCACATGGGTTGTGAATCATCAGACAGAAGATCTTCGTCTCTGTCTCTACTCCTCTCTGTACATCTGCCTTTCTGATCAAAATAAATAAATCAAAGAAAGAGAGAGAGAGAGAGAAAGAAAGAAAGGAAGAAAGAAAGAAAGAAAGAATGAAAGAAAGAAAGAAAGAAAGAAAGAAAGAAAGAAAGAAAGAAAGAAAGAAAGAAAGAAAGAAAGAAAGAAAGAACATCTATGTCCTCTCTTTTGTGCTTTGGCAGACTTTGGTGACCCTGCCAATAGGATTTGGTGGAGTTGATGCTACGAGATTTACCAAGATAGGTCTTTCCAATGCCATATATTATAGCCTGTTATCTTGGGATGAGGATTCTTGGGATGTAGCCTCAATGCAGGGATAAAATCCAACAAGCTGCTGGAAAGGTCTAGGTAGAGAGCAAAGACCCATACCCACACCCCCGGGTGAACTCCCAGATGACACGTGTACTGACTTGGCTAACCACATGAGTGAACCCATTGTGAAAGTAAAGCTTTCAGTCCCCATTCAAATCACTCAGTTGAAGGCACATACAGCAGAGTTAGCCCGCCTCATCACATCCTGCCACATGGCAAATTTCTAAGTATTATTGTTTTCAACCATTGTAAGCAGGTTTAGATAGCATTTTGTGATGGAAGACAATTCTGATAAAGAACCAGAAAAAAAACCTAGAAAAGATGATAAGAAAGTTCATCTGGAAACATAAGAAACCATGAATAGCCAAAGTCATCCTGAAGGATAGAAATCAAGCTGGAAGAATCACAATTCTAGACCTCAAGACATATACTACAAGGCAGTGGTCATCAAAACAGCCTAGAACTGGTACAGGAACCGAGAAGATCAATGGAACAGACGAGAAACCCCCAAAGGGCACCTACACATGTACAGCCAACTAAACTTTGACAAGAAACTGAAAGTAATGCAGGGGAAAAGCTTGGTCTCTTCAACAAATGCTGTTGGGACAATTAGATAACAGCCTGCAGAGGTAACGCTCAAGACCTACACCTGTCACCTTATACAAATATTAGCTCTATGCACCGAGAAACTATCCAACTATCGTAGGAAGTCATAGGAAGCACTCTGCAAGATGTAAGACTAGGAAAGACTTAGAAAAGTCACTAGAAGCACAGGCAACTGAAACCAAATAAACAAATGGGACTACATCAAACCAAGAAGCTCCTTCACAGCAAAAGAAACGATCAACAGAGAGATGAAGCAGCCAATAGAATGGGGAAATTCTTTGCACACTGCACAACTGATAGGGGACTAATATGCAGGATTTTCAAAGAGCTTCAGAAACTTAATGACAGAAAAAGAAAAACCCCTATGAAGAAATAGGCAAAGGAAATGAACAAACATTTTTCAAAGGAACAAATTGACATGGCTAATAGACATATGAAAAAATGCTCAAGCTCCATAGCTATCAGGGAAATACAAATGAAAATCACATTGAGGGTCCACCTAACTCCAGTGAGATTGGCTTATATTCAGAATCCTTTTAATAACACCTGCTAGCAGGGATGTGGGGAGAAAGGAACCCTCCTTCATAATTGGTGGGAGTGTAGGCTGCCACAGCCACTTTGGAAGTCAATATGGAGAGAGCTAAGAGAACTGAAAATTGATCTGCCATATGACCTGGCTAACCCTTGTCTGTGAATATATCCAAAGGAAATGAGAAAGTGACCTGTACTTCTATATTTACAGCAGCACAATCTACTCTTGCAAAGACATGGAAACAACCCAGATGCTCATCAAAAGTGAATGGATAAAGAAACTGGTACTACTCTACAGAATACTACTCAGACATTAAAAAGAATGAAACTCTACCATTTGCAACCAAACTGTCCCAACTAGGGACCATTACGCTCAGGGAAGTAAGCCAATCCCAAAAGGACAAACATCATATGTTCTCTCTGATATAAGGCAACCTTCATGCAAAAGACAAGATCAATAGTTAGATAGGTAAACATGTATATTTACATAATTCATCTAGAGGAACTGTATAATGGAGACTAGCTTGCCAAGAAATAAAGGTACATTACAATATGCATTTCTACTTCTGAGTAAAAGGTGGACTCCAACTGTTAAATGTATCTTTAATTGTTAAATGTGTCTTGACAAAAGGATGGTGGACTTTCTACCATTTTTTATACCTACAAGGTCATGAAACACTTCAATAGAATGATGGACCTGTGACTGTTATTGGAGGGCTGCGTTATTGTACTAATACAGGGGAAATCAGTGGAAGGAGGACGTTTGGAGAGGAGAGAGGGATATCCCTGAGCCTGTGGAAGTATATAACAAAATAAAAAATAATAAATAAATAAAATTTAAAATGTGTGCCAATTTGAGATGAGTAAGAAATAGGATTGAAGGGCCCAGTGTGGTGGCTTAGCAGGTAAAGTCCTCTCCTTGGATGTGGCGGAATCCTCAATGAGCGTTGGTTCTAATCCTGGCAGCCCTAGTTTCCATCCAGCTCCCTTGCTTGTGGCCTGGGAAAGCAGTTGAGGATGACCCAAAGCTTGGGACCTTGCACCCATGTGGGAGATCTGGAAGAAGCTCCTGGCTTCTAGCTCCGGATCGGCACAGCTCCAGCTGTTGTGGTCACTTAGGGAGTGAATCAGCAGATGGAAGATCTTCTTCTCTGTCTCTCCTCCTCTCTGTATATTTGACTTTGCAATAAAAATAAAATAAATCTTTTTTTTTTTTAAGAAATAGTACTGAATAGGCTTGAGTAATATTTGGTGGACACCAAGTGTGTTCATTAATTTGCAGGGCAAAATAAATGAAAAGTTTTGTTCGGGAGATTTGAAAAACGAATAAAAATAATGAGACTAATGAGACATCTAAGACTAGATCAATGAAAAGACGGAACCCTGGTGTGAGTTCTGAATATCATATTGTCCAGCATCAGAGCCAATTTAAAGTTAATTTCTAGAAAAAAGATCTATTGTGCTGGATGAAGTTTGAGGGTTTCTGGGTTTCAGTTACCTATGTCATTCTTACTTTCTTGGTTTAAGTCCGGTGAGAACAGACTCAAATCATAAGATTTACAATCCAGGATTCTATAATGTTTATTGTAAGATTTCTAATATCTTATGTCTATGAAAGATGGCTTGAGCATACAAGTAGCAAAGATAGCAAGGTGGCGTCCTTCACTTTCTCATCTAGAATTTGCCTGTAGGAAGGGCTGGGTTTATGAGGCAGACACCACACAGGCTGTTGTCCTGGGGGATCACTGTATCTATCAGGGAAGAGCCTAAAACTCTGTAGGTTTGCTGCTGAGAGATCAACATCCTTGATCTGCCCCTAGTATGCTTGTCATAAGGAAGCAGATAGAATAAGCAACAGCAAACAAGGAACTTCTTTATACAGCACTGAGAAAAACAGTGCAAGTGGAGCCCAATGCACAAAGAGAATGGACTTTACCCTACATCACCATAAACTGTGCTATTCCTTACTCTGCAGTGGATAAGTTAGAGAGAAAGAGAGAGAGAGAGAGAGAGAGAGATAGGCTTCTCTCCATCCCTTCTGAGAAGACAAAGTATGCTAGTTACAGCCTGAGACAAGACTTTGGGAAACAAGAGCAGTTTCTTTGTTAGAGGCAGGCATAGACTGTGTTGTGTGTGATGGCTCCCCTACTTGAGAGACAACAGGATCAACTGGAAGCCACATTCAGGCACAGCTAGTTGGAATCCCCTCCTGCATTTCCTATATAGTAAAAAACGCGGTAGGTTTGAGGCAATGCCTTTGAGATCACTTTTGTGACTAATTCTAGGTAATAATGACACTGCCAGCCCAGAAGCCAGAAGACACCTACACACAGAATGTCTCAGCTAGTCTTCACATCACCCAAAGTTGACAATGGAGTTAGTCGAGTTTGGTAAGAGCTGAAGTTTATGTCCAATACCACACAACACTGAACAGACCGTCAAAGCTTCAAACCCAAATATATTGATCCCAACTTGAGGATTTTTTTTTCCTTTGAACTATAGCTGTTTCTTGGAGTTGTAACAAGTGACAGAAACTCAGACAACTTTCAGGTGGATAAGAACCACAGATGAGTAGTTTGAATGTTCTTCATTTCCATGGATCATCTCTTATTTTACAATTTCTTCTCAATGATTCAAAAATTTGCATCTACTAAGAGGGAAAGAAGAGCAGGGATAGTTTTTTGTTTTGTTTTGTTTTTTGTCTGTTTTGTCTCTGCCTGAGCTAGTAGAGGTAGGAAGAATCGAGTGCCTTAAGGAACAACCTGGTTATGACAGCCACTCTCTTACACCAGGAAAAATCTGGTGTCATTGGATTTAAGAGTTGGTGGCTATGACTGAAAGTTCATTTAAAAATAAATCATTTTTGGGCCCAGCGCAGTAGCATAATGAGTGCCAGTTCTAATCCCAGCAGGTCCGCTTCCCATCCAGCTCCCTGCTTGTGGCCTGGGAAAGCAGTTGAGAACAGCCCAAAGCCTTGGGACCCTGCACCCATGTAGGAGACCCAGAAAGAAGTTTCTGGCTCTTGACTTTGGATCGGCACAGCACTGGCCGTTGTGGCCACTTGGGGAGTGAATCAGCAGACGGAAGATCTTTCTCTCTGTCTCTCCTCCTCTCTGTACATCTACCTTTCCAATAAAAGTAAATAAATGTTAAAAAATATTTTTAAAAAGTAATTTTAAATTAGCTTTTTAAAAAGATATTTACTTCAAAGGCAAAGTTATAGAAAGAGAGGGGGAGACAGAGCAAACTTCCATCTGCTGATTCACTCCCCAATGGCTGCAACAGCCAAAACTGGGCTGTATTGAAGCCTGGAGCTTTTCCAGATCTCCCACATAGCTGCAGGTGCAAAAATCCTGGACTGTCTTCTGCTGCTTTCATAGACACATTTTCAGGGAGCTGGATTGGAAGTGGAGAAGCCATGACGTTAAGTGGTGACCATAGTAGGTGCTGGTGTCATAGGCTTAACTTGTTACCCCACAAAGCCAACCCCAATAAATTTTTTCTTTGTAGATGATGATGATGCTTGACTCAAATAAATTTACCATCACACTCCCTTGATGCCACTATCCACCTAGGGTAATCATTATTCTGATTTCTAATCCTGTTACTATAATCAGAGATGTGTGATTGGACCATACATTCTATGTTCTTTTATACCTGACTTCTTTTACACAATATATTTATGACACATCTACAGTGTTATGTGTAATTGTACCACATTTAGTGTCACTATTGTGTAATATTATATGATGTAAATTTACTGCAACTTATTTGTCTATTCTGCTGATAAATAAATAATTATTTGTTTTGAATAATACTAGTATGAACATCTAGCACACACATTCCTTCATCAACATATACATGGATTTCTATTACATATAAACCTCAAAGTAGAATTGCCAGGTCACAGGTTTGCACATGTTATATTTTAGTACCTAGTGCCAACAAGTGTTCAAAACGGCCGTTTGGCTTTTCTTTACGCTAAACACAGCAGGATCATTTTAGTTACATTTTTGCCAACACTTGGTATTTGTTGGAATTTTTCAATTCATCCATTCTAGAGAGGATATGGTGGTAACTTGTTTTGTTTTGCTTCCTACTTCTTATTGATGGATTGATTGATGTTATTTGAGTAAGAGAGCAGAAGAGAGAGAGAGACAGAGGGAGATACAGAGATCACACCTTGGTTTATTCTTGAAAGACCACAGTGACAGGGACCTGGCCAGGCAAAAGCCAGGAGTCGGGGAACTCAGTCCAAGTACCTCACTCAGGTGCCAGGACTCAGCTATTTGAGCCATCACCTGCTGTCTCCCACATTGCCGATTAGTAGGAAGCTGAAACTTGAAGTGGAGCTGGGATTCGAATCAGGAATTCTGTGATGGCATGCACGTGTCCCTTGCAGCATCTCAGTCACTATGTCACATGCCTGCCTTGGTTAGAGTTTTTAATTGCAGGTATGGGTGCATAAATCTTTTCCTGTTGGGGGCTGTTTAAAGCTCTCACATGTATTTCTATTGCTTTCTTTACTTCTTATTTCTACCTTTCCACCCTGGGTAAGACTGTGTCTTCAATCTCTTAAAAAAAAAAAATCAAATAACCAACAACAGATAAATGGACAATTGCATGGCAGTAGATTCATTTCCTGCAATCCAATAATAAAAAGTAAATGATGTATGGCTATTCATAGAATAAATGAAGCTCAAAAAAAGAAAGAAAGAAAGAAAGAAAGAAAGAAAGAAAGAAAGAAAGAAAGAAAGAAAGAAAGAAAGAAAAGGAAAGGAAAAAGCCATCATGTTAAGCATAAAAGACTAAATCCAGCAGCACACATGCTGTGTGATTCTAGGTGTACGGCTCCCCAGACAGGGAAAGCAGAGCCAGTCATGTTCTGGGGCTGAAAAACAGTATCCACTGTGAGAGGACACCAGGGTGCTTTTTTGGAATGATACAAATGTCCTATCTTGATTTCAAAGGTGTGTCCATTTGTTCAAGCTCTGAATTCTATGAGCAACACCGGGGTTTGAACTGCTTCAAACTATATCTCAGTATTTAGCTTGTATTTGCATGTCATGTTGAGCGTCTGGTCAGTGGGTCCTTGGGCGTCAGTGTCAGGGCTGATGCTGAAGGACCCACGTGGCTCCCACCTGGAGGGAAAGGCACAGTTTCCAACAACTATTTGATTGAAGACATCACAAAAGTCTGATTCTGGCTACCTTGGCCACCTCATACCCCATAAACGGCTTAGTTTCCGTTCTCTGAAGGCTGCCTGCCAGTCATCCAGCAAGCCAGCCAGTACACTTAACAAGCTGGCTCATCAACACATTTCAAATATACAATGCAAACCCAAGCATTTCCAAACCCTGGACCAGGGAGACAGGCCTCCTCTGGCCAGCTTCCCCAGTGTTTTACCTTGTAGGAGCCCAGCTGCAATCATGTCTTTTTTCTTTTGACTCTCACAGGAAACCTGACAGGGACCATGTTCCCGAGAGCTCCTCCCCTGTCCAGCCCCAGAGCTGTGGCATTTTAATAGCTGCTTTCAAGCCCCTCCCCTGGGAACATGCTATTATGTGATCACTAGCGATGGGCAAACCTTGCTTGGCTTCTAGGTTGGAATCTGTGCCAGAAGTTCAGCCGTCCTCCTCTTGTTGGCAACTTGAAATCCCTTCCCATTTCATTTTTTTTTATATTTGGTTTCTTTAGTTGTTTCTTTCCCTTTTTTAAAAAAATCTACCTTGCCAGTTATTGATTCTTTTTTTTTTTTTTCCAAAAATTGTTCTCTTGTTTGCTTTGCTACGGATTAAAGGAGAGAGGAAGAAGCAGGATTTTCTCTGCTGGTCTTTCTCTGTTGACTTTCCTGCTGCCTATTAGAATCAGCATCTTTGCCTACCTAGAGTTACTGGCAAGTCAGAACAATAGAATGACCACACATTGTTACGTGTTCTTGACCCCAAATCCAGGGGTGCCCAGTGAGTTTTTGGGTAAGTTAAGGATAAAGGCACTCCTCGAGGAACTACCATTCCCATCAGGATGGTGAGATGGCTAAGTGGGAGACGTCACTGATGGGGGTGCATTAGGACCACTGTTGATCATGCCAAGAGGCGGACTGGGAAGCTGTGAGAAGCTGTCAAGCAGTTTCTGTTTCTGAATTACAAGAAGAAGTCATTGAGCTTGTTGTTTCTAAATTGAAACATCCCTGTTGAAGACCCCTGTTTCTATTTTTTTCTCCTCTCAAAAACAGGAATAAGTGCATTTATTCCGTCACCTATTTAGCTAGTTGTGTGTTTTGCAGTGGACTTATCAAGTAGAGATTTCATTCACGTCCATCTCGCCTCAATCACAAGGCTAGAATTTGAAGCATTTGCAAACTGGACCCGCCCATTCGGGGCTGACTGACAGGGTCAAGGGGACAGTAAAGACAGGGAATTTCAAGCCCTTCCCATCTTCCATTGGAGGCATCCCAGAATACAGCATGTCCTGTGACCTTTTGGAGGCTGGAAATGTCCAGGTCAGAGGCAGCAGCTGGCCTAGGAAGGTTGCCAGAATCTCCAGGACACTGATGCATTCAGAATTGGAGAAAAGGGAACATTGGAGGAGGTGCCTGGCTGGGGGGGGGGGGGGGGGGACGGGGGACAGAGGCAGAAGGCAGAGGGAGGGCTGGGGCTGATAAATACAGATTGGTGTGTTTCACTCAGTAGGAAAACACCAGTGAGTCACTTATGCTAATATGTATTTCCTCTTTCACACCACTTTGCCAGTTTGTCGGAAACTAGCCTGTTTCTTCTATGAATAATATCGCACAGTTACAACATGAAATTTGTTTTTCTACCCATAGAGCAGCCACTTGTTTTTGATTGATTTCTTTAATGTACAAAGAAATCGGCAAGATCGTTTCTGTCATAATTAAGTCCCTGCCCGTGGACATGAAGCTGCAGGCAACATACTTCTTAAATGGTTTCTCTAACAAGTGGATCTCTGTCCTGCTGATATTCTTTGTTTTGTTTAACCAAGAGTTTTGATTCTCCCTAAACCCATGTATATGTTCGTTTCTGTCTATAGACTAGACACACACACACACACACACACACAATGAATGTGTTTTTAGCATATTAGAATTTTTAAGTCTTTTTGTTTTACAGTACAAATTGATTTTGCTTTATAGTGCTTTTGCAAACTAGAAATCGAGTGAGGGTAGAATCAGCATAGCATGAATGGTAGTGCCAGGAATGCACAAGGACCTAGGTGAAAGCAGCTCAAGTTCACCCCAATGGCTGACCCCATTGGTTAGTAGTGACTGCTGATTATTCTGCCTGAAGAAGGGAGCTGAGGCCACCTCCAGGGTCAGCAGGAAAGGGGACCATGGTTCGTCCGTCATGTCTGCCATGGCAAGGTTTTGGTGGTGCATGGGGAAGGATGGGGCAGTGGGATGGCAGCTCAGACACATGGGAGAGTATTTGCTGTGCCTGTTCTTGGCCACATGTTCACTCAGCTGGTGTGTCAAGGGAAGCTTTGTAGTAACCGGTTACATTGAATAGAGGTACGAGGTTTTAATTTTCAGTGACTGATACTCAGAGAAAGGCACGGAAATGAGGAAGTGGTTCTGTTGTTCTGTAACTTCTGACTTCTTTCTCTTATTTACCTAAAAGCCATGTGAACAATTGAGTCAAGAGACTTGATCTGAGTCAGAACTGAGGGAGTGGGTTTTCTCCAGCTCTATATCATCTCATCAATATATCACCCTAGGGCATGTCTTTAGCTTTTAGGGATGAAAAATCTAAAAGGGATTGGGGGGAACAGCCTTTTCCAGGAGATGACTATTGTCATTTGTATCCACACTTCCTAAATGTTGGCTCAATTGAGAAAGAAATGAACTTCGCTTGTAGGAGGATGAACTGTAAAGTTACATGGCAAAAGACAGGCATGTAGAATTGTAAAGCAGGAAGGGCTGAGGAATTGAGGAAATAAAACCCTACCCTAAAATATCATCAAGAAGTTCTGCTTAAAATTAGGGAGGCGATATAAACAAGAAAAATAATAGCAATCATCAGCATCAATATCATCAGATTTTGTAACCAAGGGGATCATGGTTTGAATATTGACATCATTCTTTTCTCACGACTTGATTTCAACAGTCAGCGGACCTGGCGAGTACTAAAACTGGTGAAAGGGGACCTGTGGCTCTCTATTCTAAGCAGATATCTATCTATTTTCACTTATATGTTTCTCCACTTGAATGTCCTATTTACATACCTGGCAGTTACTCAAAGACGTTGACTCATCAGCTCAGCTAATCTTCATTGTTCCGTGGGGGCAATGAACCACATCTGGTGCCACTGACCAGCATGTGAACAAAGCAGGTGCATACCCTGCACACCATCAGCTATGGCTGGTGGAGAGTGTTAAATAATAACATCCTGTGGCAGGCACAGCACGTTATACAACCACTTATACTTTCAAAACAAAACTGCTGTTGTGTTGAGACGTTCTTTCCTAGAAAGAAGCTACATTGCACAATATGCAATAGTGAAGCCATGGAAACAACCCAGATGCCCATCAAAAGGGGAATGGATAAAGAGACTGTGGTAGTACTTTGTGAAATACTACCCAGCCATTAAAAAGAATGAAATTCTGCCATTTGCAATCAAACTGTCCCAACTAGGGACCATTACACTCAGGGAAGTAAGCCAATCCCAAAAGGACAAACATCATATGTTCTCTCTGATATAAGGCAACCTTCATGCAAAAGACAAGATCAATAGTTAGATAAGTAAACATGTATATTTACATAATTCATCTAGAGGAACTGTATAATGGAGACTAGCTTGCCAAGAAATAAAGGTACATTACAATATGCATTTCTACTTCTGAGTAAAAGGTGGACTCCAACTGTTAAATGTATCTTTAATTGTTAAATGTATCTTGACAAAAGGATGGTGGACTTTCTACCATTTTTTATATCTACAAGGTCATGAAACACTTCAATAGAATGATGGACCTGTGACTGTTATTGGAGGGCTGCATTATTGTACTAATATAGGGGAAATTGGGGGAGGAGAAGGGGGAGGGAGGAAATCCCAGAGCCTATGGAACTGTATCATGAAAAGTAATAAGGAAGAAAAGGAAAAACGGAGAAAGGAAGGAAGGAAAGAGGGAATGAAGGAAAGTAGAAGGGAAGGATGGAAGCAAGGGGACAAAAGCTATCTCATCCAGAGCCTAGTGAGACTCTAGCTGGACCGTGTTAATAAGTTTGCCCACAATTATATGAGCAGAGATGTTGTGTTTCATTTGCAGACAAAGAGTATACCAGGGAGCGTTTCATTGTGACCAGTAAGCACCTAGAGACAAAGCTCATGAAGCTTGCAGCTTTGGAGGCACAAGTGCAAGACAGGCAGTCCCACTGGCTTGGCATCCTTGAAAGAGGGTATGACAGTGGCAAGGCAATGCAGAGGAGGAATCCCATGGCAAGCTAGGAAGCAGAGAGAGGCTTGACTCAAACATGGGCTTTTCCCCTCCTTGTGAGAACTGTTTTCTGAGCGCTTGTTCCCAGTAACCGAAGGACCTCCTGTGAGGCCTCACCTCCTGCACACTATAACTGGATAAAATCCCAGCCACATGGGAGCATGAACTCAGGCACCAAATAGTATTCAGGTTAAATCAAGAAAGAGTTAAAAGGCTGTGCCTTTACCACTGGCCATTTTCCCGCTCAGCATTTACACCGTGATGACTCTGAAACTCCACAGGAAGACAGTCACAACACAGGAAGAGCCTGGGTCTTTGATCACATGGAAGGCTTCCTACGAGAGAGACAGAGTTAACACACAGTTCCATTCCACAGGGGACAGAGTAGAACAGCTACTCCTAAAAGGGGCTGGTAGTCAGTGGAATGAAGCAAAAACCTAAAAGGCTAAGCAACAGGGCAAGGTCCTCAGCCAGAGAGCTCTGAACATGCTTTGGAGGACGGGCTCAAAGCTTCCTTTTCGTTTTTCTGTGAGGAGCCCTTTGTAACCCAAATAAATCAGTTTTAACTGAATTTTAAAAGCCAGGGGCTCTTTAGGAAGAGGTGCTTACCTCTTGGTCTCCATCAGTAATCTGCATTAGCACCCACCATATTTACATAAACCCACTTGATGAAGAAGAGCAGGGACCTGTTCCCTCTGTACTGATCATGCCTGTGGCCCGGGTTCAAAGCTGGAACACCTTTAGCAGCAGCAGTGATGATGAGAGCCTGCTTAAGAAAACTACCTTGATTGCATGGCATACCGAAGCCCCGTGGGAATGAGAAAGAAGAAAACCTCATTCCTCTACTCAGTCTGACTACTCTCCCTTCTCTCTCTCTCTTTCTCTCTCTCTCTCTCCCCTCCCTCCCTCTCTCCCTCTGACACAAATCCAGCTGTCCAGTTGCTGCAGCCATCCAGCTGGCACTGGACCCACGGTAGTTGAATTGACTCCATGCCCCAATGCTTCCTCTGTGAGGAAGTGCACCACCACTGACTCTGCTTAAAGAAGGTTCTTGTCTCCCTTCGCCTAGACTCAAGCGGCTCCACTCCCAGTAGCAGAGTCAGCCTCAGTCTGTGGTGGCCCTGCTGTGCTTATCCAGGGTGTCTCCTGTCCACTGCTAGACACCTTTATATGGTGGGACTGGCTTCCTTTTGAACCCCAAGAGTCTGCTAACTTGGTAGCAGATTCCCTCTTGGAGCTCCATGACCGAGTTATAGACACAGCAGCAGTACAGTGGGATTGGGGGCGGATCAGGGAGGGGGCCTTGGGACAGTTTGAAACAAAGGCTTTATTCTGAATCCTCCCTTTCCCACTGATACCCAGTCTGCCATTGCAAGTGGGAAGGAGTGGGGTGGGGGTGGTGGCAAGGCATAGAAGAAAGGCAAAAGGGAGTGCAGAGCTGAAAGCTTATTAACCTTTCCAAGAGGCTTGTGATTCAAGCTTGTGGAGCTTAACATTTTTTTTTCTTTCCCAATTATTTTAATGATGCTGCGCAAAGTTCTAACTTCTGTGCTGAGGCTGTGTTGCTGCCACGTCTGGGTTGATCACATGGTAGCATTCCGACCCAGGCTGGGTCACCCCGTAAGAAAAATCAGCTTGGGAAAACCACTCCTCCTGCTACATGCATTTCTCGCTTGTTCTCTTTCTCTCTCTCTCTCTCTCTCTCAAGGGGAAAAATACCCTCCTTTTTAGGAGCTTTGAAGCTTAAGTTTTAGATGTGAGCTCTGCTTCAGAGTTTATGAGTTACTTTTTTTTTATCCCCATTCACCACCCCCCTCTAAAAAGTTTATATTCACTTAGAATGGCAATTATTTGACTCTAATTCAAACCATTTTGTGTCATTTAGATCCAGGCACGTTGCTTGATCTCAATAATAAAAGAATGTACCAAATAGTTTTGTTGCAAAAGGAACTGTAGTCCTATAAACCAGTTCATCAATCATTTTTTTTCTTTCTCCATCTTAATGTATTCCTCATTTCATTTTAAGCATGAAATTAAGCCTATAACATAAACTTAAAAGTCAACTACTGTAGGCTGTACTTTGAACCCAGATACAAAAGCAAACATTCCTTCCGATTAGGTTCAGGATCAAGATGTATTGATTTAGGGGATTTACTAAAACTTAGCAGGAGGCTCATGCTGGGCTGGTGGTGTGGGAGGAACAAGACAGAGGGAAAAAAAGAGAAAGTGACTTTTCCATTCTTGGGTACACATGCACACTCTGGTAGGCACTGCTAGATTTTTAGTATGTGAGCAAGACCATGGTCAGTTTCCCTTTCCATTTAACAGGAGCCAGCAGACAGTGATGGAGAACACAGACAAGTCTATTCTGATTGTCACTGACACATGTACTGATTCTTTTAACCATGTATTGACATACCATCTGATGAGAGTTGCATTTCTCTGAAGTGTGCCCCAGTGGAACACATCTGTGCAAGGAACACACCTGTATTGGGAAGTCAAACATCAGGTGTCCTCCAGAAACCCCTCTGCATCCTCTTCCAGTCGCCATCTCCCCAAGGCTAACAATTATCCTGAACCCTAATACTGTAGACAACATAACCTGCTTTAAAGATCTCTTGGCTTTAATCTGGTTTTGACTGTAAAAGTGAAATCACAGAATGTACTTTTCTTCCATGCAATATTATGTTTGAGAAATTCATCTTAGGTAGTTGCAAATTGCTCATTCCCTTTTGCTGTTAATAGTCTGGAAGATAAATACACATTCTACTGTTTATAGGCATTAAGGGAATTTCTAGTGGAGTTTCTATGAATATTGCTTTCATGAACAGCCTGGTACATATCTTTGGTGAGCATGTATATGCGTTTTTACTGGTGTTACTCCTAGGAGATGAATTTCTAGATATTGGGTGTGCATGTGATTGGTTTTGGTAAAAGCTGCAAAATGCTGTGCAATGCCCTAAGTGTTTATCCTGTGTGATTCTGTCCTCTGAGGACAGCGTGTCTCTCAGCGAATCCTGGGTGTGTACACCAGCCTCCTGGACTGAATCCAGAGGAGGTGTGCTGTGCTCTGATCAGATCGCCTTTCTTACTTTTGTCCCAAACATTCTGATGTCCAGTAGCTTTACTCTTTATTTTCTTATCTAAGACCCACTCATGACAGGTTCAGGGTTGGAGGTCAAATCACATGGTAAGGGCAAATCAAGCATGGTTCTTAAGGTTAGAACTGGATTTGAAGTTTGCACCTCTCAAGGTCTTTCTAATCTTAGGAATTTACTTTCTGATTCTGAGCCTCTGTGTTCACTGGTGTAGGAAGTCAATATGAGGGTAGAGAGAATCCAGGAAGACAACATAGCAAAGTATCTGGCACATGATAGGCGCTGAATTGGTTAATACTTTTTCTGCTTATTTGGAAAGGTTTCAGTCTCTCAGTCTAATATGAGGATAAAACCCAAACCGTTTTGTTAGAACTTTTCATTTACTGTGGCCATGGCCAGTCCTTCCTAGTCAGCCTTTTTGTGTGTCAAAAACTGCTTGTTGTAAATTAGGGTAACTTTTGAAACAAACATAGTAACTTTTTCAAAAAGTATCATTCTTAAAAGGTTTTACTTATTTTACTTGGAAGTCAGTGCTACAGAGAGATGAAGACACACACACACACAGACAGAGAGAAAGAGAGAGAGAGATCTTCCATCCACTGGTTCACTCCCCATGGTCACCGCTACCAGAGCTGAACCAGTCCAAAGTAGGGATCCAAGGGCTTCTTCCAGGTCTTGCATGTGAGTACATGGGCTCAAAGCCTTGGGCCATCTTTCACTGTCTTCCCAGGCCATCAGGGAACTGGATCGGAAGTGGAGCAGCTGGGATTCAAACTGGTGCTCATCAGGGATGCCATAGCTGCAGAGAAAGGATTTGCTTGTTGTTGACACCCAGCACCATTTTTAAAGAATAAAATTAAGAGAAGCCCTTCAGATGCCTTTCCATATTTCTATCAGCTCAACAACAAAATGCTGTTGGCCTTTCTTGGATCCTGTACAGTAGCCTAACAGCTAAAGTCCTTGCTTTGCACATGTTGGGATTCCATATGGACGCTGGTTCTAATCCCAGAAGACCCACTTCCCATCCAGCTCCCTATTGTGGCCTGGGAAAGTAGTTAAGAACTGCACAAAGCCTTGGGACTCTGCACCTGCATGAGAGACCCGGAAGAGCTCCTGGCTCCTGGCTCCTGGTTTCAGATTGCTCAGCGCTAGCCGTTGTGGCCATTTGGGGAGTGAATCATCAGATAGAAGATCTTCCTCCCTGTCTTTCCTCCTCTCTGTATATCTGACTTTCAACTTAAATAAATAAATAAATAAATAAATCTTTAAAAAGTAGGCATGTTAATGCAGTTGGTGCAAAGGGCATCTCTCTCTGTTGTCAGAAACATGATTAAACATGAGACATCCCTACTTCTAAAAAGAATGTTGGAAGAAGTTTACAAGGGAAGGGATTTGTGGCAAGCCTTTCTTGCTCTTCCTTGCAGCTTGGTAGCCTTTTCCAAAGAGTGGTTAAGTTCCTGGAGTCAATAATTTTGCTGCTTGACATGACTCAGGGCTTGGAAGGGTGGCCTCTGTTTTTTTCCTCTTTCTTTAACATTGCTGTGCCAGTGTGGATTGATGTGTTCAAAACCAATCTGGCAGGTGGTTAGTTTGTTTCCTCTGATAGTGCTACACTGTAGGCAGGGTTACAAAATGCATTCCAGCTGGCTAGACTTCTGATATGAATATCTCGAAATGGTGCCACAGCCTTTACTTAGATTTAGTGGTCAAGATTCTGGAAGACTTCTTTTTCTTTTTAGATTTCAGCCAATTTCAGTGGAACCACGTTATAATACAGTACAATGTGTTACATACATTTTTAAAAACTCACAGTTCAAGCTATGAAATAGAAATCTTGGCTGTTAATCCTATAAATAGATTTCTTTATGAAGTGACTTTCATATCAATGTTTGCACTTTGTCCATAGTAGGAGAGGAATGGTTGGAAACATAAGTAGAGCCATGGAAAGCACATTTGATGATCTTTCAAGGCTTTGCTATTTAATCACGTAACAAAAGGAACAAGTATAATCATCATTTTAGCAAGATGAAAAAACAATAGCTTAGAGAGGTTTAGCCAGTGGGGTTTTAAGCTCACATATCTCAATGAAGTCGGGATAAAAAAAATCTTGGCAATTGTCTGTATCTCTTGTTCCTTTCCCTCCCTCCCATGTAGAATTCATGTAACATCTCATACATTTTCTGTCACATAGAATTCATGTAATTGTGATAATCAAAAAGTGTAATCGTAGAGTTGGACACAACGTAAAAGGTCCACTCAAGTCCCATTAAGGACAGGAGCTCCTTCTGTGAGTTTCATGACCATCCATCAATATTGAGTAACTCATTTCTTCATAGAGCCATTAGTGACCATGCTATGTGGCTCTTCCTTCTATTTTAATAGATTCCACCACACAGTGGTGCACTCATACAAAGTCACACGTTGATTGTGTGTGTCTCTTTCCAGGTCCACACTTAGTGATGTCCTGCTAGTATTTTGTCATCGGCGTGTTTGGTTTGTGAACATCACAGGGATTGCCAAAACCACAGACCACATCTCCCACCTCCACTCCTATTCATTATGCTTGGAATCAATTCTGAACATCTATCAGCCAACCCCTACACTGAGCTTTCAGAAAGGAAGGAGATTCTACCCTATGGCCACACATGGGCGAAGTCCAGCTCTTCTTCCACAGCTGCTCCTCAGGGGTTCCAGACCAGCTTTTTGTCCACTCCATCTTTCCATGATGGCCTCAGAGACCTACATCTGAGGCTCAGGTCAGGATCTTACTCGTTCTGGGACAGTGAACAAATGATTTCATCTCATTAAGCTTTAGTTTCCTTATATGCAAAACAGGAAAAATAAAAGCAGTGTTTGTAGAGTTAATAGGAGATTTTAGTGAACCTGGAAAAAAATGCATTGACTAGTCAACAAAAAACCCTCGACTTTAATTTTATTACACACTATTATTGAGCATAATGCCAGAAACACTCAGACAGTTTACTAATATTTCCAGCAGATGAGTTATACTTATTAGCAGCCTGGCAGTAGCAGATGGATTACAAAAGATTTGTTGTTGTTGTTGTTATAGAGTTTACCATCGGTCTATGTGCAAAATAAGGAGAATACTTAAATAGTTTAAGCAACTAATAAGGTATTTCAAGACAGTAGAATCTGGGGTCTCAGGCTGGGGCGTCTCATGCCCGGATCCCTGACGCCAGCCACCGGGTGCATGTGATGAGCTGTCCCCGGGCCTGCCTGTGCTTCAGAGGCTGCTCCCTTCAGGGTGAGTACACTGAAGAGGGAAGTCTTGGGGGCTGGGCGAGCTTGGGGCCCATCTGCCACCCTCATTGAGCGGTGGATGGGATTGGGGAGGGACATGACCTTGGGCTTGAGGGTTTAAACTTCCTGCAGCTCCCACTGCTGAACATGTGGTCCAGACCTGGGAGTAGGACAAGCTGGGCAAAGTAGCACCAACAGCTGGCCAATGTGTGAATTGGTAATGGAACAGAGTGTACCGGGCAGGACTGAGCAAACCTTAGCCCACAAGCAAAACTAGAAACCAGGATCATGCTGAACTAGGCTCTTGCACCTAGTGGTCTGCATGAGCCAGGGATGCTAAGACACAGTGTCTAAGGCAGGGGTCGGGACAGGTGAGGGACTGAACCAAGCTGAGTCAGAGCAACCACTGGCATGTATGCGATCTTTGGTTGGGAACAGGCCCGATTGGGGAGCTAAGGGGACACCCTAGCTGGGTTGAGATTCCCACAAAGGGGCACATGGGCTGCAATGGGGCTGCGTTCTGATCAGGATACGGTTGTAGTCTCCCTTGGCACAAGTGTGGACTGGGACTGGATTCACCGAGCTGATCTAGACCCCAACACTGTCTGGTGTTCTGGAGGATCAGGGTAGCTGTGGGACGGACTAGGCTAGGTCTCAAGCCCTACTTAGCCATGTATGGGCTGTATGTGGGTATGGATAAGCCGTGACTGGGCTGAAACATCCAACAAAACCAGTTTGGGTTGAAGACCAGTCAGGAAAAGCCACTGTCCCTGCTAGGACAGGAGGTGAACTGAGTAGGGCTGGCTCATGGATGACTCCACTCATAGATAACACTGCCTGGGCCAGAGAGAAGGTTGAAGAGGTAGTACATTAGAAAGGATGGGATAAACGTGGCCAATAGCCAACCACTAGCCAATATTTGAATTTCCAATCATTTTTTAAATCCATTGTGTTCACCCTGTGTGTCTGTTTCCTGTATAAGATACAAACTAAGAAGACACACAAAAGTAGAATTTTCAAGTGGGTAAGATCTTAGTGTAAAGAAATAAATTTAATGTATTGATGAATTCTGCTTTAGATTTTATACTGTACTCAGAAAAAAAAAAAGAAAAAGAGAACTTGTTTTGACAGAATGCCTGTTGTCTTGTGGTCTTAGAACCCTCCGAGCCCTGGGAGGGTCCCATCTGACCTGATTGGTCTATGTTATCCATTGATTGGCCATATCCAGGTCTTGCCATTCTTTTCTTTCTCTTAGTAGACATCATTGCTATTGTCCATGCATGTATGTAGTTCATATTTTCAGCATCGTTAATTATCCAGTTCTAACAGCATTCCGGTACTTCTGAATTTATCTTATTAAAAAAAAAACTATAGGGCCTAAATTGTACTAAGTTTTGAGAATTCCTTAGTGCTGTATTCCCATCTGACTTTTTTAAAGAGGCATTTTATAGGTCAGGGAGAGGCACTAAAAACGATCTCATTCTACCCAGGCAGCACCTGCCCCTGTTTGTTCTGATGTCGTGACTGACTTGAAGTGCTTACGCTTTAACCTGGGTCTTTCTCAACCTGTCAGAGGCTAAGAGGTCATGGACTCTTCTCAGCTCACTGTTTATACAAAGTCCTGTGGCCATTCACACGGTTAAGAAGGATAATGTCATTAAGCCTTCAAAAGCAATTTCCAGGAATCCTTTCTTACAAAAATGAAAGAGAAATTTTGAAGGGTCAAAGAAACACCAGTGATCTGGGCAATAGATTCTTGAGCTTGGGTCAGCTCGTACTTGTTGACATTCATATTGGCATGGCTGTCTGCAGGACAGTGACAAAGGTCAGGACACTTATCAGGGATCATGTTCATACCATGATGTGACTACTGTCAATCTTACCATCTTTCACCCTTCAGCTATATGTAAGTCCTGCACAGGTTCTGAAATGCAAACGCCTGCAGACAACATGCAGGAAGTGATAATGAATAAAGTGAAGCATGTATAAGACAGCATTGCTTGAAATGTATAGCACTGGGTCTTTCCGTCTCCCACAGGGAACAATGATGTTGATAGAAGACATAGTTAACTTTTATTCTACGTGAAGGGGAAAAAAATGTGAACATTAGGGCAGTTGTTAACATATACCAGTGACACAAGAAGGGTTGGTGGAGACTGGGAAAACCTGGTGAACACCAGTGCAATCCAAAGCCTGCCATGTGAGAATGAAGATGTGATGTCAGAATGTCCCCTTCTTAAAGGACAAAGTGAGAACTCCAAGGTGGTTTGGGGAGACTTTCCAAATTTTAGATATTAGCAACGAATTTGAAAATTTTACAAAATTATTTTGTAGGCCAAACCTGACACCTTTTTAAAAATATGTATTTATTTTTATTGGAAAGGCAGATCTTCCATCTGTTGACTCACTCCCCAAGAGGCCGCAACAGCCAGAGCTGAACCAATCCGAAGCCAGGAGCCAGGAGTTTCTTCCAGGTCTCCCATGTGGGTGGAGGGTCCCAAGGCTTTTGGCCATCCTTCACTGCTTTCCCAGTCCAAAAGCAGGGAGTTGGATGGGAAGTAGAGCAGCCAGGATATGAACCAGCACCCGTATGCAATTCTGGCAGACTCAAGGTGAGGACTTTAGCCACTAGGTTATCACAATGGGCCCCAAACCTGATATGTTTAAAGTCATCAAATATCAATGACTGGTCACCAGTTAGCTGAGACTAGACTTGGGAAGCTGAGTTGAGGAGCTTCTGAGGCTGAATTTCCCAAGGAAGAGAAAAAAAAGGATGAGTTTCCTAGATTTTCTTCCAAAAAGATAAAATTGTGGGTATTCTAGAAGCCACCAAGAAGGGATTCAGCTACTTTGGGGACAGTTCTGTGTTCCTGTCATCTTCAACCCTATGTCTCAGAGTTACATCTTCTCCATGATCATGCCTGTATGTGCGTACACACACACCCTCTGCCTGGTTACTTAGAAGTGTTATTCCTAGACATCCACTCTGTGTTTTGTTGACTTAGCTTCCTGTCTGTGCATTTGGCTGCCAGAGTGTGAAAATATCTCCGTAATGACATGCCTGGATCACTCAACCATAATTTGTCCTTGTTTCAATGTCATTTAGGCCCAACCATGGGAAAATATCTGGCTCATACAATCTGCAAAGGTGATACAGATGCTCCTTGGCTAGCTGCATAAATCAGTATCATTGTTAAGTACGCACCTGCATCATAGGGAGAACACGGTGTTTGCTTCACAGGGGACTTTCAGCATTATGCAGTTCACCGACCTGATGAGAAAACCCATCTGAATTACTGTTCACCATTGTGTAGAGAAAGCCTGATCAGTCATGAGATCAGCATGGAGACATGCGCATGTGCCAAACGACACTGCAGAGTGTTTCAGAACAACTCATGAGGGACTTTTCACAACCTGCCCTAACAACACTAAAGTTCCACCAGGGTCAGATAAGGAAGGAGCCCCCTCCAGAGGCAGCCCTCAGGTTGGTACCCTCTTTTACCAGACCACCTGCTTCCTCCACGGTCCCTCCCTCTGCCTCTACCCTTTCTGATGGGCATTGCTGTGGTTCTGATGTGGCCTGCTGACTGTTCTCAGAGCCTCTGGATTTCTGAGATGGTCACATCCTGTTTGCTACGTGTGCTTTCCTCAGTTCCTGGTGTCAATGTTTCCAACCAAAACGTATGAACTCTGAACCTTTGGCTCCTGACCTCTCCCTTGCTAAGAGGATGCTGTCCTCGGTTTCACATGGGGTAGGCTTCCCACCCCCACCTCCAAGAGCAACCACCTCATGGAAGGATACACAAGTTCCTTCCTCTGACAACAGTCCTGCTTGCCAGATGCCGTGCTGTGTGTCTTATTGAAAAGTGGAGATTGCCCCTTGTCCGTTCATTTGCACTAAATTAAGCCAACTACTTGTGCAGAGGACATACCAGACTCAGAGCCTTGAAATGATCATTTTACATTCTTTGCTACATGTTTAAAACAGAGATGTAAAAAAAAAAAAAATACCATTTAAAAACCTGCTTCATAATGAACAGAAAGCATTACGTTATTGGCCTGAAAATAAAAAGGCAAATGCTTATTAAGGCCTGTTGGTCACTGGGTGTGAGAGGGCAGGAATCCCTGGTGATGCAATTGACTTTATCCAGCAACTGAGCACAGAAAGCCTTTTCATATGTGCTCAACCTGCAAATGCAATAAAATCTCCATGCAAACACCCAGCTGCGCCCATGGATGCCAGCTTCTGTGCTGGCCTTCAGATCGCCCGGGCCGCAGCAGCATCTGCTGAAGGAGTCAGGTACCTAGATGGAAGTCAGGCAAGCACCGTGATTATGGGGAGTGGTAGTCCTGAGGGTCAATACATATCTCACATAAGAAAAAAAAATCATCTTCAGTGTAAAGATTAATTATCTGCTAAATCCTGATAGAGGGATATGTTTTCCTATTTGGATAATGCATTTTAGATGTACTGTATGCTTTGCATGAACTGGATATATCTCAATTGGTAAGGGAAGACAAGGAGTATTGTGAGTACAGTGAGGTGCCCGTAGGAAGGCAGGAGAATCTGACTGCATCTGAGGGGATCCTTCACACTCTTAGGCAACTCAGTTCTGGTGTCCAGCAGATGAACACCTGCAATTACACCTCCGTATGTCATAAACGTGGACCTCATCTCATTGAAAAAAACACGAAGTGACAGTGAGTGTCATACCATTTTTGAAGAGATAAATGTTATGGTTTATTTACTTTTGTAGATAAATAGGCAAATAAACTTAACATATATATTGTGTATGACTATGTCTAATCACTCATTTATATTTTAGATTGGAAAAAACACAAAGAATTGCTCATATGAAGGACCAGTTAGGAAAAAGAATAATCCGTGAGGAGCCAGTTAGGAAAAAATGAAATTATCCTAGGTGTATCGAACAAAAGGAATTCGGTGCAGGGATTTGAGAAGAACAAACAGCAGGTAAGACGCCACAGAGGGGCTAGCTCCCACCCCTGCCGTTTGCTCAGAGCTGTGTTTTGGCAGAACCTACTTGGGAACCAAGGATAACACCTGGAAAATGCAGTTTCCACAACAGAACACGAGGAATATTTTAGACTGGCAAGTAAAAGGCAGTAATAGATATCCCAGAAGGTAGATAACGTCATGTTAGGTGCTTAAAAAAAAAAAAACAAACAAACTTATTTCTTAAGTGGGCTTTGACTACTAAATTTTGGCTCCCTCACCTCTTTTTTTTTTTTTTTCATTGGAATATGACAGAAAATTCCAGAGATTCAGATCTGATATGCTTGCTAGTAATGTCCCTAGGGAGATAGCTCGTTGGGTCTGTCCGTGTTCTCATAGCTTCATTTTATCCTTAAACGTTATTTGCTATCTGCTTCCCCTTCTGCTTTTTTTTTTTTTCAGCATTGGGATTCTCCAGTAAACAGAAATGATGATTTCATTCATTTTTATAACCCAATCCCACAGAGGTCGAGGCAAGCTGGGGCGTACACACTGGTAACTATTTTAGACTTGTAAATTTTATAAGTTCAAATGGCTTACTCAGTGCTAGGACAGGAGTAGGGAAATGCCTGGTTCAATGATGTAAGCACAGCAGGCTTCTAACGCAGAATGTAAGAAGGGAATTACAAGCCAAACTGGTTTCTCGGAGACATCCCTGCTTTTCCCATGCTGGAATGTTCTGTGTTCTGAATTGCTTGAGTTTATCGGAGTTTCAACAACTGTCTCACTTTGTGTTCTCCACCATTCAGAATGCAGAATGACTGATTCTAAACCATTTCTGAAGCTGGGGAGGTTCCTCTAAGAAGACACATGTGGTTTTTGTTTTGTTTTTGTTTTTTATGGAACAGAAACCTCCATCGTGCTTGTGTCTGACGGTGCTATTCTATACACCAAACAGATCGTGCAATTGACTCTTTCAATAATTGTGTAAGGTCTAGGCTTGAGGACAGGTGGCCAGGGAAGGACTGGGTGGCACACACTGTAGTCCAGAGGTGAGGAGCAATCCGGAAGTGACAGAGCTGGTACAGCCAGACTTGGAACTTGGACAGTCCAGTGCTGGAATCTGCACCATGAACAAGGAAGCAGTACTGTTTGCCCTGGCCTCGGGGTAGTCACAGGCTTGCCACAGGATTCCCCAACCCAAGGAAGCGGAATTGCCCTGGCCTCTCAGGATTGGGTTTCAAAAGTTATCAGGTGTAACTCCCATTGTAATCTGTTGGTCAACGCAGTGACAAGTCCACTCAAATCTAGGAGTGTGAGCAGGGTGACACAGTGTCAAAGACGTTGCAGCCGCACTTTCAGTGCATCCGAGTTGGGCACCAGACCAGCAGCAATAACCACAACATTCGATACTCAGAATGGTGGGTGGGTTTTTATTTGCTGAAGTAACTTTAGGGTTTGCTATATTTGGTCTTCATTTATCTACAGCAGGAAATGGAAGGAAATAGTCTCTCCTCAAGGCAGTTCTCCGTTCCAACTGGTATTCTTCTAACGCCTCTCTTAACTCTGACAACCTTATAAATGGCATTGGATAAGACTTCCATGGACTCAAGTTTCATTGATGTCGTTGTACTCAAACAGAAAATGTTCTGTTGCCTATATTTGAAACACATTGCTAAGCCAATTTTCTTTAAATTCTCCTGAATTTCCTCCCGAGGGAGGATTATACAACTGCCAAGTTTGGATCTTAAGCTTTCGGATGCTTTTGAGTAACATTTAGTAGGGTGGGAGGATGACATTGATGTGTGTGTGTGTGTGTGTGTGTGTGTGTGTGTGTGTGTGTGTGTGTTTGTGCGTGCGCGCATGCATATACATGTCTGGTCATGTGTGTGTATATTGTCCTTAGAGAAAACCACAGGGTTTCTATCTTAACTTAGCAGTGAAATCCTGCACTAAACTCACTTCCATCTTGACAGTATTGGTCTGGTTTACAGGGTTAGGGATCATTAGAAATTTTAACCTTCAGGTCCGGCGCGTAGCGGTCAAGGTCCTCGCCTTGAATGCACCGGGATCCCATATGGGCACCGGTTCTAATCCAAGCAACCCTGCTTCCCATCCAGCTCCCTGCTTGTGGCCTGGGAAAGCAGTCAAAGATGGCCCACAGCCTTGGGACCCTGCACCTGTGAGGGAGACCCAGAAGAGCTCCTGGCTCCTGGCTTTGGATTGGCTTAGCTCCAGCCACTGCGGCTGTTTGGGGAGTGAATTATCAGATGGAAGAACTTCTTCTCTGTCTTTCCTCCTCTATGTATATCTGCATTTCCGACAAAAATAAATAAATCTTTAAAGAATTTTTAACCTTCAAAACATTTTTAAAAAGTCCACTCAGCTCACCAGAATTCTGTTTTTCACAATGTTTGTGGCTAATATTGCTTTTTAAAAAATGATTCTGGTAGATGCCACCGTTAATGTATTCAATGACTCTTTTTAATTATGAGTCTCAAGGAAATAATTTTATTGGTGTCTAGAGAGAAATTTCAAAGGAGGGATTTTTCCTTCTGTGTCATTGTCTGAGACAGAGAAACAAACACCAGAGCGTTTGAGCTGGGCCATCTATTGCACTTTTGTGGTCAAGGTTAATTCTTACTCGGTGGCTGCCTGCCAGAAGCGTCCTTTGCTCCCCCACCATGGCCTGAGCAGATGAAAGAGAACCTCATGACCCAAGAGTTCACAGCGGCATTCTTGCTAGTACCTCTCAGTGTGCAAACAAGAACAGGAAAGGGACTCTCGACAATTTTTATTGTTAAGAACGGGTCAATCTAAAATAAAATCATCCAGTCAGTTTAGCAAGAAGCTGAACAAACTCAGTCATCAGGACTATGGTACATGGAGTGTCTGAATAAACAGAGCTGATGTGATTAGAAGACCGGCTCAGTCTTCCTAGAGCAAGCAGATTTTACCAAAGCCTACACAGAACAAGAAGAACTTCAAGTGACTTTGTAGCTTAGACACCAGAAGGCAGGGGTTAATGTCATCACTTCCAAGGCTGAACTTCTAGGATTTGCATCTTTTCTTTATTGCTTTGAACTGGGTGGCGTAAAAAGATTGGCTTGTTTACTTGAAAGGTAAAGTCAAAGAGAGGGAGAGACAGAGAGAGAAAGAGATCTCTGCTGGGTCACGCTGCACATGGTCATGTGACCCGGGCCAGAAGCCAGGAGCCCCATCCAGATCTCTTCTAAGGGTGCACGGGCCCAAGCACTTAGATCATCCTCTGCTGCTCTCTCAGGTGCATCAGCGGGGAGCTGGATCAGAAGTGGAGCAGCTGGGCCATAAATGGATGCCTACTAGGCCACAACCCCAGTCCAAAGCTGGCTGGCTTTGAACAAGTCACTTAACCACCCTGTTCCTTTTATCCCCACCCTATAAAGTGGAGATGATAGAGGTGCTTTCTTTACAATATTGTCCAGAGGATCAAGTAATGTATGCTTAGAATAATTGGCATAGTGTAACTGCTCAGTAAACCTGGCCATCCTCTATGCTCTTGTCTGCTTGCCTCAGTTATTCTTCACAGTTCATCAGCACAGTATCGCTACCCACCACACCTGAAGAACGAATTCCCACCTTGACCTAATCAGGTTGCCAAAGGAAGTCATTTATTGTCAATAAACTTCATAGTATCATGAGGCTCTCCATACATGCTGGCATCAGCTTTTTTTCTCCCTTTGATTTAAAAAAGATGGATTTCATAAGATTTTGTTTTGTCAAAGTGGCACATGGTTAGCAAAGTGCTGGGGCCATAACCGAGCACAGCTGGCCCAAGCCTGGGAGCTGTACTGGTCTCTGCTGCCTTCAGCACACTTCTTGCCAGGCACACCAGTCATCCTTGTGCCTGGAAACCCTGAGAGAGATGCTGCATCTGGCAGACCTTTCTCCAGTTCCACTTGTCAACAACAGCACCTGCAGCTCACCTGGGCCCCTGACTTGGCACAGAGATCTCCTGCTGGGTGTCTCCACTGCCCCTGCCTTCAGGCTAGCTGTGTTGGGAAGGGGCCCCTGACATCTGCTTTTAAAACAAGGCAACTAGAATGAATGAATGAATGAATGAATACTTAAATTGCTGATATGCACAGTCTGAAGAAAAATGGTACGGTGAAACCTGAGAGTAAGAAAGTTTTTTTGTCTGTTTGTTTTAAGGAAAAGAGAAAAGAATAAGAGGCAAAAAAAAAAGAATTTACTACCAGAGATTAAATAAGGGAAGGACACATTACTCATCCCATCTTGACATTTTTCTTAAACAAACACAATCTTTTTTTTTTATTTGAAGGGTAAGAGATGGAGGGAGAGAGAGAGACAGAGACAGAGATGAGAGAGAGAGAGCGAGCACTTGCATCTGTTGGTTCACTCTCCAATCTGTCTGCAATAGCCAGGAACAAAAATAGGCACTAAACACAGATGCCCCCCGTGGGAGACAGCAGTCCAGTTGCTTGAGCCATCCATGCCCCCTGCTAGGGTCTCAGAGCCAGACCGTAGGTATGGGGTTAGGGCCTCTTTACAGACCTTCTGAATACATGCCCCATCACACTGAGCACATGCCCCATCACACTGATATCTTTATCAGCCGCATTCGAGGAGAAAGCAGGGTGCTTCATCCTTCCCAAATGCACCTGTTACCTCTGCTATAACAGATGGAGGGAAGAATGTATTGCAACTTTCTGATTAAGTTATATGTTACATTCACAAATCACATTTAATATTTACATGGCACACTGGAAGCATCATGAAAACGTTCATTTATTAAATTAAAAATCAAATGCTAATGCAACCTTCATTATCAGGGGAAGCTCTGATAAGTTGATGAGTGTGTCCTGAACCCTTTCACACACAGGTGAGAATTGGATCCATGAAGGAGTGACTTTAGAAGGTAAATACTGTCATTCTCAGAACATTAAAAAAAAGAATGACAATAAACCAAGGACAAGCAGATCTGAGAAGACATATCAATATTAATTTCCCGATTTTTGTATGAAAATTTAATATCTAAAACAGAAGTGTGAGAAAATAGAGCTTTTTTATTTGCTCAATTGGTTGGAGGGAATCAAAGTTCATGAAAATGCATATTATGAAAAGAATAATCATGGGTTTCAAACATTGTTACACTCAAGTATATTTATCTTTAAAAAAAAAAAAATTACTAGTTTAAGAGACAGAACTGGGCCCGGCGCGGTGGCGCAAGTGGTTAAAGGTCCTCTCCTTGCACGCCCGGGATCCCACATGGGCGCCAGTTCTAATCCCGGCAGCCCTGCTTCCCTTCCAGCTCCCTGCCTGTGGCCCGGGAAAGCAGCAGAGGACAGCCCAAGGCTTTGGGACCCTGCACCCGCGTGGGAGACCTGGAAGAGGCTCCTGGCTTCGGATTGGCATAGTATCGGCCCGTTGCGCTCACTTGGGGAGTGAATCATCGGACGGAAGATCTTCCTCTCTCTCTCTCCTCTCTGTATATCCGCCTTTCCAATAAAAAAATAATAAAAATAAATCTTTAAAAAAAAAAAAGAGACAGAACTATGTGCTGGTTACTCTGCAAATATCCATAACTGCTTGGGTGGGTGTTGAAGTTGCGGGTGGGAAGCTAAATCCACGTTCCCCATGTGAGTGGCATGAATGCAACGTCTTAGGTCATCATCACTTGTCTCCCGGGCTCTGCGTGCAGGAAAGCAGACTTGTGAAGCTTAGCTGGGATCAAACCCAGGCACTCTTAGGCAGTGCACATCTTAACGGTGACTTCACTGCTGGGCCAACCCTCTGCCTTGGACTTTCAATCCCATTTCTCTTGAGCGTTTTGAAGTACCCTTAAAATTTTGGAGGCCCTGTTATGTACTGGTGTAAACAGCAGAGACATGAGCACAAAGCAAGCAAGATACTTGTTCTTTGCTAGTGGTTTAATAGGAGGAAACCAGGCAATGCACTCATAGGCAGGCCAGGGTTGCAAAATGTGATGTGGAACTGGTGGAGCAAAACTGAATTTCAGATAAGGCATTCATTTGAAATTAAGTTGGATATCTGCCAAAATCTTATGAAAAGGTATTGGTGAGTATACAGTCATGAAGTATAGGAAGGCCTTTTGAAGTGTGACAGAAACCATATCATAAAAATGCACAAACATTGACCACTGAGTGAGACAAAAAAAACAAAAAAACCTTGTTAGAAATCCATCTTCAGGGTATATATGAAAAATTGTGTGTTCATGTATTCGTTAAAACATTCTAACAGGGGCTGGCATTGTGGCACAGCAACTAAATGTCTACAACCCATATGGGCAACGCTTTGTACCCCAGCTGTTCTACTTCCACTGCAGCTCCCTGCCAATGGCCTGGGAAAAGCAGTAGAAGACAGCCCAATGCCTTGGGAGAACTGGCAGAAGCTCCCAACCCCTGGCTTCAGCCTGGAGCAGCCCTAGTTGTGGCTGTTTAGGGAATGAATCAGCGAACTGAAGAGATTCCCTTCTCTCTCTTCCCCGAAAGCAGCCTGGTCCATAGGATTTCTCTTCCCACTTCTCATTTTCCAACTCCAAACGTGTTCTTCAAAAGTGAGGATTTTGGACCCGGCAGGGTAGCTTAGTGACTAAAGTCCTTGCCTTGCGTGTGCTGGACTCCCATATGGGTGCTGGTTCAAATCCCAGCAGCCCTGCTTCCCATCCAGCTCTCTGCTTTGGGCCTGGGAAAGCAGTGGAGCCCAAAATCCCAAAGCCTTAGGACTCTGCATCCAAGTGAGAGACCCGAAGGAGGCTTCTGGTTCCTGGCTTCAGATTGGTTCTGCACCAATTGTTGCAGACGCTTGGGGAGTGAACCAGAGGATGGAAGATCTTCCTCTCTGTGTCTCTGTAAATCTGACTTTCCAATAAAATAAATGAATCTTTTTAAAAAAGTGAGGATGTTAAATTAAAAAAAAAAAAAACCAGGGTGCCAGGGTTGTAGTGCATCACACATCGAAATGGCAGCTGGAGTCCTGGCTATTTCAGTGGTTCCTGTTGATGAGTCTCGGAAGACAACAAAGGATGGTCCAAAGACTTGAATTGCTGCCGCTCACGTGGGAGACTGGTGGAGTTGCTGAGTCCTGACGTCAGCCTTGTCCAGCTTGGGCTGTTGCAGCCACTTGGCGAGTAAATCAGTACGTGCAAGACTTCTCTTGTATTTTTCTCTCCATCACTCTTTCAAATAAATACAATAAATAAATCTTAAACTACTAAAAACAACGCGCTTTCAAATGTGTTTCCCATTGCATAGACGTTTCATTGGATTGATTTAAATTTCATGGCCGTGCGGAACCTTTTGGCCTGGGGTAGTCTCAGTTGTTTATTTTGCTTTTGTTGCCTGTGTTTTTTGATGTCATAGCCAAAAAAAAATCCTTCTTTAGACCAAAGTCAAAGAGCTTTTCATTCTAACAGTTAAGTCTTTAATTCATTCTGATCAATATGTGTGTGTATTATAAGACAATGGAACAAGTTTTATCTTCTGCAAAGGGATAGCCAACTTCCCCGGTACCATTTACTGGAGAGAATCTCCTTTCCTCATTGTGTAGTGTTGGCAACCTTGTTGAAGCTGAGTTGTTCACATGTGTACGGCTTTATTTCTATGTGCCTGGTTTTTATGCCAGTGTCATTTTGTTTTGATTGCTACAGCTTTATAACATAGTATGAAATCAGAGTTTGTGAGCCCTCCAGCTTTGTTCTTTGTCAAAATAATTTTGGCTATTTGGAGACTTTTGTTTTTTGTTGTCCCATATGAATTTTAGTTATTTTTTCCATTTTTGTGAAAAACGTTTTTGGGATTTTCATTGAGAATCTGTCAAACCTATAGATTGCTTTGGACGATACAGGCTTAGCAATATGTTTTCTTCCAATCCATAAATATAGAATATGTTTCTGTTTATATGTGTCATCCTCAATTTATTTTATCACAATTTTATGGCATCCAGTATAAACAGTTGGTTTACTTCCTTGGCTAGATTTACTGCAATATTATGTGTAATAGCCACAACATGGAAACTACTTATGTGTCCATTAGATGAATGGATAGAAAAATTAAGGTACCCTTCTAGACTAGAGTCTTATTTAACCTTATATAAAAAAAAATGCAACACAGAGATAAAAACCAGAGGACACTATACAAAGTGGAATAAAGCACATACAGAAAAATGTTGTATGATCTTCCTTATGTATTAAATCTAAAAATGTTGAGCTTATAAAAGCAGAGGCTGAGAGGAGATGTTGATGAAAGGGCATTTACTTCTTCATTAGGAAACAAACAGTTCTGTGGCTCCAGTATGCACCATGCCTGAGGTTATCATTAGACTGTGCCTATACACACAGTATAATGATAAAATCATCACATCAAATCATCACATTGTACATCTTGCATATACCCAATGCTTTTATTATCTGAAATAAATACCTTTTGAAATAAAGAGAGCATGTCTCGGGTGAATGAAGATTGATCCATATTGTTGGAGAACGTTTAAAGAAAACTGAAGTGCAATTCTGAAAGTATTCATAACGGCACATATGATGAGAGACTTCATTAGCCATTCATCTCACGATCAATCCACCTCAAGTCATTTAAAACGAGGTTGAGAGTCAACTGGATAAAGGTGTTTCTCGTTCATTTCTTTTAGTGGCTTCCTTTGATTGTAGAAGCCAAATCAATGAAATGGTGAATCGTTCAGTTTTGATTCTTAATTACCATATAGGACATGAAGCGGACATCAAATAATGTGGGAATGAATTCCTGTCCACAACAGTTTCGCGTGTTCATTGCTGGAAGTGAAGGGCATGTGAGAGAGCGTTTCCACATCAACCATCAGTGCCATGTGAAAATCACTTAAAATATGTCATTTATAGTGGCAACATTAATAGGGAAAATAGCTAAATAATTTTGCTTCCTTCTAAGCTCATTTGGGCACTTTGGACCACTGTGATTTCTGTAGCTAAAGTGAAACAAACTCAAACTTAGTCTGAATTCAGACAAGATGAATATTCAAATAACCAGAGATGTGTTCTGCATATAGTACTTTCAGGAGAAACGGATAAATAACAGGTCAATATGGTTTATTCTTCTGTCTTGTCCTCCTTCCTTCTCTGCAACAGCCACTTTTAGAGTATTTCTATAATGATCAGGACAAAAATAATACAACTCGTATAATAGCAGACACATGGCTTGTAAACGTGTCCTGAAGTTTTCATTCTAGGAACTTAATAAAGCATTAAAAATAGATTAGTGTTCTGTGAATTTTCTTATAATTCTGTCATATATAGCCAAGGATGTGTGTAAAAGGCGTCTTACTTTCCCTTGAAATTGATGTATGTTTCCTCGGTATTCATTCATCACCATATGAAAGTAACCAATCCTCCTGAAGCCCCCCATCTTTTCTGCCTACATAATCATTTGCTTGTTTCGTAAGATGTGGAAACAGTACTTTGCTACACTGGTACCAAGAGAGCAACAGGCAATTGTTGGGAGAGCAGATCTGTCGCTGCACTAATTTTCAAGGCATTCAAGTTCTCTTACAGTCTTACAACTTTTCTTACTCCGGTGGACTAAAAAGTGCCCATCTGTTAGCACTTTAGGCATGCAAATGGACCTTTTGCAAATGAATTGTAAAACACAAAACTGCTTGCTAACAGCCTAAAATGATTAGTTTTGTTTTTGGAAAGGACGTAGCTTACCCATTTGATATATTGCCTCTACTGGCATGAAGGGCAATAGAGGAAACTTAAGTGTAGTATTCAGAACCTCAAACCAATTTTTGCCAACGTTTTTCTCCGAGTTTATGCATTGAAACAGAACATATTCTTCCTGCTGTCTTTTCTATACTGTGTTATTCCAACGCCTTTCTCACCCTCTACGGGCCGTGAAGGCCCATCAAATCTTACCTTTTCAATCTCAGATTTCTCCTTCACCACACACTTCTGCTGAGTGCAAGGACTCCCCATGTCTTGCTTAAGTAATTACAACAGCCTTTTACTTTGTCCTGCTTGTAGTCTGGCTCTGCTCCAAGCCATCATGCCCACTTCTACCAAAGAGATTTTTCTCAAAAGCAAAATAGATCCTATGGGGAAAGACGAAATTCCTTTGCCCAGCAAAATGCTGGCACCCCTCTCTCCTCTTCCAAGCAATCACACTAAATTGCCAATCATTTCTTTAATGCATCTTGATGTTTCATGCTTTTCTGACTTTCCCCCTGCTGTTCCCGCCTGGAATTCCTCCCCCCTCTGTCTATCTGCCCAACACCTGCTCAGTTTTCATGATCCAGCCCGAGTGTTCTGTTCTCCCAGGAAAGCTCTCTGACCTTCAGGTGGAGGTAGGAACTGTATTCTTGGTTCAGTGTCTGTAGCCTGTATAATCTTCTATTTGGTCCATTTGTATAAATCATGGTACTTGTCTCCATAGCCCCAGAGACCTAGCAGAGCTTGGAAAAGCAGAAGTCATTGAACGAGCACATGAACCCAGTGCAGGAAATAGATCTTCAAAATCAACTTTTTTTTCATTCTGAGCATCTTGCATATTAGCATAAATTCAAAGCACACTTGATAGGTTTTCTCTTAGGTAAGTAGGCTTTATTTTATTTTATGTTTCTTCGAAAGCTAACTTGATGACAAGAGTTTGGATACAAGTACCCTGAGGGAAGGTGGCGAAAACAATTAGGTGAGTTGAAAAATGAGACAAAGAAGGGAAGGCAGCTTACAAGGGGTGTCATTAAACCAGTCATCACTGTGGCTGCATGGAACTTCAGAAGTCAGATTAGGGCACACAGTTCGGAGTCATCCCAGCTGTAAGCCAGGATCTGGTGTGATGCGGGCGGACTGCATTGCCTTGTAGACTACAGGGTCTGTGGACTCAGGGCATTGCCGTTGTGGAGGACGTACGAAGAGTCAAGGGCAGAGTTTCTGTCTTTCAGGTGACACAAGCCTCCTAATCTTTGCTCAACAAGCAAGTTCTACACTGACTTTAAGGCAGGAAGTGAAATCTTTTGAGTCTGACTGAGATGGCTTGTGAAATAAGCCCCCAGTCCCTGACTCACGGGGCTCTCTTGGTTTGCCATTGTTCGGGCTGAGAACTTTCTATCATGACTCTCAAGTCCCCCCTCCTCTCGAACCTTTTATTCCTGGATTAACAGGGAACTGAGATGAAAGGAAGTTGTCTTCCATTCCATGAGGGTCTTCTGGAGACCCCAAAGGGACAGTTTAGAAAGCAGCTATATCAAACTTAACAGGCTTTGCGTGGACAATGGAGCCATGTAAGGCACAGCCACATGCAAGTACAAAGAATCCCTAATATTAGTTACAAATAAATGGTTCTCCTAGCAGATACCACGTTGTAAAGAATAAATGGCTACATGGAACTTGTGAATTGAACTTGGAAGATGAATCCCCTGATGGTGTTGTTAAGCTTTCTGCATGGCTCCACCTATTACAGGAGCGGTGTGGAGACAGCTCACAGCTCCTAGGACATTTTCTCCTCATTTGCCTTCCTGTCGTGTAGCATCTTTTCCCAAAAGATGGCTGAGTTACTGTAGCCAAATATAAACCTCGGAAAGCTATTCATGAAGAATGAACAATTACAGCGCTTGTGAGATGACAACATTTTCATGGGTAAACTGATTATTTTTCTGCGTGACGATCACATCTTTTTGGAATTGTCAATGTTAGTTCTTGTAAGAATGAAGGCATTGGGACAACACGGTGGCATCGTGGGTAAAACTGCAACTTGCCATGCCAGCATCCCGTATGGATACCAGTTCATGTCCTGGCTGCTACACTTCAGCTCCAGCTCCATGCCAACTCACCTGGGAAGAGCAGCAGTCATGGCCCAAGCACTCCTGTACCCATTTTCGAGATCCAGATGAAGCTACAGGTTTCTGCCTGGTCCAGTCCTGGCCATGGTAGTTATCTGGCAGGGAAGCAATGAATGAAAAATTGCTTTGTCTTTTATCCTTCTCTGAAACTATGAGTTTCAAATAAATAAGTAAGTCTGAAACAAAAGTCGGCAACTTTGTGAATTCAATCACCAAATAGTTGATTCATTCCATACATACGTAATGACCTCAAGAAACTTAGTCAAGAAAGGAATTTGTTTCACTTTTACTTAGTTCCCTAGCAACCTTTAATTTTTCAGATACGTTTTTCAAAAATGAAAAATGTGGCATCTTTACATGTACCTGGTAAATCAAATCAGGCTAAAAATATTAAAAGATTTTTTTGAGACATTGTTCTGACAGGCACTACTGATTCATGTAAAAATGTTCAAGATATAAAGAAATTGTCCAAAAAAAAAAAAGGCAAAAGGGATTAAAAAAATAGTCTAAAAAATGTGAATTTGGGCCGCATAGACACCAGAAAGGACAAAATTTCAGAGAAAAGCCTGAGGGAGAGTCTGGAAGAAGTCTTTATACACAGGATGACCACAGGCCCACTGTGCCCGGGACGGTCCCTGGTCACCTCTGCTGTTGCCCTGTATTCATAGTTCACACTCAAACAATGTTCTCACTTGAATGATAAGAAAAATAGAATCAAACAATAGGCTTAGGAGAGTTGTGGGAAATCCAAGAGATGCTGAGAACTGCATGGAACAGAAACAAAAGTTACAAGAGTGGAAATAAAAGTCACATACAAGAGCCTGTATTTGCTGGATCGGAAAGTCTCCCCTGGGAGATGAAAGGAGGGTGTGTTTGTGGGGACTGGGACAGGAGACTGGGGACTTGGTGTAACAGCCCTAACTTCCTCCTACAGCGCCCGGGTCCCATGTGAGTGCCAGTTCCGGCTGTGCCACTTCCAATCCAGCTCCCTGCTGGGGAGCATGTGCAGAGCCAAGGGATTCCTCCTGTCCAGGCAGCCCGTCTCTGTTCATGGGAGATGGAGAGGCAGTGCTTCCATCCGCCTCTCCACTCTCCACGTGCCCACAGTGACCTGAGCCAGGCGGGGCTGGAGCTGAGGGCCTGCACTTCCTAGCAGCTCTCCTCCTCGAGGGTCAGGAACCCCAGAGCGGGGAATCAGCCCCTCAGCCTCACAGAGTCTGTGTGAGCAGGAAGGTGGTGGCATCAGGAGCCAGAGCTGCAGCATAAATCCTGAGGTTTTGACGGGGTCTGTAGTACCTTCATCGCTCCCCTGAGGGGAGTCTAAGTTCTTGCAGAAATGTGTGTTCCATCAGCCTGTACTTTTGGAACCTAAAAAGCTAGGAGAAATCCTATCTTTCAAGGGCAGATGACTTTGATTTGCCTATGTATACTCAATTTTACTGCTGTCTCCGCGCACACATCTTGTCATTTGTGGTCCACAGCAGCTGGGAGAAGAAATCCGATTTTCATCTCTAGGTATTTTTCATGAGGAAGCTGAGGCTATATAAGAATGTGTCGTTCACTTAGATCTACCCTTTCTGGGGAGATATCCATTGTTGGGTATCACGATAAAAGCTGTTTTAAAAAGCAAAGAGAAAGGCGTACAAAGTTGTGTCTCTGAAAGCCAGGCCCTCTCTCGGGCTGCCAGCCCAGGAGCACCTGGGGAGGCACGTGGGACACAGCGCACTCAGGGTCACGTGTTCCTACAGCCTTTTAGAATTGTCCGAGTCTACACACATTACCCCTTTGACCTCCATCTTACCTGTCTGGGGCAGGCAGAACATGTATTTATTTATCCTGATTAATAGATACAGCCATTTTAAAGTCAGCCATCCATGGCCGAACCAGAATTGAAACCTAGGGCACTCAAGCACGTCGTATGCTAGTATCCACCGAGGGCACCTGCTGCGTCCAGTCTGAGCGCCTTGGCTACATCCTGGTGCAATGGCTCCGTTGGCTCAAGTCTATGGCAGTCTGGTCAATTCACAAAAGTTATCCTTGAGGCCTAAAAAGCAAGGAAGTTGGCATTTGACAGAGGCAATGAACCTGACTCCGACCTTGTTTCGCCTACAACTATGTTTAACCAAATGCCAAATATGTGCAAGGTGGGTGGACTAAGTACCACACTTTTGCTCTCCCTTCCTGGTTCCTCCAGAGCCTCCAGTAGGTGAAGCTGAAGTCAGTAAAACTAGGGCTGAGTGTCACGCAAGTAACTGAGTGATCCACCTGCGAGAAGCCAAGAGCTTTCTCAGGGGAGTGGCCTCGGGTTTCAAATGGCATGACAATTACAAGGTAGATGGGTCATGTCATGCCTGCTGTGACCTCTACAATACTTAAGGATCATTATTTTAATGTTAATTTGCATAATGGTTGGCCTAGCAAGAACAATGGTGAATGCTAATAGCTGGAGGATGCAATAAAATTAAACATTATCTAGACTGAACTGCTAAAGGAAAAGTTGCCAAGGTATGACTGTTTAAGCACTTAATTTCCTCCCGGGTCATGTCCACACACAATCAAATATGGATTTCCAGTATCGCTTGAAAAACTGGCAAGAAATGACTAGAATGGGATAGTGGCAACCTCGTTGACAGAGAATCCACCTGGCAACCTTTGTTATTTTTTTTTTCCACATAACCTGTCTGTCCCTTCTGAGATTCCTGACTTTGCCACTACCATCACTTGTGCCCTCCCAAAGCTCTCTATTCCTACACTGTTCCAACTCACGTACTGGCAAATCTAATGAATTCATAAACCCAGAAAGAATTGCTTAAAAAACGTTGGAAAAGACCAAGTCTACCGTGACTAGTGATATGTGAGATTTTCAAAGCAAACAGACACTGTCACCTCTGAAGATTAAATAACTCTGCGTTCTGAGCTGCAGGTGCAAAGTGGCAATTAGCCAAGGGAATTAAAAAAAAAAAAGGGAAGTTGGGGCAGGTGCCTGGCATAGAGGTTAAGTCACCGTGTGGAGCTCCGGCATTCCATGTCCAATTCAAGTCCCAGTCCCTCCTTCCAGTTCCAGCTTCGTGCACACCCTGGGAGGCGGTGATTAGGTCTCTGCCGCCCACGTGGGAGACCTGGATTGAATTCCTGAATCCTGGTTTCAGCCTGGCCTAGTCCTTGCCACTGTGGTCATTTGGCGACTGAACCAGCACATGGAAGGTCTCTCAATTTCTGTATCTCTGTCTCTGCCATCTAAATCACTTTTAAAAATTCAAAGTAAGTAACCTGTCTAAAGACATTCATTTCTGGTGATTGCTGCTTGGAAACTGAGAAGGTACAGTCACCCTGTACTCTTGTAGCTCAAATCCATCTTTGAAAGACCACTCAAATGTTGAGTTCTCCTGAGCGTACGACCTCATTTCCACCACAAGAGGGCAGCCATCTCCTAAAAACAGCACGCTGGGAGCGCCACGCTCTTCAAAGAGGCAAGTAGGGTCAAAATTTAGGAGAAGGCTGTGCTTGGGAAATCGCAGGCCATGCATACAGGAGATCCTGTGACAGACAGCACTGAAGTGGGATTGAATGCTTAGCAAGGTCAGTCCTTTTGAGTCCAGTTCTTCCCTAGCAAAGATCATTTAGGATCCTGCTGAGTTTTCCCTTTCCCAAGTTCTGAAGGCCAAACTTGCAAGACAGCCTTCAATTCATATCATCACCAGACATTTATTTTTTCATCTTTCCTTGGGGCTCATCCAGCAGCTATCAGCTTTCTCCTCTCTAACGGATTGAAGTCTCAGATGGGTTTCGTTTTGCCTTGTTGTTTAAATCTCACTGATGACAGAAATAATTGTGAACTTCTCAATTCAACTTGATAGGGAAGGAAACAGCTTTAGACGCAAGATAAACACTTTTTGGCATCGGCGCGCGTGTGCACAGTGCGTTTCGGTGCTTACTGTCGGGTGTTCAGTGCTTTAGACCGAACCAGCCTCCACGGAGCTATTTTCTTTAAGGGAATAAAGTAACCTGTTCCTGAACATTTTGCTCCTCCACCTTATTTTCCTAGCAGGCAAGCTTCCTCCAAAATACCTTATTTGACCTTTATACCTTTAGAAACAGCCAGTGCCTAATTCCGCTCTGTGGGTTGCTAATCCGATTTACGTGAGCGGAACCTAGAATTATTTTAGTTCCCCAAAGGAAAGGAGGTGGGGGGGGGGGAATACAAGTGGGTGACAAGCCACTGAATAGCTCCAAGCTCCTGATTTTTCACTGTGCTGTGTAGATCCCGAAGCTCTGGGGCCATCTGGCCTTTTCCAAAATTTTCCACACTTGGCTTTCGGGATCCTTTGGCCAAACCGGTGGTGCTACGGATGCTTTGCAGGCTCCGGTCATCCCGGCGGGGATGGAAAAGAAATCCTCTAGGGAGGCAAGGTGCGGCGGCATAGGGGAGCATTTCAGTGGAGGGAGAAGTGACTTGGCCAGTGGACACTGTGCTGCTGTTTCTGGGGACCCCAGTTGCGGGAGAGATGGTTGCAAGGTTCCCAGCCGGAGTTGTTTTACCTTCCTCTGAGCTGCTTAGCCTGCCCCCCACGCCCACGGAAGGGGCCACTGCTTCTATAAAACCAACTGAGTTTCCAGGCAGCCCCTCCCTCCCGCGGCCGCACGCACAGCCCACCTTACACGTGTCGCGCATAGGAAAAGGCGCCCGAGGCGCGCGCACACAGACCCTGGGTTCTTGGCAAGTTTGCCTTCGTTCGTGATTTCACACGTGTGGGTTAGGTGTGTTCACGTGAACACACGCACGCATACATTGGAATGCCAATGCACAAGCGAATTTGTGTAAATGCAAACGTGCACTTAGGGAACTGCCTGGATCTCTCTCTGTGTTAAATATTCACCGGCTTTCGAACCTCTAACTTGAGCCCCCTCCGCGGAGACACAGGGAGGCGTCCACCCACGTCCACGCCAACATGCTTTGCAACTTGGTCAAACTTTCTTCTTCTTCTTCAGTCATCTCTGACCAAAAACAACAACAAAAAAAGTTGGAATTGAGACTTGAATAACGGGCCCGGTGGGGCCAGCCCCTGCCTCGCGCCCTGCGGCCCTGGGCCCCGGCGATCTGCGCCAGGGGCGAGCGCTCTCGGGCATCTCCCGCGCGTGGGCAGGGGCCGGCGGCTCGAGCGCCCCCGTCGGCGGCCGCGCGCCCCCGGCTCGCCCCACCCCGCCGCCGCTGCCCTCGGCGCGCCGTCCACACCCCTGCGCGCTGCTCCCGCCCGCTCGGGGATCCCCGGCGAGCCGCGCCGCCGAGGGGGTGGTGTTGGGCCGCGGCCGGGAGGGAGCCAGCAGGCGGCGTCCCCTTTAAAAGCTGCGAGCGCCGCGCCACGGCGCCGCCGCCGCCGCTGCCGTCGCCGCCGGAGTCCTCGCCCCGCCGCGCTGCGCCCGGCTCGCGCTGCGCCCGCCGCTCCGCTTCCCACACCCGGCCGGGGATTGGCAACCGCCACCGCCGGACATCAGCCGCAGCCGGCGAGCCGAGCGCCCTCGGAGGCGAGCGAGCGCCGCACGGACTACCCGGGCGCTGCGAGGCACCCGCGTCCCAAAGACACCGCGCGGGCTGGAACACCCGGCCGGGCGCGCCGCAGCGCTGTGGCCTCGGCTGCCCGGGGCCGAGCCGGAGCCGCGGAGTAGCTCGCAGGGCTCCCGAGAGTGCGCGCAGCCAAACCCGAGAGCCGGGATGCCGAGCACCTCCCGCAGGGGATCGGGGACCCGGGACGTACTAGCCGAGGTGTGATCGGACCCCCCACCACCCTTCCCACCACCACCACCACCACCACCACCCAAGGCTGGCCACAAAGGACACTTGGCCCCCGAAGGGCTAGGAGAGCACGGCCATCCGCCTCGGCGACCCGGGACTCGGCTGGACTCGGGAAGAATGCGCCCGAGGACGACGGGGCGCCGAAGCTGCGGCGGTTTCCACTGGAGAGCGCTGATGGGGGTACGCTGGAGTCAGGCAGAGTGATGCGGGGGGGCAGCAAGTGGCCTGGCACCGAGATCGCCGCTGTGCCCTTCCCCGGACCCGGCGTCGCCCAGGATGACCGCCCCGAACCATGGGCCGCGGCGGAGCTAGCGCGCAGCGCCCTACCCTCGCCCCCCGAGTCCCACCGGCGGTCCCGCGCGCGGCCACGCGTCCCCCGGGCGCTGGTGCCTGAGGACGACGACAGCCACAGCTTTCCCTCTCTGCCTCCCCTTCCCTTCCCCGCGCGCACTCCTCCCCCTGCTCGCTGTTGTTGTGTGTCAGCACTTGGCTGGAGACTTCTTGAACTTGCAGAATAACTCGCGCTGCTCCTCGCTTCGCGCCGGTGCCTGCGCCCCAGGCGCGAGCTGCCTCGCCTCCTCCGAGCCCTCTGCCGGGCCGAGCCCGAGACGCCGCTCCCTCCGAGGGCGACCCCAGGGACTCCGGCAGCGAGCGCCGGCAGGGGAAGCCGGAGGCAGGGCTAGACGACGGACACCCGGTCCCCGAGCCAGGTCCTTGGGCCAGAGCTTTTTCCATGCAGAGGCTCTTTAGATGGACGCGTCCCCGCGGGCTTCTTAGACGGACCGCCGTCTCCTAAAGGTACGCGACGCGCGTGGGCCGGGGGCGAGTTGGGCGCTGGGCTCTGGGATGCCAGCAGCGGCCGGGCAACCCCGGGGCGCGACGGGCGAGACGTAAACAGAACCCCTCTCCAGGGCCACGTGCAGCACAGCTCCGCTGGGTGCCCCCTGCCCCTCGGCACAGCACCCCCCAACTTGGGGGGGCTGCAGCCAGCGTCCTCACCCTGCCGACCCAGCACGTCCCCGCCCCTCCTCCTCTCCCCTTCTCCGTATATTATTAAGGCTGTTAACACTTAGAGGATTAAAAAAATAAAAAAGAGAACTGCCTGGGTAAGAGGGTGCTCTTGGTTTTCACCCCGTTAGCTGCCAGTCGGGACGCCCCCCCGCTAACAGCCACTTTTGGGGGGTAGGACCGTCTCGGTCAGTCAGTTAACGACGTCCCCTGTAGGAAAGTTGGGGTTCTCCCGGCTTGTCCTCCAAAAGTTCTGGGTGGAGGCACGGGGTTGGGGAGAGGGCTTGCGGACGGTGAGGGGTGGCCCCGTGCCCCACTTGGGCTGCGTGTCGAACAGATGACACGTGCGCGCGTGGCCGTCAGCCCTTTACGTAATGCCGGGAAGGTACCTGCGGCTGTGACTGCACCGCCCCGGGTCGGGAGGGGGGGAACGGAGCGGCCGGCAGCCCCAGAGGCCCAGGGGCTCCAGACGGCGGTGGCCTGGAGTGTGTGGGATCTGTTAGGAGTGTAGACAGCGATCAGGAAGTCGGATGCCGTGAGGTCACATGCGCGGGCCGTGCGTGTTTATGGGCAAGTGAGTGCCGCGAGTTCGCCGTGTGTCCCACGGAGCGGTGCTCCCCCCCAGCCCCGCCAGGTCCCCGCACTAGCTGTCACAGGGCAGCAGGAAAGGGGCGGAGGGGTAGGGAGTGACAGCCTCTGAAGTGATTTGGAAGAGAGGGAGGGAAGAGGCCAACCTCCAAGTCAAGTGTCAGACGGGCTGGTGAGGGGTAGGAGAGAGAGCGCGCGCGCGCATCTGTTTCAGGATCTTGGAGTCCTCCGTCCTGTCCCCCAGACTTGGGCCGCCCCTGCGTAGCCGGCGAGGGTGGGTGGCAAGGCAGGAGGGCACCCTGGAGGAGGAGGCGGCGGCGGCGAGCGCGCCCCCACGGGAGCCCAGGCCGCCGCGGAGGCGGGCAGGGAGAGCGCTGGGCGGGGAACTTGGGTGACTCACGTCGGCCCTGTCCGCAGGTCGACCATGGTGGCCGGGACCCGCTGTCTTCTAGCGTTGCTGCTTCCCCAGGTCCTCCTGGGCGGCGCGGCCGGCCTCCTCCCGGAGCTGGGCCGCAGGAAGTTCGCGGCGGCGGCGGCGGCAGCGGCGGGTCGCCCCTCGTCCCAACCCTCGGAAGACATCCTGAGCGAGTTCGAGCTGCGGTTGCTCAGCATGTTCGGTCTGAAGCAGAGACCCACCCCCAGCAGGGACGCCGTGGTGCCCCCCTACATGCTGGACCTGTACCGCCGGCACTCGGGCCAGCCCGGCGCTCCCGCCCCGGACCACCGACTGGAGCGGGCTGCCAGCCGCGCCAACACGGTGCGCAGCTTCCACCACGAAGGTAAGGCGAGGCGCTGGGAGCAGGGGCGGGGACGGAGGCTGGCCATCACCCTGCGGAGCTGCTCACCCGGGCGGGCAGCAAGCGTCCCTGGAGAGAGGCAGGGTGGCCGGGGCGCTGAGGCTGCTGTCTCTGATGTTCACGCATCGCTGGTGCGGCGGGCGAGCCAGGGATTCCCCGTGGGTCGGTGCGCACCCTGTTCCTGGCTTGCAGCCAGGACAGCCACTCTTCCCTCCAGGCGCCTAGGGAGAAATCTAGTGATGGGGCAGAGGAGGCTGTAGGGCTTGCCCCAGGTCAGCTGAGCTTGCAGTAGTTCCTCAGGTGGCTGGGGAGAAGGAGAGAGAGCTTTGGGACCTCTCTAAACCCTCTTGGCAGCCCTTGGCGCTGTAAATCTGCGCCTCGGGCTTAAGCCAGAGCTTCAAGTTGGACAGAGCGAGGGTAGAATGTTCAGAGATAGTCTTGAAACGGGGGTGGGGGCTGGGGGCAGAGGCTTCCTAATTTACAGCTGATCTGGGCCTGCTTTGGAAGATTTCGAATCCCCCTCTAATCCCCTTGGGAGATCCATCCCACAATCAATCTTATTGTTTCCACAATGACTTTCTTGTCTCCTGCTTAAATCTAAGATAGGCTCACAGTATAGACCAGGCAAGCCTTTTCAGATAAAGCCAAAAGGCTGCAGGAGCTGCCTTTTGCTTCACAAGCCCTGGAAGGTGTTTGTTTGTTGGTTGTTGTTTTTTTTTTTTAATGGTACTGGATGTGGTTTTTCTAGGGTAGGGTATTTCTGCTGGTTTCATCAGAAAGGCGTTTAGTGGATTTGAACTGTCTTCGCGGGGCTGTGGAGATCTGTGGCACCCAAGTTCTTTGTGCCATTAGTCAAACAAGCTGCACCTCTGTTCTTTTTCTGTTCTTCTAAGTGAGCTTTTGCCGTGATGGTTCTAGGGAGTGCAGGAGTTGCTTTATGTTCTAGAAAGGAGAATGAGGCTGCCTATCCCTCCTGCCTGGAGGACAATCCCTTCGCCCTGGTCTGCTGCAATGGCTGGTTTCTGTCAGAAACCCATCTGAAGTTTTCTCCCAGCTGGAAGGGTGAGTGCCCTTTTAAGAACAGTGGGAAGAAGAACTGGAGGCAGGTTGCATTGCAAAAGGTACTTCTTCCTGGGCACCTGCCCTGCGGGAGGGAGCTGGGGGTTCCTGGCTCCCCTTGCAGCACCTTGCAAGGCGCAGTGTTCTCTGCTGATGCCAGAGGGATCTGAAGGGCCACAGGATCCTGCTTGCCCTGCTCAGAGCTCAGCCCCTGATAGCTGATGTTGTCTTCTGCAGAAAGGTTTTCCTTCCTATGTCTTCTGTCAGTGGTCCTGCAAGGTGGCTACAGAGCTGCCTGCTTGCTACCAGGTGATGTCAATTCAAGTAGTATTTCTGGATAAAGAAGGCACAGCCCTGGCTGTGTGGGAGACCCCTTTATCTGCCTTTTGGAAGGCTGGGTATGGTATCTTTCTCATACCTTTACAAGGAAGATCATTTAAAGATCAGTAAACACCTGCCACATCGGGTGCATGGCTGTTTCATCAATAAGGCGTGTCTGTTACCTTTGTCTGGAAATGTCCTGATCAAACTCTAAGTAGGTTATACAGTCTACAGGAAGTCATTTTATAGTTAAGTTCATTGTACAGTCTTCAGAAAGCTGCACACAGTCAGTAGATGGTAATTTAGTTCAACTTCAATGGAATGCTTGTATTTTTACTTGATATGTTTCAAAGTGTAAATTTTATGTGCAGGCAGTTCAGAAGTTACCAATGTGCTTAAAATCACCTTGCAGATCTTAATGGAATGAGATGATAGAGAAAAGCTATGCAATTTTTTTTTTGCCCCAGCTTTCAACAAATCTGCATCTTTTCTCATTGCAACTAGCCTATCATTAAGCCAGATGCAGGACGTTTTAAAGACGGTTCTTTGTTGTGTAACTGTGGCTTGATTTTTTTAAGCATCCTTGTGCCTCTAAACTTTTTCAATAAGCCATGTGATGGCTCAGGAGTAGAGTGTCATTTACAAAGCATTCATAGGCTTTTATTTGGTAAAGGACCCCAAGACCCTGTTGCAAGAATTGCTTCTGTTGGGTTGTGGTGGATGACAGTAGGAGATTTGATAGTTTGGTAATCACCAAACAAGCAGTATCATGATGGCATTCTTTCAGTCTGTGATGGAACCACATGACAGGGTGATTCAGGACAGCAGCGTCATCTGTTGTCACTTTTCCTCTTGCACTTTTATTCTGGAGAGAAGCTTCCCTCATAGTCTGTCTTTCCAAGTCATTAGAAACACGTGCGCCACACAGGCCTGTCGGAACTGCCATCAAGGACAGAAAACTCAGTTCTTCACGTGGACAGAGCGTCTGAGTACCGCCAGCATGGGAAGCACCCAGAGATGGGTTGAACTTCAAGACAGCAAAATCATTTGTGCTTTTCAGTTAGGTTGCACCCTGAGCATGGCAGGACCACCCTCGAGCCTCCATGCATTGCATGCACTACTGCCTTGGTCTGTCTCTGTGGCTGCAGCTTTTGGACAGTGTCTGCAAAATCAGTGTGCTGAGAATATGGCTGTAACAGTCAGGGTCAGGAGACGACCACTTTCTTTGTGAAGGAAGACAGTGTCTCACACGTGCCAGTGCTTTTCCAAATACCTAAACCCCTGTGCGGTGTGCACGCCTCCTGCCCCCGGCCGCTTCAGTGCCATTGCTCATTGAGATCAAGGCTCAGGTGTCCCATGCTCCTTCTGTGGGTTTCTGTCCCACCTCTTTTTCTAGAGGCTCCCCTAAAGTCTCATTTGGAGCTATTTTCTGTGTTTTTAGGATTAACCTTTGTTATAGTTCGGTGAGTAGTCAGCTGATAAGAAATGGGCAGCAGCTCATTCCGGAAGCATTGGAGCTAGCCACGGGCAGAGCCATGGCCAGGCTGCTGGTGGCAACAGGGACCAGGCTCTTTCCTTCTTCCATGGACAGTTCCTCTGTGGTCTTTTAAAAGTATATGTGTTATTTAAACTATTTTCTACTTTGTTTCCTGTTGCTGTATCAGTTCTGGAACCATTACTTTTTTTCTTTTGTAAACTCTGGTGCATCTGCGCTTATTTTGTTTTCGAGCTCTCATTTCCAACACTACTGACTTGCCAAACTAAACCAGGTTCTGTTATTGTAACGGAAGTTGTATTTTTTCATTTGTCAGAAGACTCTTGCTGAACTCGCTAAGCAGAATCATGGGTTAGTGTTTTCCTGGTAAACCTTATCACACTCAAGGACAGGAAAAAAAAATCCCAAAGGACAGTGGTGTCCACACGATGCCTCCAAGGCCTAGTAAGCTTTCCCACTGGGCTTTCCTGCTTGTTGCCTGCAGCCTGCTGGCTCCGCCACACTTGGGTACAGGTGCATTTTGCTTCCTTCAACTGAAATGAAACTCGCCCAGGGCTCTCATTGCATTCAGTGTGCCCCTAGTGGTTTTTTATTCTTCTTCCACTGTTCGATGCTGGCTAAAGAGCAGGATCTTGTAGATAGCTCAAGTCCTAAGTTTTGTTCGTTATGTATCAGGTCTGTAGCCTTAGGAAGACTGAGTGACATTTCTTAGGACCAATCGTCTTATTAGCAGAACGGAGACAGGCATAGTTTCTCACTATTCAGTCTGTTGGGAGATAATTTGTAGAAAGCCATTAGTGCCAGACCAGGCAGGAGAGAAGAACCCGGCACATTAGCCACCATTTTCCCAACGATTCCTTCTTGCTACTGCCCCCTTCTCTGTTGAAGAGGAGGCCAGTGTGGACCTGGATAGGCTGAGCGACTTCAGCTCCACCTCTGGGATTATTTTGAGGTAGATGAAGAAATGACTGGTGCTGATGTGTAAATAAGAATTTAGTTTTTGAAGGAGAGTTTCAAATGTCTTTGTTGCCTTGTTTTTATTCATTTCCCTACAGTTTTGTAGCCATAGCTCCATCTGTTTAAGAATAGGAACTCTCACACACACAAACACACACACACACACACACACACGCAAGGCAGGTCCGAATGCTTAAATCCCTTAGCAAGTTCAGCTTCTTGGACAAGGGGTATTTACAGGGAATTAACCACCGTATGGACTTCTGAGAAAAGCATTCCTTGCCTGCTTAGATAAATGCTCTATGTTTGTATTTTCAGAATTGCTGGGCTTGCTGTGTCTATTTGTAGAAGGCTTCTTGCTTTACTTTATTACAAATAAAGTATTGCAAATTTTCCACCCTCAAGAAAAGGCGATGCTCCCACTTTGGGGGAGTGTGAGGAGGAAGTTAAAGGGGGGGCTAACCCAGAAGAGTGATTTCCTGGGTAAGAGGTTTCTGTGACTTGACTCTACAGCGAGTGCTGCTGAAATGGGCACGTTTGTGTTGGTGTGGGCTTGGGTTTTTGAGGACAGGGTAACTAAAGTTCAGATGGAAAGTTGCAGGAAGATTTCTCCTTTGTTAAGGCAGTTTCCAAGGAAACTTTGAATCTCTGTTTCTGGTGTGAGCATGGCACGTGTATTTGATTCCATCAAGGCCTACTATGTTCTGCTGTTGTACCCATATCCTCACTTTGTTGACCTGTCTTTGACAGTTCCGTTAGACATTGCCCTTCTATCTTTATCCTCTGGCTGTGTGTGTGTGCACATTGGCATATGTTTGTGATTGTGGATTGAGATTCAGAATAGCTATAGGAATTGTGAGCCCTCATAAAGCTGTTTGGCAAATGCCCTGAGCAGTCTGCCTTTCCTTCCATCTCTTGGAAAGACTAGGGAGAGTGTTCTTGGAGGCCTTAGGACCAGGAGGCCAGGGGGCAAGGCCCAGGTCTGGCTTTGGTGTTACTGGGGCCTGAGGATGCTGCTGGTTGTGACCTGTGCTGAAATCATGCCGTGCACAGAGACATTGAAGAGCTCCTGAAGCACAGGGGCTGGCGGGCAGGCTAGGTACAGCTTCTGGTGTTTCTTGGGAGCTGCCAAGAAGAGCCCAGGTTCTGTTGATGGGAAGGTTATCTTAATAATTAGTCTGGTCTGAGCTGTCACTGGCTTGCAGTGGATTTAGTATGTGGAGGGATCCTGAGATATGGCTTAGGGAGGTTTGAATTAACTGGCCCCAAGGGACCATGGATAGCTCACTGCTTGGCTCGAAGGTCTGCAGGTTGTAACAGAGGAGCTTTAGGACATCCTTGGCTGGCCTATTTACAATACCAGCTCCCATCCTTGGCCACTGGTGTTGCTACCACTGCTACTTTTTATATTGTTTAGCAAAGAGGCACTCGCACGTATGCTTCTCTGACCATCCACACTGGAGCGTGGGAAGCATCTTCTAAGACTTTGGTTCTCAATGTGTGGTCCATCAGTGGGCTCACAGCATCATTTCCCTCCCTGAGAACCTGCTAGAAATGCACAGTGGATTTTGTGAGTCAGAATCGATATTGACAGCTTTAAAGTATCTGTCTGTGTTGTGGGACTTGGGCAGTTTGAGCAGGGCTCCTTAAAGCAGTGTTCTAGAGAGTGATCTCAACTCAGAGCTTCTGCCTGGTTGGCAATGGCAATGTTGCTTTGAAGCTGAAGGTCCGCACAGTCGAGCCTTTGGTGACCTACGGCTACTCGTGTTGGTGTCTCTGAGCAGTAGATCGCTGTGTGCCCGTAGCAGAAGCACGGCCCTGAGACCAATAAAAATATAAGCTCTTGTATGGTGATGACATGGAACTATGGCCAAGTTGTATTTGTTGTTAGCACTTCATTCGAGCTGAAAAAGTACCAGATGTGGTAAAGCTATAAGAAAATATGCGCAAAGATCTCAAATTCTAGTGTTGTTCACGATCAGTTGAATGATAATATTGTAACTTTGATGGTTTGCAGACTGTACGTATTTTAAAGAGCTATATCATATCGTATTGAACAACTACTGCTTGGAACGCAGAACTTGTTAAAATTGCATTTGATCCAAGAAGACTTTCATGCACGGTCCGCTTAAATGGAAATAACGAATGTGACTATGGATGTGGAAGGATTAGTCTGTAATAGGTTGAGATTGTTCCTTTTATCATGAGGCTCGTAGTGATCATTTGTAAATCTTCCGAGTTTGCAGTTTTATTCCTGAGCTATAGCCTATGATTGGGTAGAAGTATGTTTTTGATATAGTTTGACTTTTAAGGCATGCAAGAATTAAAAACAGAAGACAAAGTCATTTCTTTCTTCCCCCCAACCATCTAAAATGAGATTTTGATTTTTGAGGTCATAAGAAGGTGAGAGGACAGCTAATACTTGGAAAGCTACTGCTCTTCGAATTGTTCAGTCTTAATTCCCGTGGTGTCTTAGTACCACCCAGACGTTCCCGAAGAGGCAGATCCCATCCATGCCTCTGTCCCTGGACTTTTGAGCAAAATAGTAGGGTGTGCTTTGCAGAATGTCATCGTGAATGGGAGTTTCATAGTCTTTAATTAGGAAACTGAAATCTGTATATCGAGATTTGTAAATCACCTAAATTGCAGAGTGATGTTTTAGAATACCGCTTAAGGGATTGACATTAAAGCCCTTAAAAAAAAAAAAAAGAAAGAAAAAAAGAAAAAGAAATGCAATCATTTCCTCAAATCTTCACTCATTAGACCTCTACTAACTATAGTGCTGACTTTTTTTTTTTTTTTGCCCTAAAGTCTGTGAATTCCAAAGAAATATTTCCCCCATTATTATAGCAGTCTGGGAGCTGTGTTCAAACACTGGATCAAAAGCATCACAATTAATGATGAAATTTTGTCCCATTAAGTGCATGTCGACATGAGCCTATGGAAAAAAGGAGACTGCTGTTTCACTTCAAGGGTGTATTTTATCTTCCGATTGCAAAGTAAACGCAATCCTGTAGCAAAGTTGAACACTTCTCATAAATAACTGCATGTTGGTATGTTTCTGGGTCATCTTTACTTTTCTCACTGACGAATTTTTTTTTTTCTCATTCTTTTATCCCCATGTCCTATGTCCAATAGAATCTTTGGAAGACCTGCCAGAAACAAGTGGGAAAACAACTCGGAGATTCTTCTTTAATTTAACTTCTATTCCCCCCGAGGAGTTGATCACCTCGGCGGAGCTTCAGGTTTTCCGAGAACAGATGCAGGACGCTTTGGGCAACAATAACAGCTTCCATCACCGAATTAATATTTATGAAATTATCAAACCCGCAACAGCCAACTCGAAATTCCCCACCAGCAGACTGCTGGACACCAGGCTGGTCAATGGGAACACCAGCCAATGGGAAAGTTTTGACGTCACCCCCGCCGTGATGCGCTGGACAGCTCAGGGACAGGCCAACCACGGCTTCGTGGTGGAAGTGACTCACTCGGAGGAGAAGCCAGGTGTCTCCAAGAGACACGTGAGGATTAGCAGGTCTTTGCACCCAGACGGACACAGCTGGTCCCAGATCCGGCCTCTGCTGGTAACTTTTGGCCATGACGGGAAGGGACACCCTCTGCACAAAAGAGAAAAGCGTCAAGCAAAACATAAGCAGCGGAAACGCCTCAAATCGAGCTGTAAGAGACACCCTTTGTACGTGGACTTCAGCGACGTGGGGTGGAATGACTGGATCGTGGCCCCTCCGGGCTACCACGCCTTTTATTGCCACGGGGAGTGTCCCTTTCCTCTCGCTGATCACCTCAACTCCACCAATCACGCCATCGTGCAGACTTTGGTCAACTCCGTGAACTCCAAGATTCCCAAGGCGTGTTGTGTCCCGACCGAACTCAGCCCCATCTCCATGCTGTACCTTGATGAAAATGAAAAGGTTGTATTAAAGAACTATCAGGACATGGTTGTGGAGGGTTGTGGGTGTCGCTAGCACAGCAGGATTTAAATAAATAAATATATTATATATATATATATTTTAGAAAAAAAAAAGCAAAAACAAACCGAGAAAAATACACAAAAAGACAAAAAAACAAAACCAGTTGACACTTTAATATTTCCCAATGAAGACTTTATTTATGGAATGGAATGAAAAAAAAAACACAGCTATTTTGCAAATATATTTATATCTACAAAAAGAAGTTGGGAAAACAAATATTTTAATCAGAGAATTATTCCTTAAAGATTTAAAATGTATTTAGTTGTACATTTTATATGGGTTCAACCCCAGCACATGAAGTATAATGGTCAGATTTATTTTGTATTTATTTACTATTATAACCACTTTTTAGGAAAAATAGCTAATTTGTATTTATATGTAATCAAAAGAAATATCAGGTTTGTATATAATTTTCCAAAATTGTAGTTGTGTTCAGTTGTGTGTATTTAAGATGAGAAGTCTACATGGAAGGTTACTCTACAAAGTGCTTAGCACATTTGCTTTTTTGCAGCGCTACTGTTAAGTTCACAAGTTCAAGTTCACACACACAAAAAAAATGGATAATCCACTCTGCTGACTTTCAAGATTATTATATTATTCAATTCTCAGGAATGTTGTAGAGTGGTTGTCCAATCCGTGAGCACCTGCGTCCTTATTAGGCGGCATATTTGGATAAGAATCAGACATTACTGCTCTAATATGGAAACCCTGCCCCCCTCCCAACCCCTTCATTTACACAAAGAGTAAAACAGGACCAGTAGAGATAATTTGGAGAACAAAGACCCTGCAGGAAAGTGAATGATGGTTTGTTGTTCTTTCCTAAACTAGTGATCCCTTTGAAGGGACTGACCTGGCCAAAATATTCAATAAAACATAAGATTTCTTCATTATTGACATTGTGGTCATGTATATTTAAAGTTGATGTCTCGTGGCCCTCGGCAGGAGTTGCCAACTGGTTTCTATTTTACCTTGGTCTTGTCTGGGAGCCCTGGGTGTTCTGAAGGGCCCGTTTTTTCTAACTTTGGCCCACACGTGGAGGAATTGAGCACATCACGCTGTCTGTTCATCCCCTGATCTCTGATCAGCTTGCTTTTCCTTCCAAGGTTGTGTTTGAACGTGCTCCTCCAAATGTCAAAACTCATTTCAAATAATAAATATCAAAGCTCTGTCATTTCATTTCCGTGAAGCCCAAGCTGTAAGTGAACATGGTGCATTGGTATGGCGTTCGCAGGGAGGACCTTGTGTTACCAGTTTAGTGCTGATGTTAGGTGTTTCATAGGGAAGTGGGGCAAGGTGGAAAAATTCGGGTAAATCATTTGCTGAGTTGGATCTGCAGTGAAGATATTACCAGTGGTTCGGTGTTTCCACAGGGGGTTTTCTGGAACAGAAAGATTGCAGGGGAAACCAAAGCTTACAAAACAAGCAGAACCTGGGTAACCTGAGATAGTTTCTGAGATGATATCCCATGCAACAGAGGCAGCGGTGCCAAAAAAAAATTAGAAAGGGAAAGTGTCTGAGATCAGCTTCTTCAAGAACATCTGCCAGTTGGCCTGCAGCCCAAACAGGATGAAGTCAAATTAGGCTGGTCGGAGTGAGCACTTAGCCGTGGCTGGGCTTCCGAGCCCTGGGTTGGAATCAGATTCAGACGTGAGGAAGACTCCGTGAATGTGCTTATCAAACCCAGGAACCCACAGAGCCTCACTATTATACTGTGTTCCGCTAGTTCAATTCCCAGGACTCAGTGTTCCCCGGTTGCTGCTACAACCAGTGAAACCCAAGTCCTTTCCTAGTCCCTGCCTTGACCCTGGCTTTAAAGGCAAGGTGTGGTTCACGGGCCAGGTTGTAAGCACCTACGTCTAGGAGTTGGCTTTTGAAGACCCTGAGTATAACTGTGTTCTGAGGTTCTGTAGCTATTATTCATTTTTCAACAAAGACAGTAGGGAAGCTTCGTAATGCTCTTTGCCTTCTCAAAATCGTTGAGCTGCTTTTTGCCGCCGTGTTTGGTGGCTCCTGAGGGCGTAAGGATGGTGAAGACAGAGCCAGTGCCCCAGAGCCAGGATCCCTCCTATCGGTCATCTTTCTCCACTGGCTGGGAAGTGGCTCAGGGTCAATCTCTTGGACAACAGCCTCCCGTGTTTCCTCCACGTCTGGATTCTGCTGATGAGAGTGTGACAGTACAGCACAAGAATTTTCTTCAGCAGTTCCATTTGTCACTCCTGTGTCTCTGCTTCCTGGTTTCTTTCTTTTGTTAAAGGTTTGTTGATTTTTATTGGAAAGGCGGATATACAGAGATATGGAGAAACAGAGAGAGGAAGATCTTTCATCCGATAGTTCACTCCCCAAGTGGCAGTAATGGCCTGAGATGCAATGATCTGAAGCCAGGAGCCTGGAGCTTCTTCTGGGTCTCCCATATGGGTGCAGGATCTCAAGGTCTTGGGCCATCCTCTACTACTTTCCCAGGCCACACCAGAGAGCTGGATGGGAAGTGGGGCCACTGGGATTAGAGCCAGCACCCATATGGGATCCCAGCTCTTTCAAGGTGAGGATTTTAGCCAGTAAGCTATCGCACGAGGCCCCCTGGTTTCTTTCTGATTGTCTTGGATAAACTTGCTTCTGACAGTATCAACTCAATATGCATTAATATGCATTATATATGTGCATATGCAGACACATGCAATATATACTGCCTATGAGAAGATGGGTGATTTTAGTTTCCATTTAATTTAAAGTTTTTGTTGTCACTGAAGACTTCAACTGCCTGCAGCTCTGAGAAACAGTATTCTTAAAGAAGATGAAACGTGTTTGATCTTCTGTAGCTCCAATGTTGAGAAATACTGCGTCGTAACTAATCCCACGACACTGTCAGGAATTTCATCGACGATTGTGTAGGATGTTAGGAATCATTTTAGAATTGGAGTTGTTGTTTGTTTGTTTGTTTTCCAAAGCCAAGATGTAGCAGTTTCTGAATTCTGGAGATCTTGTCTCCAGGCCAATTACCGTGTGGTCAGCTGCTTTTGTCCTTGCCTCGCCATGGCTTGGGTTTAGCCTCTGTTGCACACCCAGGTCACTCTTCACAGTTTTTACCTTCAAAACTTGGGAAGCGGGGAGGGCAAGGGGCTCCCATCTTTTCAGGATTTCTGCTCTAACTGCAGCTCTCAGCAGTTTACAGAGATGCTCTGCAAAGCCTGCAGGGAGTCTGCACTACCTGTGGGTTCTTTCCCTTCAGTTTTCAATGCAGAGGGACAATCGCACGTGCAATCAAGAGGACAGCATACCCCCTTAAAAACTGCTTATCTGTAGTCTTGTGGCAGATTAGCACCACTGGCTGTGTGTCACAGCCTCTTTTCTCTGTGCTGAGGCCAAAGGGACAGAGCCATGTACTGAAGAATAACTGTGGTCATTGGGACATGCCATTGGCAGCCAACAAAGCAGGCATGTCCTGACATTATGTCTTTTCCGTGTTGCTCTCTGCCTGGGATGAGGAAGGTGAGCTAGGGAATGAAATGCATGTCTACCTCACTCGGGGAAATTGCTTTTCCTCTTTCCTCCACCCTGCTGACATAAATGATAGCCTTGTAGTATTTTTCTAGGTTAGAAGTTTCTATTTCTTTGCCCTGGCAAGCTTCAAGGAGAACTTCTGCTCCCTTTGCTGATCACAGTTCTAAATAAAACTTCCTAGATTTCAATTTGTGTCTGAAGTCAACAAGTATATTTTCAAGACAGCGAAAGTGTTTTGTGTACGTCGATGGCCCCAGACTCACGGCGTCCTGTAGGTTCTGTCTCTCCCGGTCTGGGGTGCGGTTGAGACTCTGCGTTCCTTACAAACTCTGGAGAGACATCCTTACCACGCGAGCAGGGACCACGGTTGGAGTGGCAAAGCTCTATTGAGTTTCTTCTGGATCATGATTGCAGATTGAACTGAATTTAGGTAAAAAAGCCACACTTAAAGCAAAAAATAAAGAACAAACCCGTGTACAGGACCACATTGAATACATGCTGCCCTATCTGAAATGATGCCATTTATCTATTTTTTCAAAGGCATTCTTTTCCCCCTGCAAGACGACTGGCAATTCTGTGTTCTAGCCACCCTCAGACATGAAAACACTTGGTTGCTTATCTTGTAAAATCTGCTCTGCTTGCTTGTTTGGGCGTGCATGCAGTTTAGTCAAATACGTGTCAGTACATCTATGTGGATGGGGGAGCAGGTGCAAGCCCTTAAAGACGTTCTTTTAAAAAGTTTAACACTTAAGTCAGTCCACTGAGCTGATCCTGTGTGATCTCACTGCCAAACATCTGAGTTAAAAGTTTTCGCTTTGAAGGCAGCAAATATATGTCATACATTTGAAGCATTTGTTTATATTAAAAATGATGCTTGATTTTTTTTTTTCAAGTTCTAAGACAGTTCACTGTACAGCACCATTAAGCCTAGAGGGCAGTATCTAGCTTCCAAGTCTGGAATTAATCTGGAATTTGAATGGAGATTGGACTTTTTGATGCTGCTTTCGTCCTTGACTAAGGTGTTTGAGGGAGTGGGCTCAAGCTGAAAGTGCAAAGGGAGTGTAGGCAGCGTCAGCAGAGAGCAGCTTTCTGCTTCTGTTGGGAGCTGGCACACACATGCTTCAGCAAAATGTGTGGATCATTGGTTTAGCAGCCACGTTTTACATTTTGAAAGTTTGTTATAAACAGCTGAATACTTGTGGAGGAAATCTTGCAATGAATAATCCACTGTCAGGTACCTGGCGTGTGTTTGTGCATCTGTGTGTGTGTGTGCTTATGTACAAATTATGTATATGTGTTTGTCTCTGACGGAAAGCGCCTGACTTCTGTCTGGAGTGCCAAGGCCAAGTGCAGAGCGCCTGATCTCTTCACTAGGTTTGTTTTTGGGTCTAAGTTTCTAGCTTGAATTGAGGTGTTTATGTAGCACGGCAGTGGATGACTTTCTGCTGCATACACCTTCCAGGAGCCCCGTGCCCCCAGCCCCCGCAGCCAGGCCCGGCTAGGCGTGCACCGTGCCTGCCTGCCGTCCGTGCCGCTGAGACGGTCTCGAAGCAAAGCGATCTGCCTCAAGTTTCCCTTGTAAGGAGCGGGGTCTCATCTGGTCCGCATTTACCCTGGAACCGCTTGGCCACAACACGACGAGAGAATAATTATTGAACTATTTTACTATACAACTATTTCCAAATTGTTGATTTTTTATTGATTTCAGGAGGCAAGCTAATTGCCCCATGGCAACTTGATGTGAACGCTTAATGAAGATCAGGAAACGGAGTTTATGAAAAGCTTTTGTATAGTAACTGCAAAGTTTCAAGGACCGTTTTACACTTCCTGACAGTGCTGGGCCTAGCTTAATGGTTTGTTTTTATTGCTTAAGAGTGTAAACCGTGCTTCAGCCCTGTGTGTGGAAACTATACCCTCAGCCCACATTACACATTTTCGTGCTGCCTTTTCCTGCCATCCACAGTCAGGACTTTTTCTGTTTTAATGGGCCAAAATGAGTTGCTGTCTTTGCACACGGAGGGTCTCACACACACACACACACACACACCCGCAAACATAAAAAGTGAAGTGTCTGTATTGTTTCACTTTGTTTTGGATGGGGTTCCCCCCCCCCCCCCCCCCCCCCACCCCGGCACTGTGTTGCTAGACAACGGAGCTGACAAAAGTTAAAGATTGGAAAGGCATTTTTAAGGATGCCAAATCTTGGTGTTTGAAATATTCTATCTTTGTCTTTATGTGAAAGGCTTGGTTTTCTTACCAGGCTGTCCTGGCCTTTTATGAGGTCCATGGCTAGCAGATTTTCTTCGGTTCTTACATTATCTGTTTGAGAACTTTCTGAAGTGTGGTTTCTTTTTGCTGAAACATGCTTCCCACCTGATTGACCAAGGAAAAAAAAATCACCACCCACCTTAGTCTCCAAGGGTGTGTTGTAAACCACTAATAAAGCTAAGCCCTGGCTCCCAGCTGCTTCGATTGTTTCAAGGCAAAGAGGTCAAGATCGCTTTGTGCTGCGGCATTCAGAAATGCTGGGTTTGGTGCACAGAGAGCGGTGTTTCCAGGAGGCTGTTCCGTGTTGCCTGGTAGATAGTACTGGAAATATATGGATTTTTAATTCTCTGAGGCCTAACTTGACATCAAAGCCATTGGCTTGTTGCAGGAAGATGCTTCGGGAGTGTGTTATAAATACACAATCTTTATTGATCTGCCAAGTTGGGCGTGTGTTCACAAGTTCACCTCGCATGTGTACACAATTTGTAGCTGACATGCCTTCCGCCCTGAGGTCCTCCCTTTTTCCTCCCTCCTCCTCTGACATGCTGCTCCTCCTTGTGGGGTTCCCTTGGGCTGGAATTCAGTCCAATCCGTGGAAAACTTGAATCGCTTTCCGGCTGCGTTTACACACAGGTTTTCCTGGCACGAGGCTCAGGCTCTGAAGAGTGTTCTTCACAGACTGCCTTGGAAAGTGGAATCCTCTGAAGCACGTCTGGCCTGTGCAGGCACAGGAGGCAGAAAATTCTCCTTTCATGGAGTCTTAGATGTGGAAGTCTACAACCCTCCAAAGCGTCAGGACTGTGTGTAAGCAGCAAAGCTATGAAATCAATCAGAGTGGAAAATTAATGACAATAGGGAGTTATATAGAAACAGGAAACTAGTCCCTAGGGCTGGCACAGTGGTGTGGCAGACTAATCCTTTGCTTGCAGGAGCCCGCATCCCAAATAGGCAATATTTGTGTGCCAGCTGTTCCATTTTGCATCCAGCTTACAGTTTAAGCCCTGGGAAGGTAGTGGAGGATGGCCCAGGTCTTTGGCTCCTTGCACCCACATGGATAGTCTGGGAAGAAGCTCCTGGTCCCCAGCTTGGGATCAGCCATCACAGCCATTTGGGTAGCAAACCAGTAGATGGAAACTTTTTTTCTCTCTCTCTCTCCTCTCTCTATAAAAATATGCCTTTCAAATAAAAATATATCTTTTAAAAAGGAAAAAAAAAATAGTCCCAGGAAAAAATTCTAGTATTTCCTCATCTCAGGATTCAGTCTGTATATTTTATCCAAAGGTAGCTTTTCTGCATGATAGAAAATTAGGGAAAATTATAGAAGTCAGATACATATTTACACATACAAATTTTTTGCATATAAATAAGCTCACACAAATACTTTTATTGGAAGATATTTTAAAAAAATTGTGGAGAAACAAAATTGAAAGATCAAGTTTAGGGTCCAGCGTGATAGCCTAGTGGCTAAATTCTTGCCTTACATGTGCCAGGATCCCATGTAGGTACCAGTTTGTGTCCCTCCCGGCCCCCTACTTGTGGCCGGGAAAGCAGTAGTGGATGTTCCAAGACCTTGGGACCCTGCACCCACATGAGAGACCAGGAGGAAGTTCCTGGCTCTTGGCTCCTGGCTTCAGATCAGCTCAGCTGATTCATCCATTACTTCCACTTGGAGAGTAAATCAGTGGCCAAAGATCTTTCTCTCTCCTCCTCTGTATATCTGACTTCCCAATATAAATAAATAAATCTTTTAAAAAGGAAGTTCATTTGGGTGCAAAAGACAGTTTCAAATCCATGTTCTTTTTCTCGTGGTATGACTTTTGCACAAACTTTTGAAGACACACAGTACATGAATGAAGTCAGCGCGGCCTTAGGGAGCTGAAGGGTATCTTGAAATCCTTCAAGAACAGAAGTGAGCCCCTTGGGGTTGATGTAGAACATCTGACCTGTGTGGGAAAAGTGCTCGGAAGATGCTTTTAAAACTTATTTACTTATAGGAAAGGCAGACAGTAAGAAAGAGAGACAGAGATGTAAGAGAATTCTTCCACTGGATGGTAGACCCAACTGCACACAATAGTCAAGGCTGGACCAAAGCAAAGCCAGGTGCCTGGAACTCAGCCCAAGTCTCCCAAATGGGTGACAGGGGCATAAACGCTTGAAGTCATCACCTGTTGGACGGCAAGCAGAGGAGCTGGGACTGCAAGCCGGCCCTGGGAGATGGGTTGCACAATTGCCACGCAGTGTGTTAACCACTGTGTCAAACTCTCAGCCTCAGAAGTGGCTTTTGAGACTTCCAGGGTCCTCTGTTGCTGTTTCGTTGTTGTTGTTTTAAGATTTATTTGATTCATTTGAAAGGCACGGTCCACAGAGTTAAAGAGAGGGAGAGAGGTGGAGAGATCTTTCCTTCATTTGTTCACCCACCCACATGGTAATAACAGCTAGACTTGGGCCAGGCCAAATCTGGGAGACTCTCATTTGAGTCTCCCATGTGGATGCAAGGGCCTAAACACTTGTTTAAAATAGAAATTTTAGGAAGTTTCCTAGGCTCATCAGCATGAAGCTGAACAGGAAGCTGAGTAGCCGGAACTCAAACCAGCATCTATATGGGCTTCAGTTGCACGTTAAGCCACTGTGCCATAGTGCTGGTCCCCTCTTAGCAGAACCAGGTTCTCAAAGGAAAATATAGCCCTGTATGATAGAAAAATATGGCCTTGAAGAGGCCAGGCTGGACCAGGGCCAGACCTGCTCCTGCTCATCCCCCCACCCCACCCGCAACCTCAGAGGTCAGTAGAGGCACAGGGATGGGAGAAGCAGGGAGGAGCTGGCTGACCATAAGGAGTCACTTGCTTGTGAATCACTTGACTTCGATATTCATTTTTTCCTCATGACTCATTGATAACTTAATATGAAACCTGAGAGGCTGTAATAACTACTGACTTTCAGGAACTGAACACAGTCCTTGAGTGGAATCTGTGCTTTTTGTTAGACATGGAAGTGGATGCACCGAGGGCCATGTTACAGATCTAAAGAAGAGAATGCAGAGGGGGCATTGTTCACGTCCTTTCCCCCACATACCTCTCTATATCCTGGAGCTGACAGTGAGCAAGCTGGTGTTATCTTAGCATGACTCTTATCTTGAACTGCTTAGAATGCTAAGGCGAAGCGTCATTCACCTACTCTGGTCTTTGCTGCAACATGACTAAGTGGAGTGATAGTTCTCATATTTATGTAATGATTCTCATAAGCTGAGGTTCTTTCCAATGCCTTGTGGATCTTTCCGTACAGCTTTGCTGAGAATAGCACAGGGATAATGCTTAATGCAAGAAGAAAGACATGGGCTGGCACAAGGGCATATAACTTAAAAGTATGTGTGCCTATGTGCACCTGCATGCTTGTGCGCGCACACTCTTATGCTCATCAACTTTCCCGTAGAAAATGCACTCGGAAGTAAAACTTGCTATGTAATTATGGATTTCTATTACGATGATGGTAGATTACTTACTGGGGAATTTACACAGAATTAATAAACACTGCGATTCCCCCAACAGCTCCACTCGATAACGCTTGCGCATCTTCATAACGGGGACAGTGGAATAATCCTCGGGAACTTTAATGATTAAAGTAGCAACGTTTCCACATTGCCAGAGAAGTGCGTTTCTAGACATCTTCCTCAGAGAAGCATTCATTTCCGTGCGTGCGCGAGACACACAGGACCATCCTACATTTAGACGCAGGTGGTCTCTTTCCTTCCTTTCTGTCTTGTCCCGCCCACCAGCAGGAGACCTTAGGGAGAAAGTGGGGAGCAAATGAAAGGCAGTGGCCCTCAGTCCTCAGCATTTGCCTTCCCAACAAAGTCAGCTGGGAGGTGGGGGTCTCCTCATTTTACTTTAAAGCAAAGTGTCAGAAGTTGTGAATACAATAGTTGGAACCACACAATGATTCCATCCAGCAGTTTCTGACCAGACGAGTCAATCAAACACTTGAAATGTATCGATTTCAAGTTGAGACGTGCTGCAGAATTAGCATGAAAATAGAACAGGGGGATTTTGCACTATCAATTGTTCTATTTATTACATGGTAAAATGATATTTTAGCATATTGAGTTAAATACAAATAGAATTTACTGTTTTATATCAGTTTATTTTTCCTTTAAATAACTTTATTACTTAATTTCCAATTAATATATAATACTTACACATTTTATAGGATGTAGTATAATCTTTCAGCATACTTATACTCTGTAAGCCAGTCAAACCAGGCAGCTGATCTTTCCATTTTCAAGTCTTTTCTTCATGTTAGGAACTTACCAGCTCTCTGGTCAACACTGCCTTTCAAATAAATAAAACCAATCTTTTTTTTTTTTTTTTTTTTTTTTTTTTTAAGAAAGTACTTATTGTCTCATCTCTTTCCTGGGGGTTGGGTTGGGTTAGGAGCAAATTAACCAAGTGATGCTTGATGTGCTTCAGGGAATGCCCCGAGGCTGCTTTCTAGGAGGTCTCTAACCTGCCTTTGGCTCCCCTGGGCTTAGCCCTATGGCTGTTCGCAGGTCCTTGTGACAGGCTGGTCATCTCCTCAAGCAGTAAAGAGCAAGGATAAGGAGATCAACAGGAAGTCACGAGGCCCTTTGGATTCAGAGTTATTGGTGCAAGTCATGAATCAAGCCAGGCCTTAAAGGAAGTGTGTGTGTTGGGGAGGAGAGGCTATTAGTCTCCTTCTGACTAGACTATCCAAAACTTCGTGGCAGAAACTAAACACTAGTTTCCTGATATATATCTGCTTCTCAATCTCTCTGTCTCCTTCCCTCCCATATTTCCATGTAGATAAAAACCCCTGCATATATCCCTCTGTGGAAATAGTTGCATGCCTGTTTTTACCCTAGTGGACCCGTCCCCCCCCCCCCCCCCGTTCTTACCCCCATTCTAAATTTTGGCAACTCTCAGGTTAGAAGAAACCCATGTTCTAACAACCAACACCCAATCCTCCCCATTCTAGAAAAATACAATGTAGAGTGAATATTTTCTCAGTCCATCAGGGATGTTTAAACAAATAGCAGCAGCAACTTGAAGGAAACTGCTATAGAAAAAGTCTTTTTATAAAAGTTGTTTTATGTATTTGGAAGCCAGAATGATAGAGAAAAATGAGAAAGAGAGAGAGAAAGAGAGAAAGAGAAGGAAAGAGATCTTCCATTTTTTTTTTTTTTTGGCTCACTCTTCAAATGGCTGTGACAGCCAAGGCTAGGCCAGGCTGAAGGTGGGCACCAGAAAGTCTATTTGAGTCTTGCACCTGTGAGACAGGGGCCCCGGCCAGTCACTGTGCCACCTTCTGCTGCTTTGCCAGGCATGTTGCTAGGAAACTGGATTGAAAGTGGAGTAGTCAGGACTAGAACTGGTGGTCCCATGTGGGATGCTGGCACCAGAGGCAAGGGCCTAGCCAGCTGCTCTTTATGAGAGAATAAGGACAAGAGAAATCAGTAAATCAGTAGACTAGCAACACCTGTGTGAAAATTAAGAGCACAGAGAATGATGTTCCCAAGGTTCTGTTTCTAAACCTGCTTATTGCTAGTGCACCTGGAGAAGGAGCAAATGATGGCTTTTCTTTCTTTCTTTCTTTCTTTCTTTCTTTCTTTCTTTCTTTCTTTCTTTCTTTCTTTCTTTCTTTCTTTCTTTCTTTCTTTCTTTCTTTCTTCCTTCCTTCCTTCCTTCCTTCCTTCCTTCCTTCCTTCCTTCCTTCCTTCCTTCCTTCCTTCCTTCCTTCCTTTCTTTCTTTCTTTCTTTCTTTCTTTCTTTCTTTCTTTCTTTCTTTCTTTCTTTCTGATTTATTTTTTCCAAGTAAGCTTCTGTTGTGGGGAAAGCAAAAGCAAAAAGCAAACAAAATCAAACAAAAAGGACAGTCATATGTAGACCACCTGGCTGGAGCAAAAGCTTGTCTTAGGAACTCAGCTGTAAGTACAGTGGATTGCAGGAGGGTAATTGTCACCTGCAGAATCAGACCACACAACCAGCTAGTTGGTGTCTCTCTGATGGGGAGAGGGTGTTAGGAGATTGAGGCTGGGGACTGGCTCTCTCTCAGGAGCTTAGGGGACACCTCAAGCTGCTGCCCAGCAGGTGGCCTTGGGACTGGCCCTGATTGCTCAGAGAGAAGCCAGCCTCTACACTCCAGCAAAGTTACTTCCTTGTGGTAGCAGGATTGTCAAGCACAGTGGCCTCAGTGTGAGTGTTTTTCGTTTGTTTGTTTGCTTTTTAGTGTTTTGTAGTCTGTCTGCAAATATTTTTATTCGGAAATAACACTTTTTCTCCATGCCTTCTCCAGAACTCAGAGGTACCACTCCAGAACTCAGAGGTACCACTGATTGCAGGAAACAATAAGAATCATTTAGGGTCCCCAGCCTAGTGGTTAAAGTCCTCATCCTGCATGTGCTGGGATTCCATATGGGTGCTAGTTTGTGTCCTGGTTGCCCCACTTCCCTTCCAGCTCCCATCTTGTAGCCTGGGAAAGCAGTGGAGGTCAGCCCAAAGCCTTGGGACCCTACTCCTTTGTGGGAGACTTGGAAGTAGCTCCTGGTGCCACTGTGGCCACTTGAAGACTCAATCAGTGGAAAGAGATCTTTTTTTTTTTTTTTTTTGTCTCTTCTGTCTATAAGTCTACCTTTCCAAGAAAAATAAATAAATGTTTTTAAAAAGAAAAAGAAACATCTAAAAGGTATGCCATATTTCAGGAAAAGACCCTTAAAAGTTGAGTTCTAAATCTGCTTTTGTTGTGTCTTTTATGATTATTAATGAATCCGAGGCTCTAATGCTAACACAATCATTTCCTTTTTTGCCTTCATTTTAAAATCTCATCTTGAATTTGGATATCTTTGCGTCATTCTCTTCTCTCCATATACCTTGTTCCTTCCAAGAAGGCGTGGTAGATGTTAAAAAAAATAATACAACTCATTCCTGTGTTTAGACATTCCAGTCTAGTTGCACATAATGCCTCCGAGGGCAAAATGTTTTGTGCTTTTGGAGAGAATTCTGCGTGTAAACAATGATGTGTCAATAGGGTTATCGGAGTGATGTCTTCCTAATAGCTTGGAGGACTGAAGAAGAGGAAGTTCTGTAACTACAGATTCAGAGTGTGTGTATATCGCATTCGTTTTTAGCTTTCAGAATCTGCTGGATGTTTTAGCAGTATGGCAAGGACTCTAGGGCGCATGCTTGTGCCTGGAGAGATAATGGGTTACCAAGAGATGTTACCAGTCTACGCTTTGATTTTTTCCGAGTTGTCAAAAGATGTTCTTCAAAATTTGGCAGTGAATAAAAGCAAAGTTCCCATTCCTATAGAGCTTACAGGTTTCATGTCTACAATGGACCCACGGTTCCTTTAGACTCAAGGTTAGGACACTCACCTTCCTGGGATGTTAGATATGTAGAATCACAGATCTGGCCCTAAGCTCCCCGCCAGTGAAAGCTGCCTTTTGTCAAGAATGCCAGAGAATCCATAGGGACATACACTTCTGAGAGCGCTCCTGAAGTCGTTTTAGGAACTGAGACTGTACTAACCAGTGTGGAGAATGGCTTTGACCACCAGTATTGGCTTAGAAATGGGTATATTTTCAGGGAAGGTCTGATAAGGGAGCTTGTTTACAGAGAGGAACAACTAATTCCCCACTACCACCTCCGCTCTGCATCCCCATCCACCACCATCCCTAAGCTGCCCTGGTGTAATTCCTGAAGCTCTTGTGGGCTGACAAATGAAGGTGAAGCTGAGCAGAGACAAAAGCATCACAGAGCAGAAGCCTTGATTAAACAGCACCTGATCCCAATACGCCTCTGGACTTGTTAGTCACAGAACCCGGTGCACATATAGTTGACCATCATAGCTAACACACAGGAATACAGGACAACTCGAAAGAAGTGAAAAAAAAAGTAGGACTACTAAACAAATCCATCAAAGACCAAAAGAATATAAATGAATCACTTAAAAACCAATGTAGGGGCCAGCTTTGTGGCTCAGAGGTTTAAGCCATGCCTTGTGACTCTGGCATCCCATATGGATTGTTTCCCATCCAGCAGAAGATGGCCCAAGGAGCTGGATCCCTGTGCCCATGTGGGAGAACGGGGTGAAGATCCAGCATCCTGAGTGCACCCTGGTCCCGTCCTGGCTGTTGCGAACATTTGGGGAATGGATCAGAAGATAAAAACTCTATCTCCTTTGCCGCTCTGCCCTTCAAAACAACAACAACAACAAAAACAAATAATACAAACAGGCGTATGTATATCTAAAGAAAAAATAAAAGCAAATACAAAACAAAGCAAGAAAATTGGAAAGCTCTTATTGATAAAAACTAATACAAACGGGGCCCGGCGCGGTGGCGCAAGTGGTTAAAGGTCCTCGCCTAGCACGCCCGGGATCCCATATGGGCGCCGGTTCTAATCCTGGCAGCCCTGCTTCCCTTCCAGCTCCCTGCCTGTGGCCTGGGAAAGCAGTCGAGGACAGCCCAAAGCTTTGGGAACCTGCACCTGCGTGGGAGACCCGGAAGAGGCTCCTGGCTTCGGATCGGCATAGTATCGGCCCGTTGCGCTCACTTGGGGAGTGAATCATCGGACGGAAGATCTTCCTCTCTGTCTCTCCTCTGTGTATATCCGCCTTTCCAATGAAAAAATAATAAAAAAATAAATCTTTAAAACTAATACAAACGCATGCCATTTTAGCCTGAGGAATCTCCCATCCATTTTATCCACGAGACTCCTTAGAGTTAATGTGGAGGTTTTATGAGAGCGCCACAAGTTGAGGAAAGCTGCAACGCCCTTGTTGGAAGAGGAAGCTTTGGTTGGAAATGGTGTAAAAAAAAATTCCTTTCCTAAGTGTTACTGAAATTGGTATGATCCCTAGGCACACCAGCAAGGAAGACTGTTATTGCAACTCCTCTGAAGCTGTGACTCTGACAGGATAAAGAAATTGAACAAAAGGAGAGGCAGGGAATGAGCCAACCATTGTAAAACAGCTGTATAAAAGCTATAATATGTCTCTGGTTATTAATAGGGCTTTGGACATGTGTATGTGTGCACAGGAAAAATCTCTAGCTATGTTCTCACCCCAATTGCTTGGGAGGCTTTGCACACATAGACCGCCCAACGTCAACACCATCTTGTAAACCACCTGAACATGAAATGCATTGCCACGTCCACACACCAAGCTGACATCTAATGGTGAAAGCATAGGGGTCAGAGGTGTTGGAGCCTAGCCCCTGGTCAGTCATGACCTGACCACTGAGTTATGCTAACAAAGCAATCTGTTGGCAGCCAGACTCAATAAGTGAAAGCAGGAACATCAGCAGGAAAAAGCAGAGTAAAGACTGGTGGGAACACAGCATAGGGGAAGGCAGACTCGACATTTAGTTTGGGCAAATTGCTTTCTTTTAAATAAAGATTTATCTATTTTTATTGGAAAGACAGGTTTACAAAGAGAGGAGGAACAGACAGCAAGATCTCCCATGTGCTGGCTTTTTCTCCTAATGTTTGCAATGGCTGCAGCTGAAGCAATCTGAAGCCAAGAGCCAGAAGTTTCCTCCAGGTCTCCCATGCGTGTGCAGAGTCCTAAGGCTTTGGGGCATCCTCTGCTGCTTTTTCAGATCATAAGCAGGGAGCTGGATGAGAAGTGGAGCAACTGGGATATGAACCTGTGCCTATATGGGATCCAAGTGCTTACAAGTGAATACTAGACAACTGAGCCATTATGCAAGGCCCTGGCTTAAATACTAAACAAAGAGACAAACAATAAAGCAGTGGCAACAATGACTTTCAGCAGGAAAAAAAAAAAGAAATTCGGAGTTACTGTATTATCAAAAAGATTCAATTTTCAAGCAAATAACTGAGAAACAACAAAGAAAAAAAGGATGATGTATAATTTTAAAAAGTCAGTGAAAGCTATCATTTTCCTTCATTTTTAAAGACACACACACATACAGAGAGAGAGAGAGAGATGGAAAGACACACAGAGAGAGAACCTTGACCCACTGATTCTACTCAAAGTGATCACAACACTGTGAGACTGATAAAAGCTTCGGTTTTAGCTACATGCTGTGTATAACACACATGCCTTTGATTCGAAACAAAGTGTGAAAACGGTACACCATACAAGCCATTTGGAGGAGTGGTCCAGCAGATGGAAGATCTATACCTTTCTCTCTCTCTGTAACTTTGACTTTCAAGTAAACATAAATCTTTTTTTTTTTTTTTTTAAACCAGCCAATTCTTTGGAAAGGTGTTACCTTATACATGTATAGAGTACTACCAAGAAATTTGGGAAAGTGAAATTAAAAGACTGATTTTGGTGTGAAAATCTTAAAAGCATGCATTTTTTTTTTCAAAATATCCATTTGAAGACATTTCATATGTACGGGTCTCCAAAATTTTCTTTTACACTAAAATACCCCTCTAAGTGCTACATGCAAGTGGAGTCATGTTTTTATAATATATATATGTGTGTGTGTATAAATGTATATAATTATATATTTCACTAATTTCACTTAAATATCAGGATTCAACTACATGCAGCACATATATAGTTGTGCTTTCTTTTAACTACTGAGTTAAATACTCTTACAGATATAAGGTATCAAATTAGCTTATTTGGTGCAAATTTTTGAACCCATGCGTGGTTTTTCGTAATATGTATTTTACATAAACTTCTTGAAGATCTCTTTGTGCCCTATATGTTGCTTACCCACCCATCACCTATGCATGGACATTTGGGCTGCCCCCACATTTCAGCTGTTGTGAAATATGTTCCTATGAACATGAGTATAAAAACGCTCTTTAAGATACTGTTTTCAGTTCTTTTGACTGTGTAGCCATATATGAGATTTCTGGAACATCTGGTAAGCCTATTTTTTTAAAGGCATTGTTTGAGGCCCAGTGTGATAACCTTGTGGCTAAAGTCCTGGCCTTGAACATGCTGGAATCCCATATGGGTGCCGGTTCTAATCCCGGAGGCCCCACTTTCCATCCATCATGGTTCAGTGGCCTTGTACACACTGGGATTTCATATGGGCGCCGGCTCATGTCCTGGTTGCTCTCCTTCCCATCCAGCTCCCTGCATCCCAGGTGATGGGCTGGGAAAGCAGTAGAGGATGGTCCAAAGCCTTGGGACCCTCACCCTGCACCTGCATGGGAGACCCAGAAGAGGCTCCTGGCTTCAGATTGGCTCAGTTCCAGCTGTTGCAGCTGCTTGAGGACTGAATTATCAGACGGAAGATCTTTCCTCTCTGTCTCTCCTCCTCTCTGTGTATCTGACTGTCCAATAAAAATAAACCTAAAAAACAAAATTAAATGGGTAGATTATGATATGTGATTAATATTTCAATTAAACAGTTAACACACTTAACATTTTTTTTGAGGTAAAACCAATCAACAAATATGCAAGCAAACTCAAACCAAAGTATACATGTTATGTCAAATTATTTTAATTTTGCATTATAAATAATGAATAACAAACATATGTGGATATTACATATCAGGTAAAATGAAAAACTTCGGCATGTATGCATACGTGAGCCAGCCCTACCTTGAACCTCTTCATCAATTTTGAACTAGATCCCCAGGCAGAGTAAAAGTCCGTATAAGCGTTGAGTACATTGGGTGGCTCTGAATGGTTGTAAGTTCCTGTAGGTTCCTGCAGTTTCTGTTTATTTCTTATCACCTTCCCATGCTTCCCCGTGGTCCCCCAGGAACCACAAGCCCTCAGCACTGGGCCTGTGCTGACTGACACCCCTGAACCTGTTTGCTGTCTCCTCCCAGAGGGAGAGGGACAGGGTATGATCCTTGCCAACCTACACTTGCACGGGTGGGAAGAGAGGAAAGGCCGAGAGTCACGCAGCTCCCCAGGAGCAGCCTCTCTGTAGAGGGCCAGCGGAGACCTTGAGGGTGTGTAACTACACTGTGGGGTCACCTGGCTGGGCTCCCGCTTCCCAGCTGGCGACCACCTGTCTCAGGGACTCGCACGCACTGCATTCAAAATAGCACACTCGCGCGTTTGCTGTTCTCTGGCACAAGGCAAGTTTTCAAGATTTAAAGTTCCCTGGGTGCTTCGGGTAAGCATTTCTCACTGTAAATATAAGGCAGCTCTTATCATTACCAAAACATTCAGAAAACATTGCTGTTCCTGGCATTTGACCCAGTTTTATAACTGGACTGCAGATAACGATGCACTGAAGCCTCGCTATCTGGGATTTTCAAGGTTTTAAAAGGCAAGACACGGTAAATAAAGGGGGATATTGCAGATGGAATTTCTCTGCAGCCTCACAATTAGGCTTCTAAAAACACCGTAAGAAAAAAAGAAATACAGAATGAAAGGAGCCTTTAAGATGTGCATTGTCCCCACTTTTCTCCTCCAAGTCCTCAGGCTTAAGGACCCCAGGGATCCGGCAGGTGTAGATTTCCATGGAAACCAAACCTAAAAGAATGAAAACGCAAGGAGGGAACCGTGTGAAGTGCCCTCACTCCTGTGTAATTTCCTTGCCAACAGTTTTCGAGGTCAACCTGGCTTATTTCATGAAATTAGAGGCCCTGCTGTCAGGATTTCCCCAGGCAAAGTGGGTTTGCTCTGCTCCCTTGGCTGAAAATCCACAGACCGTGGGTATTTTCTGCTTCTGCAGGAGCAGACCCCACTATTCTGCCTGACTTGCAAACACCTTTTATTCCAGCCTCAATCTAATTAACCAGAGCCAGGCTTCTTTATTTTTTCATGATTAGATTTCGTGTGCTTACTTTTAAAAGAGTCATTAAAAACCAATATATTGCCTTAAATATTATTGAATATAATGTTCCAAAAATCATTTAAAATATTTTAAAAACCACATGAAACAGCTAATGTAGGTTTATGTGTGCATAGCATGTGTGTGGGGAGGTATGTATGTGTATGTATGGGGGGCTCAAAAGTTCATTGAAACTTGCGTTGCCTTTTAACTCATTTTGATGAATTTTTTGAAGCCTCTTTGTAAATAAATAGTTAAAAAAATTTTAGGGCCTGGCGCAATGATCTAGTGGCCAAAGTGCTTGCCTCGCAACTGCCGGCATCCCATATGGGTGCCGATTCACGTCCTGGTGGCCCTGCTTCCCATCCAGCTCTTTACTTGTGGCCTGAGAAACCATTGGAGGATGACCCAAAGTCTTGAGACCTTTTATCTGCACATGGGAGACCCAGAAGAAGCTCCAGGCTCCTGGCATAGGATCAGCTCAGCTCTGCTCTGACTGTTGTGGCCACTTAGGGAGTGAATCAGTAGACGGAAGGTTTTCCTCTCTGTTTCTCTTCCTCTGTGGACATCTGCCCTTCCAATAAAAATAAACGAATCTTTAAAAAAAAAAATCTAGCAACACAGAAAGTCAGAAAGGAAAAAAGGTGAAGTTCTTTAATCCCTCTTCTCAAGGGAAAGATGGTCCTTGGGAATCGGTGGGGTCCTTCCCTCATTGTCCCTGGGAAATAAATCCCTTTGATGTCTGCCAGAGCATATTTCTTGGTCTCATCTTTAGAGACTCTCTGTGCTTGTTTGTGTATTTATTAGAACTATAGCCAAGAACCACGTGGGAGGCCAGAAGAAGCTCTTGGCTTCAGTCTTTGACCCAGTTCCGGGTGTTGGGGTCAAGTGGGGAGTGAACTAATGCATGGAAGTCCTCTCTCTCTTCTCTCTGTAATTCTGCCTTTCAAATCAAAACAAAATAAGTTCAAACTTATTTTGGTCGGCTCACGTGGTTGCCGATTGTGGGGTGTGCAAGGGTTAGTGGCTCTGGAATGTCAGAGAACAGCAGAATCCTCTGGAAGGCTCTGCATGCTGCCCACTGATGGGGTGCTGCCACGGGGCTCCTGTAAAGCTAGAGCTGGAGAGGGTGGGAGGTCTGAGCCTTTGGTAGAACAGCTCTCAAATGCTGCAGCTGTTCTGCCAGGTTTGTTACCCTTGAGGTAGTGTTGTGGAAAGGTGCTCTGGGAAGATGTGAAGGTGCACATTTATAGAACGCTATCATGTGAACTTAGGCTAGTTACAACCAGTGCCATGTGTTTGGGCATTTACAAGTACCCCCATCACCTCACTGCAACCCCCGTCACAACTTCGTGACGGAAGCTTGACAGCCACCAACTTTAAGTACTTACCGTGGATCAGATATTACAAAATTATCTTATTTCATCTTCATAAATACCCTGTTCTGAAGGAATTATGATTACTCCCATTTTAGTGATGAGAAAGCTAAAATCTTGGGAGAAATTAGGAAATGTGATTAAGGACATCCAACTTGTAAGTGGTAGTGGCTGGGAATCCCAGGCAGACTCTTCTTTACGCATCCCTAAAACTCACAAGGAGTTTACAGGTGAGATGAAGACTTTAAGAAGACACAACACTGAGTAAGGACGTGTCGGTAATTAGCACCATAAAGGCAGCGAGGTTGGTTCATCAACCCAGCGGTCCAGGTGTGCACCTTTGCAATATGGAGGCCCCTGTGTGCTTGATACAATGTCCTAAGATCAACACCTAGAAATTCTTTTTAATTGTTAGAACAAAGTCTCCTATTTCCATTGTAGCTAGATCCCAGACATTATGTGACCAGTCCCAATGGAGTGAATTCATTGTTGTTATTATTATTGTTACTATTATTGTTAACATTTTCCACAATACAGTTTTTAAGGTCCTTTCTTTAAGGTCATTCATTCTCTAACTCCAATCCAAAGTTTGAGCTTTGAGCCTTGTGTCACTGTTTTTCACTCCTCCGTCTTCATCTCTAGTTGTGGGGGAAGAGATTCATGTCACAGATTTAGCTTTGTGGTCTTTCATCCTACACTGTTTTGTTTTTCATCCCTAAATGGACATATCCCTGAGTTGATTTTTTTAAAAAAATCTTGAATTTATTCACTTGTCAAGAATAAACACCTTTACAAAGAAAAAAAACTGGAGAGGAGATAATATTATGCAGATTTCCAAGCAAGTCATAAATATTTCTGGGATCAGGGGAAAGATCCGGAAAGTAGGGAGAGGAATCATTTGTCCTCCGTTTCTCCTAAACTACATTTGTTTGTTTGTATATTGTTACCTTGCCTATTGTTTACAGACTCTGAAATGTATTCTGTCTATGCTGAGCAAGATGGGGATTCTGAAACTGTGTTCCCTTAAACAAAATGCTCATATATTTTTCTGAGAGGAAGAATGTTTTCCTCTTTTGTACACGAAAGCTGAAAAGTTCCATTGTGAACATATTATACATCAACCATGTCCCAGGAGAGGGATGCTTTGCTTGCTGCATATTTCACACCGTAACAATGTTATTCGATTTTATAATTAACATTAAATTTTTATAGGAAAAGGTGCCTTGTTATCCCAGTTGTTAACCTTGCAATGTGTTTAAAGTCATTTCATAAACCACCATGTGAAGTGGGCTGTGGTGCTAAATGTTATAGGATCTGGTAATGAAGGGGACGCATGGACTGCCTGCGCCCATGACCAGGGGCAGAAGGGAGGCAGCGATGGGGGCTTTAACTCTCGGATTTCCTGACGTCTGCGGCTTTCCTTTACGATGTCAACATTCCAGCAATAGTTCCTATTCTCATATGAATTCTTTTTAATGTCTTGCTTCCTCAACATTCCCCTACCTCTGAAACCCAGATAACAACTATTAAACATTCATATCTACTTTGACACCACATTTCATTAAAGGATTAGTTTATAATGCATTAGCATTAATGCGGCTTGATGATTGTTTTTCAAAAAAAATTATTTTTCATTAGAAAGAGTTACAGAGAGAGAGAGATTGCATCTACTGGTTCACTCCCCAGATGGCAACAATAACCAGAATTGGACTGGTGCAAAGCCAGGAGCCAGAAGCTTCTTTTGAATTTTCCATATGGGTGTAGAGGCTCAGGGACTTAGTCATCCTCTACTGCTTTTCCAGACCAGTAGCAGGGAGCTGGATAAAAAAAATCCAGTAACCATGGGTAGAACAAAGTGCCCAAAGGAGATTCTGGCACTGCAAGTGGGTCAACTTGGCACAACACTGCACTGACCCCGTTGACACTGGGACGTGGTGGCTTTATAAATGTCTCCAAATTATGTCTCAAAGACACAAGTCAATCGAGGACAACACTTTTACTGCCCTTTAGACCAATCGGTGTTTATACAACTTTCTGAACATGTAAGCAGTTGATTGACATGGGGATATGTTCTGAAGTTTATACTCAGAAATAGAGAATAGGAAGAAAAATCCATTGGAAATTTCTATCATTTCTAAAGATAAGCTTGTGTGTGTGTTTAATGTAACAATAGTTTTACAAAGGGCAAAATTAAACAATCAAGTTAGGCCAAAAGAAGAAATCAGATAATTGTCATGCAGACAGAGAAGGTAAGCAAAGGTTTGTGTTCTTACACATCTCTGGTGAAGAAAAAAGGATGAGTAGAGAAGTCTAAAGTGTTTCATCTCTTCTGGAGTTTTCTTTACCTTTATAATGTATCCATACATATTTTGGTCTAACATTAGAACAACGCAGTGCTGAAACCCATCATAGTTACGGTCTAGGTGTGATGTCTGAGTTACACAATTACAAGTTGAGAAAAATTTTGGCAGTGACAACAAATTCTTGTTGGCTGTCTTCTCGACTGGATGCATTCAGTTTTGCTTTGGAAGATAGCTCCCTACCTTAAATGATATAATTATTAGCCTATGCAGTATTTTTAAATTAAAAAATAATTATGTGTGTCTAATTTAAGTGCCCTCATTTAAAATATTTTTTAATCCCTGAACAAAAGCTCAACTAAATGAGAAAATATAAATACATTAGCAACTTAAAGAAACTACAGCAGAATACAGCTTATTTCCCATAGCCATATGACTTCTCTTCAAGATAGCATGACATCTAGGCTTTAAAATTGGAGTTTTTAAGTGTCACAAATTTTTTGTCAAGATACTATGGTCTGTATTGGTTGGCATTGTTATTTACATGTAGAGTGTAATGTTCCACTGGAACTGTCGGATGATTGGACTTTATTAACATCATTAATAACATCATCCTAAGGACTCCATCAAAACATACAGCTAGATACTGCTAAAGATTTGTATTTCGGGGCTGGGATTGTGGCACAGTGGAGAAAGGTGTTGCCTGCAATATTAGTATCCTATATGGTTACTGGCCCTTACCCTGGCTTTTCCATTTCCAAATGAACTTCTTACTAACAGCCTGATTTAGGATTCTGCCAATCACATGGGAGAGCTGGATGAAGCTCCTCATTGCTGGCTTTGGCTTGGCCAGCCATGGCCATTGTGGCTACAGAGAGAGTGAATCAGCAGATGAAAGATCTCTTTTGCTCTCTCCAGCTCTCCTTGCCTCTCTGTTTAATTCTGAATTTTAAATAAATAGGTAAATCTTCCAAAAAAAAGATTCACATTTCTAAAATATTTATGCTCATTTTCTTTTTATTTTAGATTAAATGTCTCATCTACTATAGATTAAATGACTGATCTATGTGGGGAGCTGTAGAGAGCCTGCAGCCCACACCCTAGACAGCCGGGCGCCGAACTGCTGCTTCCTGCTGTGGTAGAAAAAACAAGTCTCAGGAAGTCTGCTGTGATTGGCCCAGGGGTGCATGGATGGCGCGTGGACAGCACGTGATCTGTGTGATGATTGGCCTGCCCGCTGCGTGCACAGGTGACCTTTACGTTGATTGGCCGGGTTACCCAATATATAAGGGAGCCAGAGAACCAGGGAGGAGAGAGAGCGAGCGAGCGAGTGCGCGCCTCGCCAAGATGTAGCTGCTGCCCGCCTCGTGATGTGGTGGCTGCGCGGCGGCTGCACGGTGGCCGCTGTGCGGCCGCTGCGCACCAGTTTTGCTGTGTCATCTCTACAATAAAGGTTCCACAAAGACAAGGAGTGTCTGGGTTTGACTTGCTGGCCAAGGGACCCTGACAGATCTACTCATATATATATAATACAGTTAAAAATTCAAATCAATTCATATGATAAAAGTAATTTTTAATTTCAGAGGCAGAGATGATCCACATGCTAATGATATTCCTCTAGAAGGAGTTGCCTTTGGGCTACTTGGCATCTCCTGTATTCTGTGACTAGAGGGATTGAAGAGGTCCCTGGTGAGGGTGGGGTGAGGTAAAGGGCAGCAGATTCCTGAGTTCAGGGTGAGGCTGCTGACCAGGGTGCTGAGAGACCGAGAGCCTCAACAATTCAGAGCCAGCCCATTTCAGCTCATAATGGAGATGGACAAAGTTTGGCTTGGACTCCACTGGAGTTCTTCTCAGTGTGGTAGCTGCTGTAGTGTACAGTGGGTGTGTAACAGGGCAGATGTCTTCGTAGATGAAACAGTAGATATTTGGAGCAAAATTGCAATTTGTTATGATGTACTTCAAGATTTCCTTGTAGAGAATACTAGTCAGTATTTCATATTTATCCAGTGAAGTGGTGGTGGGGGAGCAGCATGGATCAACAGGCTAATCCTCTTCCATCAAGCGCCAGAATCCCAAACAGGCACCGGTTCATGTCCTGGTTGCTCCACTTCCCATCCTGCTCCATGCTTATTGCCTGGGAAAAGCAGAGGATGGCCCAAAACCTTGGGACCCTTCATTCATATGGGAGACCCAGAAGAAGCTCCTTGTTCTTGGCTTTGGATCAGCTCAGTTCTGGCTGTTGTGGCCATTTGGTGAGTGTATCAGTGAATAGAAGATCTTTCCCTCTCTGTTTCTCCTACTCCTTGTAAATCTGTTGATTAAAAATAAATAGATATTTAAAAAAATACATGTTAACAAGCACATTTTGGGGGCAGATGTTATGGTGTAACAGGTGAAGCTGCTTCCTGGGACACCTGCCATTCCAAGTGGAGTACCTGGTTTGAGTCCTGCTACTCTGCACTCCTGACCCAGCTTCCCACTGAGGAGTCTGGGATGCAATGGGTAACAGGCTGAAAATTGGGTTCCTGCTACCCACAAGGGTGAATTATATGGAGTTGCTGACTCCTGGTTTTGGCATAGCCCAACCCTGGACACTGTGGGCATTTGGAAATGAACCAGCAAATGGAAGATCACCCTCCTTTTATCAATCCACCTCTCTTTATCAATCCACCTCTCACATAAGTAAATACAAATTTTTAAAATTAGAGTATATCTTAGCTCATGCTTTTCCATTGTAATATACTCTCTCACGGGACTGTGCAGAAGCTCAATGAAATATTGTTGTTGTTGTGTTGTCTAATTCCTTTTGCTCAATATAATCCCAATACCTACATTGGTGACTTGAAAGTTGTATTTTCAAATACTTTTGTTTTAAAGAGTTCCAAATCTATGGAGTAGAGAAGACTTTTTTTTCTTTAATATACCATGTATCTTGGAAGAGGATAGTACAGGAATGCAAGGAAAGTTCTATAGTCTGACCGATGTCTGGCTTATTTTTTCTGTTTTAGCATCATTAACACAGGGTTCTCTCAGGGTTACCTCAAAAACGAAAGAGGGCTGTGACTTGCACCAGCTGTTGGGTCTATTCTAGAGGCATCAAGAAGACAGTAGGAAAAACAGCTCCTGACATTTCTTCAGGATCCCTTTGGGAAATTCTTCCAAATGTCACATTCAGCTTCCTTCTCTATCTTCCTCTCCATTTGGATCTCTAGAGAGGCTTCGAAGTACAGTCTGTAAACTCCTCCAATCATGTAGCACTCTCTGAGAGTAGAAAGAATGACGTGGACATTGGGTAAGCAACTCAGGGCAGTTGACGGTGGGCACTTATCCGTTTAATGAGCTGGAGAACATGCACTCTTAGAAAAGGACGACCAAGCTGACATCATCTGTGGACTTGGTGGATTTTCCTTCAGATGAACAAGTAGCTGGCAACATTTCTCCCAAGTATAAAAAAAATAAAGGAAGTGGCTGTTGCAATGATAATAGAATGACGTATGAAGGTTTAGATGTGGCAAGTCCAGTATGGTAGATGGAACTGTTTACTCCTTCAGTGCCCCCTTGTGCCCAACGTACTGTAACAAGATAATAAGGATTCTAAAATCAACCTGCTGGAAAGCATTTGGTTACAGTTAGGTTGCAGCAATGTGAGCTTTTAGTTATTATTATGAAAGCCAAAAAAAAAAAATTAAGAAAAACCCACCTTCATGATGTTGGCCAAAAAGTCACAAGGTTGAGGTGCATTTTTATTGTGCTAAGTATTTTGTCAACCGACTATGCTTATCTTTAAATTAGAAGTTGTTTTTTTCCCCCCCTTAATATTAGTCATGACTTTTTTTACTGTATATTCTGTCAATTTCTTTTAAATCTACGAAGTTATCTCTGCCTGTATACAAACACTATGTAAGCCAGATGCAAGGATCCTTTCAGTTTGCTTTCTAATCTCTGAAAAGCATTGGGCCAGGTGCTGAAAAATCCATCAGCAACCGCCATGCAGCAGCTGAGAAAATCATGTAACCAAAAGAGCTGCTTGCACCCTGGTCGTGGGTAGCACCTGATGGGCACTGTGTTTACCCATCTGGATTCTTCACTTGTTCCAGGCCCCTTGCAGAGAAGCAGCATTGATAGCCTAGAATCTCTTGCCCAATTTCCTCTTCTCACAGGAATAAATGAAGCCAGGACTCAGCTCTGGGGTGCATGCTGACACCAAGCCACGACCACCACTCTAGAGATTGAGAGGGGCCACCGGTTGCTGGAAAGGGGCTGCCCCATCGTGGAGCTGGGACTGAAATTCCGTGTCCCACTTCGTGCCTACTGCTCCTTCCTGTCTTCACAAAGATCTGACCCATCCCAAACCAATCTTGGCAGAAAAAGAATCAACTACAAATGCGTTAGCACTGCTAACAGGAAGATTTTAAAGTTTTTTTCATGTACTCGAGACAAGCTTGTGTTTTAAGCTGCAGTAGAAGAGTAATTCTCTACAGGGGAAAAGGAATGAGAATCTTTGGGTTTATTTTTGGTGAAAGGTCCTGCCAGCAGAAGAACACTCCTGAAACTCTGCTTTTATTGGTGCCCATTAATGCGTGTACTTGATGCAAAAGTATGAAGCTCTTAAAGTTTGCCCTTTGAGAAAGTTTAAGAAGTCTTGTAGGGAGTTATAAGTACACATGTGCACACGCACACACACACACGCCATGGAGAAAGCATAAGGAGAAAGGTGAGAATAATAGAATGTCACCTGGTAATTTTCTCGGGATAAAAGAGAGACCTCGATGGCCCAGGGCTATATTATTTACTACAGAATGAAAAAAGAACAAGAAAGAAAAAAACATTGTTAAATGATTTATGTAACATTCTGCCCTTCACATTCTTATCTTCCAATAAAAGTTTCCATATTTCCTGTTCAATTTGACCCTGTTGAAACAAAAATTTCAAATGAGCAACTTGCAAGTTTGGAGTTGGTAAAACCCAACTGCAAGTGAAAGAGTCTTTGCTTGTTTTAGCCCAAGATAATTAGGTGGATAGTAAAACAGTCCAGTTATACTACATCTTGCTTTGCATTTCGCATGACACTACTTCAGCCAAACCGTGCAGGGGAGTCGTAGCGGATCTTCTTGTGCAATCACATTGTCGTAGGCACTTTCTTTGTGCTAAATCTGTAAGTGGAAGTCCTACCCTTGTTCCCACAGGATAGCATGCAGCTCTTAACACCTGCTCCCTCTGTCCGGTTACATCTGATGCTCAGCTGCTGTCCACAGTCCGCTCCCATCAGCATCACCTGGAAGCAGGCCTGAGATAGACCCTGTCCAGGTGAATAAGAAACAAAATGTGGTCTAAATAATACGAATGCATTGAGAAGACAGAGATGGAGGGAGAGTTGCAAGGAGAAAGAGAACGCCACCTGTGTCAACAGAAGGTTGGAATTAGGAGCCAGGGCTGGGAGCTGAACCCAGGGGTGCTGTTACATCTCAACTCATCTCAGAACCCAAACTGGAATGAGATGCCTTGGTGAATTCTATGCCCCTTAAGATTTGAGAAGCCTCCTGTGGTTTGTACAATACCTCTTCACATGGAATTTCTGATTAGGAAGCTGATAAAGTTCAAAATACGTTCTGTAAAACTTGAATTGTGTAGTTTGGACAGTATCTAGAAATATCCAGTACTTAAAATCCAGCAGAGTCTCTGTGTATATTAGGTTTCTATGTCTGTATTTAATGCTTCCTTATTATTCTCTTTCTTTTTTTTTTTCAGCTACCGTTTTACTGAATTAGCGTGTTTTTATTGTTTAGCTGACCTGTTCATTCCTCAAATCGATATTAAACACTCTGTGCCAAGAATAACAAAAAAACGAAGAAGGGACAGATGTCTGGCACAATGGTTAAGACATCATTTGGATGCTCACGTTTCATCTTAGAATGCCAGGTTCTAATGTCAGTGATGCGTCTGGTTTGAGTTTCTTTTAGGGTTGACCCTGGAAGCAGCAGGCACTAGCAAGTAGTTGGGTCCTGCCACCCAAATGGGGGTTCAGGGGTGAATCTGAACTGGTTTGGGCTGGTTCAGCCTAACTAGCCAAATGCCTGCTACAGGCGTTTGGACATTGAATCAGTATATGGTAGATGGATCCCCTTCTCTGTGTGTGTGTGTGTGGGTGTCTCTCTCTCTCTCTTTCTCTCTCTATCTCTCATTCTTCCCCTCCTTTGAAAATAAAATAGATACATAATATTCTACTGTATTGTTCTGTGAAAACACAGATGATGAAAACAAGACTGCTTCCTTGTGAAATTCAGTCTCTGGCCAGGGTTGTTAAACTCATACTTCAAGGATTCCTTGCCCAGATTTCTTAACCTCAAGTGGGTCCCAGATTCTTTTAAGAGCATACTGGACATGAGGCAGTGCCCACAATGTCAGGGGATTCATGGTATCCTTGATGATCCTCTGTAGACCCATCGGGTAGACTTTCCTAATTAGTCCTTCTCCTTGGGTGCTCAGCATTCATGACTGTCGGAGAAACTCTAATCACCCCTGAAATCATCCATGAAATTCTATGGTAATGTGATTTTTTTTTGCCTTTTAAAACATAATTTTAATTTGGTTACCAAACAAATCCATTATCTAAAAAGTGAATCTGGTAGCTAATAATAAGTTTGAATATTTAAAGACATTTTTTGGGGTTAGATCATTATGCTTAGTGTAATAAACCAGATTCTAAAAGACAAGTATTACATGTTTTCTCTGCTTTGTGGTAGCTAATCTATGCAGAACATAAATGAAAAGAAATACATTTCAGTGCATTTGAATGAAATTGACATCTTTAGGTTTGATTACTGTTTATAGACCTTGTTTACACTCCTGCTGAGAGCTTGTTCTTTCTGTTTTTCCCTCTACTTTTCTACTTTCTTCTTTACTTGTTGAACTCTTTATTGAGTAGCGCACTAAACCTTTGATTATAAAGTAAATTAAATTAATAAGAACAGATATTATACTCAATCTTAGCCGGAAGGCAGGGACCCTGCGCAGCGGTCTTGTGACTAAATCCTTGCTTTGCATACATTGGGATCCGATATGATCACCAGTTCCTGTCCCAGCTGCTGCAGTTCCCATCCAGCTCCCTGTTTGTGGACTGAGAAAGCAACGGAGATGGCTCAAGGCCTTGAGACGCTGTTGCTGTGTAGAAGACCCGGAAAAAAACTCCTGCCTTCCGGCTTTGGATCTGCTAGGCCCTCATAGATGCAGTCTCCAGGGAAGTGAACTAGCAGACTAGTCTTTCTCTGTCCTTCTTTCTGTAAATCTGACTTTTCGATAAAAATAAATACAATCTTAAAAAACACACAAAAGATTGTGTTTGTAATAATTGGGGAAATTTGGCTGTGGATTTTCTTTTTTTGAATTTTTAAAAGATTTATTAGTGGAAAGGAGGGTTTACAGAGAGGTGGATTAGCCAGTTGAGCCATTGTACTGAGCCCTGGATGTTAAAGCTCTACATTCTGCTCATTATTCTGATATGTAAGGCTATATACATGATGTATTGCCTCCCCCCAAATTACTTAGATACAGAATAAGTACATTTGTACCAACTTTCAGGTTTGAAAATTGTAAAGTACAAACTTCATTCATTTTTGTATGTGAAAAGATCTATTTTGAAATAAGTAATGTTGTTTTTCTCCCTCTGGTACACTCTTCACTTTCTAATCTTTAAACCCCATGTTAGGCATTGTTAAGCATAGTTGCTGTTCAACAGATGCTTGTACAATGATGAAAAGTTTAGAGTGAAGTATAACAGCAAGGGAACTCTTTCTCACTTATGAATCTGAAAAATAAAGTTTTGTTTTAAAAAGAAGAAAATAAAGGAAAAATATAGCATCATAAAACTTGAGAAGAAGGAAGGAATCCCAAGTAAGTGAGAAGGAAGAAGAAGGAGGAAGGGATGTATTAGAATTGTACCTGTCGTCTGCATTACTTCTGCTCTCTGCATATCAGTAAAACATGTAAATAGGAAAAGAGTAGATGGGCTGGTACTGTGTAGTGGATAAAGAATAAGATTTGATTGATTTAACAACCCAAGAGAATGCAAAAACTAAAGGGGGGAAATCTAAAGAAAATGGGAATGGGTGAATCTGGCTTTGTACTCAAATAGTCTTTCTCTGGCCATTGTGCCGGGTGCTCTTGAGCGGCTCTGTTTTCTTAAACCCCATATTTGGCAAATCACGGTGCAGAGATGTTCAGACTTCCATCAGTCCTCCCTGGCATCACTCATCAACTCCTGTGTCTCAGAAGATGAGTCATGTCATGCAGTGGGAAATCCGGAGGAATCTACGTGCAGGACTTTTACAGCCATAAAGAAAACAGGAAAAGAAGGAAAAGAAAGAGAGAGAGAGAGAGAGAGAGAGAGAGAGAGAGAGAGAGAGAGAGAACAAGAAAGAGAAGAATGGAGAAAGCTAGTTTAGATGGAAGGAATAAAGAGATGTAATGCCATGACATTCTTTCCCAGAGCTGAAGCAATTCAACTTTTTAAAAAAGATGTTTGCTTAAAATGAAGCTGAGATGTGGGAAATCTTTAGCTTTGGGCAGAGTGAATTAAAAAATGATTTGAAGTTTAATTGAATAAGGCATTTTAATTAAAAGCCTCAGCTTGCCTAAGGTATCTAGCTAGCAAAAAAATCTCATCTCTATTTCATAGGTTTAGTTTCTCAAAATAGAGCTCTTTGTATTCAATTTTTGTTGGATAATAATCCCCATAGATAGGAGCAACCGCAAGATATTTTTCTTTGAAATATTTTGCGCTTTAAAATATTTATTTTTTCTCTTAGTCTTTAAGGATAGGATACATACAAGCAATGCATTGGAAATATACTTGATTTTATCTTACGTGATACATTTTTGAACTGTACTCTCAGTCAGATAGAATTAGATTTGATAACCAGAAAAATTATGGGCTCGCAAAAGTAAGCATGCTCTTTCTTTGAAATTGGGTTTCTTTTTAGAATACTAAAATTTTTGATTAAAAAAAACTGTGTTCTTTATTAGAAGTCTTTGTAGATTGTTCTTGAATGTCGGGGATGAGTATCTTAACACTGGACTTCATGCATGAATTATAGGGCCTAGAATAGTCTCCTTATTTTGTTTTCATTTACCTAATAGTAACAATTTACTATAATTGAATCTTTTAATCGAGAAATACCAGGGCACTTTACAAGCATTAATTAATGCTCCCAACGGCTCGATGCGGTAGGTAAAGGCTGGCCTCGTTTTATGAATGGAGAACTTAAAGAACAGAGTGAAGTGACTTGCCCAGGGCCACCCAGGAAGCCAGAATTGGAGGACCAAAAGAAACTTCTCACAGCTGGCACAGGGCCAGTGCTAGCTAACCTCCCCTACCTTCTCAGGCTGGAGGTAGGTCTCTGTTCTGTACAGGGGAGAGGGACAGGAAAAGCCATGGAAGCCATCCACTCTTCCCTCCTTTGCTTCACAGATGAGGAAACCCAGCCACAGAGCAGCAGGGATGTCACTTCACTCCCTGGGACACACTTGCTCATTCACACAATAATTCACTCAACAAATGCTCGTTGAGCACCTGTTGCATGGCAGGCACGTTTGAATTGTAGAAACATGTTAAACACAGCAGAAAAAAAAATCCCTGTTTCTGAAACAATAACAAAAATATGGAAGATAATCAATAAGCAAGTAGGCTAATGCATCAGATACTGTATGAGGTTAGTACACCTGAATTAATTTCCAGCCTTGTCTGGAAAACTACATGACTTTGAGCACTTTCACTTTTCAAAACTTCAGGTTCCTTATGTGTGAAATGAGGTCCATTGTACTGATTCTTTAAGTTTTTGAGATCATTCACAAACTCGGGTCACTGAACGATGGTGCCTAGTGTCATTTCTTTCCAGGCAAATCGTTGTACTCCCATTAAAGATTAATCTTTAATAGTCTTATATAGTTTAAAAATCTTTCCTGGAAAGGCTTCTACCACTTAACATTTTAAAGAACATTAGTTCTTTGCTACTATGTATTTTTAAATGCATGCTACATTTTAACAGAGTAAGACTGAATCACTTCTGGTCATCAGAAGTATTTGTGAATAAATATTGCCAATTAGGAATGTTTTTGGCTGTGTGTAATGAAAGACTCAGAACGTGTCTTTTGTTCAGAGTCTAAGGCATGTAATATTTCACATGGCAAGGAGTGTGGGGACTGGTAGAACAGGACTAGCCCTGAGTTTTTTTGTGTCTTCCATCTTGCCATCCCTAAGGTGTTGGATTTTCAGCATGGCATTGATTATCTCATAATGACATGACAGCTGGTGTGGCTGCACACATCACCTCTGAAGGACACTAATAGGACAGCAGGCTTGCTATCCAGCCTCAAAGATGTCATCTCATCTTTCCTAGATCAGCAGAGGACTGCATTGTTGAAGGGCAGGGCTTACTTTGCTTGGCATAGAGCAACCAGGAGCGATCACTCGCAGGTGGCTGAAGACTGCATCCCCTTAGGTCAAGGTTTCCTCAACTGCTCTTGAACACATCAGCGTTCCAACATCTGGTGAAACATGCAAGGGCAGGGAGACAGTGGAGCAGGGCAGTATCTGGACAGTGATTTAGATTGGGCCCTTTAGGATGGCTTTTCAAGATCTGACATCTAAGTTGTGAGGAAAGGAACTCGGCCATGTTTGTTGGAGGATTAGGAATATAGCCACAGAGATGAAGCTAGTCCGTAGAAAGGAATAAGATTAAGAATCAGGCTTTTATTTAAGTATAATGCAGAGGCCATGGAGGATTTTAAATGTGTAAATCGCAGGAGCTTATTCATGGTTTCAGATAAATACTTCTGGTTGTTGAGTGGTTAATAAACGGCAAAGCCAAAAGAAGAAACACTATCTATAGGTAAATGGCAGACACGACCATTCTTCACTTCCAAGACTAGGTTGTCAAGAGGCTATGGCTCACATCTTGATGTTTAACTTTCTTGGGTTTCACAATTTGGAAGAAGGTAGCTGCCTTTTTCTTAAAAAAAAAAAAAAGAAAAGAAAAAAAGATTTGTTTTAGTTTTATTGGAAAGGTAGAGTTGCAGAGAGAGAAAAAGAGAGAGAGAGGAAGAGAGAGGAGGAGAGACAGAGATCTTCTATGTGCTGGTTCACTCCTCAGATGGCATCAATGGCCAGAGCTGAGACTACTGAAAGCTGGGTGCCTCCTTTGGGTCCCTTCCATAGGTGCTAGGGCCGAAGGACTTGAGCCATCCTTCACTGTTTTCCCAGCGTTCCCGGGCCTTCAGCAGGGAGCTGGATGTGAATTGGAGCAGCCAGGACACAAACCGCTGCTCATATGTTATGCCAGCACCACAGACAGAAGCTTCGCCTGATGCTCCATGGTGCTGGCCCCAAGCTTACATGTTTTTAGTACAGAGGCCTTTGTCACAAGGAATTGAGGCCTCTAGCCAACAATTAGCAAGAGCTGGGGCATGGGAACAACTATGCCAGTGACCCCTGGAGCACACATTTCCACAGCTGAGACAGAACAACCCAGAAAAGACTCTCTGATGGTCAACCCTCGGAAACTATGTGAGAAAGCATGTGATTGCAGCTCAGGGTACCACACTGCAGAATGATAAACAGCAAGAAATGACTGCCCAAAGTGGCAGCAGTGGAGATGGGAGGAGTTAGGATTATAGAGAATTGATGTTTGCAACTTTAAATAGAGTTCCCGGTGAATTTTGCATAAGGAATGAATGAAGTGTGTGATCCAAGTTAGTTAGGTTTTCACTTGAGCAACTGGGTGTGTGCGTGTTAGCGGGGACAGAGTTGAGTACTATTTACTGAGATGAGGGAACTTAGTGGAAGCGTGGTTTTGGGTAGAGAGTGTAAGGTTTAATTCAGGTCATGATTGCTTGAGATGCTGATTGTTTGTCAGGTGGGCTAGGAAGCTGGAAATATGCGGAGTGAGGATCAGAAGTAAAGAAAAAATGTATGCACTTTAAAAATGTAGATGGTACTGAAAGTTTGTGGAACTTGGTGCAATAATTTAGTGGGGATGTACAGAGCAGACGGAGAACACAGGGCATGGCCTCAGGCCCATTCAATGCTGCTATATAAGACCAGCACAAGGAGATGTGAATGCGGGCCAAGGAAGGAAATAGAAATACCTGTATGAAAGCCCAGCTCCTTCTACAAACGAAAACTCCACATGGGAATACATCTAAGTGTTAAGTTGCCATACTGGGCCCATTCAATATTGAACGTTGCTACTAAAGAAACCTTCTACGACTCTTTATGACCTGGCATCTGTGTACTGTAAGTGCGTGGAAAGATCGCCATGGGGACCTTAACTCTTGAACTTCCTGACACTTGGTATATTTTCATTTGAAACTTTCCTATCGTTTGACCGTAAATTTGCAAGTTAAGCATATGTAGCAATACACAGTGGCTTCTGATATGTCCAAATTTCCAGGGAAAAGTGTGCCATGGTATTACCTATTTATAAGAGTAAGCCATCTAAAAAAATGTATGTGCATTTAATATTCCATAACAAATTATAGCTCCGTCTGGTCCTATAAAAACAGATTTGTCGGACTTCAAACAATTTGCTTACCCCCACATTTTTCTGGGAGCACTGGGTTGTATATGAGAACTTTTTCACAAATGATGTGAGGCTCCAGGTCCTATGCAGTCTTGGGTTTCTTGAGACAAACAGAAGAGGGAGTCTTTTTGCTTTGACAGTTTGCTTCAAGAAAACCAAAAACCATCCTCCACTGACAGTCACGCTCCGTTGCACAGAAAGCTTAGTCTTTAAGGTATGAAATAGAACTATCTTTAGTAGTCACAAGGATGCATGTCTGACATCCCCTGTAGAAAGGTAGTGGTAGCTGATTGAATTTCTTGTGAGAATAATAGGAATGAAAGCTACTAGACTCTTCCAAAGTGGAGCATGAGTAGGATCCTGCCTTTGTCCTCTTGGCCTTCTTATCTCAAGGAAGACTGAGTCTCCAGAGAAGCAGGACTTTCGGTATGGACTTTGGCTTGCAATTTGTGCTTCCCCTAAGAATGCACCCCCCTCCATGCTCCTTCAGTCATGACATGTTGCCAGCAGGTGGCAACAGCGAGTACAATAGAGTGGAAAACCCCAGCTGACAATCGCAGCCAGAGCTAGGAAGAGTGGCCTGCCGTTGTAAGGTGTAATAGAAGGTTGGCAAACAGGAAACAACGAAGACTGTCTATCTACTTTTTTAAAAGTGCATTACCACTCTATATCCTTTTCCAAAAGCACTCCCCCCACCCCACACTTTTTTCTTTCTCCAAAGATGATTTGATCACAGATCAATGCCCTACTTTTCAGAGTGAGGTCCTTTTAACAGCCTGGTGCCTCCTCAGAAAAGGACCCACTTAGGGGAGGATGGTTTGCTCCAGTTGACTTCAAGCACTCTCATTTTCTGGCTTGCTTTGAACCTCTTAGGGGAGGAAGGTGATTTGAAGATCTCAGGGTTGCATCTGCTTGATAGATCATCTGCTCTATAGGGACGCGGACACTCGCACAGGCATCCTTTGCAGGTTCTGGATGGGCCGAATTACCATATAAGACCTAACAAATCAATCAGTGTGCAGCCATCCCAGTGCACCAAGAGCAATGAGCGTGAAGATGGGAGGTGAGGCTGCCAGGCACAGCCTTAGTAGGCACATGCCAAAGATAGTCCCTCTTTGTCCCACTGTAATCAGATATACGGGCATTTTGCAAAACTTTCTGGCCTCACCTCCCACTTGAAATTCAGTCTGTCTGCAGCTTCCAGAGATGCCCCTTGTGTCATTGAAGGGGCCTGTTCTCATGTCATTCACTCTCTAGGACCAGTGGCTTATCCTGTTAGGACAAGGATACGAAGCTGCATCTGCCTCCTCCACTGGAATGAAAAGGCACATTTGGAGAGCTTGCTTGGGTTGTGTTCCTTTAAATTCTGGGAAGTCACAACACGTTGTGTTTCCATTTGCTCATCTCTCAAGGTGATAATCATGCCAGAGAGTCTGCAGAATATGATAATGAATAATAATACTAATTGTGATGGTCAATTATTTCTGTGCTAATTGCCAGGCTAACTGACTTGGCTCTTTCTCCATCTACCCAAGTGAAAAGCCCAGTGGAGTCTTCCCGCCAACCCCCCAGGGGCCTGTGCACTGGGACTCTTCTCCCTTTGCCCTGTCTCGTTGTCCTTTCCCTGCTCTGTCCCATCACAGGGCCCCTTGGCTGTGTTGAGTGTGCCAGGGTCTTTGGGCATCTTTTCTGTTTTTATCCAGTTAGGCATCTGATAACATTTCTTACTACCTACCATCTTTTGTTCCAATGCTGTCTTCTTACTTCAGTCTACTTTGCTCACAATTTTTTGTTGTTGTTGTTAAATTTGTATTTTGAATTTTTAAATTTTATGGTACAATTTTGTAGAGACCGGGATTCCCTCTCCCCACCCCAACTGCGACCCCCTGACTGATTTTTCCCCACGTTGTTGCAATAGTATAGTCCTGCATGAGGAGTCATGATTGCATCGGTCAGTTATGTGTGTCCCGTCATTGCTGGTGCAGACAGTGTCGGACAGTGCAGCAGCCCGCGTTCTACATATGTCCAGCAGCTTCACTGGGAGTCCATCTTTGATTTGGAAGCAGGGATGCATACTGTTGCATTGTATCCCCACATCTGGATACGGTAGTCTGTATGACTCCATCACTATACATTCCCTTAAATGAGAAGCCACGAAATATTTTTATTTTTAAAAATCGCAGCCTGCCGAGGCTTCCAACATTACTGGTATCCAGTGTCTGCCTCGACTTTTCTAAATTCCAAAGCGCTTACTGAGTGTGTCTGATTACTGTGCGTTGTCCGTCGTCCTCCTCTAGGCTAGCTTGATGTGTTAGAATTTTGGTTGTGTTTGATAGAGGAGCTTCCTAAGTACTTTGTAGTGACTGATGCTTAAATGAGTTAATACTGAGTAAACGAGTGAACACTGATGCATTAACTCTACACACGTACTTACATCCACAAATTCACTCACATCTATTTTAGGTCTCTATGAGGTTGATTAATAACTTCCTGTCTTCCTATTACTAAGATGGCACAATGAGAGATGTTTGAATGTGCTTTCACAAAAGACCTTAAATCTAGAACCAATTTTATTAAAGAAAAAAACCTTTATATTATGGAAGAAGAATAATTTATTTGCAGAAATGTATGTGTGTGTGTAATCTGTCTAATGTGAAGTGAAATGGTCAGTATAAATATGAAAAATAAGAATCAAGGAATAATGTAAGAGAAATGGCATTTTAAGGCATCCAGTGTCTAAAATAGCAGCAAATGGGTTGTAAGATGTTGCAAATAAGCACCTTGCTAGACCTAGTGGAGTGAATAGATAAGGATCATTTATAATTAACATTGTTTGTATGCAGCTGGGTACTTGTAAATGTGTTTGAAAACAATTTGCTCTCTTAAGTAAATTTACACACCCCCACCTCCAGCCTTGTTTACATTATTAATTTGCTTAATCAATCAATGTACTATAGGAAATGGGAAGGTAAACTGTGGAGTCCTAGACCAGGTTGTGTTTGCATTGGCACAGAGTTTAGGCTGTAAGGGGCTGTAATGAGATTCTGTCTTGGAAAAGTGTTCCTCTTTACATAGAAATACAAAGCAGTGTGTTCTGAGGGTGTTTGGGGCATATTCATGCTCAACTGTCTTTATCCAGAATCATTCTAAATAGATGTGGTATTCAGAATCATGAGCCAAAGATGTAGGCTTTTTGCTTGTTCATTTGCAAGACATAGTGTGAGAGATGAGTGATGACCAACTAACCAGCTAGTTACTCTGGTTTTCTGGGGCTTTTATTGCATCAGGGAAGCCCCCCCCGGCCATTTCTGAGTGCTGTGCTCCTTCCCTTGCTTGGTGACAGAGGTTCTAGACTCTCCATGTCCCTCATGAGAGTTCCACGCTGGCCACCCCACGTTGCTTGAGCACTCTGTCTGAGCCTTCCCGTGTGCCGAAACAGCGCATGATTGCCCAGTGACAGATGTTAGAGTTTTACCCTGTTTGCATTTAAGCTAGGACTCCCTGGAGGCCAAATGCCACAAAACCCAAGTAGATCCTATCAACCCTTTTCTTCTTCTGTGTCAGACACTTTGTCAAGAAAGCCAGGAGTGGGACTGGCATCGTGGTGCTGCGCGTTAAGCTGCTGCCTGACGCTACCATCCCACTTGGAGTCCTGGCTGCTCCGCTTCCAATCCAGTTCCCTCCTGATGTGTCTGTAGTGGCAGTGCAAGATGGCCCAAGGACTTGGGCTCCTGCACCCTTAGGGGAGACCTGGTTAGAGATTCAAGCTCCTACCTGTGCCCTGGCCCAGCCTCAGCTTTGGAGAATGAATCAGCAGACAGAAAATCTCTTTCTCTCTCTCCCTCTTCCTCTCTCTTTCTCTGTCTTTCAAACACACGAATAAATCTTTAAATCTTAAAAAAAGAAAGAAATGCAGCAGTGACATTAAGTCATTTGTCCCTCCCACCCTGCAAGCATTATTATTATTTAATAGTTTTTAAGGAAAGTTATTGACTGGATAAAGACAGTTATTATAAAATAGTTCCTAACTCATTTTTAGAGTTTCACCACTTTGCTAAATATGTCCATGTACCTTTTGCTTTCAGGCATCAATATTTCATTGGAAAGAAAGCCAAAAGGGACAGGAATAACCTTTGCCTGAGTAGCTTTTGGACTAGGTGGCTTGTCAGGGGCATAGGCTATTTATAAAACGAGATACAGTTATTTTATGGTGAAATCTTCAAGGGCTCTCCTATTGCTACTGTTTATCTCCTTCAGCTCAAATTTAGATGTTCTTCCTGATATCTTATTACAGAAAATAACATATTATTAAAGGAAAGCAAGTACACTTATTTACCCATGAGAAGGACATTAGTCTAAGTAATGGCAGCTTCCAGTCTTTACTTCCGGCCTAAGCTTTTCTATTTGGCCAAAAACATTAGGCCTAGCATTTGAGACACTGTTTGCAATGCCTGCATGGTATATCAGAGCACCTGGTTAGAGCCGCAGCTGTACTCCCAATTCCAGCTTTGTGGTAAAATGTGTCCTGGTTAACAGATCAACATCCTATGTCCCGGGCCTGGCCTCGCCTGGGCTGCCGTGGGTTTGAGGCGCTAGCCACAGGATAGGCTATCTTTGTCTATTTCAAAAACGTGAAGATGTTAGAAAAATGACAAGGGTGTTTCATAATCTGGTTAATATGTTAACCCAACTTTGATCTCTACATTTTGTATTGGTTTAAGAAACAGCTGGACACTGGGCAATGATCAGCTGAAACAGCAGCCTTAAGCATTTTCTCCCCTCAGATTAAGAGCAGAAGCGCGTGGAGAAGATGACGTATCCGAATGGAGTAGGGTAAAAAGAATCAGGAAGGGAAAGCTCCTTAACCTACAATTTTAATATTGTGTTGTCTGTTATCCAAGAGGAGTAGGTTCTTGCAGGGCGTATAATTGTTTGGCCACGAGAAGGACAATTTTTAGTGCTAGATTTTCTGCTTTCTTGCCGTAGTAGCTTTTGTGTACTAGCAAAAAGACAAGGGGATCTCTGAGCTTTTGGGAACATTCAAGTTATTTTGCAGGACTGCTAAGGGGGCCTTGGAGAAGTGGCATTCTAGCGTCACGATTGTTCATAACTGTCACAGAACGCCTGGGAGGTGGATCTTTTTGTCTTCTTGTGAATTCAGATTTATGCCACTTGCCATTGACCCATAGATTTCCAAATTTTCGAGAATAAGTGAATCTAGTTTCAAAATTTGTGAAATACTGTATGGAGATAAAAATCAATGAGGTCAAATACAGATGATGATGCTGGTAGGAACCGTTAACCAGCATGAAGAAATATTGTGCCCTGGGATAAAATATTAATTAGCAAGATCTTAATTAAAACTGAATAGAAGCTATAATTGAGCTTGTTTTCATTTTTTTTTTTTTTTTTTGGTGAGGAAGTACAGTGCAATCAATCGTATGAAAACAAGAGTGTTTTGCAAATTTGCTAAGCTTTTCCATATTTCTGGACAAAGACCAAGAAATTGGTGCATATTAAAGTTATAAAATGTGGCACACCATTGCAAAGACTGTGACCTCTTTCTTAAGGGCCTCTCATGATTTGACCATAGGCACATGTTAAATGGAAAATGAGATTTTGCTATGATATCTTCTCAACAACCTGTATCACACAGTGTAAAAATTACACGTGAGTCTTTCTACTCTTAAGTCCCATAATGCAAAAATATAATTTTGTAATACAACAAACATCAGCTCTGACCTATTGGTTAAGAAATTAGTGCTTTTAATACATTTTAATTTTTAAAAGAGTTTATTTATTTTTATTGCAAAGTCAGATATACACAGAGAAAGAGCTTCCATTTGATGATTCACTGCACAAGTGACTGCAACAGCTGGTGCTGAGCCGATCTGAAGCCAGGAGCCAGGAGCATCTTCTGGGTTTCCCGCGTGGGTACTGGGTCCCAAGGCTTTGGGCCATCCTCGACTGCTTTCCCAAGCCATAAGCAGGGAGATGAATGCGAAGTGAAGCAGCCAGGATATGAACTGCTGCCCATATGAAATCCCGGCACATGCAAGGTGAGGTCTTTAGCCACTAGGCCACTGTGTCAAACCCCAAAGAGGCTATTTTCTAAATAGTCTTTTGTTGTTTAAAATTCATTTATCTGAGGAGGGCGGGGATGAGAGAGGAAGGCCTGGGCAGGGTGTCTCTCACGTGGGCAACAGGAACTCCAGTGTACGAACCATCCTCTATTGACACCTAGCCTATACATTAGCAGCAAGATACAATTTCAGATAGATCCAGGAATAGAATCTAGTGACAAAGAATGGGATGCATGGGTCCCAGATCTTGTCCTAACTGTTCGGCCTGATGACCACACCCACTGCAGTTACATCTTTTTGATTTCTCTCTGTTCAATGTTTATGTTACATGATTGCAGTTACTGCGATTTTCCTTGTGATTCAATATTTTTGTAGGCAGCAGGAAAGAAGGAGTTGGTACAAGCAGTTTTCCAATCCGTTGAAACAAAGTAGGTTGAGAACTCTGAGTCTTGCCTTTCAAGATATGAACTCTTGGTGTATTTAAAGGAAATAAAAGCAAAGCAAAGGAGGAGTGATAGGAAGGAAGGGAAGGAAAGAGAGAGGTATGGAATTCAGCTCCATCACAATGTACTTAGACCAGGTTGTTCTCTTCACTGTTTCTATGGAGGTCGAACAGCACAGAGTGAGTAGCAGATTTTAGTGCTGAGATTGCATCCGTTTTGTGCCCAGAGCTTTGAGACTCTGGGCTTGTTGACTACTGCTGCTCATTCTGTGGCCCAGGCTGGTACTCCAGTTTCAAGTCCTGTCTCAAGTTAACCAAAACCATTAAACAGGGGATGACACACAGACGTGGAGTGATGCTTCTGTACAGTTGGAGTTGTGAGAAAGTCCTAACTTCCCGAGGAAACTATTTAGAATTTCTGTTGCAAAAAAAAAAAAAAATTAATCAGATTTGGAAGGCACTTGTACTATCTCTGTCTTGTCCAAACTAATCTTTGTTTTCTAAAAGCTAAAGTTGATCTATGTTTTCGTTTTCTTTTTTTGTTAAGATGTATTTGTTTTTATTTAAATGGCAGATTCCCACAGAGAGAAGGAGAGACATGGAAAAAGATCTTCCAACCAGTGGTTCGCTCCCCAGATAGGTACAATGGCCGGAGCTGAGTTGATCTGAAGCCAGAAGCTTCTCCTGGGTCTCCCATGTGGGTGCAGGGCCTGAGGACTTGAGCCATTTTCTGCTGCTTTCCTAAGCGGGGAGCCTGATGGAAAGTGGATGCTGATCCAAAGATAGAGGGAGGGAGGTTGATAAATTTAGAATAATAAAGGAAGCATCAGGCCAGTTGGGAAGAATTTTGCTGTATCAATTGCTTAAGCCAGTGTAGGGAGCCATAGCTCCTAAGACTAAAGCTATGTATTAATACACAGTGTTGAAATTAGGCTTACCAGGTAGGTCTAAGGTGGAGGCAATTAGAAGATTTTTAAATTGTGTTACTGCAACCACATTGAAATTTTCAAGAACAATTGTGTCTAAGTGATTGGTGCCTTTGAATTCTTGTCATTTCTTTTTCTTTATCAACTGGAGAAGGAGAAAACCATTTTCCTGTCAAATACATAATCAAGACAGAATTTTAGGTGAGCCCAATGGGCTCACTTTTACCATAGCAGTAATGTTGAGTCAGTGTTTTAAATTACTCAGCTCTCAACTTCTATCATTATGAATGAGATCGCCTTGAGGACGGTCAGCCTGGATGGTGGTCAGCCCTGCATAGCATGGTTCCCCTCTTCTGTTTCTCCTTTGTGCACCTGCCGTTTTGAATCAACAAAAATCGCCAGCCCAGGGAGATAAGCTCCATATAAATAATTAATGACGTGGAACTAATTACTCCTGTTTTAGGCCACCTGCTCCCTCCAAGCTCCAGAGACCCAGGTGTGAAAAATGCAGGGGCAATGAGTCTGGAGCTGCCTTTCATCACGTAAGCCCTGCGGAGGAGGCCCTGGCTGCTTCCTGCTCACGTTTTTGGTCAAGGTTCAGCAAGTGGAGCACAGGTGGGTCTGACTGTGTTGTTGACGATCTCGAAAGAGGACCACATGACATGAAGCATCCAAAGAGGTTACCGGGATGTGAGTAAGTAGTGGAAAACACACTTGCAAGGGCATGTTTGGAAATTGTCTCCTGAGTTACAGGAAATGTGCTGCACAGTCCACTTGAGTCGTCTAATTCATTGTGAAAGCAGACAATCACAGGACTTCAGGGTGTCCCTATCTGGAAACGTGGATCAAATGATACATGTATTCTGAAATTGTCTTCAGTGTTTCTTTTGGTGAACATCTTTTTTTTTTTTTAAGCCTTATTTTTTTTTTTTATTTGAAAGGTAGATTGGAAGAAAGAGAGAGAAACCTTCCATCTGCTAGCTCATGACTCAAATGGCAGCAATGGCCGGAGCTGGGCCCATCCAAAGCTGGAAACCAGCAGCTTCTTCTAGGTCTCCCAAGTGGGTGCAGGGGACCGAGGAATTGAGTCATCTGCTATTGCTTTCTCAGGCCACAAGCAGGGAAAGTGGAATGGCCAGGAGATGAACCAGTGCCCATGCTGGCACTGTAAGTGCAGGCTTACCCTACTACACCGTGGTACTCAGCCCCTGTGTCTTTTGGTGTCCTTTGTGGTGGTGTTAATGTTGGTGGCAGTGATGCAGGTGGTGTAGAATCCCTGATCTTAACAATTATACTCGAAGAAGATCTGTTGCAAAGTACGAACTGGTTTATGTCGATTTCCACAACGATGGAAGTCACAGACCTTATAGAGTCTTATAGAGTACTCATAATTATTTTGTGTTGGCTTTGGAATGAAGCCAAGAGAAGAGAATCTGGTTGAAGCATCTCAAAGTTACTGCCATTGCTTGCTGCAAGACACCTTCTGAAGACACAAGGCCTCAAAAACCTCTTGCCAGCTTGATTCCTGTGTCAGGAACTGAATTCAAGTTAAGGAAAACAGCATTTAATTTTCAATGGGACACTTATGAATCGGTGTAACTGAAGATTCTATGAAGTTCCTGGAAATCTTCCGTTGAATTTGTCCAGATACACATAGAATGAGATTTTTGTGACTCAAATTACACAATTCCTATGTCCGCTGATTTCATCTTGCAAGTTGACAAAATTCTCTTTGTAAATCTTCCTTTTGAATAAAAATAAATAAATCTTAAAACAACGATGAGCAGACATGGCTAGCTCATAGGTAAATGAAGTTCATAGTTGACATTTAGGTTTTTGTGTGCCTCGAGTATTCTGAGATTTGAAAATGGACGCAGTCCCATCCCACCCATTACAAAAATGGGATGGGGTGATGATCACATTTTAAGACTGTACCTCAATTTCTTCAAATCAACACACGAATCTGTCCCATTTATCTATTTTTTAAAACCTTTTCATTAATATAAAGACAACAGAATCTATGTATTTCATAGGTACAATTCTGTGGAGATAACCACATTTTCCTTGCTCCCTTTCTGCTTTGCGCAGTCCCCTCCCTTCTTTCCTTTCTTTCTTTTTGCAAGAAATACGATTCCAGTCTGCTCTAATCACAGACTTAACGTATCACCAGCCTTAGTATTTAAGTAAAAACTATAGATGCCTCAGTTCCACAGGAGTATAAACAAGGACAAAAACAAAAATTGAATTATCAGATGTTCATTTCATTCCTATATATTTTTAACTATTCTATATTAACTACTATATCTCAGAGAAGACATACTTACTTGTCTTTTAGGGGCTGGCTTATTTCCCTAAGTGTAGTATTGCTCCATTTCTTTTAATATCTGTGTAGTATTCCGTGGTTCAACTATGCCATAGTTGTTTTTTTTTTTAAAGATTTATTTATTTTTATTGGAAAGCCAGATTTACACAGAGAAGGAGAGACAGAAAGAAAGATTTTCTGTTCATTGAGTCACTCCCCAAGTGGCTAAAATGGCTGGAGCTGAGCCGATCCAAAGCCAGGAACTAGGAGCTTCTCTATCTCTCCCACATGGGTGCAGGGTGCTCAGGCTTTGGGCCGTCCTCCATTGCTTTCCCAGGCCCCAAGCAGGGAGCTGTATGGGCAGGGGATCAACCAGGATATGAAGCAGCAGCCATATGGGATGGTGGGACTTGTGAGGTAAGGAATTAGCCACTGAACCATCGCACTGGGTCCCAAATATGCTATCATTTATTCAATATTGCCCTTCTGGACCAGGAGACTTTATATACTGAAAGGATTAACTTCCAGGAGCAGGACTGTGGATAACGTTTTCCTAAGTATCCCCACATTGGTTTTAAAGATAGCTGCATTCAAGTGACACTTGCAACAGGTGTATGAAGGGTACTATTTGCCCTGTGCCTCCCCAGGAGGCTTCATGCATCACGGCTCTGGCTCGTTGCTATCTTCCCTACGTACTAGTAACAGTGTTTGATGTCTGCGTGGAAGTCAACACAGGAAAAGTTTTCTTCTCGGCAACTCGGGACAGTTCACTTCTGAGCACCCTTATTCCCTCTTCGGTAATACATGGATGGTAATGATTTGGTTACATCACCGTGTTGATTGGGGGATTAGACAGGCTCCTGCATCTGACAAGCCTAGACGAAGCAGTGATTTAATGATCACTTTTTATTACTCGAATGTTATAGATGGATCATCAGGACCTTTGAGCAATATCCAGGAATATTGCTTCATTATGATATTCTTGGATAAATTATAGAATTCCAACAAATTTGGTTGGCAATTAGGTGAGATCAAAGCAATTACCAGCATTGTCTTCAGAATGCCAAAGTACGGAATGTGGTGTCCAAAACCAGCAGGCCGGCCCTCATCGTCAACCCTCTGTCAGTGCGCAGGTCGAAATAAAATGAAATAAAGCACAGGTCGGTACAAAATGCATCCTATGAAAGAACAAACCTTTCATCTGTGGTAGATCTGCTCTGACCTGTAGTGCAAGTTACTTCTTTCTTCCCCAAATTTAAAAGTAAAGATGAATTTGTCACGATTCAGTTATGAAGGGGGGGGGCTTATTGCCCTTCAGATCGCATCTTCAATCCTTTATTGGGGTCTCCATCGTTGTGTTTCTGGGCACATTGCAAGTTCCGTGGGAATCCCGGATCCTAAATTGTGTCTCCTTCTCTCCTCATATCCCACACTTCTGCCCCTCACCCACAGCCTTTATGTTTAGACCAAATGTTGTTGCTTTAATTCCCCCAACAAGATCTTGGAGTATGAGGCAAAATGTGGGAGGGTGCTGGGGGGAGGAAGGGAGAGGGAGAAGAGAGAGATGGGGTGCTTGACTGAAGTGGAAACATTATCTGTGAGGAGTCTGTTAGGGGATGATGCTTTTCGAATGTTTATTTTACTTCTTTTCATCTAATTGAAAGGCGGGGCAGGGAGATATCTTCTGAACACCTGTAACAACCAAGGCTCAGTCAAGCTGAAGTCAGGAGCCTGCAGCTGCATCCAGATCTCCACGCAGGTGCCTAGTCCCATTAGCTGGGTAGAGCAGCAGCCAGGATTCAAACTGCTTCTCCAGCAGGGGAGGTTTGATCTGTGTGCCGCAGCTCCCTGCTACCCTAGAAGGGCACTTCTATCCCAAGTGAGCACCCTCCTTTCGTCAGACACCCTTGCAGCACTTGTGAATTGAGAACATGCTGATCTTACAGCTTCTGGTCTCATGCTGCTTACGAACACAAAGCTGGCTATAGGGCATAGAAACCTTGATGAATCACGAGGAGGTTTGCTTCTTTGGGGGCTTTCGGGCTGCTCTGGAGCCGGAAATGTGGATTATAAACTGTGTGGCTTTCTAGTAAACACACCCTATACTGTGCGCCCTGATTACTCAACCGGAAGTCAGGGGATGTTGTGTGACAAAGGAATTTTCAGTAGCTGCTATGAATAATCCCGAACCTTGAAATTTTCAACACCTTTTTACTATGCTATGGAATTTGTGCAAAAGTGTTTAATACTGCTTTTTTTGAAAGAAAGTCAAGGTTTTGGATTCTAAGGTTGAAGTGAATTATATTTTCTAAAAATCGAATGAGTTTTATAATAGCTCTTATTTATTTAAGAGGAAAGAGAGAGAGGGAGAGAAAGAACAAGGAGCCGTATGTTGGCTCACTGTCAAATTCTACCATATCTAAGGCTGGACCAAGTGAAATCCAGCTATTTCAATTCAGCTATTTCACATGGTAACAGGAACCCAGGCATGTAAGCTCTTACCTCAACCCAGAGGGCACATTCCCAGGAAACCAGGATGGGGCATGTCACTGACACTGGAACCCAGGCATTCTAATACAAAATGTGGGCATCCCAAAAGGTGTTTTAATTACTGAGCCAAATGCCTGTCTACCCCAGACATTTATAAAAGTTGTATTTATTGGGCCCGGTACGATAGGCTAATGGCTAAATTCTTGCTTTGTAAATTATGGGTGCTGGCCAGTGTCCTGGCTGCTTCGCTTCCCATCCAGCTCCCTGCCTGTGGCTCGGGAAAGCAGTCGAGGACGGCCCAAAGCTTTGGGACCCTGCAGCCATTTGGGAGACACACAAGAAGCTCCTGGCTCCTGGCTTTGGATTGGCTCAGCTTTGGCTGTTGTGGCCACGTGGGGAGTAAAGCAGCGATGAATCTTTCTCTCAGCATCTCCTCCTCTCTTTATATCTGTGTTTCCAAAATTTTTAAGAGGCTTTAGTTATTTATTTAAAAGAGTTCCAGAGCAAGAAAGAGATGAATCTTCCATTCACTTGTTAACGTCTCAGTTGGCCTCAAAACCAGAGTTGGATCGGTCTAATGCCAAAGGCCAGGAGCGTCATCAGGGTCTTCCATGCAGGTGGCAGGGCTCCAAACACTAATGGCCATCTTCCACTGCTCATCCCAGGCAGCTGGAAGGGAGCTGGATTGGAAAGTAGAACAGCCAGGACACAACCTGGCACCCACATGTGATACTAGCATTTCGGACAGCAGCTTCATTCACTCTGCTACAACATTAGCTCCATGTCTAATCATTTCTTATTCTACTCCACACCAAACAGTACTTTATGCCACAGGTATTTTAAATTGTTTATTTTTCAATAACACTAACCGAATGCCCATAGTAAGGAAAGAATGGTCAGTAAAAGCTGAGTTTACCATCCAGAGCAGGAAAACACTTGCCAGTTGGTCCTGTTGGTATCCAGCTCCGTGTAGGTAAACCTGATCTTAAGCTTGGAGGAGCATGTGGCCGGTGTGAGCTTTTAGTGTTTGAATGAGGCTTTGGATTACTTGGCTTCAGTGAGAGCAAGGAAGCAGTGACTTACAGGCTGAAAATAGGGAATATTCCAGAACGTGTCACTATGCATTTTATTTTGTTATCCCAAATATTTGGAGTCAGTCTTAACTTCAAATATTCTTTTCGTCTCTCTTTTCCCCAAATAATTTTGTTAATCAGTTCACAACCCATTGTCACCCCAAATCTTCTGCAGGCCAGGCCTCTCTCCTCTGGGCTAGTGATCTGTCTACCCAAGCCCAAGAAATGTGGTGTACAGTGACTTTTGCATTGTGGTGGGAATGTAGTATTGAGGTCTCTGAATTGCAGGTAAAGAGCTCACGTCTACCTGGGGGACCACAGGAAGATCTTAGAATGTTCTGAGCAGGCATGGTGGTGGGACTGCCAATGGAGGGTCTCTGAGAGCCATGGAGATGGGAATCACACGTGCCAGTCATTTACATGCTAGAAACAATGAAAGGGCAGAACAAGGAGGGATCTGTGATTTCCAATGGTTGTGGATTGATCAAAAGTCCATGTAATGATCGAATGCGTAACTTATACAGTGAATGGTTCCAGGGAGTGGGAACTCCCTGTATCTTCCAATGCTGTACCTGGGGAAACACCCTTATGTCTCAACTGGAGATTCTAGTAGTGCACACCTTGGAAAATTGGTTAACCAATCTGGGCTCCGGGGAATGTTAGCTATTATTTTAGGAGGACATCATTTCAGGCAAGAGAACATGGACATTCTCACAGAACTGCCCGTGTTTCTTCCCGCTGTGAGGGTCAGTAGATCAGAAGCAGAAATTAACAATAGCATCACATGGTGGTAGCATTTCTCCCTCTTTTCCCATTGATGCATTTCCTGCAGAGTGCCCTGGATGCCTTGTGCACGTCAGGAGCGAAGGATGAGGAGGAAAAAGAATAGGACATGACGAATCAGACAACAATCTGGCAGGAAATGATGCACAGTGCAAAGCTGGGAAGCCGAAAGGGGATGGCTGGTTCCCGGGAGAGTCCACTACACTAATTTATTTTGGAAAACATGTGGAAAATGGCACGCAAAGCTCGAAAATGACTGTCCCAGCTGTGATTCACTGAAGAAGTCACTCTGGGCCACATTGACCCTGGCGTTTTTTCAGAGGTCATGTTTACACATCATTTATAAAGTTCCAATGTGTGGTTGCAAGTTTCTCTGACATGTGTCGAACTGCCTGGAATGGCAGCTCTGCCCACTTGCCTCTGCCTGCCTGTAATGTTTTGCCCGTGCTTTAATGCACTGAGTATTCACTCTGCTGAGGGCAAGCGAGTGCTCCAGCTTCGTGGGCAGTGACCCTTTGGAGAGAGTAGCTCCTGTTGTTTCCACTGCCTGGCTGTCGGTTGCTACATTTTCAATCAAGAAGAAACGTTCTCTGTGGGCTCCCTGAGTCAGTCTGAGCTTGCTTCTTTTGGCCGCTCACACTGCTCCTCCTGCTTTGCTTCATTTAAGGAAACATTTTACGCAGGCTAGGAAGAAAAGCCAACAGGTTGAGCATTTGAGGGTGCCTCATATGCTAAGGGAAAACGGAATTTCAATTAATGGGGCAAGAATTGTCCTGAAGCTACTGCCTGCATCTCATTGGCATCCCAGTTTCAGTCCTCCTTGCCCCACTTCTGATCCAGTTTCCTGTTTTTGACCTGGGAAAGCAGCAAGTCCTTGGGCCCTGCATCCGTGTGTCAGACCCTGAGGAAGTACCTGGCTCCTGGCTTTGGATTGGCCCAGCTTTGGCCATTGCAGCCATTTGGGGAGTAAATTAGTGGATGGAAGAATCTCTCTGTCTCTCTTTTTTTTTCTCTATTTCTATCTTTCTCTGAGCTCTGCCTTTCAAAGAAATTAATTAAAAAAAAAACTTGATGGATTTCAATTTTTTGCACTAAAATAAATTTGTCTTTTAATTTTTTTCTGCCATGAAGATGTTGACATTCTTTTGTATGGTAAATGCCTAGTTGGCTTCCTTCCCTTATGATTTGATGCCAGGCTTCAGATGTGACTTGTCACCTGTCTCCTTTCTAAGCAGTTCAGCCTGCTAATGGGTTCTTCCCTGAAGCTCGACCTGTACTATTCACAGTTGCTTAAATCACTCTCTTCCTTTCTTGTATTTAAGAGGAAGTCAGTTGGAGGCTTGCAGGGTTCCTATTTTTCCTTTTCATCAGTTACATTTCCCCAGTCGCTTCAACACTTTCTTGTGTGGCATGGTCACTCCTCCTGTCTTTTCATTTCTTCCGTTTTAGTATTTGAGGATGATTCCATCATGCATAGCACAGAACTGTGCCTTAGGGGTGATCTTGAGAGGCACACTTGACTTTCCCATTCATAGGCAGGAACCTGAGTTTTAAAATCAATCTCTTGATGGATTTGAAGATCTGGATTTGACCGTCTGTTGTTCTAATTCCAAAGACATTTCTTGTGCCTGTTTGAGGTCTAGATGCACTTCATAGTTTTTAAAAAAGGAATTTTTAAGTTTGGGGCCAAATAATTTTCTGAGGGGCTTCCATTATCCCTTTCTTCATTGGCTCAATGTTTCTTGAGAACATGACACAGATCCAGGTAGGAATTGGAAAATGTGATGGGAATTGTTGAGCTCATCCGGCTCTCACTGGCTTTGCCCTTTCTGCAGTTCCATGAGCTTGGCCTGTGCCCTCTGGCATTTGGCCTTCTATCCACTGGCATCTGGAGGGACAGAGAATGGTTTTAGAATCTGCAGCTGAGCTGAGCTGAGCTGACTATAGCCAAGCATGCTTTGGCTGTCCCAATGTGGTCAGCACATTTACTGATCCCTCACACGGTACCCCATAAATATGTACACATGGTAAATGTTAAACAAAAATCTCAGAAGGGTTTAAGGAGATGGGGATACTAATGAGCGTAATTTGACCACCACGTGTTGAGTCAGCACATACACTAGACTTCCCCCCTGTGTTCCATAAACAAGTACAGTCAAAATCAGAATAAAGAAAATGTTCAGAAAGAATGAGAATTCTTAAAAATCTGGGTTCTTCCACTTAAGAAAAACTCATTCGAATGACCCAGCCTATTCAGAGGCCCTTACAGGCAAGTCAGCACAAACACATCAAAGCCTTTGGACACTGAACAAGATAGTCCCTAATTTGAAACCAAGAGTGGTGTTATGAGTGAGTTATCGTCAATATTTTTAAGTGGAATATGCTGTCATCATGGGTCTCAGGGACCATTTCTGATGTTTATTGGACAGGAATAGCTTTCTGGGAATTACTCAGAGGCCATTGTTAAACCCTGTGATACCTCTGTGACAACAGTTCATCTATATTGTGAATGAGTAACAAATTTATCTATGCGATAGTTTTCTGCCACCTCAATTTTTGGAATACAGGCAAAAACCCTGAGCAAAGTATAAGTCACGGAGCAGCCAGTTGGATTTTACAAGTCCTACGTTGTTTTAATAAGATAATTTCCTAAATTTGAAAGTAGCAAAATGTTATTTACACACCATCCTAAAGATGGTAGGGAAGTCTAATCGATTAAAAAAAATGGCTAACAGACCTACCTTTTATTGATACTGTAGGAATGAATCTTCATGACAGGGGCAAATACAAGTGTGAAATAAAGTCTTGTATATAAGCTACCATCATGAGCCACTCAGCGGAACACACCAGGAGTTAGTGGGAAATTGAAGGTGGCTTTGGAAAGACAGCAGTAACAATTGATATTCTTGCTGGAGGGTTTTCTGTTTGCTTTTTTGTAATTTCAATACTATTGGTAAGTAAAGGAATTTTTGAACTGTGACTCCTTAAGGCAGTTCCCAGACCCTTTGAAGCTGTGATCTAAGCTTGCAGCTATGCAGTGCATTTTTTTTAACCTCCATTTTGTGACCACTTTTGGACCCCATCATTATACACGTCACTCAGCAGCACAGGTACATTCTTTTCAAGCAGATGTTGCTAAAATGCAAATAAAAGGGCAGAACTTACTAACTTTACAAGGTGTGAAAGATGACACAACTGGAAAACTAAAAAATAACTTGGTTAATCCGAAGAGTTGTTTGTAATTAGAGAATGTGAACTGTGCTCAAGTTGAAGCCTAATACTGTTATCCATCTGGGCTGGTCTGGGCTTCCCATGAGCTCTGACATCAAGGTAGGGGGTCTTGAGCTAATTAGTCATTCCTTGCCAGAGGCCAGGGATCGAATTAAATCATGTTTCCTGGAAACTGTATAATTCTATAGATGTGTTTTCAAAATCGCATACATCTCAACAATGTCCTAAATCTGGAAAGTTGATGATGTTTTCTCACCAATATGACACTGCATGGATTAAGAAAGGAAAGAAAGCATGTAATTGAATTGATCTAGGGTTTGAAGGTATGGTGACAAGGCAAAACCACAAGGAGTTAATAACTAAGTCAGAAGTTGAAAGTTTTATCCAGTGAGCAAGGGGGTATAAGACTGTGGGATATGGATCAATGTGATCAGAAAAAAAAAAAAGAATACTGGGAATTAAACAGTCAGAACTAGACCGATACTGGAAATATGGCCATGGAAGAAGATTAGCCAAAGGTAGCAGCAATTCTAGTTCTTGGGTTTAGGCAGGTCAGAGCATTATCAGTGTCTGATTAGAACTGTGTTGTCTACTTAAATGCTGTTAACTGCCCAGAGCTCTGAGGACTTAAGAAATCTGTGAGCCAGTCCTGAAGTCTTCAGTGGACAAGGGGAATATTCCAGAAGCCAGTAGACACCAGCCTTGAGAAGGGACAGGGAATGATGTGGTTAGGTGGCACAGACTATGTGCAGCTGAGGTCTGAAGCAAAGCTGGAGGGCAGCCAGGAGCGGGGAGAGTTGCTGAACAGGTCCATGCATGGTGGGAGGCTGCTGAACCCTGGAGTTGGGAAAGCTCGAACAAGCGAGCTGGGAAAGGGCAGGTTTATTTAGTTAGGGACACACATTTGACCTCTGCCTTCTTTCATCCACGGGCCACTGAGCCGCTGTTTTCCAAGTTTGGGCTTCTCACCGTCCTCTACAGCAGAGTGGTCAATACTATAACCAACACACAAAGCCATCCGGGTGTCTGGCTTTCTCCTTGTTTGAAAATCAGCAGCCTGAATCGGCAAGCCTCACCTTCCCCGTAATGTCCTACAGCTGTGAATTCCCCAGTTAATTATATGTTGGGTAATGAGGACTTGGCTTTTATCTGTGCTAAATTTTAGTTTTAAGCTTTATTAATGGGCTTTCTTTTTGGCACTTGTGGGAAAGGAGCAGTGAAGAAGCCTATTAAATTTTCTCTAGGGTTTTTATATATCTTCCTTCCTTTTAAATGGAATAATAAAAATATGCTTCCTTTCTTTCCTGTAATCTTCTCTTCATCTGTTTTAATCCAGGCAAGGCTTTCACCATTTCTGAATCCAAGGTGTGACACTTAGCACGTCACCAGCTTCTTTGTGCCTCAATTTCCTTGTTTGTGAAGTGATGCTCCTAACGTGATTTCCCCCAGGTTTGTGGTGAGGTATTGCCGAGGTAACATTTGCAAAACAAGAATTGTGTGTAGCAACGGTGAAACTTTGTCAATTAGAAAAATAGTTTTTAAATTCTGATTTTCCTGTTCATTCTTCGATCATGCGATTTGCTGGGGAACGTGGTCACGGAAAACAGCGGCGTAGAGCGAGCAACTAGCCTTGTCCTCGGCTATGAACAAAATCCTTCTTTGTCGTGGAGCTTGTCATCGTGACTCTGCAGACTGGCCTATCTCTAGTGAAATCTTGCGAACAGATAAATCCTCAGTGTCAAGTTCGTTGGTTCCGCTGGCACTATCAGTGCAGCCACAGGTGAATATGCTGTCTCGCACTTGTTCCAGCCGATTAGGCGCATCAGTCAAGGTCCGGCTGGAGGGTGAAGGAGCTGCTTCCGTTTTGGTGTGTTTTGCCCATGCCACTCAGGGCTCAAAGCTGGGCCATTCAAGGGCCTTCGCTGTATGCACTTAATTGTCAACCCACTTCCTAACCAAACCTCTAACTCAATTAGCACTTATTTGACTGTCTAAATCTTTGGCTTGAAGCACCCTGCCAGTTTGGGTGGGAGCTTTTGGTATGAAAGACACCCTTTTCCTGGGAACTCAGCCCGGACAAACCAATTCATTTCACACTTCTTTCCAACCGCCTACCAATGGGAAGCAAATCTTGATTCCAGTTTACCTCTCGGAACTGCAGCCAGCAAGCTGGTAGATCCCATCAGCCCATCCCTGAAGTTACTTAGAATGACTTTGGCGTGACCCTTTCGCTTTGGATGATTGTTTCATTGAGCGACTTCCCTTGCCTGCTAGCAGATCCTTGGGGGAGAGCAAAGAGTTCTGAAGATGACATTTGTGTCCTTTAAAACGCTGTTTTATGACTTGAGCTTAAAGATGGTTGAGCCAACAAGTACAGTCTTTGGTTTTGTGCTAACGTTTTATGACTGGTGAATTCAGTGACCTTCTACTTTGGCTTTGATCTTAATTATTTTAAATATCATAGGGTCTGATTCACAAGGCAGTAACGGCAGGTCATTATTCCTGGCATGATTAGTCTAGGTTAGAAATTTGCTTAGACGCCTCCGGCACTATGCTCTAATACTTTCTGAAATGGAACACCTGTGTAACGGCTGCACAATCATTGGGTTAAATCAGTCTCTAATTTAATGAGCTCTGACTTCACATTTTTGTTGTGATCTGTAAGAGTTAAGTACATGGGCATAACTCTGAATGTAGCATGTAGTATGGTCTTAGGGAAGCTCAGCAAGTGTAACTCATTGTTGCTGATCTTTGAAAAAGGGCTGCCTAGATAAGCATCTAGGCATTGAAACATCAGTCTCTAAAAGGAACAAAGTAGAAATCCAATGTGATCTGTCTGTGCATAAACCCACTGCCCAAACATCAATAAGAAAAGCACAACGTCCTAATGATTGCTCTTCAGCAGTTCTGGCTGAAGCTGCGGTGAATCCACAGCCTCCAGCGTCAACCCCAAATGTCCAAAATTCGGCATGGCCCATCGCTTTTCATTGTTCTTCCAAGTTTTTTTTTTTTTTAATCTGGGCACCACTGGCACAACCCAGGAGCTTACCAGTGCAGAAGTTCAGGCTCAATCAAGCAAAATCTCCTTTTGAACAAACTGCAATGGGTTCTTAACTTACTTTCCTTAAGGTGATGTTGAACTATATCCTTCATGGTGGGTTTTGGAGCAAATTTCCTAGAGAAGTCAAATCAAACAGCATACACGACAACTGACAGAATGTGTATTTCTGTTAGGACATTCTGACTCCAATCCTCTCTCCTCAGGCTACCCTGCCATTTTCCTGCAAGCCCCATCACCTCTGTCTGGAGTAGCTAGTTCCCGGAACCTGCCGAATAGTCTTCCTAATTCTCTCGGACCTCTTGGCAAAGGCACCACCAGATCATTTCCTGTTCTCCACACATCTGAGCAATCCCATCAGCCTTAAAGTAGACTCATCTCTCCCCGCTCAAACTCTTCCATTGGCCCCTTATGCCACTCAAAGAAAAGGCAGAAATAGTCTGTAAACAATATCCCAGTGCTTAAAGCCGGGAAGGATTCTCAGCATCATGGGAATTTTCTCTGTTGTTTGTGGAACTGGGTGTCAACCAGGCATCCGCCTCCTGAGTCCCATTTGAATACAGTTATCTTTCATTTCCCCAGTGCTTTGAAACCACTAGAGGTGACGTCACAGAGCTTACTCCCCTGAAGAAAGGAATGGATTATTATTGGCTTCGCTTCTTGTTTGTAGCTCCAGGAAGTCAGACTTATGGAACGGAAGTGGAGAGGGAGTTAGTAAATCATTGTGCAAGAGGCGAGGGGCAGAATCTTTTCTGCTGGAATCACTGCTTGGGGACACTTGGTGTTATGCTGATATAATTGTTCTTCTTGCTCTGTCCTCTTGCTACCCTGTCTCCTTCCTCTTTGCTATATAATATTTCTGTTTATCACATTTTCTGTCTACTCTCACTTTCATTCATCAAACTGGAACTTGTGATATGAGTCAGCAAGCTCCAAAGCAACTGTGCCACTTGGAACAGAGCTGAGTAGTTCCTGGCAAGACTTCCTCCACTGCACATCCCTGAGCAGAGTAAACAACTGTCCTAAGCTCTTACATTTTGGGTGGTGGGTCATGCAGGAAAAAAATAATCATTTGTTTTGGATTTGACTGAATATGTTGAAAAACACCGAAAGATCAAGTATTGTAGCTTACTTATTTTAAGATGAGGATTATGCAGAAAATGTAGCTACTGCCTTATCTTTCTGGAACATGTATTTTGCCACAGGGCCCATATTTTGAATACAAACTTCCTGGAGCATTGCTTATGATTGATTTAATTGTCAGATAACTTACTATATGAGTAAATATTAGCACTGCAGCTCTTACCCTTATTTCAGATTTCTAGAAGCAGTGATGGAAGACCCTTGAGAGGCTTCATACCAGAAATGGCAAGCTTGGTAACAGATATCATCTAGGCAGCTTTGGCTTTGTCAAGTTTCTCTTGTAGGACTTTTCATAAAAGGCAGGGAATCTCCCGTGGATATGTGACTGACACTGGCAGAGATGAATTGCTTTCCGGGACTCTAACTTTCAAAGAACTTGGAGAACAGTCGAATTTAGAGAAGTGGGGTTATTTTAAGAATCATCCTGACTTAGTAGTGCAAAGATCCCACCTGGGAAGCATGGGTCCAGCACTAGGAACTTTTAGTGGAAGCACTATACAATGCCAGGCACCTGCCGGCCAAGTACATATACGTAGACTTAAAGTTCTGGCTTGTGTCTGTTAGGATGGGCAACTTGGTCCAGAGCAGCACCACCATCTCAGAGAGCTGAATCAGCAGCCACAGAGAAAGAATAGTTTTCCAATGGTAGGGAGGTGGGACTAAAATGTGAATTATGGGTTTTGGTTTACTAATTGCATAGTAGTTTTTCAGAACAGTATTTCTGGATTCTAAAAAGTAAGATGGAGGCACATATTGTTCCATAATTTGGTTGGTTATTTACTAAGAGGTGAGTGTTTTTAAAAAAAAAATGATTGATAGTTGCAACATAAACCCTCAATTTCCAATATCAACATGATTTGCATATTTGAAAGACTCATCTTAACTGTATAGATCCTCAGAACTTGAACTAGAGATGACCTGATTTGGGTCAATGGGCCCTTCTGCTAGTGTGGTCATGGAGGTAACAGGGTAGAGGTGTGGAGGACAGGAGGCAGGAGAGCTGCGGAATTATCCAGCAATTCTTGCATTGTGGACACCAGGAAGTGCTGGAACGTCCTTAAGAACAATTTGGGCACGCAGATTAGTCCTAACGCAGCACGACACTTACACATGGAAAAACATCATGTAGTTATTTTATTCCCTGTTGTATCTTTAGGAATGAAGGTGATGCATGACATGTAGGAAATATTCAAATACGTTTGTGTAAGACACCCAAATCCCATGGGTCCTCGAGCACATCTCTGGAATAAATCCAGACTTAGTTTTCAGTCTTCATTACCTACCATAGTCTCTGTTGCCTTTTCACAATTCCTTAAGGTTTTTCAGTGTTTGGAAAAAGGCCAGAAGCCACTGGCTGAGAAATTCTCACCGTTACTAGTGAAGAATATATTCCTTGTACCATCTCCTAATTAATTTCATCTTTTGAGTGCAGTGGTTTGAGGATATGCATTGTAAAGCACAAAGAAATAAAATTTTCCCAATATCTGGGTTTGCCCATAGTCTCTTTTAGTTTATGCTTAACGCAATCTCGGTGAGACTCAGTTATGATCAGTTTGAGTCCTTGGCCTTGTATTGTGACAACGTCCTTCTCTTGTTTCAAACGCCCAAACCATGGAGACCTTCGCACTATGCTGCTTAAAGAAAGAAAAACACAAGCTGTTCACCAGAAAGACCCATAGATAAGACCACGATGCAGCTTTCAGGGAGTGAGTAAACTTGACTCTGCTCCAATGTGCAGGTGGTTGACCTCAGGGACTTCAACTTTCTCAGTTGGATCCCTTGTGGAACCTGGGAGATGGAGTTCCTCCCTGCTGTGGTGAGTTACAGTTTTAAACACATGCTCCCCACCCCTCCCCCCCGGACAGAGAGTAAGGTGCTAAAGTGACGATGGGAGTCACACAGTGCAGGCTGGCTTGTGTGCTACGTATGTTTCTGGTATTTACAAATTCTCTTCCTCAAGGACATGGGACCAAGGGGCCATTTATCAAAGCTTTTTTTCTTTTCTCCGGTTGAGAAAGGTTCCAAAGGGTGAGGATTGCTTTGTGCTTTATGCATATTTCCTCTGAAAACCTAAGATTTTAGTTGCAGCATTTCTATGTTCAGAGGATCTTCATGCACTGAAGCTCGATTGCCTGCAAGGTGAAGAGAAAGGTTCCCTGGTAACCGGCTCCTCCTGGTCGCCCATTTGATTGTTCTGAGTTCGTTCCTATTTCCTGGGGTCACATCTCCAACAATCCGTGCCCAAGTCCTATGCCCAGGCTTAATTTTCTGGAGAATCTAAATTGATAATATTTGCATATAGCAGGGTCTAGAAAATATGGCCACTTTAACAAGAAACTTTTATATGAACCATAGAACAGTGCTTTTCTGGCTATGCTTAAAGGGGGAAAAAACCCTGATTTATAGAACTGGCCAATTTCTACAATGTATATATTCTTATCATGGTTATTGTCAATTACCACTAGGATACCATTAAGTTCTGAGTGGGATTTGATGTAAACTCGTTGTAACACAGCTATTCTAGAACCTAAATCCATAAACATCAAGAAACATGAGTGCCATTCACATTCACTTTTCTGTTAAGGATTCTGTCACATTGTCCTGCATAGTTATTTTATGTTAATATTTATTTATTTAACACTTGTATAAGTATGTATTATTATATAAGATAGGATAGATTTATCTAATATGTATATACATAGATATTTATTTATTTAAAAAAGTTAAGAATAAAAATAATGTTGATGCAGTAGCTAAGCCATTAGTTGTGATGCTCAAGTGTCGCAAGTCCTTTGCACTGTCAATTTCAACTTCCTCTCCTGTGTCACCTTGGTAGCAACCAGGGAGACTTAAGTGGTTGGGTCTCTGCTAATTGTATTCCAGACTCCTGGCTGTGACATGACCCATTTCTGGCTATTGCAAGCATCTGAGGAGTGAAACAACACATTGATATCTCTCTCTCTATGTCTGCCTTCCAAATAAATAGAAGTACTCAGTTCAGAAAGGAAATGAAATGATTGTTTAAAAAGCAGAGTGAAGATACCTACATTCACACGTTAAGTCATTGAGACTTTCAAGTGTCTTTGTCTAGTCGTGTTCTATCAAAAGCACTTGCCCTCTCCCCAAAGGGTAACGATTGGTGCCCTCGCACTGGCGGAGTGTAGTCAAAGAACTGTTTCCAAAGGGATGGGAAAGGTACAGAGAAGCAAAATGGTGCAAAATACCAACGCATCTGTTACTAATCCAGGGCCTGATGAAGTGTGAGGAAGAGAAAGATACAGTTATCAGGCTGCATATCGATGGGACCAGCTGATAGCAGTTTGCAAAGGCTTCAGTCACCCAGTTACTCACCAAGGGGCTGCTGGGAAGAAGCAGCCTGGCAGAATTCTTTTGCTTCTTTCCAGCCTCCGACTCAGGCAACCCATTGGCAAGGTCCCTCTTCCCTTGAGAAGGGTGCTGTCTGGTTCTTGCAGGACATGCGTAGTCATTGGAGTCTCAGGATTCACTACGTTGGCATAAGAATGCTTTTTCACAAAATGGACTGGCTGGGGCTGTAATGAAATAATTTCCACTAACGGGGGGTGCGGGTCGCACTCCGAAATAATGAAGACATTGGGCAGTTAGGAATGATCGTGGGAAGTGGAGTCCAGGGCAATGCCAATCTGATTGCTGGGCAAGCTGTGCTTTTGCTAATGAAAGTACCACAATGGAAGTTGGAAGAGCCGGTTCATCTTGCAGAAAGTGGAAAGTTACGAGGCAAGTATGCCAGGGAACATTCTGAAGGAAATCCAAGGAAAGGTGTCTAGACAATATTAAGGAGTGGTTGCACAACACCGTCAGCTGGTGACACAAAAAACTATCTGTAAAGTTAGTGGCTCAACGTGGTTACCATAGATACTCCTGGAATGGAACAATAGGTTTTCTAGCAATACTTTCTTTCCACCGTATTAAAAGGTTTGAAAGAAATCTCCCTGATTTTATTTTTAAGTCTTGACTATCCTTGTGAAAAGCCCTAGGTTTTAGAATATGAGCTTAGGACCAGCATTCTACCTGACCTAGATTTTGACCTCATTTTCCTTGTTTGATCATTGGTTAACAGGTATAGAGAAACCACCACATCACGAACTTGAGTTTTGAACTTCAGCATTGCTTCCCATTATTGGCAATTTGGGGATAGCTTTAGATGGAGGCATGGTTGTTTGAAGCAAGACTTTTTGGAAAGACGTTCAAACGAAGGAGCTATTGCCCGTGATCATGAAATCACTGAATTCATGACAGCTGCAACTTCTACTCAAACTTCAGGCTGTGTTACTTACAGTGTTTAGTTGACCCTGCAGCTTGAGTTCTATGTCCAGCTGGCCACACTGTACAGTCCCTCCCCCCATGCACATGGGGTCACAACTCCAGCAGGACATATTCCTGGGACGCATTGAGAGTCTGGTAAAAACTCATTTTGATCACAAAGGAGTAAAGGGAAGATGCGATGGGCTTAACAAATACAACAGAGTTGATTAGGATGTTTTTTCACTCCCAATAAGCGAAGTCTAGTTGAAACTCTTTTGGACAATATAGGCTTGCGTTCTGAAGTTCATCATCTTCAAGCTTGGTCTGTTTGGGACTCTACCTCCTCTTCTTGGTTATTCTCTTACTTCAGTCCTGTGTTGTGTATCGTTTTTGTAGTCCTGGTGCCAAAGAGCCTCTGCCACACCCAATCCACACTGTATCCCCCAGAGAATAACAGACTTTGTTTTACAGTCCTCAGGGCTTTCCCAGGGGTCACTTTGATTTCATCAGCTCAAGCTACACATCCTGGAGGCCATCCCACAGTCAAAAACTCTTACTTTTTTTTAATTCAAATCTGTGCCTTCGGACACTGCCATGGCAAGGAAGGCAGGTTGTGGAGAGCAGAGAGAACACCCAGGTACAAGTGGAGGTACAAGAGAGCGCCCCTGGGAGACTGATGGTAAGGAGGTGAACCTAACTCTGCAACCAGTTTAGGTGACACCAAACTGAATTTTGGCCTTTAAAACTGAGATAAGTACTAATAAACAAAAACCCTTCGTGTCATCTCCTACCAAGCCATTTCTTGAGTTGATTTTTCTGAGTCTCATTTTCATTGTAAGATATAATTAATCATTACTGTTGTGCAGGCTTTTTATTAATGATGGATGAAGATTATTCCTCTGAATTTCCTACTGTTAGACACGGTATAAAATACACACAAAAAATAAAGTATGAGTGATTAAATTCTAATTTATTGATACTATCTTTAGTGGATTTGAGGTACTTCCAAGAAGCAGGTAGAGAATTACTATTTAAATGAATAGCAATGTTTTTTATGGGGCTGGCATTGTGACATGGTTGTTTAAGCTGAGGCCTGCAATGCCAGTATCCCACATGGGCACCAGTTCATGTCCCAGTTGCTCCACTTCCCATCCGGATCCCTGCTAACGTGCCTGGGAAAGCAGTGGAGGATGGCTCAGGGCCTTTGGCCACTCCACTCTTGTGGGAGATACAGATGAAGCGCTGGCTCCTGGCTTTGGCCTGGCCCCGTCCTGGCAATTGCAGCCATTTGGTGAGTGCATCAACAGATCAAAAGATCTTTCTTTTTCTATTTCTCCACTCCCATTTCTGTAATTTTTGCCTTTGAGATAAATACAATAAATATTTAAAACATATCTTTTAAATCTTTAATATTATATAACACGATTAGTGCTCACCCATAATAACTTGTTTCTTTTCTACTTTAAGTAATTTCAGATCGCTAATGTCAAGAAGATTATTCTCCTGACAAGTTAATAATAGTGGCTTACAATGTTTGTTTTATTATATTTCTGTATACAATTGGCCATTGCAAAAGGCCTATGAATACTGATTTGGAGATGCAGGTAGTTTACTGCTATTATTTGTTAATAGTTTTTAATAAGAGGTTACCCCTTCACGAGTAGTCACTTACTTGCAAGGCAGCACAGTTTCCTGCTTCTGATATCCTACATCTAATATGCTGCTAATGATCCAACTTTGGAGAGAGCGATGCATGGATTGGGGCAGTGAACTCAGTTCTTGTTAGCACCTTTCTCGCGCGTGCTTTCAGTCATCTCTGTTCTCAGCAATGCTTTTACAGACGCAGGAGGTCACGGGCCATGGAGGAAAGGCCCTGCTTCATAGCAACATGGGACGCTTTCGTATTTTGAATTGCCCGTTCCAAAAAGTAATACTTGGACACGGCACAGTAGCCTAGTGGCTAAAGTCCTCGCCTTAAACGTGCCCGGGATCCTGTATGGGCACCAGTTCTAATCCTGTAGCTCCACTTCCCATCCAGCTCCCTGCCTGTGGCCTGGGAAAGCAGTCTCGAGGACGGCCCAACGCTTTGGGACCCTGCACCCACATGGGAGACCCGAAAGAAGCTCCTGGCTCCGAATCAGCACAGCATTGGCTGTTGCGCTCACTTGGGGAGTGAACCATCAGATGGAAGGTCTTCCTCTCTGTCTCTCCTCCTCTCTACATATTTGATTTTGCAATAAAAATAAATAAACCTTAAAAAAAGATTTAAAACATTAAATAAGAAGTAATATTTTCCACACAATACAGTTCACAATACATGTTCATATTAATACTTGATTATTCATCTCGAATTGTTCTATTCTTTAATTCTTGTGGCATTTTTTTTCTTTAGTTTCAGCTGTTCTGTTGAGTAAAAAGCCTTTTTAATGATCAATGGTTAATTTCAGTACTACAATCAATGTGATTTTCCCTCTAATATCTCCCAAGCATGTGTCTCATGATTTCCTTTATTCGTATCCAAATTAGAGCCATTGTAATACATCCTAAAATATGTAAACTTTTGCTTTAGTCTCAAGAACAGCAACAATTATTTGTTCAATTAAATAAAGGAGAAATTCATATGATCATTTGAAAACTATTTGTTTTCATTTATTTTTTAAACATTTATTTATTTTAATTGAAAATCAGAGTTACAGAGGGAGAGGAAGAGACACACACACAGACAAGGAGAGATCTTCCTCTGTTGATTCACTCCTCAAATGGCCACAGCAGCTGGAACTGCACCAGTCCAAAGCCAGGAGTCGAAAGCCTCATCTAAGTGTCCCATTAAGATGCCAAGACCCAGGGACTGGAGCCGGGATGCTGGCACCAGAAATGAAAGCTTACTTTCCTATATCCCAACAGTGGACCCATTTGTTCTCAATATATGTAAAAGGAGGAGAGGAGAAAGACACACACACACACACACACACACACACACACACACACACACGCACAGGGATTGAGAGTAAAAGATTCACTATCTTCTAGTTCACTCGCCTAATGTCTGTAACAGTTATGGCCAGCCCAAACCAAATCCAGCAGCCAGGAATCCAATTCCACTCAGACGCAGGGTTCCATTTACATGAGCTGTCACCTGCTGTCTCCCAGAGTGTGTGTTAGCAGGAAGCTGGATTCAGAAATGGAGCCAGGATTCAAACCCCACCAATACAGGTTGTGGTCAGTCCCAGCATAATCTTAACCACTGTGCTAAAAGCTTGTCTGTCTTTCATAGGCTTCTTAAAAGTATTGAATGTGCTATACTAGATTTGAAATAGGAGACAGAGATTGTGTTAGATAAATAGAAACTTTCACTAAATTTTGGAGGTTAAGTAAATAAATGATCAGCAATACCAATAATTTTTATTGTAACCTTTAGATACTGACATGTACAAGTAAACAGGTTGCATTTTCAAGTAATCCTTCTCTGTGTGGAAATTATTTCTTGGCATCTTTATGTAAAAATCACTCTGGGATTGATGGACACACACACACACACACCATAGATTGTCCTTTTTGGTTATCTGGCATTTAGGCTACAGGATTAAATGAGTTGTTTTTTGTTAGGGTTTATTGACAATGACAAGACATATAGGGTCTTTGGTATTGGAAATTTTTGAAAAGCTCTTTTTCAAGAACTTATTTTAGAGTGACTTGTGTCTCATGAAACATCAAAGGTTAATTCTAAGTTGAAACCAAACGAAGATAAAACAATTGAGTTCATTGAAATGGGAGCTTCAGACCACAAAAAGCTTTCTCTGAATCCAACCACATTATGAACTCTAAATTATCTGTAAGCAGAAATGAGGGTATATCAGAAAGACACTGTTGGATAAGATCTTCTAAAGTTGTGAAAATCATTCCAAATGTGTCTTTGACTATGCTGCATTTCCCAATTTCTTTCCGTGTAAATGGAGCAAAATATATGGGTGAGAAACTAAATACACACAGTAATTAGAATTTAAATTTGTCTTTCAATAAATACAAGTAAAATGATTGCAAAACCAAGCGATGGAACAACATCCTCCAGAAAAATCTTAACACAAAGTATCAACCTTGGGCATGATATCAGAAAAATAAATTAAGGTCAAACTTATTAATAGGCAAGAAAGAGAAACAGTAGGTAATGGAACAGCCCAAAGTCTACTACTCAGGATCATGTAAGGAAGGAACATTAAATATATGTAACTAGAAGAGAAGTTCACAAGTTTGTAAATCATAAAGGGATTATCCACACACATCTCTCAGAAACTGACAAACTTAGCAAACAAGATACTATTATGAATACCAGTAATATTTTTTTAAGACTTATTTATTCTTATTAGAAAGTCAGATACAAAGAGAGAAAGAGATACAGAGAGGAAGATCTTTCATTCGCTGATTCACTCCCCAAGTGGCCTCAACAGCCAGAGCTGAGCCAATCTGAAACCAGGAGCTAATAACTTCTTCCAGGTCTCTCATGTGGGTTTAGGGACCCAAGGCTTTGGGCCATCCTCAACTGCTTTCTGAGGCCACAGGTAGGAAACTGGGTGGGAAGTGAAGCAGCCAGGACACATACTGGTGCCCACATGGGATCCTGGTGTTTGCAAGGCGAGGATTTAGCCACTAGGCTATTGCTCCAGGCCTGAATACCATGAAGATTTTATGGTAAACATTAAAAAGCTTTCTCCTAACTTTACTCTCCAATTGGCGTAGCTTCACTAAGACTCTTTTTCTTTAAAACAACTTTTTGAAGCATGTTTAGTAATATATTGATTTCAATCATATTGTTGGATGTATTTTGACACATGTATGCTTTAGACACCTAAGATAATCAATATATTAGAGTATTTCATGACCAGAGTTCTTAAGGACCACTTCCATTCAATCTATTACAGCCACACTGTTAGTAACTTTATTTTGGTTACTATTACTAAAAAATTATTTTTTTTTTGCTCTTTGAATTTTACATGAATGCAGTTACACGTGTACTCTTTTTGCAGTCTAGGCCTTTATATGAACTTTCTGAGTCATTGGTATTGTACATATAAAGATAATTTATTCTTTCTATGGCTGAGTGGTGGGTGTGGATATATCACAATTTGTGTATTCCTTCACTTATTGATTCACATTTGTATTATTTCAAGGACTTGAGTACTATGAATAGTGTCTAAGAACATGTGAACACAGCTCTTCCATAAAAATACAATTTCATTTATTCGAAGTGTCTAGGAGGTGAATTGCTGGATAACATACATATAGCATCAACATTGTAAGAAGTCACCCAACTGTTTTTCAAAGTGACTGTGTTGTTACATTCCAGCCAGCAATATGTCGAATTTCCAGGGAGCCTACATTCTTGCCAACACTTGTTTTAATCATTACAGTGGGTGTGAAGTGGTATCTCATTATAGTTCTAATTTGTATTTTCCTGATGCCAAATTATTTTGATGATTTTTCCCCTATGTTTACTCAGTCAGGAGCTGTATCAAAAGACTCAAATGTCTCACCCCTTACAATAATAGACTGTGTTTCTTTGTATTAGGAGGTCACATGAGGTTTTTCCATAGTCTGGGTATGTCAGAATGGTCCCCAAAGCTCTTCAGGTCCTAACCTCTGAAACCTGTGTATACACTGCATTTTAAGTTCAAAGGGATATCACAGATGTAATTAACACGAGGGAACTTTTCTTCGAATCTAATCTAGTTACACATGACCTAAAAAGTAGATAACTTCTTCTGGTTGCAGAGGCAGAAAAATAACCAGATTCATAAAGCTTGAGAAGGGACCAGTACACCATTCCTGGTTGAGTGACTGGGGAAGCAGTGGGACAAAGAATGTGGGCAGCCTTTCGGAGTGGAGCAGAAAGAGGCTCCTGGCCAATGGCCAGCAAAGAAATGAGGGCTTCATCCCTATGGTCTTGCGGAACGGAGTGAGTTCCTGCCAACAACCAGAGCGAGCTTGCAAGTGGATTTCCCCCTGGAGCTTCCAGATAACAGCTCAGAATCTCCCACACCTCCATTTTTGGCCTTGAGAGAAAGAGTGGAGGAACCAGGCCAGCCCACCTGGCCTTCCTCTATCTATAAATGTAGGGGATAATGCATGCGTATTGCTTGAAGTCACTAAGTTAGTGATAAATTGTTAGAGCAGCAATAGAAAGCTGACCAGAATCCCCTGTCAAATAAATGCATTGTGGATGTTTCCTCCCAATGTTTGTTTCAGCGTTTTATTTGTATCGTGATATCTTCTGACAGTAGCAATCTTAAAGTCACAGAAGCCTCATTTATCCCGTTTGATCTCTTAATTCTAGTCTCCTTGTCCAGGAGATGCTGGACTTTTTCAAGGTTTTCAAACGTTGGCATGCAGTTCTCAGAATGGTTCAAGAACAAAGGGTATCAGGCTAGTATCTTGGCACCACATTTTTGGTCGCAGTAGTGCGTAAGTGCTAATACGCCGTTAGCAGGGACCTCCCATCCCTCTTGTCCTCCCCCATGGTAGAATTGACAGAAAGGCCTTCCACAAAGGTGATAAAGTCTTTGGAGACACTGCACTTGGGAGAGGAATGGGTGGGGTTCTCTAGGAACCCTTGTCAGTCCTTGAGAAAGCGAAGGGGGTCACAAAGTGGGGCCTTCACCTGCACGTGCGATCGTTGCCCTTCCCAGTTCACTGCTGTTGTAGCCCAGCCAAGGTGGTCAGAAGCCAGACTGATAAAGCTGCCTGTCTTTAGACTTTTTACCACATCCACAGAGTGTAAGCTAAATGAACTTGTAATGATGCAAAATGTACCAATACATCTGAGATAATAAATATCAAACTTAAATTTTTGAAACAAGTTATCCTAATGCACATAAATATTGCATATTATTTTATAATGCAGACTTAGTCCATTATTATTTTTTTTAAAGACTTATTTATTTTATTGGAAAGGAAGATTTACAAAGTAGAGTCAGAGAGACAGCTTCTGTCTGTCCGTTGGTTCACTCCCCAAGTGGCCACAATGGTTGAAGTGGAGCCGATCTGAAACCAGGAGCCGGGAGCTTCTTCTGGGTCTCCCACATGGGCGCAGGGTCCCAAGGCTTTGGGCCATCCTCTACTGCTTTCCCAGGCTGGAAGCATGGAGCTAGAAGGGAGGTGGAGCAACTGGGTCACAAACTGGCACCCATACGGGATGTTGGCATGTGCAAAGTGAGGATTTAGCTACTTGAGCCATCATGGCATTTTTCTCAAACCATTTCCTTTTTTTCTGATACTTTGATTGTTTAAATTCTCATAGAAGGTAAAATGTAGCAGGTACTCTACTAGTACACTATATCCTTGTAAGGTAGATTACTCACTAAATGTTCATGTATGCGTTTAGTATACTGATTAAGATCCCACATGAGATGCAAATTTTCTGTGGCTGGAGTGCCTGGTGACATGCTCGAATCCCACTTTCAATCCCAGATCCTGCTAATGCACACCCTGAGAGGCAGCAGGTCATGATTCACGTGCTTGGGCACCTGCTGCCTGTGTGGCATACCCAAACTGATGCTCTGACTCCTGGCTTCCACTGGCCCAACCCTGGCTCTTGTGAACATTTAGACAGTGAAGTAGCATCTGGGAAATTTCTGTTTGTTTCTCACTTGGCCACTCTGTCACTCCCAACCTCCCTAAATAAATAAATAAAGATCCAGAAAGAGAAAATGATGATGCAGCCTGGAACCCAAAGGAAGACAGAGGCACCGTGAGCATCACGGAAATCTATCATTTAGAATGTTGCCATTTTCCTGCTCTGACATATTTTGGGATGTTGATTTGCATCTATGAAATGTTCTTCCAAAGAGAACATCATCAGCTTTTGGTTTTCAAATAGTTTGATTCTGATACAAAAAAAAAAAAAATGCAGGCCAAGATATTTCTGCTTAAATGTTTAGGATAAAATGTTATACAAAAAAAAAAAAATGAAGAAGACATTAGCATGGTTTTGAAATATATGTATCCCAATTTAGGTAAGAAAATAGTATGTAGTAGAGAAATTCATTGGTCCTTTGACACTCGGTCTAAAATAACATCATAAATGTGAAGTAGATGGATGCCATTTGTGTGCAATATTTCAACTGGGAATGCATAACTTGAAGCTAAATCATACAGTCCCCAAGTAAGGGACATACAATGGGAACAAAGAGCAAATTTACAAAGATGTCCGTGTCCTAGAAGACGAAGGCTAAGCAGACTACTGGGAACTGAGAACATTTGCAACCATCTCACGTGGGTGTGAGAGCCAGTTCTGCATATCTCCTTCCAGCTGTGCACTCCGTGGTGGAATTGTGGTAGAGCTAAACAGGTTACCGTGTTAGTATTTACAGTCACAGAAATGACAACCACTACAAATTGGATGATTTATCTACTAGAGCTGTGGTGATTGTTAACCACTGGCCAGAACACAACTGGAGACAAGCTATGAATACTAGAAGCTTGCAAAATCGCTTTTTTGTCCAGATAGTGTATTAAAATTTAAACTAATTTTGGATAACTCTCTACTGGAAACTTTTACAGAAAGGTGCTTTATTGGGCTAAAAAAAAGCCATTATTTAATTGAAAAACTTATAATAGTATTTTCCTGTGGGGTATTTAAAATTGCAGTCATTTTTGAAAAAATGTTGTTACAGAGATTCCAGACAAGCTGGACATTATGAGGACTGCTTTCACTACTGATTCGTATAAGAACATCTTATGCTTAATGAAGGTATAATGTGTATTTTATACATAACTAAATATGGCATGGGGTTGTAGACTCGATCTTGTTCCAGAGTGAAAAAATAACACTTTAAAGGATGTTAGTAGGTCAAGCAGCTCACCTGGCTCGTAGGGGGTAGAGGAGGAAGGACCGTATCAATGTCAAATTTGCTGTGGTTGATAATCAACTGTGGTTATATCAGAGAACAGTCGATGTTTAAGAAACACACACTGGAGTGTTCAATAATAAAACGACACCATTAGAGCAGCTCACACACTCACATGCTTTAAGAAAAATATGTATGCACACAAATGAGACAATGATAAAGCAACTAGACTTAAGAATGCCCACAACATGCAACTTGTCACTCCTGCAAATTTTCTCTGAGTTTAAATGTGCTTTAAGCTGGAAGTCAAGAAAGCTCTTTAGTTTAAAGCCAGTCTTTTATGGGTAATAAGGTTTAAAATCAGAAGATCTCTATCTTCATTTTCTTCCATGATGTACAGAAACAGAACACTGGTCCCGCAAGTCAGCTATGGGAAAGAACAGGACCTGTCACCCAGACATTTCACCTGTTTCGGTGAATTCCATGTTTTGGCTGCTTAAGAATTGGTGAGCTGTGTTGCAGTTTTTGTGAATCTGTGGCCCCCAGGATCAAAGATGGCTCAAAGTCCCACCTGCATTGAGCAAACACTGCTACATGAAACCCAATCTACTGTAATTTCTTCCCTTGGAATCTTTATGAAAAAGTAGCAAGCAAAATGCATAGATAATTATTGTTTATACCCAAAGGACCAACTTTACCCCTTTCATTGGGGTTGAAGGAGATGGTAATGAGCTCCTTTTGTGGCCCTGCCACTCACCAGAAGACAACCTTTTCAAGCTGACCACATCTAGTTGACTTATTCCTTCCCAAGCAGTGGGTGAGCAGGGCTGTCTGCTAAATTTTATTTTGTTATTATTTTTGGTAAAATACTGTGTACAAGTGTTTGAAGAAATCAAAGTATAAGATGAGAACTAAGAATTAAATTCACCCTCTGCCCTTGCAGATTCATGGACTCTATTAATTGTTTCTTGCCTACGTTGGGAAAAGACAAGATATATATGTGTATACATATGTAATTATACACCCATATGAATGTTCTTCAGAAAAAATACAAATAATACCCACTTTGCACGACAACTTACATTTTTAATTTTTAAAAAATGTTCTGGGCTCGGCACAGTGGTCTAGAGGCTAAAAGTCTGCCTTACATGTGCTGAAGTCCCATATGGGCACTGGTTCGTGTCCCGGTGACCTCACGTCCCATCTAACTCCCTGCCTGTGGCCTGGCAAAGCAATCGAGGATGGCCCAAAGCCTTGGGTCCCTGCACTCACATGGTGCAGGAACTCCTGGCTCCTGGCTTTGAATTGACTCAGCTCTGGCTGATGCAGCCACTTAGGGAGTGAACAGTGGACAGAAGATCTTTTTCTTTGTCTCTCCTCTCTGTATATCTGACTTTCCAATGAAAATAAATAAATCATAAAAAAGTTCTACAATTATTTAAAATAATTTAAAATGTTTAAATTATTTTAAGAATATGCATTATGTTAGAGGCTTATTGGCTCTAGTAAATGAAAAATCTAACAGATGAAAAGCAAAGACCACAGTTAAGTAGGATCAAATAAAAAGATGCCCAACTTCAAGCATATCATTTAAAAATAATTATTCATACTAACCTAGCATATAATTCCTATCAATTTTAGTTCCATTTTTTCATGAATGTTTTAAAGTTTCTTCTTCAATCTAGAATATCAGCTTACTAGGTTGGAAGTTAACATTTGGGTGGTTTGATGTCATTCTTCAGGAAATATTGAAATCAGTGCATTTAAGGGATTTTCAAAAAGTCATGGGAAACACATACTATGAAAAAAATATGCATGAATTTGCAAGTGGTTTGCACCCCAAAAAAATCTGTTTTTAAAATTCTAATTCTCACTAACTTTAAAAGTTTTGCTCCATTTCTGGGCCAGTTTTGTGGATGGTCCTTATACATAAATACAGAAATCCGTCTCATAGTCTCATTTCACTGGCCCTGAAGTGGTTTTGGAATTACTGGTATTATTCATAATGTTGAAATGAATGCATGAATGTGTATATCTGAATTACTGCTGTTATCCACAATGTTAAAATGAACACACTAATGTGTATAACTTGGAATGCTTTTGTAATTTTACCAATAGGATAAATTCTTTGCAGGAACATTTCTAGAGTAAGAATACACATTTTTATTCTCAATTTTGCCAATCTGTCTTCCAGAAAAACATTTGTAGGGACCCTAGTTAGGCAAAGCTTTACCTCAACACTATTAACAACTCAGGCACTTTAAGTTTTACTAATATAATATTTCAGTTAATTTATAAATATTTTATTGTTTGTATGGCTATATTTAAGAGAGCTGACTTTCACCATGGTTTTATAAGCTCTTTTCTTTTTTTATTCCATTTTTTTTTTTTTTTGCAAGGTAACTTCTTTAATCTTCCAAAGGTCACTTTTAAAATTTTTCTCATTGACTTGTGGATACAATAAGTAAGTTCAATTAGTTTTGTCTTATATTTTATTTTGAGAGAGCGCAAGTGAGCACTTCCATGTGCTGGTTGACTTCCCAAATGCTTATAATGGCTTGGGACTGTACCAAGCCAGAGCCAGGGACCAGACACTTAATCCAGGTCTCCTGTGTTAGTGGCACAAATCCGATCCCTTGAGTAACATCAGCGCCTCCCAAGTTGAGCATTAACAGATGGCTGGACTGCACAAGTGGAGGCAGGGATTAAACTCAGACACGCCAGTATGGGATGGAAGTGGCTTCACCAATTTCTCAATGCCAAGGTCAAACACCTGCCCCAGTTATAAGTTCTGAATGCGAATGAAAGTGAGAAGAAAATTAAAGGGGCCAGGTCAGCCCACCCCAAATTTGATTTAAAACGGTATAGCTAACTTTAACAGCAGCATGACTAGGTTCGTCAAAGCTTGCTGAGCTTTTTTTCTCCAACTTCTTGCTTTCTTTCTGCTTCCTCAGCAACAGCCTAAGCCTTCGTTCAGTTTTTTAAAAGCTGATATTCATAGCAGGACGATAGCCAAGGCTTGATTTGTGTTCTGGTGTAAGGCAAAGTTTTTTGAAAGCTGGGCTTCCCTCAACATTCCAGACTTGCAGATATGAAACCAAGTTTTCACTGGAAGTTGGAGATAAAAGTGACTTGGAATTGCAGCTTTCCAAAAGAGGGTAGATCCCTTTCTTAATTTAGGCCCCCATCTGAAGTATGGGTCAGGTACTCGTTCCGCATAAAGCCAAAAACAGAGCCTGCAGGCAACAGTACCTTCCCCGGGACATGTTTTGGTTGCTGTTTTTTTGAGTTTTCTGTTTGTTTGCTGGTTTGCTTTTCTAGGAGCTCATTGGCCCTGGGCAGCCGAACTTTCATTTAAGGAAAGGTTTGTGGGCGTCTGTGGCCTCTGTGCCACATGCCTCTGCACTACGTCTGTGACTTGCAAAAACAACCTTGTGGGATGCTAATTCAGTCTTTGGTTTCTTTTTCGTATCAAATACTGCCAAGTTGGCTTTCGATGTGTGCCAGATGCGCGATGGTTTTATGATGTGATACCGTTAGGAAGTCTGGGTAGAGTATAACGGGATGTGAGTTTCTGCTGCTGGAAGCTTTCCTGTCGCTGACGGCTGCAGCACAAGGTTGGAGGCCGGCAGCTTTGCTGGGCACGTTGGCTGGCAGTGCCCGGCAGAGGATGGTCATCAAATCCTTCATATATTCTGTCCTCTCTAATGGCTGGATTTCTGAGTCTGTTAAGAACTTCCAGTGTGCCTGCATGTGTGGGTGGAGTAGGATTCAGGGGCAGAATAATGTAATTTGGCGTGCCCTGTCAAAGGCTTATCACAAAGAACCTGGCTAGGTGCCTTCGCATGGCACACTCCCGAGGGCACCTCTGTCTTTCCAATAAACAATTGAAACGCTTCCTCTTTGCGAATGGGTCCAGAAACTCAAACACCATAGCTATCAGCCAAAAGGCAAGTGATGGTACTAGGGATAAAAAAACAGTAACATGCAATCAATATGATTTAACCACTTGGGAATTGATTTTTTTCTTTAACCTTCTTTGTCATGCAAGCTTGCTGTTCTTTCTTGGGAAAGCACCATCCAATCACCACCTGCACACATCCACTTCGGCATGAGATGTCAAAAAGTGTGTGAAAATAGAAGTAAACGATAGGCTTTCTTCAATACACAAATTTAAAATCTATGAAAATGTTCATTCATTTCATTTCCCATGAGTCTTTTAAAGATCCTTGGTGTGAATGAAGATACGTGTATTTATATATGTGTGTGTGTTTATGTTATTTTATCAGAGTTGGCTTTAGCTTCTTACTGTGAAACAAGCTTCTCCAATCAATTGATATCAAAATGAATACACACCTGTAAACGGATTTTAGATATTAATGTGTATGCACCTATATAAAAAAATGAAACCTTTGCTAAACAAATTTAAGTCCGCACTCTTCAATATGCTTTTGGAACAAAGGAGAAATCTCACACGTTTTCTTTGATTTGTGACAGCTAATATGTAGAGTATAAAAATTGTAAAACATCTGAATGAATGACATCTTGGCAGTTGATCAATATTTACAGCCCTTAACCATGTTCTCCTCAACAGCAGTGCTTTTAGTTTTACTTGAATTCATTATTTGGTGGAGCCTGTGACTATAAAGTACGTTGAAAATATGTTATCACAAAAATTTTAAAAGAACAAAAAGAGAAAGGACAGCTAATATCATATTCTTAGAATTATAAATACAAACTACTTCAAGTCTATTCTCTTTACAGTAATAACGAATACTTTAAAACTAACGTGATAAGAATAGTCAAACCCGATTTTGATGGCAGTTTTTGTATCAGATGCTGGTTGGGATTTGCATGCTGGTAGTTTATCTGGGCAGGACATCAACGTCACCGGAAGTGGCGCTGCGGACAGCAGATGGAACGCAGGTTACCACTGCAGGGAACTAGAGCTCCTTTCTCCTTGTGTTGCTTGAGTTGTCCTAACTGAGGGCTGAGGGATTAACTCCTGCTTACCACTGTTTAAACACTGCTTCCAAATCTACTCATTGAAAAGCACCCCGATTAATGAACATAATGATGGCTCACAGCAGTGGAAAACATACCCCAATACACAGGTGCAAATAAGGGCTACTGGAAGAAAGAGAACCTTCCTTGACTTGGTAACCCTGAGGGGTACAAGCAAAGCTGTAGCATCATCTGGCACATGAAGGAGAGGTGTGACAAATTTGCATCTCAGTACCTGGCTGGGCTTCCTGCTGGACTCCAGGGTGCACCGTATCTTAGAGCAGCTTTGCTAGTTGCTTCTGCTTGCGTTGGAGCAAGCTACCGGGTAGTCCAGGACCCCAGATTCTTTTGTAAAATTGACCGTGATGTTTGTTTTCCTCATCCGTAGCTCTCTACTCCCTTGCTGCTTAGAGGCTGATCCACAGAGCTGAAGATTTGCAGCTCCTGGGAGCTTGCAAGGATCTTGGGCCATGGTGCAGAGCTACTGCATCAGAATCTTTAGTTGAACAAGATCCCAAGAAAATCCATTCCCATGTCAAACTTGGAGAAGCAGTGGATTGGGATATTACTTCCTATGCTTCTCAACTAGGGAATAAGTAGGTGGTAGAAATCCCTGGCTTCGTTGGTGGAGGTAGAGTAGGGGTCCTGAGGATGATCCTTCATCGATGGCTTTTATCTCATCAGACTGATGGGGCAAAGGCCTGTCACTGCTGGCTCACCTATCTGGAAACACGTGACCTGTTCTCTCCAGAGACTTCTTCCAACCTCATGTTTTTCAGCAGAGAAGATGAAGGGAATTGTCTGACAAGCAAGACACGGGAGCCTGAGATCTTTTCATTGAACCTTGACTGTTCTCCCCAACTTGGCAGCAAGATAGGTGGTTTTTTTTTTTTTTATTTATTTAAAGAGTTTTTGAAAAACACTAAATGGCTGGTTGCAAAAAAAAAAAAAACTGTATCATGAATTCAATAACACAAGCATCACATGAAATTTTATTTTTTGGCTTAGCAAAACCATGGGTAACTATTTTTAGTTGGCACTGTTATTGCTGACACACTTATGAATTATGATATTATACATTCTTTCAATGACATTTTCTGTGTTAACACCAAACCCATATGAAATGTAGTCCTAAACTATGAAGCAAAGTGGCAAATGTATAAATACGCAATAGTCGGATAAGGAAGAGAGATGAAGAATGCCAACGTCAATAATACTGGGTGTCAGTTTTGTTAGAGATCTATATCCGTGATGCTTTGGGAAGTAGTTAGTCTTGGAAATCACAATAGCAGCCTTAGGAGAGTAGGCTTTTCTCGATAAAGTGTGAGTTAATAGGAAGGCATTTTACCAATGTCTAGACAGTGGTCGATGTTCTCAAACAAGGATTGGTGAACTATGGCAAACTATGGCTATATCAAGCACATGCTGTTTTTGTAAGTAAAATTCAATTAGGACACCGTGACATTCCTTTGTTTGTGTGTTGTTTTTGACCTTTTTAATGTTTCAGTAGCAAAGTTGAGCATTTGTGGTGGAGAACGCACATCCATAATTGTCTAAAACACTTCACTACTGTTTGATTATTCATAGTAAAAAAAAAAAATTTTTTTTTTTGTTTTGCTGGCCCCTGTTGCATAACCATGCCAAACAAGCCTCAGCAATAGAGACTTGTTAGAGACAGACTTCTCCTGAATCATGAAGAAAAGTGCAAGGACTAGGTACCTGAGGCCGTTCTTGGGCATGAGAAGAAACGGGTCCCTGTTTGGCTGTGGTATTGCTCTTAATGTCATCTAGACTCTACTTGGTAATGACATAATCCGAGAATGTCGTAGAGAAATCTTTCCTCTTGTGTGTTTCTGGGAGTTGGGCACACGCTCATTTTAGGTATTTGAGTGAGAAAGAGAACAAGTGAGAGAGTGTTTGAGAATTCCCAACTTCCGGTTCACTTCCCAAATGCCTTCGGCAGCCAAGAGTTAGAAACTCAGTCCAGATCTTATCATGCAGGTGGCAGGAAACCGGAATCTGGAACCAAGGCTGGGTCTGAAACACAGGCACTCCAGCATCGGATGTTGGTATCTTAACTACCAGGCCGAATGCCAGCCCCGTGTGCTCATTTTTTCAATTAAGGAAAAAGACCTGGCAAGACCCAGGCTGGTGCTGGTTCCATTTGGGAACTTGGCTTTGTTGAGCTTGGATTCTCCCTTGGTGCTGTTGTGTGTCTTTAAGAATTGAAGCCTTCACTCTTCTTGCCTCCGAGATGGGATTTCCCGGTCCCAGAAATGACAGCAGGGGAAAGAACTAGGTTATGAAAATACATTCTCTTTTAGATAACATCTTTGACACTATAGTGATTGTGTCATTCTGTACTCTTTAACAAGGTAAAAGCTTACATGGATTTTCAGGTCTTTTACTGACAGAGAAAGCCCCCTCTAAAATTTTTTTTGATTGGCCTTGGTAACAAATGTATTTGTTCAATTTTATTCATTGCAATTTGGCTTTTACCCATTGAACAATGTGTGGCTACCATTTGTACATTTTTTCTCTTTGCTGGAGCACCATATCGAGGTGATGCTGGCTGAAGTTTTGAACAAAATTAATGCTGTCAGCTTCTAGAAACTGTCATATTTTTGATGATTGATGATACGCAGTGAAATTGTGACCTAAGAGGGACAGATTTTTTTTTAATTATTATTTTTGACAATCTTGACATAATTAGAGTAGAAAGGTTCAAGCACTACAGGAAGATGGGCAAGACAATTAGTTCTGTATTGTTTCCTTAATATATCTGATGTAAAAGGGAATTTTAAGGGAGAAGTCCCACCCAGTCTCCCACCCACCCCAGGTCCCTGCTGTGGGGCATGCTCCAAGGGTCTTGCCCAAGTGGTTTTGATAGTTCAACAGTTCTGAATTGCTGCCACTCTCACCACTCCAAGCATGATGAGGTCGTTGAAGAATCCACTGATCGACATAGTCTATCATACGTGTCCATTTGCCCAGTATTTTCATTGCCAACATATAACTGAGGTGGGTGATTGACTTGTTCTGTCCTCTGTAGTTTGATGGTTAGTGTTCTGAGTCCGAAAGCTCGATTGGGGATATCCCCAAAGAAACTTTGTCTGAGGTGTTCCCAGACCAGATTCTTATATGTACTAGCAAGCACAGGGCCCCAGTATACTCCATCGCCCCGATCAGCTGGTGGTTGCAGTTGCTGGGTTGGTTCTGTTTCCATCCCTGTCTTCCTCTGGAACCAATGGATGTTTGCAGTCCAGCTTGGTTCTGCCCAGCACATACTCGGCCCTCACATGTGGGAGCTGCAGCCTAGCCAGAGGGACCCACATTAACCCCGACCAGGCCCGCCCCCTACCCTGATTTGCCAGTATGTGTAGCAGACTAGTCCAGTCTGTCCCACATTCCCTTCTGCTCTCATACATGTCAATGGGTATTAAAACCTTATTCCATCTAATCAGCTCATCTGTCCCAGCCTTCTCGGACGTTGTTGGGTGTCTGTCTAGCCACCCCAGCCCCTGTCCTAGTTTTTGTGCCCTTCCGTGGGGGGTGGCAACCCAAGAGGAGCCCACTATTTCCCTCCCAGGTCACTCCCATTCCCAGTTTATGCACTCTCCAGGTAGTTCTGTGGTTTAATTTGACAGAACTAGCCCCCAGTGCCAGCTTCTGCCAGTTGATGCTGAAGCTAAGCCCCAACAACCCTCACCCACTCTAATTGTAGATTGCACCAGTAGGAATAATCAGCCTAGCCTGGTTTTCCCCTGATCTGGTCCACATGAGGCGCACAGGTGCTGTAGCCCTGCCTAGTCTGGTCTACCCCCATCCCAGCTCACGCTCTCCAGTGGGAGTAGCTGTCTAGCAAGGGAACCACCCCTTATGCCTCTGCTGGTTCTGCCCCCTCCCTTCCTGATTCTTGCATATGCTGGTTGGATGCTGTGGTCACATCCGGCTCAGGCAAACTCACCTTGGCATTCCGAGTTGTGTAGTGCTTTTGTCGCGACCGAACCTGGCTTGACCCACACTCTGTTCTGGTGTCCGAATTTGCCAGTGGATGACGTGAACTGATTCAGCCTAGTCTACCCCTGACCCATGCCAAATGTATGCCAGTGGGACACTTTCCATGACCTCTTGGCTGTTTCCTATCATGCTTCTTGCGCTTACCTGCAGGGTCTGTGTCCTGCCAGAGGAGTTGCCCAGGCTCCTCCATCAGAAGCCCTCAAAATGTCAGCCTTCGTGCATACCAGTGGGTCCATGAGCCAGTACTACTCAGTTCACCTCCTGTCCTAGCAGGAACAGTGGCTTTTCCTAACTGGCCTTCAACCCATTTTGGTTCTTGCTGTAGGATGTTTCAGCCCAGCCACAGCTCGTCCATACCCACATATAGCTCATATATGGCTCAGTTGGGATTAAGACCTAGCCTAGTCCGTCCCATATCTACCCTGGTCCTCCAGAACACCAAAAGGTGTTGCAACCTGGCCCGGCCTGGTGCATCCAGTCCCAGTCCACAATTGTGCCAAGGGAGACAACAACTGTATCCTGACCAGAGCGCAGCCCCATTCCAGCTCGTGCGCCTCTTGGTGGGAATCTCTACCCAGCTAGGTTGTCCCTTTTGCCCCCCCAACCGGGCCTGTTCCCAGTCATAGATTGCACACGTCAGTGGTTGCTCTGACTCAGCTTGGCTCAGCCCCTCACCTGTCGCAATCCCTGCCTTAGACACTGTGGCTCAGCATCTGTGGCTCATGCAGACCAGTTGGTGCAAAAACCTATCTGGGCATGTCCTGTGCTTCACTCTGGTTTCCAATCTTTCTTGTGGGCTAAGGTTTGCTCAGTACTGCCCGGTGCACCATTCTATCACCTTTTCATATATTGATGAGCTGTTGGTGCTGTTTTGCCCAGCCTATCCAACCTCCAGGACCGGACCACCTATTCACCAGTAGGAGCTATAACTCACCAGGGGAGCTTCCCAAGTTTCTTCCCCTGACCCCCTCAGTCCCAGTCCTCATACATGCCACTGGGCGTTAGGGCAGTGCCCGGCGTAGTCCGGCCCTCCCCTTGTCTTTGCAGGAGCTGGTGAACGCTGCAGTCCGGCCCACCCCACACTCCCCTCAGGATGCACACTCAAGTGCCGCTGCCCCAACTAGTCCAGACTGTGTCAGTTCTCCAATCTGTGGTCAATGGCAGGCTCCCCGGTCACACCTAGCTTAGTCTACCACCACTCCATCTCTTGAGGTAACCTGTGGGGCTAGAATTTCCATAGGATTTGGCCCACACATCCCCCACAGAATCTTCCCCTGGGTATGGTTCTCTAGTGTGTTAGTCTCATGGCACTGCTTAATGTGATCGGTCTCCCTTGGGTCAGTTTTGTTTCCAACCTTGTCATCCACTTGGACCACTGGGTATTGTGGTCCAGCTCGAGCCTACCCACTTCATACTCGGTCCTCACGCAAACCAGTGGGAGCTGCAGCCCAGCTAGGGCGACTCCCAATAACCCCACCAGGCCTGCTCCCTTCCCTAGTTCCCATGCATGCGAGTATGTAGAACAGACTTGTTCAGTCTGCCCCTTCTCCCATTGAGCTCTGGTACTTATCAGTGGGCATTGAAGCCTAGTTCGACCCAACCAGCCCACTATCCAGCCTTCACACATACTGGCAGGTGCCCTTCTGTTTAGCAGCCTAGCCCCTGTTCTGGTTTTCGTGTTCTCCAGTGGGAGTAGTTACCCACGAGGGAGGTGCTCACTATCTCCCTACCAGGCCACTCCAACTTCTGGATTGCACACTCTCCAGGTGGTTCTGGCATTTAGCTTAACAGAATTTGCCCCCGATGCCAGTCTCTGCCATCTGATGATGTGGTAAAGCCCTACCAACACTTACCCACTCTAATTTTGCTTGCACCATTTGGAACAGTCAGCCCAATCAGGCCCTTCCCCGATCTAGCTCACATGAGGCCCACAGGTGTTCCCCTCATCTGTTTCAGCCTTTGCCTTCAATGCTGTGGCATAGTATCTCTGCCTCCTGTAGACCAGATGTTGAAAGAGCCTGATTTGGAATGACATGTGCTCCATCCTGATTTCTATTCTTTTTATTTTGAGTTGAAATTTGTTTGGCTCTGCCCAGTCTGCCCCTTTCCAGTTGCAGCTCAGCACACTCCACATCCTGTTTTAGGATGCTCCTTCGGGTGTTGCTGCCTTGACCTGCCCAGAATGCCATTGGTTCCTTTACCCATAAGTGATGACAGGTGCCATGGTCACTCCTAGCTTAGTCCCTTGCTATCTCAGCCTGCGAACTAACCTGCGGGACTTGTATTTCCACAAGGTTAGGCCCACACTTCCTCCATAGAGCTTACCCCCCGACCAAATTCTGTTGCATGCTGGTAAGTGCCTTGACCCTGCTAAATGTGACCAGTCCACTGTTCCACCACCCAGTCAAGTGATGGTGCCCAGTTAGCCAGGCCCCCGTCCATAGCTTTGGTGTGGACCAGTGTGTGGCAGTCAGTGAACTCTATGCTAATAGCCATTCTCAGGATTCCTAATTCGGCTGGTGTTTCAGTCTGGCTCAAATAGATCTTATGGGCGCTCCCCTCCAAACCTTCAGGTCTCAGTCCCACACTTGCCCTAAAGTTTCACGTCCCTGTTCCTGGGAATCACCAGGAATTTATGTCTCACCTACACTAAAGCTGGCCTTATTCATGGGTGTCCCTAAGCAGCTATTTTATATCATAAAAACCCCAGATCTCGCCGCTGGGTGGCCAGCAGGCAGAGCCTGGCACCAAAGCCAAGGACTCAGCCACCGCCTTGCAGTGGTGGCTTTGGCCTGAGGAAGGACAGAATTGAGAAGAGGCTCATGGTGTGCTCAGGAAGCCACTGTGGTGATCACAGAGGATTATTAGAACTGGAAATTTCCCATGTGAGTTTGGGATGTATGATAGACAATCACCCTTCTGTAGCCCATTTGTCTTTTTTGAATATATCTAGATATTTTCTTATTTGTACCTCAAAACCCAATTCAGAGGCATTCTGTCTGGAGGAAAATTTTCTTGCCTCAATGAACATCCCTCCAAGCCAAGCTGCATTAGGGACTGCTCCATGTTATCCAGTTGTCACTGCACAGAGCATTCCTCCACGCCTACTTTCCTGTCTATACCACGAGATATACATTTACGGTAGCGGATGGATTTGCCATAAGGTTTCTGCTTTTTCATGCCTATGTAGTACTCACTTCCATAGGTAACTTTTCATGCTTAGACTTGTACTGATTGTGCTTCTATATTTTGGCCACTCCCTAGATGGCCGCAATGACTGGAGTTGCCCTGATCTGAAAAAGCCAGGAGCTTCTTCTGGGTCTCTCACGTGGGTGCAGGGTGTCAAGAACGTGAGCCATTCTCTGCTGCTTTCCCAGGCCAAAGCAGGGAGCTGGATTAGAAGTGCAGCAGCCAGGACACAAACCAATGCTCATATCGGATACTGGCATTAGAAGGAGGAAGATTAGCCTGCCTGAGCTATGGTACTGGCCCCTGCGCATTCTGACTTTTTTTTTTTCTTTTCTTGTTCTGTTTTTAAATGCAGACAAGTCTCAGCCGAATCATAGGAGGAAGATAAATTACTTGAAACACAACCAAGTTGTCCTGACCAAAGCCATTCTAGATGAGCCAGGTTTCAGCTGATCTAATAACTGGGGTATTTTGTTTCACAGCAATGACTGATATAAGTAGAAATTGTATCTTTTATCTCTTTTTAACTTCAGCACGCTGAGTACTGAATATACAGTGAAGGTTCCAGAATACATACTGATTGAAAACCACATGCAAGATGGGATGAAAATGCCTTAACAGAAAGGCACTGAGGACATGGAGCAATCTATTGTGTGCTGTTTTTAATCTGCTTACTTTCACTGAAACATCCTAACAGTGTCCCAACTGCCCCACTAACTTTGCAACCCTCCTATTTCAGGAGCGAAGGGTACGGGGGTGACTGTGGGAATTGCAGCATGCTCAGTGTGGTTTGAAATCCGCAGACCAGGGAGTAGGGCTTCCTTCCTTGGCCTGTTGCCCCACACGAGGTGAGCAGAGCCGCCAAGCCAAAGTGGCAGCTGCAGTGTGGGAGCCCAACTGGGCTGCTGTAAATTACCCAAGGGCAGGAAGGAGCAGTGAGATTCAGCGGTTTCAGCTACCTAGTAGTTCATTTTTGTTCTTGTTTTCCAGTTAGCAATCTGTAAAATTTATTGCAAAACGGAGCACTCTGCTCCAGAGTCAATAATATTCCTGGTGCCAGGTGGTGCAATAATTCACCAGAAGGGCATAAGCTGGAGGGAAGGAGACGGCTGGAGGAAGTGGACTTCCAAGCCTTGTTTGCCGCTGTCTCTTGCCTGCTGCTAAGGATCTGGCAAGTAGAGGGCTAAAGTTACAGCCTCACGGTGTCCTTGGGGGGCTAGAATTTCTATGGGGTTTGAAATCGGAAGCCAAAGCAGCTTCTTTTGCATGAAGTATGCTTCCTATCCTTCCCACCTCTGTTTCCATTGCGACTTAAAAATAGAAACATTCAGTTGCGTATTTGCCCCTTGGCATCCCAAGTAAGAGGCTCTGCAGAAAACGTGGCCACATGCAAGCTTCGTAGAGTGCGTTTTCATGCCGGGATGTCAGGCTCTGAGCTGGAGGGGTCAGTGGGGGTAATCAGTGTAATGCAACTTTTGTGTTCACAGATGTTCACAGATGTTCACATCAGGACTTGGTGTAATTAATTTATGTTCAGGTTCTGCCCTGAGGTCACAGCCTCAATTGGCTTTCAATCACCAACTGCTTAACTCAATATATGCTACTGGCAAGACTTTAGATTATCACTCTGGTCTTTTAAGATGATGTATAGTGTCTTGCCAAAAGTGTCTCTTCATCTCCCCCATTCTTCAGGAGTTTGAACGTTGTACCTGCCAGTTCCCTTAAAAAAACCTCAAAACTATTTCCATTTCAGTTCTAAGGGAGGACGTGCTTTCATCAATTTGTTTTTATATATTATCTTCATAAATGAACTCTGAAATGTGGTAATATTCTTTTGTTCCCCATGAGCTTACCCTTGAAATGCCTATATGATCATCTTTGCAATTTGGTATGCAGCTTTGATGTATATATTGGAGGTGGGATATTTCAAAATTCAAAATTATCAATTCAATGTGTATGAATTTTCCTTTCCGTTTCATCATTTCTTCTTTCAGAAAATGTTTTCTACATTCTAAAAAATGTAGAATTTGAAGGAATTTCTTTCCTTCAAATCATTGGCTCCTTATTGGTGTTGCAACCTTTTAGTTACTAGCGCAGGACTGGCTCTAAGGCTGGCTTGGAGGGAATTGCTTTGATGACTTCAAAGTCAGGAAAGAATTTTACACCTCTCTGAGTAGTCCCTGACTGCCAGTGCAGAATGTATCTCTGGGGAGAGGTACCAATTAGACCTAATTGTTTATCATCTGATTGATCCATCAGAGCTTTTGCGACTTTCTAATTGAATTTGCTATTGTCTTCATAAGATGAAGATTTTATTTTGCAGCAAATTGTGGATTGAAGGTGCTGACCGCAGTCTGTGACCACCAGGACACACTCGGTATAATCTCCTCTAAGGGAGCTGGGCAGATGGGCTTTGGTTTTGGAATTCCTCCTCTGTTACCTTTGTAAATGGAGGCTGGTTCTTGGGAGCTGGGGAGGAATGCCTGGCCCACTTTCAGCAGATGCTTATTTTAGAGTAGGGCGTTGGGGGGAGCCTGGAAGCTAGAACACTCTTAGATATAGAAAAGGGAGCCTGATTTTAAGCTTTACCAGGACCTTGAGACAAAGCTCAAACGGATTAAATCTCAACTTGGTATGCCTTTTTCAAGTCTGCTAATTGTGTTAAACTGTAGATAGAAACCATGAAAAAACAGTGTTTTGGAAGTCCCCAGCTTGGATGAGGTTTACTGCTAAGATGAGCCCAAATCTGTTCCATCCTGAAATTTGAGTCAAAACTCAATTGAACAAAGAGTTAGACAGCACATTAACTAGGCATAGCACAGGCATTGTTAAAATAGGTCCACAGTCCAATCACATTTATTTTGATCAAGAACTCAATTTCCCAAACTTGGCATCATTTTTCCAATTCAGGCTCCCAGTAGGTTAAAAATCTAATTAAACAAGTTTGTTTTCTTTTTAAATGAATGATAGTGGCTGTGTATACGTGGTAATTTCAAAATAGGACTTTTCTATGCTCAAAGAAATTTTCAGCTTATCCTCTATCTGTAAACGCGTCAGGGTACTTCAGAAAAATTTGCAGAAACAATGATTTAAAAGATAAATTTATTTTAGTGCACAACTTTTTTTTTTTAATCCTTGCATGCAAGAAGTCTTCAAAAAGCTGATAAAATGGACTGAGCCTTAGGCTCAGAGTGTTTCAGAGGCTGCTTGCCCCATGTGGGAGTGCCTGGTTTTTCAACTTGGTTCTGTTTCCGACTCCAGCTTCCTGTTGATGTACGTACTTGACGGTAGCAGGTGATGCCTCAAGCAGGTAAATTCCTACCTCGTGGTGGGAGACGGCGTGGAGTACCGGGCTCTGGGTTTCAGCCTGGGCCAGGTATTTAGGGAGTGAGGCAGAGGACGGGATATCTTTGTCTCTCTTTCAAATATAGATTAGCACTCAAACTAAGAAAATCTCATGGAAAGTTATGCTATTATAAAGTTATGGCTGAATTTCAAGGGTGTTTTTTCACATCAAGATAAGCTTGTATTTTAGTTATCTTCCCATGGACTTTGTGAAGTACTTGTCATAGTGTACATTCTATGACCTATCCTAAATACTATTTAAAATTTCATATCCAGTAATCTTCACCATCATCCCCGCCGCACGCACCTGTAGGTACAGACATCCTGCGTTTAGCCACCCACTCACCGCCCTAGACCTTAAGTTTCATGCTGAGTTCTACAATCAAGAGCAGAAAGACAAAGCAGCCCTCACGTTGTAGGAGACGCTCTCTGTAATTGATTGTATGTGGAACTGATGCACAGGCGCTGTTTAATGAGGTGGTGAAAAACACGTGCTTTGAACGTGGGCTATCTGGACTCACATTCCTGCTCTACTACTTATGGCCTCCATGCCCTTGGGCAAATTGTTTAAACTGTTTGAGCCCCCATTGGCTCATTCAGTGGGACGATAATTGCCTCCCTCTTATGGGATGTAGGTGTAACAAATTTATCTACATAAAGTCTTTAAATAGTGTCAGGCGATACTATCCTCCATATGTGACCTGCACGTATTTCTTTTACAACACCATAAATAGCTTAGGATTCATATGTTTGTGAATCCTAAGCTATTTGGTTGGTTAGGAAGTAGGTAAACTTATTGATTCAGGATTTGCCTAGCTGAGTTGCCGCAACTTGATGCTTTGTGCCACTCTCCTCTTGAACTAAAACACACATTGCTTGTAGTTTAGAGCTCTTCTGATTCTGAAGTACACATCATAAAATATCTGACTACCCTTTAGAAGTGTTTTTAAAAGATGTGCATGTGTGTGTGTGTGTCTGTGTATGTATATATTTGAAAGGCTACATGACCAAGAGAAAGAGCTAGAGTGAGAGAGCGATCATCCTTTGCCGGTTCATTCCCCAGATTGGCAACAGTAGCCAGAGTTTTGCCCAAGTCCAGGAACTTGATATTCATTGGGATCCTTCCTGTGGAATGCAGAGGCCCAAGCACTTAGGTCATCTTCTACTGCTTTCCCAAGCAGATTAGTAAGGAGCTGGCTTGAAGTGGAGCAGCCAAGACTTCAAACTCATGCTCTGATATGTCTGTATCTTAGAGCTGCAGCTTAACGCACTGCACCACAATACCATATCGTCTTTGGAAGTTTTAAAAAAATTCTTTAAATGTTTTCAATAGTGGAGGTATTCTAAATACATTCAAAAATTTCTTTTCATTACAAAGAAGGAAAAATAGCTAACCTCGAAGAACAGTTTGTCCTGGAAGTGGACACTTCGTGGTTTCAGTGATTTCTCTGGTACCTGCTAAACCATCACTCTTCCAATGAAATAGTAAAATGCTAGTTTTCTGAGATTCTTGTGATTGGGAAAAGTTTAGAAAATCTATTTGAAAGCTAATGGTGCTTAGAGTAATGGCATTTTTTTCTGGTTTACAAGTTTGTTTCAGATTGTGCCATAAACCAGTAAATGTGCTTGTTTTGCTGGTTGTCTTGTATAATGCTGGTGCCATTCTTCATAATACTAGTACGCAACCAGCCTTTAATCTGAAGCTTATGTAAAATAGTAGATGGAAGGGAAGGGAAGGGAAGGGAAGGGAAGGGAAGGGAAGGGAAGGGAAGGGAAGGGAAGGGAAGGGAATGGAAGGGAAGGGAAGGAAGGGAAGGGAAGGGAAGGGAAGGGAAGGAAAGGGAAGGGAAGTGAGGGGAAGGGAGAGGATGGGGATGGCAGGGGAGAGGAGGGGAGGGGAGGGAAGGAAGTTTAGCTTGTTATTTCATCTGAATCTGTACCCCTCCTTTGAAGAGCTGAAGTTTTATTCACCAGCTGCTTCATGACATGGTCTTTTCCGCTGCTTTTAAAATCAGGACCCTTGGATCCTGCATGATAGCCTGGAGGCTAAGGTCCTCGCCTTGCATGCCCCAGGATCCCATATGGGCACCGGTTCTAATTCCGGCAGCCCAGCTTCCCATCCAGTTTCCTGTTTGCGGCCTGGGAAAGCAGTTGAGGATGGCTCAAAGGCTTGGGACCCTGCACCTGTGTGGAAGACCCGGAAGAGGCTCCTGGGTTCTGGTCTCAGATTGGCTCAGCTCTAGCTGTTGCGTTCACTTGGTGAGTGAATTAATAGGTGGAAGATCTTCCTTTCTCTCTTCTCCTCTCTGTATATCTGACTTTCCAATGAGAATAATATATATATATATATTTATTTTAAAAAAGGATCCTTGAAGTGGTTTTTATACACTATTAGCCATAAAGAGCAAGTCAGAGCCATACAAATACTTTGAACGAATCCCAATATCATTATTGTATAAATGTAAGTGAAAAAAGCTAGATAAAACCGAGTACATACTGTATGATGTCATTCACGTAACATTCCACAATCTCTATAGCCAATAGTGGTTATTAGAGAACTGGGGACTGGTAAAGAAACAAAAATACGTTGAACTTGACTTAAAGGTATTTTGGAAAGCTATGGAACTATTTGGTGTCTTGACTGGTGATATTTACACAGATACGTAGATATTAAAATTCATCACATTGTACACTACTTAATGAGTTTATCATATTTGAGTAATTCCTCAAAAAATGTTTTCGGCTCATTTGGGCTCTGTGAATAAGATTTATTAAGTTCATTGTGATATGATTTATGGCTAATCTTATATAATAGCATTTTTATATTGTAATTTTAGTAGAATCCAGGACATGGCCCAGAAACAAACATGGTTTGGCATCAGGTCATGTGAACTGCTAAGGGATTTGCTACAAAGACCATGTGTAAAAGCCGCCAAAGGACATTGAGCATGATTGCAGGGGAGCAGGTGCTTCTCACAGATACTGTAAATGTTTCCCAGAGCGGAGTTTGGTGCAGTGGCTAAGCTGCTCCTTGGAGCCAGCCTTGCATATCAGAGAACCTGAGTTAAAGGACTTGGTTCTTTGCCTCCTTCCAGCTTCTGCCCATACAGCTCCAGGAACGCAGCAGGTGTCGTCTGTCCTTTCGTCCCTGACATTCAGTCAGAAAACCTGAATGAAGTTCCCATTCTTGCCTTGCATCAGGCACACACTGAATTCTTCCAGGTGTTTCAGTGGTAGATAAGTGGATACATTTCTTTGTCTCTGATTTATTCTGTCTCTTTGCCTTCCAAATAAATATATTCTAAAAATAGGAGCATGTAAGATATCTATCCATGGTGGGCATAGGAATATCCATCTAATGTGTCCATTTGATACGAAAACAAATAATTTGAGAAACAATTATTGTTAATTATGCATGCATGCCACTCAGAACTACCTTCTTTTCTTTATTCTTCCTTCCCATCTTTCTTCTTCCTTCCTTCCTTTTTCTTTCTTTCTTTCTTTCTTTCTTTCTTTCTTTCTTTCTTTCTTTCTTTCTTTCTTTCTTTCTTTCTTTCTTTCTTTCTCTCTCTTTCTCTCTTTCTTTCCTTCTTTCACTTTCTCTCTTTCCTTCTTTCTCTCTCCCTTTCTTTCCTTCTTTCTTTCTTCCTTTGGATTATATTTGCACAGTTGATCAGGGTGAGAAGGATCTAGGTTTAAGGACAAGTGGGTGTGATCATTGCTTCCAGACTTTCTATTTCTTCTTTCTATTTCTGGCAGAGAGGGCAGACAGGGGTGGGAAGCCATACTCAGCCTCCCAACTGCCCCAGTACCCACAGATGGCAAATAGCCACCCGATATCAACCCAGAGTCACAACGTGGTGCACACTCTGAGGGTTCTGCCCAGGTGGCTGCATAGTTCTGAAATGCTGATCTATGGATGAGGAAACCCTTCCAATGTCCATTGGTTGACATAGTTGATCTTAGAGTCTTCATTTGCCCAGAAAAATTTTCCTATCCTTTGTTTTGTGATTTCATTTTTGTTATTCTTCCCTTTATGTTTTGGGAGAATATCTCAGAATTTCTTAGTTCATTCACTTTCTGTACTATTCAATCAATTCTTTACTACTTCCAGTATGTTTTGATTAGACAGTTAGATTACTCATCTTTAATCAATGTTCACAGCATTCAAAGTGACATCATTTCTTAAAGATTCATGGTATTTATTTAACTGAAAGGCAGAGTGACAGAGGGAGACACGCACACACAGAATGGAGAGAGAGAAAAACAAGGAGAAAGAGAGACAGAGAAATCTTTCATTTGCTGATTGAACCTCTAAATGATTGCAATGACCAAGTCTGAGCCAAGCCATTGTGGACCAGGCCAAACCAGAAGTTCTGGACCTCCATCCAGCTTTCTCTTGTGGATGACAATGGCCCAAATTAATCTCGCACTGCTTTTCTGGGTACAGGGAACAGTGAAGCAGGTGGGATTAGAAACACTGCTTCTGTGGGACGAGCATCCCAGGCAACACCACACACTGGCCTTGAAGTGAAAGTGATATCTTTGGTGATGATTTGCTCTTCGTCCTGGTTGTATTACTCATAAGGATATATTCAGGCTGCAGATTCAGGCATTTAAGATTTTCTCTTTTTGTACTCTGTAGTGTCAAGCTTTCAGTATTCTCAGGCTGATTTTCTTCCATCCAGTTTTGTTTATTTTTCACTGTGTTCTACAAATATACAACTTATTCCTGTGTTCTGCTACTGATGGACTTAAGAGGGCTTTATTATTATTATTTTTTTCTGGTTTGAGGTTTTTACAATTTCTTATCTTACATATTCTTTAACATTTATTCTGGTTCACATACATTTGCCTGTCTTGATGACATAAAAAGGAGAAGAACTGTGGGGTCAGACACAGGAACATCTTCAAATGTTCCCAGTGCCATGCAAATGAGTCATCCCATCTTGCAGTCACACCGATGGTGCCTATTTCCAATTCTCAGACTTTGTTGCAGGTGCTGTTTACGCCTCACCTGTATCCTCTGGCACTCACCATTTTCATGCATGACCAAATCAAGTGCTTTCAATGTGAGCACCTGCAACTCTCTGCCCCAGGGCTTTCTTTTACTGTCAGACTCCTCAATGCTCACAGCTGGAACAGGTTTGAAATGTCCAGGAATTAACCTTCTCCCCACTTGCTTCTGGAAGCAACTCTCAGAGATAGCAACCTTGCAGGTTATACGAAGACCGGAGCTTGAAGGATGGCTTTCAGAAAACAGGAGGGAACCATGTAATGGTTTAGAAATGAAAGATTGCTCAACCATGGGCGGGGAAGTCAATGGACTGGTTACCTGGCTGGAGGGGAACAACACCAGAGAGGCAGAAATGGCCCATGATAACACACCTGGATAAACGAATAAGCAAGCATATAGTGCCAATAACTAGATGAATAGAAAACACCCCAAAAGGACCATCCAAGGTACAGCTTTGGGTGAGGCCGACTCAGAGATCCTTGAGACCCAATAGTAAGACAGAAATAGTATCACTTAGCAATGACTGAAGATAAAAGCAAAAGGTGTACTAAGCATTGAAAAAACTATGTTGGCACAGCAGCCTCCCAAAGAGGGAGGGGCAGAGTGCAGTCGTTCTGGGGGGAAGTGTAGTTTTAAGGTTCTCTGGTTGAGTGGGAAGAGTGAAGGGTAGCTGGCAAAGCAGCTGATGTCTGAGCTGCATCACTAAGAAATTGCTCAAATAAATGAGGCTGGAGAAAGAGCATTCTAGAGTTTAAATTACACCCATCACAAACCACCAAAGTGGTTTGATTTTCCTATGGATATTGACTAAATCAGTTTGCTTGTGCAAGCCTGAGATATGTCAATATGTGTTTCTTTTTTTTATTTAAGTGGGAGCATGTTATGTTAAATGCAATAACCTAGTTAGTGCATAGAGTGTACAACAGATGTTTAAGAATGGAATTGTATAAAGTCCATCACGATAAACTCTGCAGAGCAAGCAATCTGGAAACACGAGAAGATTTGTTTGGCAACACTGAGCCCAACTTTCAGGTAAACTTCTTGGAAAAATACCACTCTTCTCTTACTAATCTGTTTTTCCTGTCTGCCTCCCATTCATTGCACTCTAACTCAAGCATTACCTTTCTGTTACAAACATGTTGCTGAATGTGATTAAATCGACTGGAAGTTATCTGCCCAGTGTAGGATTTACCTGTATCTGGCAGGGCAGGGCTGGGCATCCTCTGTCTACCAACAAATACATTGACATCATAACAAACCAAAACTATTGAAGTCTGAAGGAGAGGCTAATGAATGGCTAGTCATTCTTCAGGAGTCTGTAAGTCAACCCACACGTAACATTCAAAAGACATCTCCCTCCTGGAACTGTCAGAAATCTCCTACCGTTTATTACCCATAGCTTACAGATCTCAACTTAGCGTATCAGTGAAAGAAAAACCCTGCCATTGGTGACAGAAGAACCAAGAAACTAGAACTTGTGCACTAAGTAATCCAGATAATTGTGACAGCTGCAAGCTATTATATCCCAATGACTGGAAGATCCAAGAGAGGGGTGTTATTACCAGAACCTGAGGGACCACTTCCCCCGGTAGAAGCCAGACTCTGCGAGAGCTAGACTCATGGAGTAAATATAATCATTGCCAAAGATGTCGCTGAGAGAGGGGAGTGGCACATGCGGATGAAGAAACAGGGTCTCTCCCTCACATTACACTTCTTCTTTTACCAGTGTCTGCCACAGGCTGTACCGGAAACAGTGCTGGCGGCAACACCTGGGAAATGGAGTCCGCAGAGCGGAACCCCACCATGACGGAGGGTGCAGCAGAGCCACGCAAGGATGGATCTGAAGACAAACCAAGCGAGTGTAACAGGAATAGAAGAACAACCAACATTCGAGGAGCCTTCGAGGCAAACGCCCTGTCCTGGAGCTTCACCACGAACGCCTGTCAGTTTAACAGTGGCGGTAAATGCCTTCCTCAGTCAGGAGATACTGGAACGTGCTTCCCTCACCCTGTGATCAAACAGAAGAATCAGCTCAGACGCATCTGGCTGGCTGCATCCACTGCCGTACGTTTCCCTTCTGTGACAGGTGTGGCTCAAGAACCAAGCATCCGCTTCACCTACTGCCTGAATCCTCCGCATTTCCGCTCACTACCAACTTCTTTAGGGTTTCTGAATCTATATCCACGAGGAAGATGAATCAACTTGGGGCCATCTATGTCGGATGCTATGCTATCAAAATGACTACTTTCGTATATTTTTACTAGCTTTGTATATTTTTGCAATACATAATGCAGTGTAGGAATTACCTTTTGGTTTAACTGAACTCAACAGTAAAATAACCCATCAGATTAATATTTTAGAAGCAAGTCACCTACAGCCCCTCATTTTTTAAAGTTGACCTTCATTTGCCTTTTCTTAAATTAAAAAATGTTTTACCATAGGTATTTTCAAGTTTTCATTTATTTTACATATTCATTCTTAGCGATATATGTAGTTTCTGCCCCCTTTGTATGGCGGTTTCCATTTTTAGACTCAATGAGATTCTTTAAGACTGAACTTTTATGGAAAAAACAAACAAAAAAAAAAACAAAAAAACAAAGCAGATGCTGGCCTTTTGGTATAGCAAGTTAAGGCACAAGCTGCGATGCTGGATCCTTCAAGGCTTCCGATTCAAGTCTCAGCTGTTCCCTTCCAATCCAGCTTCATGTATTACTCCTGGGAAAGTATAAAAGATGGCCCAAGTACTTGGGGTCCTGCCTCCCATGAGGGAGGCTTGATCGAGTTTCTGGCTCCTGGCTTCACCCTGGACTAGCTTTGCCAGTTTTGGGTATCTGGAGAGCGAGTCGCAGATGGATGCCCCTTCTCCCTCACCATGCCACCAATCTCTCTCTCTCGCTCTTTGTGCCACTCTGTCTTTCAAATAAATAAGCAAATCTTTTAAAAAATCAAAACAAAACAAATGCCCAAAATGACAACTCATAGGATTAAAAAGGTGTCGATTCTATCTTAAATGTTTTTCTTACTGACTTCAAATTATGCACTGAATTTTTCCTTATTTAGTAATTTGTTTGACATTTTGAAGAAATTTGTGTCAGTGTTTTTAAAGAAATTGTAGTAAAGTTTTCAAGATCGTCTTGTTTTTCTCTCCAATGGGCTGGAAAAAAATTGCTGCTTTTATGATTACTATATTTTAGTTTTATCAAGTCTTTTAGTGAGCATACAAATCAATAATCAATCGATTTTTCATTGCTTTATTGTTTTTTGTTCCTTGCTTCTTACTCTCCATGTTAAGATAAACTGTGGTTTGTCCAAAAGCAACCGGCTGCTTAGGACATGAACTTTTATTGCTAAGATTAGAAAAGTTCTGAGCAGACTGGGGTGGTTTGGTTGCTATGGTAACTGTAACACTATCAGTAACTTGATTTTTTACATCATGTGTAAACTCATTTTACTCCTAGCATCTTCTCAACATGGATTTTATTTCATTTTAGAACACTCACCCCCCCCCCACTTTTTCCTTAAATATTCTCCTAGAATCTTCAGCTTCAAGCTTATTCTTTTCTGTTTATGCTCACATCGAGTTTAGTTGTTTTTAGTTTTATTTAAAGGCTTACTTACCTTCTGTAGCACGCAGTTTTCAGAGATGTCGGTCCCAAGTTCATCTTGATATTCCTTTTCCCTAACTACGAATGACATAAAACCACCACTTCGAGATTAAAAAAAAAAATTGTCATATATACAAATTTCTGAAATACTGAATGCAAGTACTGCTGTGTTGTCACTTTCCTTGATCCAATTGACTCACTCTTTCAGGAGCCATGAATGTTTGCTTTCACCAAAGGCAAGAAACATGAATTTCCCACTGTTCGAATCCTAGTCTTTGACACAAAAACAGGCCCAAGGCTCATGTGCCCCGGTGCCCACTGTTCTGATACTCCTGCGATTTGGGCTTTGCTCTGCACTCTGTGCTCCGCAGCTGCCAGGGAGGACAACTCGGTGACGCCAGAAGTCATCCCCATGCCTCCAACACCTTACTTTGACTTTTCCTACCAACCGTTCTCTTCTATTAACTTTTGCCCTGTTGTTTTCTAGGCAACAGAAAAATGGAGACGTATAATGGTTGTATTAAACTTAGTTTAGCCTCCTCTAGGTGCCAATAATGATCCAACAGCTACAACAATAGTGACAACCACAGGAACGTCCTTGCATGCTTGCTCTACATTAGAACTGCTTGGCTGTCGTGCTTAAGGAGTTGCCTAGCTTTCTTGCTAATAAGGGTCATGTTTTTCTAAATCAGGGACAGATAAAAAATATAGAAGGGCAAAATTTATTTCTATCTTTTCTTCAAGTATTAGGTACATTCTGTCTTATCCTGATCTCTGAACACGGAGCTGATTCCTCTGCCTTAACTAACTCCGTCAACACTCTGCTTAGATACCATTTGTTCTATAACCTGGTACCAAGTTGCTCATAAATTTTCATGATCAATTTTTAAAGAGTTGTCATGCTTTTTAACTGTTTGAACTTTTTAGGAAGTAGTGCTTTTTTTTTTTTTTAAAAAAAAAGTTAGCTATTGATTTTTAAAGTTGGAGTTACAGAGAAAGAGAAAGATTTCTTTCATCTGCTGGCTCACTCCCCAGCAGAGCACTGATACCCACAACAGCCAGGAGCTTTATCTGGGTTTCCCGTATGCATGGCAGGAGCCCAAACACTCCGGCTAAATTCTGCTGCTTTTCCCAAGGCCATGAGCAGGCAATCTGAAAGTGGAGCAGCCAGGACACAAACCGCTGCTCATAACAGTAGCTCTACCTGTTATGCCACACTGCCAGTCCCTTGATGTGGATGTTGTTGCTGTCATTTGTTTTCCATTTATTTATTTTTATTTGAAAGCTAGCTATATGGAGAGAAGGAGAGACAGAAGAAAGACCTCCATCTGCTGGTTCACGCCCCAAGTAGTCGCAAACGGCTGCAGCTGAGCTGATCTGAAGCCAGGAGCAAAGAGCTTCTTCCGGATCTCCCATGATGGTACAGCGTCCCAACGCCTTGGGCCATCCTCTGCTGCTTTCCCAGGTCACATGCAGAGTTGGATGGGAAGTGGAGCAGCCAGGACATGAATCAGTGGTCTTATGGGATCCCAGCACATACGAGGTGAGGATTTAGCCACAAGGCTGTTGTGCCAGGCTCAATGCGGAGTTTTAGAAACTTAGTGTGTGGTGACAGAACTGTGGCATAGCATTGCTGAGCCTCTGCCTGGGGTGCCAGTGTCCCATTTGGGTGCTGGTTCACATCCCGGTGTTTCAATTTCAGAACCAGCTATCTGCTAGTGGTTTGGGAAGAGAGTAGAGGAGGTATCAAGTCCTTGGATCCCTGTGTCCACATGGGATACCAGGTGGAAGCTTCTGGCTCCTGGATTTGAACATATCCAACACCTGGGTGTGAAGCAGCAGATGGAAGATTCTCTCTCTCTTTCCTTCTCTGTGACTCTACATTTCAAATAGAAGAAATCTTAAAAAAAAAAACTTGTCATGTGCAATTGTATGACTTTTATTTATTTATTTATTTGAGAGAGAGAGAGAGAGAAACAAACAGGAAACTCTTCCATCCTCTAATTCATTCCCAGAATGTCCAAGAAGGGCAGGACTAGGCTGTGGCAGGAACCAGGAACCAATGTGAGCCAAGCCTGCTCTGTGTGTGGCAAACACCCAATTACTGGAGCCATTATCACCATGTGTGATTTGCATCTGGAGGTAGCTCAAGTCAGTCGCTGGAGCCTAGAACCCAACCAGATTCTATGATAAAGGATGCGAGCGTATTAACCTCTAGGTCAAATGTATCTAAGACATGATATTTTGATTTTAAGTCATAGAAGATATAACTGTTAAGCAATTAAAGCATGTGATTGGCTCATGTTATCAATAGGGTCACATTTAGAATGTAAGCCAGGTGAGGGTTAACTGCAAGTTCGTTTCTTGGTCATTTTTTTCTGTTTTGTTTGTTGGTTTTTTGTTTTCTTCACTCATGTCTGTGTCTCGTTCCCAAACTTGTTTCTCTAATATTACAAGACCACGCAGAAGAGAAAAACGGTGGTTCTTCCAAATCCTTGAAACAAGAATGTCATAAGCCGTGTTCCAGCTTACATCGCCCGAATTTGTTCCTAGGGTACAGAGCGTTACTAAAGATTACGTCTGGCACTGTCACGGCAGTCAGGGTTTCCCAAGCTCTGGGACATACCTAAGGCAAGGAGAAGGTTGTGGGCTCAGGCAGATGGAAGGCGCCATGCTCACAGTTACAGACTCAAATCCACTCTTTCGTTGGACATTGGCCGAGCCCACAACTCCTACCCCCGAAACACATAAGCCAGCAGGTGGCCTGCACTAAAAAATCTGTTCAAAGCTGCCTTGCCGGGAGGGATAGTATTTGCTGCTGTGGATTTCCTTGGTTTTCCTTGTTCTCGAGGAACTCACTCCTTGAATGGTCTTTTCTTGATCTTACCAAGTCATGGAATAAATAACACTTGCGATTTTCTTTGTATACCTCTGATGTTTACGTTGAGCTTTTTACGATACCTACTGTCTATCCCTTTATATTATAATTCGATCCGTAGGGTGAACTCTTAGCTGTAAAACTGCGTGAGTCTTTTGTGTTGAGTGATGCTTATCTTTCTTATTAAATTACAACTACATAGGAAATGTGCCTGACAAGATAGTTACTCTAATCCCTTAGTACTCACTGTCATGTGCTCCCAGCCCGTGCTAAATACATGCCATTAAATGGAAGAAATAAAAAAAAAATACTCCACTGCAATGAAAAAATTTTGCTCCAACACACTGCCCGCCTCGGAATCTCATATCTACTCTCTCATCTCCATCCAAATTACATACTCAGCCTTATCTCTTCCCTCTAATTATACTCCCGCTTGACCTGTAAATGATGGGAATACCTTGCTGACCTTTGCTGAACTGGCTTCAAGTTTCTCTCCGTTTGCAAATTTAATGCACTGAGCATTTTTTTTTCCCCTGAACTAAGCTCCAGGAGTGTTGGGTCAAGGTCTATATCCTTTGAGTTATAATGTAGCTAGTATGATATTAAGTCCAATTTGGTTCATAAAAATTGGCTTACGATTATATGGTTATTTATTATTTATATGGTGTGATTATATAGTATGACCCTGAACAAAGTCACATAAAGTGGAAGTCCATTATATAAAGGAATGCACCTTTAAAAAAAACGGCACTGATGCAAACCGTATGTAAAGAGAACAAAACTACAGAGAATGTCAAAACAGGGGATTAAAATGTTAAAACAGGGGATTTCAGTACTTTGGAAGGAAAATTCAAAGTTCTTCCTCTTCTTCTGTATCTCTATATATTTATACCATCACTGAACAAAAACAAAAATTGTGTTCAGACCTGATGTTTTCCATGTTCAAAAAAAGTTGCTGACTCTTAGGTCTCATGCTTGAAATTAGTCTTCCACTTTAAATTGGAGAGACTCGTGTTATTTTTCTAAAGTTTGGAATACTTTAGATAATAAGTAGTAATTTTTAGATGGCTTTAATATTTTCTTCTTTTAATCAACACGGTTGACTTGTATGTACCAGTCATCGTTTTTCAATTCCTCTATCTGAAGTTTAGAAAGGGCCAGGGAGTGTTAGAAGGCAGCTAACCATCTCCTTTTCCATGACCCCTCAAGGAAAAACGCAGTAAAAACATAATAACATGAAATCATGTATAGGAGCAACACTGGAACCAAATCAGCATTTTTTATAGTTATTGTATTGTCAGGAGAGGTGAGAAACTCTAAAGTTTAAGCAGTTAGAGGAGATGTTTGCATTCTGGATTTCAGAGTTGATATCTGTGCGGTTTCAAAGTCTGATAGTAACGTGTTCATTAAAGCCAGCGGAGGCCATGTACGTGGACACTGTTTGACTCTCAGCTCTGCCACTGCTTCTGAATGCTGGCTGGGGAATCACAGATGATGCGTATGTTCATGTAGAGTCCATCAGTGTGGTTTACATAATCAGCTAATCCCATAAAAACCAAGAACCCAATGCAACAGACAGCTCACCAACTAGGCCAACTGTCTCTCCAGTTGCCGGAATCATGTTTAACTCTCTCCTATGGGAAGCTGATGCTTAAAGTCAAGGATTGAAGTAAGTGATAATGAGAAGTCTGTTTCTTGCAGATCAACTTTTTTGAGACTCAACCGCCACAAAGAGAACAACAATAACAACATACAGAACTAAACCTGATCCCCTTTTCTGTGCGGTAGAATTAATTGGGACAGCGTCCAAAACATAGGCCACATACAAAGATGTGGTAGTTAATTTGATGCTATTTCCAGACTAAAATTCAAATCCCCTAAGTTGATAAGCTATCCTGCAAACGTTAATTGGAAACCATCGAGTGTGTGGATGCACTACTAAAGGCAAATAACAAATCTTGAAGTCTGCCATACAGACACGTAGGATGGACTGTTTCAATAATGCATTCACCCACTTGCCTGTCAGGTGCTTCTCTGGAGGGATAACAGGGCTCTGCTGGTCAGACATGCAGACTACCTTCATCTAACATAACGCCTCTAATGAGTTGGACAGGTTGATCTTCCATTTAAGGAGTGGTGTTAGGAGACACATATATTGAGGTTTGAAGGATGAGGGAGCTCTTCCATCACTGAAATCTTACTAACTGAACATTTATCTCACATGTATCTGTTCTTGGCACTACGATCTCGTTGTATGGATTATAGTCCTAGCCCCATGTCAGCGGGATGTTGGATGTCCTACTCTGTCAACTCCAGTCGTGGGCACATGGCAGAGATGGGATTGAGCTCCAGGCTAGCTAATTCAAAAACGATTGCTTACATACTGACAAATCACCAAGTGTGTTCCAACCAAAAATGTCTCATTTTTAGGTAATGGAATATGCATGGATGTATGTCAAGGGCTTCGTTGGGTACTGAAACAAGAGCCATGAAGGCTTGAGCGGCAAAGGTTTTCTTTCTAACCTGATATCTCTCTCCAGTTTTTTTCTTCTGATCCTCCTTTTTCTACTTTTTTTTTAAAATTTCAAGTATCTATATTGGCAAGTATTAGGTAATAATAATTGTCTTTGCTAATTAAAATTTTCAAGAGATGTAATCTTCCAGTTGTCCAGCTCAACACTCTGAAGTTGCTGAGTAGATAGTGATGTGTCTGAGTCGGATGTCTCATCCTTATCCATAAATGGGAGGTGAAGGACAGATCAACTACTGTAGCAGTTATGGATCAGGCTAAGAAGAGAGTTGCACAGACATTAAGTTTCATTCTCTTTTCCTAATCCACTGGCTGTTGGCCTGTTAAGAGCCCCCATGGACCCTAGCCAACTCCTCGACGCCTTGCTGCTCCGTAGCTTTGGGGCCACTCTACTAAACCAGGTGAAGACCAGAATCCAGGAAGGAGCTGCTTAAGTGGCCAGTTCAGTTCTCTGCGTGTAATGGGGGTGTGTTAAATGTTATAACATTTGAGACTACAATCTTTTTTTATTTAGTTAGTTTTGCCAAGAGAGAAGTCATTTTTTTTCCTATTATTTTGGTTTTTTTTTTTCAGTTGTGTGAAGGAACTTGCCCAAGAAACTAAGTGGCAATAGAAAGAATACTCTTACACTTCTTGGTGAGAGTTGATTGTTTTTGTTATGATCATACGTATAGATTCTGAATAATCTAAATGTTGCAGTGAGATGTCTTCCTCTCTTCCTTGTTCTTGTGTTGCCACTTGGGGTGGGGAAGGGCTCTACCAATCTTCCTGGGCTTAGCAGATCTTTTGGAGGGATTCAGACTTGTTCTGTCTTTGACAAGACTTTTATATCAAGAGTCCTCCACTATTCTAAGACCACCATTACCTTAAAAACGTAAACCTGAAAGCTGCTGGTCACTTTTTGGAGAGATCATGACGAAATGGTTCCTGTGTAGTTTAGAATCTCCAAGTACAACCCTATGGTGCGCTTGTTTAAAAAAAAAATAAGACAAACAAATAAGCAAACAAACAAAACTGGCTCTAAATACACTCAGAAAAACACTGGTAATATTATGGATCCTTAACATTCTTCACACAAAGTTGAGGAAATGACAGTGTAATTCCTCCGCCACGTCAGCTTATGTTTCTTATGCTGGTTTGTTCCCTGCAAAATCAAGAGCTGAAGAGGCTTGACCTTGCCTTCCATTTTCTCAATGCATGGAGTTGAATGCTAGATCCTGGATGCTTGACTCAGTGCCCTCAGTCAGTTTGTAGGCCAGAGGAAACGCTAGATTTTGCCAGGAAAAGCCAATTCTTGACACAGCCAAGTCAGAGCTCCAGTCCTAGGAAGCATGCTTGGCTGTAGACGATTCCTATAATTTCGAAGCAAAGCAATGGAAGGAGACATCTTGGTAGTTGCTTTATTTTCTCTAGAGTGGACTTCTGTTGTCAGTGGCAGCAATCCATGAACCACAAAGATAAAATAATGCTAACCAGAGCATTACATAAAGAAAACAAAGATAGCTCCACAATTAGTAGCATTATATATGTTAGTGCTAAGTAGCAACAGATGTGTCTGCCGGGAGTGAGGCATTCCTTGGAATCCATCAGAAACCAAGTCTCTCTGACACCACAAGCCATGATGGCTATCTTGGGCTCAGAGGGCAATGGCTGAGTCCGCTGGCTTGGCAACAAGTGGATGCCGGTGGATCTACCTGTGCCATCCTTACCGCACTGCACACTGTGCTGAGTTAACAGGGCGATGAGTGCTGTGAAATCTGGTTCTGTAAAGACATGCACTAGCCATGAGTCATTAGCAAGCATGCGGAGCTAATTGGCAAAATACTCATAAAAGATTTTGAAGGTGGGTTAATTACAATTCATTACACCGTAAACTGTCCCCAGGCTATTGTTAAAAAATGCAGGAGTTTCAGGGCCCATTATTTTATGATTCATTTTGCCATGTTGTGAAAAACAGACTCTAAATCAAACTACATTTATTATAGGTCAGACCACAAAATCTTTATTGGTTTTTCCAGCATTCCTCCCTTGTTATATGAATTCATATGGACTGCACATTTCTGTCAATTGGCAAGGAAGCATGAAATAAAATTTATGATATTTTCTTACCTTATCCTCAGTGCAGCCTTAAAAATCACAAGATATAATTGCTTCCCCTACTTCCTCAAGTTCATGAGAAAAAAAAAGTCTTCAAAAATCAACCCCAAGGTTATGATGACTGGACGCCACTAAATGATAATAGAGTCTGTCTTCTAAAGGAATCATTTTGAAGAATAGTGCAAGAAGCAACACTGGGTGGAAGTTCATTAAAACTTTCCTTCCCTCTACCTAGAAAAGTCACTGGAGCATATTTTATATTTGGGGGATAATTTGAAATTCATTGGCGTTCTAAACATTAATCTTCTCATCTCCACCTGTGAAAAAAAATCTCTCTCCTTTCTTTTTTAACCAATCAACAAAACAATTCAAAAAATATCCTGGTGTGTGTGTGTGTGTGTGTGTGTGTGTGTGTGTGTGTGTGTGTGTGTGTGTGTTTATACTTGATCTTAGCCAAAAGGCTGAGAAGTGATTGTGTGTGTATGTGTGTGTGTGTGTGTATGTGTGTGCGTTTAAAGAAACTGTGATACAATTTTGTGTCTCCCGTTATTACCATGGACAGACTTGGTCAGAATCATGTAAGGTCTCCTAAGTAGTCATTCTGCATCATTATATGTAATTGTTTGTTGATTAATGCTTTCAATTATGTCGATTTTCACTCTGTGACCCAAACCACCTGGACACAGACAGCCTGGTATTCATTACTGGAGATGAGCAAAGAACAAAATGCTGGGTTGACTTGCAGCCTTGTCTGAACCTTATGTGAACTATCCAAAGCTTTGACTCTGCAGAAACCCGTGTTTGGGGAAGGGGTGGGAATGTGTGGTTGGAGGAAGGATTCAGGGTGGGGTGAAGGGGGTTTATTGTTTGAAATTGTGCAAGAACTAGTTTCTCTGTGAGTGATCCGGCACTTCCTGATTCCAGCTAGGCCAGAAATACCACAAATGTCTTTCTTGAAACTTCCAAAATCTTTGGAAGACCTTCCATCAAGCATTTTGCCGCTCTTGCATGCCTGAGTTTTGACCAGGGCCACAGACAGAAGTATGTGCAAGGCAAACAGTTTAATAGAAAAGTTACCTGGATACTTGTAATTTCTTAGAATAAGTTCATGTCTCATTGATGAACACCTGAATGGCTTGGAGAAGTTCAACAAGTGGAGTGAGAGGGCAGCATTGGAAATCACAAACACAAACCCAAAGAAGCAAAGCAGATAAGCCTCTATAGACACAAGCCAGAAGAAGGACTGAAAGACCAAGGAGTAAGACGGAGGAGGAAGGATAAACAAGCGATTTCCACAGGGTTCAGTTTGGTCTTCACTGTGCCACATTAAATACGTGACCTTGAACAACCACTTCAAGTCTGCGACCCTCTGTGACATCACTCGGTCAAAAATATTCAAATATTTCTCTGGGATGAAAGTGCCAAGAAAAAGTGTTATGTAGAGGAATTCCAGACTGGATGAAAAGAATGACAAATGGGGAGCAAAAGGACGACACCAAGGAATGATCAATGAGTGCAGGGAAAACGTCCTATGGAAACATCGGGAATCTTCAGTCATTGAGGATGGGGAGGTACTTTGTATCAAGTGACTGCAGAAAATCAGAAAGGCTTGAGGAGGAAGTAATTTGGTGCAAGTGTTTTTTGAAATTCAAAAAGATTATTTGTTTGCAAGGCATGATTATAGTCAGAGGAAACAGGGAGAGAGTCCTAGTGAGAGAGGGAAAGAGAGAATGAGCACGCACAAGCTTCCATCCTCTGGTTCATTTCCCAAATGGTTGCAGCAGCTGGGTCATGGCCAAATGGAAGCCAGGAGTCAGGCGCCTCATCTGGGTTTCCCTCGTGGAGACAGGGGCGCAACTGCTTGGGCCATTGCTCTCCGTTTTCCAAGCAGCGAGCTGCATTAGAAGTCTAGCAGTCAGGACTCAAACCTGCACTCCTGTAGATGTTGGTGTCACAGATGGTCGCGTCACCTACTATACCACAGCACTGGCTCCTTTGGTGCTGTTAAATAAGCCATAGCAGACTTAAGTTTTGCGCAACAAATAATCTCAAATAACATGCGTGAAAGGAAGAAGTATTCATAAAAAGGGAGATACCACAATTTATTTCCTAAACTACAATTCATGGGTATCGCAGGACATCAAGGCCAAAGCATAGCATGTCCCACTATTTCCTCCATCAGAGCAATCCCCAGTTTAATTTGCAAGTGGACCTTTGTTTAACTGAAGTTTGCGTAGACTCCCCAAAATGTTTGCTAGTCCCTGATCTTGAAAGAATCAAGACAACGAGCAGCAATGAGCTCATTTCGTGTGACTTCCATAGCTGATGAAACTATTGGACCTTGAGAGGGTTGGGGGCAGATCCCACATGACTATAGCAGTATAAAATACAGACGGAATTTGCAGTATGGCCATTTTGGTTGGAAGGTAGTTTGCACACTACACATCTCCGAGCATGGCTTTCAGAAAGGGGAGGGACCAGCTCTCCCAGCAGGCTTTGGCATTTCAGTTTGAATGTTAGTCTACCCACCAAAGATGTTTCGTGTGTAAGGAGGAAGTCAGGGGTCATGATCCAGCCATCCTTCCTCTTGCCCTGCAGTAATAATGATTTCCAGGGGAGTCTAATTATAGTACGGCTGTAGGAAGAAAGCAACAGTAAACCAGAGTTCAGTAATGCAAGCATCAGGAAAACCTCTGGAAAGTGTAGCCAGGAAAGCAGAAATGGCTAGCAAGCCAAGGGCACAAAAGCAAATAAAGATACTGATCATTGCCAAGTCGATGGTCAGGTGGATCTGCTGGCCGGATCTCCTTTTGGTTAGTAGCTCCCTGAGGGTCCAGGAATGAGTGAGTCCTGAGTGCAGTGCACTGACCCTGAGAAGTTTCTCTTTGCCACAGAGGAAGACTATCCTATGTTCTTCAGCATTAGATGAGAAGATCAAATTCTTTCTTTTCTCCGCTTCCCAAAAGGAGGCTTCCAGTTCCAGCTGCACTCTGGACTATGAAGACTCTGCTGGTTCTCCAACTTGTTCCCTGTAGGGGGAGTGTCTGCTGAATAGATGAGAAAGAAAAGTACAGGCAGCATCTGTTTCTTAACTTGTTTGCCAAAGAGTCATGTAGGGCAGAGCTGACCATTGCTCTAGCTTGGGAGAGCCAAACACCCATCAAAACCTGCCTTGCCCAGCTCCTGTGTCTCCTCAGGGTGTCTGCCCTAAGAATGGCATTCCATGCACCACAACCTTTCACAGGAAGCCAGCTGCCAGCCCCCTTAAATTCCTTCTCCAGCAAATATTTTGCTTCTTAAGCAAGTTTCTCTCTCTTGCTTGCTCCTTCATTTTTGGGCAGAAAAAAAAATGCAAAAAAAGGAGAAGGATGATGTTTCCATTTTCTTCTGCAATGAAGTTATTCAACACAACACAGTTTATCTTTTCTTTGGGAGAGAAAGAAAACAATGGTTTTGACTACGTGAGGGAAGAAATTCGAAGGTGCGTGTTGATCTGTCCTTTGGGTCTTGAGAAATTTGAAGTGTACATCCACAAGGATTGATTCTTTCTCTTCTCAGCTCTGAATGAAAAGTTAGTAAACACAACATAGCTTTTTCTTTCATTTGTCAGTGTGTTGGGCGTGCTGGGTGTAGGCCGAGTCTTAAAGAGAGAGTGCTGCCAAAACTGACCCTGAATCAATCATCCTGGATGTGTCTTGGACATTCACAGGACTGGCTGGAAAATGTGCCTGCCTGTCTTGGGAAGTACTGTTTACTACACTGAACCTTTGGCTTAGAACTTAGGCACTGGCTTGGGGATGGAAAGCTCAAATTCAAGATAAGTTGCTAACTCATTTGGACCTCCAAAAACCTTTTCTTTGCCAGGATTTTGGCGCCTTCACTTATAAAATAGAAGTCATAGACAATACCTGCAAAATGCTATGGTTTTTTTTTTTTTTTTGGTGGAATTGATTGTGTATACCTTGTGGAAGCACCTTCCTTCCCCAGACACTGTGAACCAAGCAACTTCTTGCAAGTTACATTCTTTTGTTATGCAAGAAGCTAAAAAGAATAGGGCTGTGAAGTGCCCAGGGGTCAGGTATTGCTTTTAGTGGAGAGCTTTGGGATGATGGTGGGATGCATGGCCGGCACATTCCTTCCCCTTGGCCACAGAGAGTCTGCGTGTATTTGTTGTTGTTGTTAATTGTAAGCTTTTCTAACCATCTGCCCTTTAGTAATGATTGCCCCTCACTGAGGCTCGGATCACAGTCCAAGCAGTTCTGTGAGAAAGCTAAACCAAGAAGGCTGAGCCCTGGAATCTGTGATTAGAATGCCTGGCTAAGGAGTGATAGGCGTGGGCTTTCCCAAGTAGGGCAGCCGTGGCCCCGGATATCCACAAACAGGATGGCACATGACTCAGGCTGGCTTGATAACTGCTCTAATGCTGGATTTACAACCGGATTTAGGGATGAACATCGGAGGCGAATCCAAAGGGGGCAGAAAGGGAATGGGAAATCAAGGGAATTTCCATCAAAGGTTCTGAGAAGCAGAAATCCATACTACCCAGCCGATGACTGTGGTTTGCTAGGATCAAGATCAAAGGAAACACCGTGGGCAGAGCCATGACAAATGTGAGGCTTGGTCTGCAGAAACCTAGCATTAGCCCCTCGCTGAGGCTGCCGTCTAGACTGGAAAGGGTGCTCATGCCAGACCTGGCTGAGTGTGGAATCAGGGTGCTCCTTCGTGTTGGGGCAAAAGAGTTCGGGATCAGCTTGATCCTCACAGGGAAACCAAGAGCTGCAAGCCACGTGGCTCATCATGGCCGCTGGCCTGATCATCTCATGAACTTCATGGCAGTGTGTAAAGTAAGGAGGGAAATGATGACTCAGATGAAAACCTGTTTTGGTCACATCCAACTGCCTTGGGTTGCATATGCTGCTTTCTTCCCCGATGGTTTTCAAAGGCTGCTCTCGCAGAGTGGTTTCTTTGCAGCGGGCCGAATAACCTAAAGACAATTCAGCTGACATTGGCTAAGGACAGCTAACAGGAATTGTGTTTAGGCTGGCTGGGGTTGGGGGGGGGGGTTGGCTACTGTTTCACAACAACCTAAGGGCTGGGGTGGGTAGTGAGAGCATATTGCAGATTCTCAACAGTGTCCCCTGTCTGCTACATACCTGCACTGAACCCTGTTGGAATCTTCAACTGCTCCTTGGGATCACAAGCTCAGAGGAAACACCAACACTAACAGAAAACATACCAATGACACCTGTCAAGTGTGTAAGCAGTAGCACATGTAGCATGGTAAATGGGCAGGTCCTTAAAATATATATGTATATCTGAAATGTAGATTTATATGGAGAGAGAGAGAGAGAGATCTTCTGTCTGCTCTGGGTTGGCTATATGTGTGCAGGAGCCCACCCAAGGGCTTGAACCATTCCCCTCTGCATTTCTAGTCCACAAGCAGGGAGCTGGATGGGAAGTGAAGCTGTCAGTACTAGAACTGGCGCCCATATGGGATTCTGGCTCTCCAGGTGGAGAATAGGTCTGTTGAGCCACCATGCCTACGTTGGCATGTCTGTTTTAAGAGGAGGAGCTGGAAACTGGAGAAGAGTTGGCAATTGAGTTGACTGGTATGCTTTTGGCAGCAGCTTACATCATTCAAGGTAGATCTCTCTTTTTCCAGCAACTTCTCTTTAAATTGAAAGTGCTAGATAGGCAGCAAGATAATGACAGAGCAATCCCTAAAAAGATTGTGTTCATCACAGTATAGTCACCCAAAGGAACAATTTGCTGCCTTTAAAAATAATGGCCATATACAGTGTGTGAAATTGATCATGATGTAGGTCTAAACAAAATGTCAAATAAAAGATGGGGTGCAGAGCTTACAACTTTGCATGCTGATTTACAGGGAAACACTGAAAAATTAACCCAAACCACAGGTTAGGATGCAGTGGTACAAATGTTCATTTATTTCCATATTTTATGCAATATGAGTGGTCAGATAATTTTGTACACCTCTAAATAGACGTAAGAGTTTGTGTGCTGCCAAGGGGAAGCTCAGCCAACAAACCCAATAACACAGAGAGATTTGACGAATCCTAAAGCCTTGAGCAAGGCACCAACACTTAGATTTGGTTTTCTTAACCATAAGAAAGCTGTAAGAGTTCACCCTGTTAAGTCCTTACATTGTGCCCATGTCTCGAGAGCATTTTCACTTAATGCTAATACATTTTATTCTTGCTGAAATCCAAGAAACAGCTCTTATTGTTATCCCGATTTTACCAATCATGGAACAGAGGATAAACGACGTGACATCACTGTGGCAGATCTAGCAGCAAATTAGGGAAGAATTTATCAAAGCCCGTAACACGAACACTGCACCTGACACAGGCTAGGGAGTAGTTATCAAAGTGAAACTTACTTCTTCAGGAAAGTTTGAGAGTCAAGCATATCACAGTTGGCATGTAGATGTAGTTCTTGAATCCATTGATTTCTAAGCTGGCAGAGCTGATTGGTTTCTGTTCACTGAGATGCAAAGCTCAAGACTGAATCTAATGAGACTCCCATTGTTTTTAAGATTCTTAAAAGTCTAGGAAAATATTCAAGATACTTGACCAGGTGCTCGATGTCCACATCTCTGGTCTCATCTCCCAGCCCCGATGCATAGAACGTTTAGTTCTTCAAAGTCCTTGAGATAAATGTCAAGAAAATCTTGAAAATAATAACTGAGGGTGGGCAATCAACTTTCAGTAAGACATCCGCTGAGATAGCCATATCTCTTATCAAAGTGGGCGCTCTCCTCGGCTCCAGCTTCCTGCCAGGGCACTGTGGGGAGAAACAGTGGCAGCTCAATTACTGGGTCCCTGCTGCTCACTTGGGATGCCTCGATTGAGCCGCCAGTTCCTTGCTTCAGCCCGAGCCAGTCCTGGTCATTGCGAGCATTTGTGAAGTAAACCAACAGATAGGCAGCCACCCTCCTGTCCTTTCTTCAGATATTGCAGCGTATGTGTTTTGGGTTCATCCAACTTGAAATTGTTCGTCATGGAGGAAGAGACAGAGCCCTGAATGAAGTCATAGAGGATTTAGAGAGAAGTAGAAAGTCTGAAGCAGAAGTAATTGATTAGCCTCAGGCATATGACAGATTTTTTTTTTTGTACAGCAGTAGCAATGACAAAGTGGGCATCATTGAAATGATTCCTTGCTTTAACTTGCAATCACCTGGAGAATGGTTGTGGGATTTGTGGAAGCAGTTGTTTTGATGTTTTACTCATTTTCCTGTGATATTAAAAAAAAAAAATGCTGACAGCATAGTAATGCAAGGACTCAAACCCAAACAGTTGGGAGAGCTGCATGCCCCTTCTCCAAGTTCTTATCAAGGCTGAAAAATCTTCTAAGCACACATGAAAGAGACAGCAGGGCCACGACTACTTTGAACTTACTGCACATGATTCCTTTCATAGGAGATGTGCCTGACAAACATTAATTAAGTCTCCCAGTGCCTCTTTGAAGTAATGTAGGAAATATGTACAGGTGGGTAAACTGAGGCCCCAGGAACTGGAAGCATAGCCTGAGGGCATCCTAGGGCAGGTGTACATTTGAAAAGACCCCCGGAAGAGGCCCCTGTTTCTCTGATGAGGCCAGATGTGGGTTCTTTTTTTCCAAACAGAGATTTCTAGCTACTTCCCTTAATCAGGGAGATGAGACAGCCTGATGACTCTTTCAATGACCACACTCTTTGACCTTAGCTCATGTAGCCTTGAACTTCATAACCCATCATAAATAGCCATGGCCCATTTCTCTCTTTAACTCTCCAGCTGTGTTGCATGTCTTCTGATATCTACCTTGTCCTAGAACTGACCAGAAATCAGGAGCGGCAGAAGGTGAGACTGCTTGCTTTGATGGCAGAGGAAGTAACCAGTGTCACATTCGAGTCTCTGGTCTTCTCTGGAGGTGGGACAGTTTCATGGTTTACAGATGGGTCACTTTGGCTTATTCTGTAAGATACTGATTACCGATCAAGAGGCGGCCTCTGGGGGGCAAGAGGAGCTGAGCTATGAAATGGGTTTAGAGGAGCTTTGGAGAAGCTCACAGAAGGCATAAGAGATGAACTGATGCTTCAGAGCTGTCCTGAGCAGGTTACTGCCTTGCTGGTCAACCTTTGAATCAACCCTGAGCTCTGAGCTGAGCTAATTCTGGAGGGGTTAATGCTAGAGGCCGTGTGTATTAAGGACTATGTTTTCCTCTTATTCAGCTAGATGCATTGATGAAGAAGGATCTGGATCTAGAAAGAGATGGACATGCAATCTGCAGATAAGCACAGAAACAAAACCAGCTCAGAAACGACTAGATGCTTCAGGCGAGGAACCAATCAGATACAACGGAACTGTATAATAAACAAACATTTGCATTTAAGATGTTGAAGAGGAAAATATAAGAAAGACTTCCAGTCTCATCCAGTGGGCTTAAAAAATGTTTTTCACAATAATACAGCAAGATACACAGGCTAGTAACAATGTAAGAAGTCCAAGAGGCACACTTGAATCTTATAACAAAGAATTGAAAACATTTTCATTTGGCTTTCTTTTTAGCCCAGTGAGTGAAGTATCTAAATAATTAAAAATAATTACTCAGACTAAAGTATGCTCATAGAAGGGAAGATTTGGATTTATTATTTAAAAAAAATCTGTGTTCTGTATAACCAGCCAATCAGGTGGAGACTCTTTGATTTCCAACCTATGCCTCTAACTCCATTGTCCTTTTTTACTCATTAGACGATTTGCTCAGAATCATGTCTCAAAGAAGCCTTTGACTGCAGACGCTCAGCTGCCTTGCTTTCCCTGGAAAATCCAGCTCCAGTTAGAAATTCTAAGGAAGCCGTTCAGAGATGAATGGCATCTAGACATTTGGTTCATTAATTTGGTTAGCCATTGGTTTTCTGCTTTATTTACTACGTTTTCCTTTTTCTCTATGATTTAGCTCCCCCAAACGTTCAGGCAGTTTGCATGAAAGAGGCTGTATCATAAATGCTTTTAAGGTCTCTATGACTTATACATATAGCACTCATGATTCATGTCTCAAATGGCCATGTTGTGGATTTTTTTTTATTAAATTCTTGATTTATGTGAAATAGATAAATACACGGATCATTCAGAACAAGGGTGTCTGTGTCTGAGGGTACGGAGCGGAAGGTCAAGAGGGATTTGGATGCATGAATAACTCCCTATTGGTCCTAATGGGATTTGCACAAGGAAGACTCCTGTGTTCCAAGGTACAATCTTCCTTCATTCTAAAATGTGGTTAGCTATATGTTATTGATATCATAACTTTAATTTCCGAGCCATGTTAAATCGATGCATGTTCTAGATGCCCCCCCCCTTAAGGAATGAAACATAAAAGAATACGCCTTTTTTTTTTCTGCTACGTCTCCCCATGTTGAATTTGGCAAGTCACCTTGACATTCTAAAATGTCTTATCTACCTCTGATTTTGAATTGCTTGGGGGTTGTTTGTTGATCGTCTCTGTGTTGGAAACAGTCACCTATATGTAACCAGAATTTATCACCACCGTAACAGAAAATGGAATCTAGAATGTTGCTTAACAACGGGAGTGTTTCATAAAAGAAAATACTTAAAAAAGGTTTCCTGTAATAATCATAAAACACTTTTGAGCTCAGTCCCAGCTTAAAAAAAAGAGTTCTGTCACCCTGTTTAGACCTGGAGCTCTGAGAAAGTGTGTTATGTTTCAAATAATCAAAACTTTAAGTCCCATTTCTTTCCTTACTATAATCCAGGGAACAACCATTGTAATAAAATTGTGTTCAACAGTTCCTCTATAAACTCCCTCATCTTAGCTCCACCTGGTATAATATAAAACGTAATATACTTTGGAGGCATTTTTAATAAAACTTTTTCAGATGACTCTATGTGGCAACACAATTCATCCTATTAGTTCAACTTAAAGAGGTTTTAGTTTTTCCTATCTCATGGGGTAAAAAGTCATTTTTGCATTCACAAACACCACACATTTTTGTTGAGTTCACCTCTGCATTTGTTAATGTTTTCGATACAATAAGGAGATATTGGCTTGCTCATATTGTGAGGCTAAGGATGATATTCGGTGTGAAAGTCCTGTATTGATACTGTGTATCATGATAGCATAAGGAGGTAGTTCCTTCCTTATCCTTATCAAATTACCTGCAGGATTATTCAGTGTTCATCTCGGGGCAAGCATCATTCATTCACAAATCATTTCTTCCACGGATGATCCAAGGATGATTCAACGCAAGTGAGAAGACGGAATGGATCCGCAGCCAAAAGGAAAGATCCACTGATGGAACATCTATCCCAGCGATTGGTCCAGCATGTTCTTGTCTTTGGGGGCATGACATAATCCACTAAAGGGGTAATGAATTCTTCACCCGGTCTCGTTGCCCTTGACTGCAGCTTGCCGCAAGTGCAGCTCCCAGGAGGTCTAGCAATGCCGCCAGCTACTGGGTTCCTGCTGCTCTCATGGCAGACCCAGGCCATGCTCCAGGCTCCTGATTCCTGCTTTGGCCAGTTTCTGGCTGTTGGGGGCTTTGCCTGAGAGCCTCTTTGTTGCTAAAATAAGGAGAAAAAAAATTCTTTAAAGCAAATAGCTAATCATGTAACTAATCATATCATAAAAGAGTAAAGTACCTGAGTAATCTTAGCTATCACTTCACAAAATACTTATTTTATTGAAAAGGCAGATTAGATTTACAGAGAGAAGGGGATGCAGAGAGAGAGATCTTCTGTCTGCTGGTTCACTCCCCAAGTGGCCATAATGGCCAGGTTGGGTTCATCCAAAGCCAGGAGCCAGGAGCCTCTTCTGGGTCTCCCATGCAGGTGCAGGGACCCAAGGCTTTGTGCCATTACCAACTGCTTTTCCAGGCCACAAGCAGAGAGCTGGGTGGGAAATGGAGCAGGCAGGACACGAACCACTGTCTATAGGGGATTCTAAAGCTTGCAAGGTGAGGTTTTAGCCATTGAGCCATCACACTGGGCTTGAGTTTTGTTTTCTTTAAGTCTTTCTCCCATACATTATTTTGGGATGCTATAAACTCAGTATATTTATATCTGATGCTTTATTCAGTACGATATCATGACTGGTTTTGCATGGTATATTGCATAAACATCACTTTTGAGGGCTTCAAATGATTCCTTCCGGTGACTACACTGTGATGGGTGTCACAATGCTGAACACTTGTAGGTCATTTATTTGCTCTCTTCCCCAAGTCCCAGCACTCCCGATTTAAAGAGAAGTTATTAAATAATAAAGTGACATTTTCTTTGACTGACATAGGTTGCTCCCAGAAGCAAAGTGTGTGTCTCAATTCCTAATTCCGCTGCAGTTCTCTTAACTCTCCTGTTAAAATGTACATCTAGCCTTATCAGTATAAATACAATTCATGCATGCCTTTATATTTAACCAGTGCCAATAGAATTAATTTGTGTTGTTATTCTTGGTGGTGGTTTTCTCTGCTGGTGAGCTCAAAAGACAAATGAAAGTTCAAAAAGGGTTGAGTGCTGATGGACTGTGGGGCAGATTATGAGAAGAACTAACACGGCAGGGGTGTTGAAAACGAGAGGGAAAAAGCCCTTGGCTCCAATATTTAGCTTTCCTGTGGCATAACATGGGGTCCATAAAAATACCTACCTCCTAGATTTGTTTTGAGGATTAAATGAGAATAAAAATTGCTCGAGCATTTAGCATAGGTTAGGCACATAGTTAGCACTGAACAAATGTCAATTTTGTTTGCAATGAAGACTCTGGTCACTCCATCTCCCTAGTCTAATGAAAGATTTCAGGTGAGAGAGGCAGGCAGGGGCAGGGGTGTTTGGAAAAGGTTCAGTGGTGAAGCATTTCGCCAAGCCTGAGAAGATGGGCAGGATTTCCATGAAAAGGAGAGAGGGAGACATTCCTGGATGGGGAAGAACAAAACAAAATTTTTGGAGATGAAATGCTGTGTCTTTAAAATATTGACTGATTTTAGAATTTAAGGTAAAGTAGTCACTTCTTTGAATCATCAATGTAAATTATTCTCTTCTCTCCTGCTGTTGGTTTGGCAAGAGAACAGTGTGTGTGTGTGTGTGTGTGTGTGTGTGTGTGTGTGTGTGTGTGTGTGTGTGTGTGTGTGTGTGTGTGATAACCCCACTTAGAGCTGCAGTCTCTGCTTGGAGCTTCCCTAAGCATTTCATTTCCCTGAGCAGGTGCTGCTTCCCACAGGTGTGCTTCCATCCCGGGCAGAAAGCAAGCCTTTGCCTGAGACTCTGGGACGTTGGAAGGTGTGAGCTGCTCCTTCAGGGTTCGATCCCGCACTGTGTCCTCTAAGGAAGACACTTGCTTAGGTTTCGAGTTCCAGGAATTCTGCAAGAAGGACTTGAGGCAGAGAAGAGACGAAGCTTCCTGCGGGGCTCCTTGCATGTGGCCCACCCGGTCTACCGAGCCCCACCACTGCAGCAGGCTGCTGTCCTCACTGCTGTCCTCTCCGATGCACTGATGAGCAAGCTGGGATGGAGAGCCTGCTGGGAGCTCAGCCCAGGTTGTCCAGGCCTGTTAGCACCTCTCTCCTTAGCCAAAGCCTGCAGAAGAACGCAGGGTTTTCCTCCCAGTGTAGGTAACATATGTGCACATGGAGGGTGTCCCTATGAAAAGAACACTGCAGAAAAATCACGTGGTGGGGCCTGTTGCGGTGGCCTAGTGGCTAAAGTCCTTGCCCTGAATCTGCCTGAACACACCATCTTATCCCATTCTCTCAGTATCTGTCACTTTCTCTGGAGCTATAAGTCTCTCACATCCCTTCTTCACGGAGATGCAGGTAGCTGTCAGCAGTGACTGAACACATCCTCCATGTTGTGGGTGCTGGCCCTTCCAACCTTTCAGGAGCGACACTCGCTCCCCCACTTGCTGGGACCATGGCCTGTGAACATTTCCTGGCTTTGTACCTCTGAGCTCTGGTCTCAGCCCAAGAGATCCCTCTCGTCCAGGGCTATGCCCCTCCACGGAGCAGCCCAGATCCATGGCTGAGGAGTGTTGGAGTATAGGGACAGCTACTGCCTCCAGACAGGGTCACTTGGAAGGGACTCTCTGGGTCTCACAGCCACCTCTGAGCTTTCCACAGCGTCTCCTTCTGCTTAGTCTTATGTCCCAATGTGTATTCATCTTGAGCGTGTCCTGCAATAACTTCTTGGGTCTTTGCCTTAAAGCCAATTTCCTTAGAAATCTGACCCGAGCCAGCTGCTATGGGCCAGGCATGGCTCTCTGCACTTTTCACACCTTAGCTCAGTTAACCCTGAGCAGCTCCATGATTTAGCAGTGGAAGAACCTAAGGTTGGACCCGTGAAGTAATTCACCCAAGATGTCTCCCCTGATAAATGGCAAAGAACTCTGGCTTTATTCAAATTCTGCAGTTGGCCTCGTTGTTAGAACAAACAAGCAAACATAAAACCACAGCAGTATGAAGTACATGGAAATGTTGGCAATTTGTTGAACAAATGAACATGGGTATGGGGCATCAGAGCAGAGAGAGATGAGGGCGGCCCAATGTAGTTAGAGAAACGCTGTTTCAGGGGAAATATCCGGCACACCGGGGACACAACCCGGGGGCCCAGCTGTGTCTGACTGTGTCTGATGCCCAGCTAGATCTGCAGGTGTGGCTGGAATCAGAACCTTGAGAGGGGCTGTACCCTCTTATCCTTCAGGGTGAGAGCGTGGGAGGAGGAAGAGCAGTTTTATGTGCGTGGCGCTATCTGGGGTGATTGGTTAAAAACTACCAAGAAATTGGTGTGCGGAGGAGGGTGGGGGGTGGATGTATGAGAAGCTGAGGATGGATGGCGAAGAACCTGTAGCTAGAAACCACAGAGAATCATTGCCACCTGTCAGGTGAGGCGGGAGACAAGAGGGGCAGGAGAGGCAGGGGTGGAATCTGACGGAAAGCTTTAGTGGAGAATCGTGTCCAAGTCTTAGAATAGCAGGGAGGGGGGCGAGAAAAGAAACCCTCCAGCTTCTGTCCTCTTGTGTTCTCCCGTTCTCCTTTGATCTAAGAAGGTAGACCACAGGGCATGGGAGCTTGTTAACGAAGTCCATCAGTACTCACGTCTTACGCCGCAGAAACTTGTGTAGAAAAGGTGTCTGGTGGAATGCTCTGGCTGCTGTGGTTTGGATGTCATTTGTTCTTCCTCTGCCCCAGCACCCCCAGATTTCGGTGTTGGGAGCTGAGCTCCCAGGTTGGCAATTTGGGGAAGTGATATATAACCAATAAGAGAAAGAGTGCATAGTGGGGGAACCTAGATTAGTTGGGGGAGTTAAGGTATTTCATTTGGGACCTGGTTGCTTCTCATGAAAGGATTTGTATAAAGGCGTGGACCTGGCCCCACACAGTCTCTTTTTGACTTCTTGGTTGGTGATGTGCTTGTACTGTTTCTACTGTTCAGGGTATAGTCTCCCCAGAGTGGGGGCAGAACCAGCATCCTCTTTGCTTGGCATGAGAATGTCGTCTGAAAAAAGAGACAAAGGAGACAGCAGCCTGGCCACAGCCCTGTGGATAGGCAGGTCAGGGACCACAGGAAGCCTCATCCTTGGCATGCAGATAGATCAGTTTCCTTGTAGCTGCAATGCAGGGTCTTCAAGGGACTTCCCAAGCCATGGGTACCAACACGAGATGACAGGGAGGGCAACGAGGCCAGGGATATTTCTGAATTCAGGTGAAATCTGAGTCACCCAGAAATGACTGGAAAAATCTGAGATGAAGTCTGTAAAATTCTTCTTGCACTGAGGTCTGTATCATAATTGATAAACGGAGAGACCACAACAAACATTATATCTTTGTGCTCACAAACTGGTAAAATCGGGGGGATCATTTATATTATCAAATAGAAAAAACTGAAGAAAGAGGAATCTCAAGTCCAGAACAAGGGAAGGGAAGGAATGCCATCAACCAATGTGCTTGAGCACCTTCTGTAAGTCAGCCACCTGCTGCTAATGCTTCTTAACTGGGGTCTGTCCCATCTCCAAGGATCAATGACTAGAACTCATGGTGTCATGTATCCGGAAGGAAAAGTAGCTGTGAGATGCAGCACACAAGTTATCCCTTGGGGCACTGTCTCCTGTGTTAGAGAGCCTGGTCTTGGTCTCAAGGACTCCACTTCCACACTGGCTCTTTCATGCTTATGCTTGGAGGCTGCAGATGCTGGCTCAGGGAAGCACCTGTTGCCCATAGGAAGGGTTTGCACTCGTGACCTCAGCCTGACCCAGCCTTGGCTGAGAACACTATTTGGGGAGTGAATCAACAGATGGAAGATCTCTCTCCACTTGCCTCTTGCTTTCAAATAAGAAGAAAAATAAATAAATATTTTTAAAAGGAAAATCGCATTAATTTGCAATTATTTCTGCCTGAAATTTAATATAATTTTCTTCAATTGTAAATGTGAGTAACATAATATATAACGGGTATTAAAATCATATCATTACTTACTGTTGCAATGATTTATTAATATTATGTCTGCTCATCATTACTTGAAAAATGAGGTTTGTCAAATGTACCAGTAAAGATATATTCCTATATATCCCATTTATTAAACATGTTTTATTATGATGGGCAATATAATTTGCCTTCTTTGTAACCTTATGCATTTTATGTATTTAAAATCAGTAAAAACAGAGATAAGAGAGTTTGGCAGATTTTTTTAAAAAAGGTTTATGCTAGAAGAGAAGGCAAAAACTTCATGCAAGGCTCAGAAGACACAGTATACGCCTCCAAGAGACTCTTCAAGATGGTGGAGCCAGGCAGACTACACGCAGCACACTGGGGGACATCACATACCAGGATCAGCCTCCTTGCTGGGTGAGGAAGGCTTCAGTAAGACGAGGATCCTTAAAGGGGGTCTAGAAGACATGCATAGCTCTACCAGGTGGGTACCGGGAAGGAGCAAGACAGGCAGGGCTAGAAAGAAGTAGAAAGGAGGATTCTGAGAAGGCCGGGGACTGACAGAGGTGACAAGGGACACAGAAAGAGCTGGCGGAGGCAAGTGCAGTTTCAGGGTTGCCCAGGTCCTTGGACAGCGGTTACAGCACTGGGTGGACATGGTGACAGGTGGACAAGTGTTACAGGACCCTGTGGACAGGGCGTGGCGATATCTGTGCGCGGGCCTCAGCTTCAGCAGCGGGCTCTTTTGTGGAGATAAAAGAGAAATGCAAGAATAAGACAGAGGAGACACTTTAGAACCCTCTTGCGGGAACCTAGACCTGACACCACCTGAGTCAAGTGGTCCGGCCAACCAGAATGTTTGGTTCACATGGAAATTGCTGAAGAAAGTTCCCGCCACGCACCAAAGACTTCCTGTGATGCTTCTAGAAATGTCCTCCATCAGAAAGGGGATACTGAGTCTTGTGCAGACCCTCAAAAGTCTGAGAGGGCTGGCAACAGGTACATGAACACCTCAGCTTCCTGTCCTGGGGGTGTGCTCAGTGCTCGGGTGTAGTTCCCTGGGGCTGAAGAGGCGGCGCGACATAGGCTGAAGGGAGCTATGAAGAAAGTTGGAGGAGTGCACGGGAGACGCGTTTGCGTTTCTGTCTCATGTGACGGCTCCCTGAAATGGGGACCTCAGGAAGCGGGGTGAAGCATGAAGACTTGGGGATCCTGAGAAGATGCGTCTAGCAGCCAGTCGGGAGTGCAGAGCTGTGACTACGTGGAAAAAAAGACTTCAGCTGGGGGTCCTTACTTGGAGTCACTTGGAAATAGGATGAAAATTTCCAGGGAAAGTTTAGAGAACTTGAGTACAGACCTTCCAAACAGGATGTCTGTGCAAACTAGTTATTCAAAAAAAAATTTTTTTTCTTTTCCCCTTCAATTTGATCCTGCCAACTACCCATGAGTGCCAGTTGTCCTGATGGGGAATGTGCGGGGGGCACTATTTCCTGTCCCAAATTCTTTCCAGTAACAGAAGATCTTTTTTTTTAGGGGAAAGCGGTGATTATTAATCAAAGGGTGTGATGATAAAACCCTATGTCTTTCTGTTTCCTGTTTCCATTTCTACTAAAGAAAGCGTTATCTGTAGCATGATTGTATTCTTTAGGAGAGTGAAAGAAAGAGCTACTTAGAATGCTATTGCAGATTGAAGCGTAAGTCAGAAGTGTCTCAAGCCAAGCCAGAGGTGAGGGCTTGCTACTTAGAGGAGTAAGTACCTGCCCCACACAAGATCTTCCCTAAGTGTGTGGCTGTCGAAATGAGAGTGAGAAGGCGGAAGCGGACAACGGAGGAGAGGAAGCCAGGGAGAGACGGAAGGACTCACAGAGCCCCCTCACTTTCAGTGGAGCCAAAGCCACATTCTGCCTTTTCTAAGATATTTGTCATTCTCTCACCTCTGTTCTCATTTCCTCATCCGAGATGTATGTTGTATTTGATTATTGCTTTGTTTTTGGTGCATTTAAAGCTCGCTGTTTGGGGACATGCGTTCTCCTGAGGATGTGCAATGGTGCTTTTCTGTAAGGAAAGGATGTTGCATACACATTGTTCTTATGCACGTGTCACTTCTGAGTGTTTCAAATAGACTTGGTGATATAGAAGCCTTGAATCTCTAATTGCATTAATTTAAATGGCCACTCACAGCTAGTAACCAGCATTTTAGATGGTGAACTAAGACCCCTTTTCTTCATGCTTTTTCATCTATCTTAAAGGTCCTGGGAAGAAAAGAAAACCAAAAATTCAATTTACTTGTGGTCACAATCACTACATAAATCATGGGTCTAGATAACCGCCAAAGGATATTTCATTGAAACTGTTTGATTCATTGAGAATTTGCTGAAGTCCATAACCTCTGTGGCGACTTTTTTTCCCCTGGTTCTCTGATCTCTCGTTAGATATACAGTACTAAGTTTGTACTGTACGTGGGTTGGGCTTAATTCAAAGACCATTCTCCTTAATTCAAAGACCAATAATTAGTTTTTAGTCCGTCTTATCCATTATATATTTTCTTACCTCTCAGTATTTCCCATTCTAATATTTTTTCACAAGGGTCCTTATTTTTCAAAAATATCTTTTTTCTTAGGTTACAAAGGTAGCCTAAGCACCTGTTTATCTTGTTCCTTATTCTATTCTTAGTGCTTTCCTAACAGTAATGCACATTGTAAGCGCTCAATAAATACACATTGGTTTCCTAGTGGGGAGCTAATTGTATACACTCATATGGCCTGGGGTTAACAGGTGAAAGTCTCTCTATGTGTGGGTCAGGAAGTGGTTGGGAAAGTGTGATTACTGTTATCTCAGTACTCAGAAGAGTGAGTGTCTCTGTGGATAAAACAATAAGGACATGTGGCGTTTTCAAGACAAACTTTTGATGTAGAACTTTCCATTGTTGTTTTTGCAGGCACACATACATGCTTCAGGCATTCGGTTAATGTTTTAAGTGTGTTTCAAACATCCAGTGTACTACTTTGAGTTTTTCCTGTTGAACATGTATGCTTAAATTTTCACTCATGTGTTGATAGTGGTCTAACTTATTATTTTATGGAACACTTTTTTTCCCAACAGTTTTTGCCAGAGAGAGTCCCACAGTGCCACGAACTGACCATGGTTCCTGATTTTCAAAGGGTCATTCATCCTTCAGGAACAGTCTTAGCAGCACATTGTCATTGTTTAGCTGGGATGACAACAACTACTCATTATTGTTCAAAAAGTGGCGCTTTTTTCCCTTCCATTTCATTTTTCACTCTTTCCTAATTTAGAGTTGGCAATTTCCATGTCAGAAGGAAAACAGTGGCCTAGGCCCTGCCTATTAATTGCTTATCTGACCTTGTCATAAATTTCCTCTGTTCCGATGCTTCCTATTTCACACTTGCTGATGTTTTAAAATGCCCCAGAAATCCCCGCTCTGGGTAAGCAGAATGCACTGCAGTCCTGGCTTACTTGTTGATTTGACCCCTATGGTTTAATTTAATAACATGTTCTTTCTAGTCACTTCGGTCTAGTCATAGGGTGAGGAAGAGAAGAGCTACCAAGATATACTAATCTAAACCGGAGCTCCTGTTTCCATTAAGTTATGTAATTAACAAGTTAATGAATTCTTGAGTTTCTTTTTATTTATTTATTTATTTTTTTTTGCAGAAATTGATTTCTATACATAAGCAGTAAACTCCCTGACTTTACAAATTCAAGATAAATATTTTTCACAGAATCATTCAGATAAAACTTAGAGGAAACATAGATGCTAAAGGTTCAGGAATAAATTTTAAATACACACATTTCTCAAAATATTTAATTTATGACATAATTTCAGTAGTTAACTACATAGTAAAAACAAAGAAGTTATTGAAGTGTATTAATTTCATTATATTTAATAATTGTGAAAATGTCAGGAAATAGAGTACACTTTCCTGTGATCCAAAACTGTTTTCAGGAATCATCTTCTCAGGCTGTGAAGAGCCCTGTTTTTCTTTCATCAATCAGTTCAACATAATAACATCGAACTCTGGCTTTTTGGAAACACACCTATTTATACTCCCTAAGCAGATTACAGTTTTGCAGAACTCTGTCAAGTGTCACTGTCACCATTAAGCATTAACTGAAAGTGAATCATCTGAACTAAAAGGAAAGTGAAAGTAAAAGCCAGCAGTGTTTAAAGCACAGCTCAACTTCTCAGTTGCTCAGGCGGATTCAGGCTGAAGTTGTCCTTAATCTCCTGGGATGTTCCGGTGTGAGGGGAGGGAGGCAACCCAGGGGACAGCCTCTTCAGGACCTTCTTTGGAAGTGGATGTTGGTTATTGAGAAATTGCACTCCAAAGAAAAGTTACTAATTCCAGAAAATCGAACAGCAGGAACCGCTCAGTTCTGTGCCATTCTAGCTTCAGTGATTGTCAATTTTTGCATTTTTTTTTCATCTTTCGACAGCAAGAAGTAGATTAAGGGACAAACTTTTGATTTTTGCTTGGAAACAAATATGGAATGTTTTCAGGATAAAATGCCTACAACATATTTTCAAAAGGTTTAAGAAATGTTTAAAAGTTCCTGTGTGTGTTGTCTGTGATTATGTTGTATGGAAATAAGGCAACAATAAAACAAATAAAGTGGTATGTGAACAAGAAGTACATCTGGGTGAGCTCTAAGGACATTTCTTGTGTGTTCTTCACCCTTTTTCCCCCTTCTCAATTAGCACTCGTATAAACTAAAAATCTTCCTCCATCCCTACAAGAAGATACAAGAAAAATGCCCTCTGTTCAATGCATTCCATTGGTATAGCTATGCAACGCATTAGGAGGATCAGCAATGGAAAAAAAATCTTACAGTTCACCTCTTGATTTACCACTAAGAGATTGAACTCATAGTTCATAGAAACTAAAAGATGGGGAGACAGGATGGAGGATGTTCTCCATCAGGAGACTGAATTCTTTGCAGGCTCACATAGAGTTCTGGGAGTGACGGAAACAGAGAGCTCTGTCTACAATGAGGAACGCTGCAGGGAACGGACAAGTGAAGAATTGAACTGGGAGATACATTGCATTTCACTGGGGACACAGTCGGAGTGACTTACGGATTTTGATTCCTGAGCGTAGCCCATCAGATGTCATGTTGTCTTGGACCTAAGAAACGTACTCTTGGCACTGACCGTTACAAATGTCAGCTCTCTGATGTTCTTTTCCAGAGGTCACCACCACCCTGGACCCAGCTTGCACAGGCCCACATCACAGATGGCATAAAAGGAATTTTAAAGTGGTCTTAAGGCACAAACAAGTCAATAGAACACGTTTCTGATTTGATAGGAAGGTATTTCAGAGGTTAAAGACTCAGATAGAAGGCAGAGTCAGATACTAAGGAAAAAAACTAAGGACAAAGTCCCCGAGGAGATTCTGTCTCCAGTGACGCAGGGAGTTTGTAGCTTGAAAGCCAAGGAAGCCTTTAAAAAGTGAGAGTACAGCAGCACCTCCTTCGGGGCGGAGCTGGGTCGATGCCCGCCTCTAACATGGAGACTGGGAGACACCCAGCACATGGTGCTGGCGGCTGCCAGTTCTGGAGGCGCTTCCTGAAATGAGGATCCTGGCGCAGAACGCGAGGGCTGGTGCAGTTTACACACTGCCATTGCTGTTTCGTAGAACTTCCAGAAGCATCCTCATTCATCAGTGTAATCACTGTGAGGCAGGGCCCAAACCTCATTTCTAGCTTTAAAAATGCTTTTAGTCCAGTCCAAGTTCAGGTTCAAATGACCAGAATGCACCTCCACCTGCAGCCAAAAACTTTACCAGAAGGCAAAAATCACTAGAATGGATCCAAAAAGAAAGTTACCACTGCTGAATTACAGGATCAGAAAGAGTCTGGTATTCTTGAGGAGTGAGTGAGCAGATGGAAGATCTTTCTCTGTCTCTCTCCAGTTGGTCAGAACAGCAGGAACAGAGCTCATCGAAGTCAGGAGTCAGGAACTTTCTCCAGGTCTCCCACGTTGGTGCAGGGTCCCATGGCTTTGACCCATCCTCTACTGCTTTCCCAAGCCATAAGCCAAGAAGCTGCCAGGATATGAACCAGCAACCACATGGAATCCTATCCTGGTTGTTTGCAAGGTGAGGATTTAACCACTAAGCTATTGTGTTGGACCCAATTTTCCACTCTTTCAAAATAACATTCTCAGAAGCATTTTGAAGACCTCTTGTATATATGGCTGTTAAGATGTTTTTCACCAGAATTGCCTTTTAACTTCATTTTCTCTGAACTTCCGGAGGGTCTCCCATGCTTTGGGGATACTACAGCAGCCAAGTTGCCTTGGGAAGAGCCAGGGTGTCCCTACACAAAATCTGTGTGAGATCTGGTTGGAACAGGTGCATCTGCAGGTTGACCAGCTCAGAGCTCCTGGGGCAACACTGGCATTCTCACAGAGGGGCATAGATGGGGTGAGAATTCCCTTCCCTTTCTATCTTCCTGGAGAAAGCAGCACAATAAAACTGTGATTTGCATCCTCTCCCCAAGGGGGGGAAAAAACAACAAACAGAACAAAACAAAAACAAAAAGCCATTGTTTAATTACTGCTGTGTTTGGTACTACACGGCCTGAAGCAAAACCAGCAGATGCACCAGCTGTTGGAAAAATAAATAGTAACTGGGACGATTTATAGCTTCATCCTCATATAAATTATAACGAAAGATGGGGCAGGAGCAGGTGGCGGGCGGGCCCTTGGGGAGCCTTGTCGTCCACACCGGCACAGACCCCACGTTTTTCCAGCAATTGTTAAATTGGGGAAGTCTGTGATCGAGATGAGAATCAGCCCCACCTCGGAAGAAAGCTGAAGATTGTTCAAGTACTTGAAGCGGGATTCGGATGTTGGCCGAAGGCTTTAAGTTCATGTCCCTGACAGGCTCAAAACTGCTTTCCAATCACCTTGCTAATAATACTGTGCTGTGTTTCAGTTACTGCACCCACCGGTCATATAATTAGAAGCATACTGCTCCGGCTGGGAAGAAATCTGCCGGTATGCTCTAAATGAAGGAAAATTGGCAAGTCGTGCCAAGTTGTACAATTTAATGATGATTCCGTAGAAGGAATCCCTTCAAAAGTGGAATGGTATAGACAACTTTGGCATAATATTAAGCGCTCGCCAGAAAGTTTCTCTTTGAATTCCTGGCCGAGGCTCATGACTGTGTGAATGAATTAATTCAGCGTCAAAGCCCTCCGCTGCACAGTTCAGAGCCCTGTGCTACCTGAGTGAGGAAACCCGGCCTGAGTGGCTGGAGTGGTGATGCACTATTTGGGACCTCCCTGCCCATACTGGGGACCCTGGGCTGAGCCCTGTTGTCTTCTTGCCAATCCAGCTTTCTGCTAAATGTACATCACACAGGAGGGGGCAGGTGATGGCCTGGGTTGCTTGGACCCCAGCTATCCGTGTTGGAGACCCAGATGGCATCGTGGGCACCCTGGCTTTGGCCTGACCCAGCCTCGGCTAATTTACAATTGGCTACTACATACAAGGCTATTGCCAGTCATGAAATCTCTCTCTCCCACACTCCAATCTCTCTCCCTCTGTAGTTTGCAAGCAGATAAAATAATGAAATAAATCTAAAAAAAAAAAAATCCAGTGGTAGATAGATGCATCTGACTTCATACAGTCCAAAACGGCATTCCCCTCCCTTTGTTCGTCCTCGCTAGTTGCTCCTGTGTTTTTTTTTTTTTTTCGCTTCTTTTCCCTCGCTGCCTTTCATCTGGCTTCTCCACCCAGAAAGCCAAGGGAAGTGAGGTAACAATAACTTCTTTGCGTTTCACCTGGCCCACCCAGAGAAAATCTATTTCTAGGCAAATGCGGAAAACCCAAACCTTGTGGAACGCAAAGGGCCCTTTAATCTAGCATCCTCTGTACGCTGCACAGCCTAATGTTTCATTTGAAAAACAGTCTGAAAATAGCATGAAAGGAAACGTGGAATTTGCATAACTATATATATATACGTTTAAGATAGTCCTGGTGCTTTGGAAACCACTGTGTTTGAGAGCTGACCCTCTAGTTGAAGTTGCCTGGATTTTATGGACTCCTCCGAGATAAGCAGTGTAATTTGCACTTGAGTGATGGTTGCTTTTCTGCGTGGTAGTCTTGCTATTAAGGAGATAGATGTGAAACCCTGTCATTTTGGAAAACCGAATGAGCGAATCTAAAGTGACAGCAATGCTGAAAATACGGTTTATTTCTAATAACTTTGTGTGGTCCCATTTTTTGAGAATCTTACTAAAACCTGCCATTCTCTCTCATGCTTCCTCACTGATTCTCTGCCATTTATTTTTCTTGCTGTTTTCAGGGCCTTTTTTCTTTTCTTTTTTAGAAATCTTTTTTCAGTGTTGCTTTCTTTTCATAGTCCAAATTGCACTAAAATCTTTCTTTTTATAGACAAGGTCTGGCTTTGGCGTATTCTAACCCAGCTGCTTACAGAGGCTGAGCCTATGCCAGAGACCTTTGGGTTGAGTGTTTGGGGCAGGAGTGACCACCTCACTTGAGTGGACACCTGCAGCTACTCTCAGTGTGCCTGACTTGAACTCTTGGTTTTATTCTCAATTCCTGTTACATGCCAAATCATACCATGGGAGGCGGCAGGTGTTGGCTCCAGTAGTTACATCTCTGATATCCATGGAGCAGAACTGAGTTCTGAGTTCAGGCTTGCCCCAGTTGCTGATGGCGTTTGGAGAGTGAAATAGTAGAAGAAGGATTTCTGCCTTTGTTTCCTCTCTCTCTTCTTTCCTTAATAAACCCACATGTTCAACATGTTCATTCCATGAATTTGAGAACATTATTCTGAGAAGATGACAGTGGACTTCACTGGATTGCAAAAAGAGTTCATAGCATAATAGATGCTCAAACTCTGGGGCCAGCACTTGACACAGCACTACGATGTTAACTAACATGCATCTATGTTGGGATGCCAGGTGTGGCTTGGCCAGTTACGCTAGTGCCTGGGATTTCTCCATCCCATCCTGGAGCACCAGCTTGAATCCTACCTGTTCTGCTACTGATCCAACTTCCTGCTGATGTACCTAGAACAGCAGTGGAAGACAGCCCAAGTACTTGGGCTTCTGCCACCCCTGTAGGAGACCAGACTTCTGCCTGGGCCCTGCCCAGGATGCCATAGCAATTTGGGAAGTGAATCGGTGGAGAAGGAAACCAGCATGCTCTTTCTTTCTCTTCTCTTTCTGTTGCTCTGTGTTTCAAATAAGTGAAACAAGGTGTCTGCATTTCATATTAGGTTGCCTAGGTTTGAGTTCCAGCTCCCTACTTAATGTCGAACTTAATGTGCTTAATGTGGAACCCACAAAGTAGCAGAAAATGGTTCAAGTATTTGGATTTGGGTCATTAACTCTGGAGATCAGATCCTTCTTGGCTTCAGCCAACCCCTGCCATGGCTGTGACTGTGTCGAGAGCAGACCAGGAGATGGGAGCAGTTTCCCCTTTGCTATCCTTTTCAAGAGCCAGAATCCAAACTCGGAGACCTGTGTTTCTTCTGACTGGGTGTGTTAGTTAGTCATCCTTGATTTTGGAGGTAAGATGGGTGCAGCTTAAGAGGAGGAAGCAAATTATAGAGGGTCTTTTGGGTTTAGCAGAGCTTCTATTTGCTTCTGCTGTTATCTTATGTCCAGAGTTAAAGAGTCCTTACAAACGGGGAGAAAGAAGACAAAGGGTGTTTAAGGAAGGACCAACCAACGAAAACTAGAACAAAACAACAGAAGCTCTTCAGGACTAACAAAGGTTCTATTCTCTTTTTAGACATAAGTTTTGCTAAATGTTTCCTGATGCAAGCCCCAGACCCCTTTTGTTCAGTCATTTCAGCTCCATTATAGCTTCAGACACATTCTAGAACTGCTTAGATCCTTCCATGTTAATTCATGTGTGTTCTTGGCAGAGTCCTTCCTCTGACCTCTCGCACACAGGTTATTCTGCTTAACTCTGCACTAATATTTGCTGTTGGGGAGAAAATGGCCAAGTAGCCATGGAGGTTGGTGCTGTCCGTGGGAGAGTTGGTTTTCTGCCAAGACCAGTGAGTACAAGCCAGGGATAGCTGTTGCACTTACTGATAGTTGCTATACCTACTAACTTCCTGGCCAGAAATCCCACTGATTCTGCAAGGTAGCAACTGAGGTGGAATGAATCTCATGAGACACAATATTTCCCCCCAGCGTTTCTATGACTATATTCCCATCAGAGTGTTGGGAAGAAGAGGAAGCTTTGTCAGAAAAAGCCGTGGATGTTTTGTTTGTTTTTCTTCTGGGATGTCTCCTGATGTTGCAAGATGGTAGGAAGGAGAAAGGAAGCTAAGAGATGATTGATGTGAGCGGTGGAGTTTATGGGTCCTGGGGGCCAAGGCATAGTCTTCGCAGCCAGAGTGAGCTGCTTTAATCCTGCAGCCTTGCTGATCCTGTGGCTTCAGGGTTGAAGCTTGGCTTGTCTGAACTTCCAGGAGAAGTTGTTCCTCTATAAAATGGACATCTTCAACGTATCCTCTGCCAGAGGTTTCAGAAGAACTTCACAGCATCCCATATGCGTCCGTGTTTGCTACCACACACAGTGTTACCGATCAAGCACTCAACAGCTGACAGATGCAGGGAAGAGATGCTGAGAATGGATATTTTCAGAGGAAGAACAGGAGTACAGGAGCCATGTGCATCTTGTGGGATTGTTTCTGGGACCCACTAGCCACTCCTCTTCCTGCTCGGTGTGGGAATCTAAGAGCCTGCCAGCCACCTAACTTCCTTCTTTCCTTTCGCAAGTTTGCTTTTTTTTTTTTTATGAGCAGCAGTCATGGGTCAGTTTTTCTAACTAAAAATAAAATCAGATTCTTAACACATGTAACTATCTAGCTATCTGCCATGCTCACTTAACCAGTGAGAATGTGAAGTCATGGTATTTCACAAAGTCAAGACTGACTCTACCTCTCCCATAATGAGGGTGTGAGCCTTGAGTAAATGTGCTGCATAGATGCATATCTGCACTTGGGCCTCTTTTGTATGCAGTTAATGTTTTAAATGGGATAATCATTTAACTGATACATAAGATAAATCATGTGAAAATCTTTGTAAACAGCCAAGCTTTATTATTATTACTGTTATTGCTCAAAATAAAAATAATGGGCAACTGGCGAATTGCCCTCTGGAATCCCTTAGTCCGTATCAAGGAGGGGGCTCTGTCCTTGGAGGCATGGCCAGTTTCAAACAACCTGAGAAATTACCTCTCCGGGTAGACTCTGGCTTTGTCTTTTGTGAAGGCAGGTATATTATAGGCTGGCCACTATAACCATTCTTGGAGAATGATAGTATCATATGGTCAGTGAAACAATAAAAGTTTGAGTGGTCCTGAGAACATATATATCTTTCTTAATAGCTCATAAAATAACATCATTTTTAAGTCTTTTTATCCCTCAGTAAGGGATTACTTTTTCGAGGTTCAAAAAATGGTTGGAAACCGTCACAGTGATCTATAGCTCCCAACCATTTAGATTTGGACTAATTTGAAAATGACACCTGTTGTGTCTCTAATTACTTGAAAGCTTATTTAAACTACTAAATGTATTTTTCCAGCATTATTATTTTACAGCTCAGATTAAGCTGTGCCTTATCTGTGAACAGAGTCCAGGGACAGCAGAAGACATCACTCACCCACCCTTGGACTGAGAGGTCCATCTGGCTTGATATTCGTGATGGAAACCTGATAGGTGTTGTCCATTTGCTCCCCATTTGTTGCATACAAAAATAACACCATGCCAGATAATAGTACACAGCTAAGGAAGCTTAGATAAAGCATTTGCCTTTAGAAATGGTGTGATCAAACATTCTTTTTTTTTTTAAGATTTATTTATTTATTGGAAAGTCAGATATACAGAGAGGAGGAGAGAAAGAAAGATCTTCCGTCCAATGATTCACTCACCAAGTGAGTGCAACGGCCGATGCTATGCCGATCCGAAGCCAGGGTCCAGAAACTTCTTCCAGGTCTCCCACACAGGTGCAGGGTCCCAAAGTTTTGGGCTGTCCTTGACTGCTTTCCCAGGCCAGAAGCAGGGAGCTGGATGGGAAGTGGAGCTGCCGGGATTAGAACCAGCGCCCATATGGGATCCCGGGGCGTTCAAGGTGAGGACTTTAGCCGCTAGGCCATGCCGCCAGGCCTGTGATCAAACATTCTTCAGCATCAGTGGGAAGAAATCAACTAGTTCCAAATAGAACATCTTCATTTGGTCTTCTCTCTTCAGTGGCTTCCACAAGGAAAATAGTAGAGATTTATCCACGTCTGGGGAATGGCTCTCCCAGTCGTGTTATGAATAGCAAAAATCTAGCTTGCATCGACCATTCCTGGTCCTAAGTGGTGTCGTGCCTGATCGCAGCATAGCTCAGAGTGATCACGTAAAGGCAGAGTCGCCCTCGGGAAATCACAAAGACACTGTTCTTTACCAGTCTGGTGGCTGATATCCAGGCTGGGTCGGACAAGCACACTTTGAGGGTGCTTACTTTCTTGTGCTTGGCCAGAGAAGCTCAGAAGTGCTGAATTATAACTTACTGCTTTGAAATCCAAGATTTGGCTATACCTTTAGGTTAGAATACTCCCAATTGGCAGGGGTTATTTGCAAGCTTTTTTCAGTGTCCAAATTTGATCATTTCCCTTTGGTTAGCATGGAGTGAACTAAAGCCTCTGTTCTAACCAAACAACCACAACCCAAATAGGCCAAGGGACAAGGGAAATACCCAGACAAGCCAAGTGAGAAGTGCTGTTAAGAACAGCCAAGTTGACGCATGGAGCGGAAAACGCAGTGCTTCGGCATGCCCGGGAAGCATTGCAGAGATGCAATGGTACTCAATAGCAAAGCTGAGAGGTGGGAGTTGTTTGCTCTAAGCCAGAACAACAACAACAACAAAAATCCAAGTAGTAGATAATCCTTGCTGTATGCTCTCCTGCTCTGTTCACCTCCGTGTGCCATTTTAGAGAAAGCATCTTCCATGTTCCCAAGGGACCTATTCCTTTCTCACCCTCAGCCTCTGAGGTTTGAATGAGACTTGCTCCTCCTGTGCCCAGTTCCAGGAGCTGCAGCCATGACCATGTGGTTCTTCCTGGCAAACAGCACAATTTCCTGCTTCTGTTCATGGAGCTCTGCTTCTGATTTACTTCCAGAAAAGAGAATTCCAGAGATTTTGCTAGGGGGCTTAGGGTCTGCGATCCTTCTAAAGTAGCCCTCCTGAGACAATGCCAACCCCTCTTTTCTGGAGACCATCTTTGTCTTCATATGGAGAGAACTTGTCTGGGAATGCCATATGGGGGAGGAAAGGACCAAGAGAGGGTAAAGATGGGATCCTCATCACTCCAGCAGGGCCATAGTTAAAAGAGGGTCTAAATTCGGTCTTACCAAAAGACACAGGTCCAGATAATTTACTTTTTTTTGTTTAATTTATTTGTCTTGTTATTTGAAAAGGAGCATCACAGAGAAAGCAAGAGGGGTCCAAGGACTTTGGGCCGCCCCTCAGTGCTTTCCCAGGCACATGAAACACAGCAGCCAGGACTTGAAACGGCACCCCGGGATGCCAGCCTCACAGGCGGAGGCTTAACATACTATACCACAGGCCGATTTGATTTAGACTTTGATTCCTCGGTGTGGAAGTTCTTTGAACAACACGCTATCGCTTTTAAGGCCTGTGTGGCAGTCAACTCTTGCTATGCTACTGCTCTATGACAAAACGCTAAAAGGGAAAAAACAACTTGTGCCTATTCAACAATAGACATTGCTTCCTTTCCAGCGTATTGATGAGCTAACAAGGCTTCACCAGGACTTCCGTGGGTTCAGCTGGCTGGGCTCCAAACTTCAGGTTCTGCCTTCAGATTTAATGTACTTCGTGCTTCTCTTTACTCTCATTGAACCAGTGTCTGCTTGAGGTGTGTCAATCTCATGGTGACAGTTCAGAAGGTCAGAGGGTGATTCTGCTTACGTTGCTTACTCAAAGTTGATATTTTTAACTTTATAAATTCATTAGTGCATTTTATGATTCCATGATACAGTTCCATAGGCTCCAGAATCTCCCTTCCCCTCTCCCCAAATCCCTGTCCTCCACTGATTTTCCCCAATATCATTACAATAGTATAGTCCTTCACAAGCAGTCGTAAGTCCATCACTCCGCTATTTATGTGTATCCTGACACTGTAGGCACTGACAATGGCAGACAGTCCAGCATCCTATTGTCAACACACATTCAACAGTTTCACTGGGAGTCCATTTTTGATTTGTAAGTAGACATGCACACTGCATTATAAATTCACATCAGTCTGTGATAGTCTCTACTTAACATTTACATCCCCCTAATGAAAACCATAAAGCAAAATCAACAACAGAGAGAAAAATAGTAAATTTACAGCAACATGAAGTTAAACAGCATGCTACTGACTGATCAATGTGTTGCTGAAGAAATAAAAAATAAAATAAAAGACATTCCTGAAACAACTGATGTTATTGTATGATTTATGAGTCAGTGAGGAATTTAATAAGAAAAACAAGCAAAAAAAATTGAGTGAGTGAAATAAAAGCAAGGATATTAAAACCCTGAGATGTAGCAAAAACAGTATTAAAAGTGCTATTAATTTTGTATTTTACAAGAAGACTGCCTTATATCAGAGAGATCATATGATATTTGTCGTTTTGAGATTGACCTGTTTCACTGAGTGTAATGGTCTCTAGTTGGGACCATTTAGTGACAAATGGTAGGATTTCATTCTTTGTAATGGCTGAGCAGTATTTCATGGAGTAGGTGTCTTTAACCACTCCTCTTTGCATGGGCGTCCTGATTGTTTCTATGTCTTTGCTATTGTAAATTGTGCTGCTGTAGATGCAGGATTACAAACCCCTTTCTCATATGCATATCTCATTTCTTTTGAGAAGAAATGGATAGCTATCTTTTGAGAAGAAATGAATAGCTATCCAGAAGTTGGATAGCTGGGTCAAACAGCAGGTCAATTTTCAGTTCTCTTAACACTCTCCATACTGACTTCCACACTGGTTGTAGTAGCCTGCACTTGTACCAGTAGTGAAGGTAGGTACCTTTCTTCTTACATTCACCCCAGCAAGTTTTGAAAAATAAAAATCATAGGATCATTTCAATAGAGGCAGAGAAAGCATTTGACAAAAATCCAACACCACTTCATGCAAAAATCTCTAAGCAAGATAGGCATAGAAGGAATATTTTATAACACAATCAAAACAATATACAAAGCTCAAAACCAGCATCACACTAAGTGGGGAAAGACTGGAAGCTTTTCCAGTAAGAACTGAACATGACAAGGATGTCCACTTTCATCATTGCTGTGAAATCATTGGAAGTCCCTGCTAGAGCTATTAGGCAAGAAAAACAAATTAGAGGAACTCAAATTGTAACTGAGGAATTGAAATTATCCTGCTTGCAGATGGCATGATTCTCTACATAGGAGAACCAAAAGATTCAATCAAGAGATTGTTGGAACACATAACAAAATTTGGCAGGGTAGCAGGATACAAAATTAATGAACATAGATCCATGGCACTAGCATACACAAATAATTCCATGGCTGAAAAAGAAGTTGCAAGTAGTCCCCTTTAAAATAACAAAGAGATATCTCAAGTATCTTGGAATTAAATTAACCAAAGATGCCAAAGGCTTCGATCATGGAAATTACAAAGCATTTAAAAAGAAGTAGAAGAAGACATTAATGATGGAGAAACCTACCATGTTCTTGGATTGGCAGGATGAAATGTCCATATTACCAGAAGTAATATACAGATTCAACGTGATCCCAATAAAATCCCAACAATATTCTTCTCAGAAAAAAAAAAGATGATACAAAAGTTCATCTGGAGATGGAAGAGACCATGGATAGCCAAAGCTACCCTGAAGAATCAACATCAAGCTGGAGGAATCACAATTCCAGACCTCAAGATATACTACAGGCCAGTGGTCATCAAAACAGTCCAGAACTGGTACAGAAACAGAGAAGAAGATCAGTGGAACAGAGCAAAAACCTCAGAAGAGAGCCCACACATGAACAGCCAATTCATCTTTGACAAAAAAATTGAAAAGAATCCAGAGGAAAAGTCTGGTCTCTTTAACAAATGCTGTTGGTACAATTGGATAGCAGCCTGCATAAGCAAGAAGCAAGACCCACACCTGTCACTTTATACAAAAATCAGTTCTAAATGCATCAAGGACCTAAATCTGCCCCAGAAACCACTAAACCTCCAGAGGAAATCCTAAAAAGCACTTTCTAAGATGTAGGAATTGGGAAGGACTTCTTAGAAAAGTCGGAGGCAGTCAAAGCCAAAATAGAGAAACAGGACTACATCAAACTAAAAGATTCTGTACAGCAAAGGAGATGATCAACAAAGTGAAGAGACAGCCAATGGCATGGGAGAAGCAACTGACAGGGGACTAATATCCAGGTTTTACAACGGGCTTCAGAAACTCAATGGTAGCAGAACAAACAACCCTAGGAAGAAAAGAGCCAAGGAAATGAATAAAAAGTTTTCAAAAGAACAAATTCAGGTGGGTCATAGACATAGGAAAAAATGCTCAGGATTCCTAAATATCAAGGAAATACAAATGAAAACTACATTGAGGTTCCATCTAACTTCAGTGAGATTGGCCTATATTCAGAACTCTACTAATTTTGTTTTTTTTAAAACCGTGTGTTTGTATGCATTTATATTTCTGTGGAAGGAAGAGTTACGCTGAAAGATCGTCCCATTGCTGTTGCACTCCCTAGATGCTTACAGTAGCCAGTACTGGGACAGGCTGAAGCTGGGAGTCAATAACTCAGTTTGCAACTTCCATGTGAGTAACAGGGACTCCAGCTGCCTTCATGGTGTGCATTGGCAGGAAGCGGGGGTAGAGAGAAAAGGCCGAGCTTGAACCTCAGCATTCTACCACGAGATGGGGGCATCCCATGTGGCATCATAAGCGCTCCTACAGAAACGCACCCCCGTTTTGAAACTGTCGCATCGTATAGTGTTGTGAACTAGATTGTATAAGAGTACTGACTGTAGTTCTTGGGAGCACAGCTCTGTGCTAATAAGTAACAGGACCACATTCCCAGATTCTCACAGGGGCCAGAGAAAGGACGTTTACCTGAGAATGTCTCTGTCAAATCCTGAACTCTAATTTCATGACATTAAATGAACTTTTAGATGGTGAGAAAGAGCTGGCACCTTGCTAATGGTTTACTCATGTTATTCTGTTGTAGCAAAGGTTACTGCCTTGATAAAGGAAGGGACTCTTCCAGTCCTTACTTCAAGCAGAAGGTTGACTAGATGAAGAAAGACTTTGCCTCCAATAGATAACTGAGATAGACCACTTGGTGCAATAATGCTGGTTATGGGATTTGTGAAACTCACATGGGAACAGTATTCAGTCCTGGGCAATAGGTAGAAAAACCACCCTGACAATTTATTGTGAGGGTTAATAGGATCCATGTGAAAGATTTTCATGGGAAATGGGGCTGAAGAGGCACAGCTACAGTTCAATTGCAAAAGAAAGCCCCAAACTCCACCTTGATGATTCTATGATTGACCTGTCCAAAAACAGGGGCGCTATTTAGTCATCTCTTACAATTGCAGGTATCTTATTAGCGTTTGGGTCATTTAGATTTGGAAATTTTCTAAGCCCTTGGATAAACAACATCTTCAAGGATGACAACTGTTCCTGGGTTTGTGTGACAGTCAGGATCCAGGCTAAGAGATCTTAGCTCTGCGCTAACAATGCCCATGAAGAGAGAAACGTTTGAAATCCCACTTGCATTTGTGTATCTAGATGTGAGCTTTTAATAGTTAACTTTAGAGGGAGCAGGTTTTTGTTCCGTTTGTTTTTGAGCTTCCCTTATTTTGAATGAGAGCAGCGTTGGGTTGAGGGAGAGGCAAAGCAACGATGCAGTGCACTTCCACTGGAGAGAATGAAATGGTGAAAAAGGGTTTCTCTGCATTTGTCATGTGTCTGCCGATGTAACAGTTTCTGAGTGATAAGACGGCTGATGACCATGATGCTATCTCAAATTCAGTAACACAAGAATCCAATTCTGTTTGTAAGGCATTTTCCAAACAAGCTAAGCACACTTTGAAAATAATTGCATGGGAGCGATGCCTCCAGGCGCGTGGAGGCACGATCCTGGACTCTAATTTGAGCGTGGAGACAATTAGATTGAAAGCACCCACCACTTTTCCTGGGCTGAGTCGGGGAAGGAAAGCTTGATATATTTTTGTCTATTTCCTTGTTCTCCTCTGTGTTTAGGAGAGGTGGGTTGCTTCACCATGAAGGTGAAGACAGCCAGCAACCGCATAGACTTGGGGACAGTAAACGGTCCAGGACACTGACTCAGGCACCTGTCCCTGGCAAAATCTTGACTGAATACCTGGAGGCTCTGAGTGGCAGTGAGCAGAGCATGTGTCAGAATGGGAAATGAGAGGAATGTTTAAGTTATGCCCTTGTCCGGTGTGTATACTTCTGCTTGCAAAGAGTTCTCTGGATCCAGAGAGAACAGATAACTTTCTTACTTCTGTAAGATCAGCCCAGCCACACACAACAGCAGTCTGAGCCTGCTTGGTCTCTCACAGGCAGAGTGATGGGACCCAGCCAAGTGGCCATTTTGCTGCCTTTTGCCATTCACGGAGTCCAAATCAGTTTTTCCATTGGAAGAAATGAAATCACTGCATTTTAGACTGTGATCCTATGAGCTCTTGTCATCCTTAGAAGTCCCACAAGGTCTGGTTCCAGTCCTATTTGTTCCATGTCTCATCCAGCTCCTTGTTTCTGGTCTGGGGATGCAGCAGAGGATGGCCCAAAGCCTTGGGACCCTGTACCCTTGTGGGAGATCTGAAAGAGGCACCTGGCTCTTGGTTTCAGATCAGCTTGGCTCCAGCCACTGCAGCCATTTGGACGGTGATAGAAGATCTCTCTCTGTTGCCTTCTGTGTAACTCTACCTTTCAGAAGGAAAAGAGTGCTTTCTCTCTATCTTGCCTTTTTGGAATCCGGTGTTTTTACCGTATAATCTCAATATTCTCTGCTAGTTCTACAGTCCTGGCTGATCCTGAACACCACAGCCAGCTTCCAAGTTGATTCATTCTTACCAGAGACACAGCCCAGCAACACAGGTACCCTTTAGGCTCTAGGGGCATAAGTAACACAGCGGTACAGTCCCTACCCATTGGAATTCTGTGAATGGAGACAAGACAGGCAAGCCTATGGTTAGGCTCAACAAAGTGACTGATTCGATGGACACTTCTGCCAAGGAGAGAGGGGAGAAAGAAGATGGATTGCCTGAGGCCTGGCTGAGAGAGGAAGAGGAAGCTTCAAAGACAAGCAGGCCCCTGACACCTTGTGAGGAGGTACGTAGGGCAGTGCGCGGGAAGTAAAATGATAACTCAGAGATGGGTGTTTAGTGTTGTAGCCAAGACAGCTGTTACAATACTCCCACCCCGTGCTCGGTACCTGGGCTTCAGCAGGGCTCAGCTCCTATTTTCAAATTCCTGGGAGTGCACACTGTAGAAGGTAGCAAGTGATGGCTCCTGCCAATCATGTAAAAAATGCCGACTGAGATCCTGATTCCAGCCTCTGGCCTGGTCCATCTGCAGGTGGGAAGGGGAACCAGCGAATGCGAGATTCTCTGCCTCTTTCTCTAGCCTCTCAAAGTACATGAATCAAATAATAAACATTACATACATATCTGTTTATTTATATACATATGCAAACTTGCAAATTCATGCATGCATTACACACCAAACACACACCATTGAGATGTTCTCGATTCTCTGCTTGTTTGACGATCTCTAAGGGTTTTTCCTTTGCACCCAGAATCCAAGCTCCCTAATGTGGCGCTGAATCCAGGGCATGTGGTCCTTGGTCTCTCAGGGGGCTGCTCTCCTCCACACTCAAGGCCCTCTTGGCTTTGCTCCCCAGCTCCCAATCTCATTTTCACCTTGTGACCACCACACTTTCCTCCCACTGCGATGCTTTCCCTTCCCATCCGATTAAGAAGCAGGATCTCTTGTCAATATTTCTAGTCCTCTGGTTGGGATGATGCGAAGGAGAGTGGCAGCTTGCTGGCTGCTTCAGGTTAGGGCACAACAGCTGATTTTGGCTGAAAAAACGTGTGGGGAAATGATGTATCTCAATTCCAGACAGAAGCCTTTGTGTCCCAGTGCCAGTCTCTCCGGGTCTTCCTGTTTTGTTATGGAGACATGGGAAGTCTGTTTTGATATGCAGTATCAATACCAACTCATCACATATAGGACACATCATTGCAGTCTTCAGGCTGTTGCATATTTCTCGTACATGAGAAATAAGTGCTTATGGACTTCAGCTTCTGGGATTCTAGGGGTTGCCCGTTGGTACAGTAAGTACTAACTAGCCTGTCCTGATTGATAAAGGCAGTTTCTATGTACTTGTCTTCAAGTAGACATCCATCCCTATTTCCTCATGGCTGAAAACTGCTTTCTATTTATATCGACGATTTTATTGCACTTTTCCAAAAAACTTTGCAGCTTGCATGTTTGTTTACGTGATCTATCATCCTTCTTGAAAATACAAGAATTATAAGAGCAATTATCTAATATGTCTGGACTGTGCTTACCTTAAACAAGTCTCTGGCACAACGTGGGCATTCAAGAAATTTTAGACAAATGGATAATGAAAGATGTGTTTGTTGGGTCCTACCCTGTGGTATTACAGGTTAGGATGCTACCTGTCAGACTGGCATCCTGTATTGATTCAAGTCCCCGATGCTCTACTCCTAATACAGCTCCCTACTATTATGCCTAGGAAAGCAGCAGGGGATGGCTCAAGAGCTTGGGCCCCTGCATCCATGTGGGGGGCCCAGATCACACTTTGGCCCAGCCAGTCCTGATCACTGTGGCCATCTGGGAAAATCAATTTCTTACTCTGTTTCTCTGTCTTTCAAATAAGTAGAAGTATATCTTGTGTTTCTAAGTGTGTTTGGCTGCATTGGTAGTATAACAAGTTTCCAGAGGAGAAAATTGTGCTTCAAGACATATCTGAGAATTCTTAAGTCAATGGGCTCCCCTCCCCCAACTGGCAAAACAGGGCAGGGACTAGAAACTCTGTGCACAGTCTTTCAATCTCAATTTCCCAGGTCTTAAATTGTGAAGCATAACCATTATCAAAGAACATGGTGTTCATTTGAACACTGTATTGTCTGTCAAGAATTTGGATGTAAATTTTTGTGTATATTTTTTACTGTTTATTTAAAAAGTGAGTTTTGAGGGTGACCATTTGCCCTGCCAGTAAAATCGCTGGTTAGGACTGTGACCCGTGTCAGAGTACTTGGGTGTGATACCCTGCTCAAGTTTCTCCACCCTAGATGAAAATCGTGTATTTTCCCCGATATGTGTTAACTAATATGCATAGTATGAAAAATGTAATCTATATGAGTAAGACTGACATTCTGAGATTTGAATGTTATTCACAGCCTTTGTCTATACTCTTGAGGAATATTAGGTGGTTTTCTTTACTTTTTCTTCGTTTTTCTACTTGCTGTGTGTTGAAATCTTGGACTGGTAAGCCTGTGATGTTGAAGTGAAGGTACTCCGTTGTAAAAGATTAAAAAAACAGACAACATTTGCCAACAAGGGTCTCTACAACATGGCCCTGTTGTCAGTATTCTGTTGAGAGCCAAATCTGGTTGTGTTTACAACAGTAACAGAGATCAAGTGCATAGATCATTCCCATTTTAATTACCTGATCTTCCGTTGCAGTAGACATTCCAATCTTTCTTTCCATCACATACATGAAACATATCCTGAATGGATGAACATAACCTAGAGTACCATGAAATAGTCAAGGCTATAGGTAGATCCATGTGCACACTGGAATGGACTCAGCGTTTGAATGAAATGCCAGGTATGATTCTTTCTTTTATAAGAATCTTTATATGGAAGAAGTTATTTTGCTTTATGGTGATCTTTACAGCAAATGGAAGAGAAGAATTTCTGCCTAAGGGAACATTGGCTGTGGGAGCTTTGCAAGAGAGCATGTACTTGAGCATACGGGTAATTATATAGGTTGAGCCAAGCGTAGGCAGATCATTTCATGAGAATATTACCCTGTTTGTGCACGGATATTCCCTGCGGTAACCTGGCAACCAAGGCACACAATTAGGGGCACAGCTACTTATGTTAGCAGAAGGTGCTGCATTCTTTTCACATATTGAAGATTCCCCAGGCATGCCACCCCCTAAGGAGGAGCTACTACTGAAGTTTGGACACAGGTGGTTGTCATATCAAATGGCTTTGCTCCAATGGCTAACGCTAATCAGAATGATTAGGACTCATGAACTGAGCTGAGACCACCTAGGCTCACTTTTCAATTTATAAGAAGTGAAAGTGTTAACTACTGGATGATATCATGTATAAATACCAAATATATGGGATATTATACACTGGGCTTCCCAAAGCATTAACATCTTCTCTGGTAACCAAAGACATTCCTGCTCATCCATGGTCAAGGTAGGCCAAAAGTGCCGGTCAATGGATGTCCACAGAAAGTGTTCAACAATTAATTACAGAGGTTGATATAAAAATTCCCCAGTTTCTTGGCCTCTTGGCTGAGAGAAACTGAGGTATATATTTTACACCAAATTTCAGAATTTCCAATAATATTTAGCTCCAGGTATTGACATTGATAACCAGTCTGATAATACACATTTTGTTGACTTTCTTCTCCTCCTAGTTTCTCATTTCCTAATATCCTTACTGGTACTTCCCAAGACCGCTTCTCAAATGAAATACTTATACTTGGATCCCTGTGTTAGAATCCAGTTTTAAGGAAGCCTAAATTAAGGCAGCAGCCCAAAACCAAGCGGATTTAAAGTTGGTGATGGGTTATCAAAAGCGAAAGTCATACATGCTCAAGTTAACACTGTAGAGGGGAAAAATCATTTAAAAATTTCCTTTCAAGCAGGTGTGCAGAGCAGATAAGCAGAAGTAGCAACGAAGGATTACAACAGTGAAATGTAAGAGCCACAGAAAACTCGGCACCTCTAGCTTTGGAGATCTGGAAGATTCTAAAAACGTTCTTCTCTCAAGATAACATGGGGTACACTTGTTTCTTATTAAGACAATGGCCAGGAATCAACTAAATGGCAAGGTTCAGACTGGAAAAAAAAAAGGTTTGTAAGAAATGCAAGTGTATGACTCCTTTGTTTGATGAAAGGCTAGAGAATTTCTGGAGAAGAAACAAAGATCAGGAGAAAAAGGCACCTAGAGACAAGAAAATTACTTTATAATGGAAAAGGGTGATATGTCTATTAACTTGTCACCTGAGAGAGCTTATGTGACATAGCGGTTAACAATTCTTAGAAAAGAGGCACTAACTGTTACTTTAAGCGTCTAAGTGGAAGAGGTACTGAATGGAAACTCTGGTGTCACACGGCTTTTCGGAGTCTACGCAGGTGGGATTGCACAGATTCTTGAGTTCTGCTGTATTACTTTTCGGGTGTGTTTAAATGTTTGTACTCTCAGCCCGATAGAGCAGGACAGTAGGCAGGAGAAGGGTAGAATACTCTAGAACATCGTTCAGCTGTCACAGCGCTGCAGGAATGTTGAAAGCTAAAGGGAAATGGCCAATTCTATGCATTTCAGAAATGATCGTGACGGATTGATCAGAGACTGTAGATGAGGGTGTTTGCACGTCACACATAAGGGAAGACTTAGCGCTCACCGTGGAGCCAGCTTCCCATGGGGCCAAATCACACTTGAATTAAATTACTACAAATTCAAAGAAATCTGGAGGAAAGGAAAGGCAGAAGAAAGCGAGAAGAGCAGAGAAAAGTGAAAGCTGTAGAATCTTCCCGGGAAAGTTTTCTAAGAGATTTCCCCAAATCAATTCCTCATGGCAGATTCTCTTCCTTATCAATTATTTCCTCGTACTTTTGCTTACCTCTCTCCCTCGTTTCTCCTATTCACATTTCTTTTTTAATCTAAGCATTTCTTAGATGGTCTGAAGACAACATTCCATCATGTTCCTTTGTAACATGCAGATGGATTTCAAAAACCTTTAAAATTGAGCCTGGTAAATAGCTTCATTTTTCTGTTTTCAGAGGAAGATAGAAGAAGCGAAGTTACTGGTGGGATGGCGGTGTCTGCGTTGCCACTGCTGCAGCCGATCTTACTGTGTCTCAGGCAACAAGGGTAGGGCTGCTTCTCCTTTCTAGGTTTTCATTTTGAAATCTACATAGATACAAAGGAAGTTGTAAGGATCTCATACACTATTCACCCAACTTCTCCCCACAATATCAGCTCTATTACTATACTAAATATCTGACTCAGGAAAGTAAGATTTCATCAGTTTGCTTTCACTCATTTATTTTCTGTGGGTATATGAGTTCATAAGCACACGTATACGTAGTTCCTTGCAATTTTACTCACGTGTAGCCTCTTAGAACTATTTCCCTCTCTCTTTCCTGGTCCTGACAACCACCCACTTGCTCTTCATTTCCTATAACTGTATTAGTTTGAGAATGCTATGTCAACGGACTCACACAGTGTGTAACCTTTTGGTGAGGAGCTGTTTTCACTCAGCATAACCCCCTAAGGTCTATCCAAGATTTTTCTTCTAATATTATTGTGTGTTCTTTAGTTCTTATTATTATCACTACGTAGTACTCCTTAGTATGGGTGTATAACAGTTTGTTTAACCATATACCTATTGAATGCTATCTGAGTTGTTTCCAGGTTTTAGATATTATAAATACTATGGCCAGTCTATGTGCTATGGACAGTCATACATAATGTTTTTAAAAAAACACATAGTTTTTCATTTTTCTAAGATAAATACCCAAGAGTATAATTTCTGGGTTTTATGGTAAGATCATTTTTAGTTTTATAAGGAACTGCTAACCTGTGTCTCAAGATCACTGAGCAAATTTCACATTCTCATAAAAGTACACGCCTTCTCTTTAGTAATATCTGAATTTTCATCATTTGCATGGATGTTTATCATGTCTTTATAGGTCAGTGACACTGAACATTCTTCTCAGATGTACATTGGCTGTTGTCTATCATTTTAAGTAAATGGTATGTGTGTCTCCTGCCCATTTTCTAATTAATTTGCTTCTGAGTATTTTTTTAAAGTTTTCTTCTTAATGAGATAGTATTTCTGTACTTATTTTATAAATTAGGAAATAGAGCTTTTTATGTATCTAAGAATTATGATGCGATCAAGGATTTAAATGGGGGTCTTTTCTTTCCTATGGAGTTTATTCAAATTCTAGTGCTTCATGAAGAATTGATATTTAACTGGCTGTGCTAAATGGAAAAGACTAAATATTAAGAAAAAGAAAAATAACAGTATAGTTGGTGAAAGTGGGCAGTATCTTGTGAAATATCTCTTGAAATCATATTCATAAAACTATGTTTAGAAATATTATTTAATAAAGATATATGATCCAGTTTCATCTATTCTGTTTTGCTGCTTTATTAATCTACCAATTGCTACATTTTTTCTTTGAATGTTTCTTGTGTTGTTTCCTATTTTAAAGTTTATTTAATCTCCTTGCAAGGCATTATAACAGAAGGAGAGCTCAATAGCGAACTTCCATCTGTTGATTCACTCCCCAAGTGGCCACCATGGTTAGAGCTAAAGCAGAACAAAGGCTGGAGCTAAGAGAATCATGTGAGTCTTGGCTCATGGTTGAACGGTCAATTTCTGCTGCCTTCCCAGGCACATTTGCAGGGAGTAAGATTGAAAGGGGAATGGAGATATGCTATGGCATTACAGCAGGGCAACTATACCACAATTCTGGCCACTTCTTAGCTTATGTTATGACAGTGGAGCTTTGCTCATTTTTCCTCTTTAGCCTGATTGTTAATGATTTTTAAAAATTATGTTATGATTAGCTCTATGTTTTAAACATGCTTCATATATGAGAAAAAAAAATCTAGAATTGACCAATGCCTTATTCTTCCAAATCAATACGAGGAACTGAAATGAGGCATGATCAGGTCTTGCCACACTCTTGTTGTTTCATTTCCCCTTAATTTTAAGTGCACCTAAATTAGTAAGCGTAGGCGTGTAATTATTATTGTGTAAATTGCTGCATGTTTATGACTTCAACGCCCAAATCCTGCCCCCCCTTTTTAATCTATGTCTATATTCCTTTTCTTTGTTCCTGAAGTTTCCATTTACTACCTTTAAAGATGGTATTTAAAAATACATTTTTATTCCAATCTAGTTTTTATGTTTGCTGTTAGCTATTCGTATGCTTTAGGTAAATGTTTATAGGATTTTGTTTATTGTTTTGTAATCCCTCACTTGTACGATGCCACTTTTCCTGTGTGTCACTTTCAGTGACTCATTTTATTCATGATGATTTTTCTATTAGAAATTAATATTTTAACAGCAAGCTCATGTTTCAGAGGGTTCCTGCATAGAGTATATAGACTTACAACTTTCAGGGTCCTAGAAGCCTTATGGTTTGGATTAATAGAACGGAACAGAAATTAGCAATCATTTAATTAACAGTCAGTTGTAGACGGCTTTACTTTGCCATTGAACTTTTTTTCAGAATAGAAACTCTGTGTATGTGTGTGTATGTAAACTCTAACAACCTCTTGAAACTAACACTTCGAAAATATCAATTTCGGAAATGTGCTATTTCCGTTCTTTCCATTCTTGAAACTATCCCATGATCCTGAGCAGGCAGAGTGATCAAACCTAGACAAATTCTAAACGTCAGGTGAGAGACTCAACATCAGACAACTTTACTCTGGTAGTGAACACCCTGCCCTTTGCCCCAGAGAGCCGTCTCAGGCCTGCCTCCACCCTCATGAACAGCATTCACTGTAGGTAGGGCACAAAACGTAAGTGGAGTAAAAACAGAGGTGCAAGCCTTGAGCCTGGCAGCTGAGCTGATAGCCAGGAGGCCAGTTCTTACTCAAGTATGTGGCTTTGAGTCCCGGCTCTGCTCCCCGTTCTAGCTTCCTAGCTTATGTTCAACCTGGGAGGGAGCTAGGATGGTTCCCTACCCCCTGTACGAGAGACCTGTGTTAAGTTCTTTGCCTCGTTTTGTCTGTTGTGAACATCTGGGGGTGAACCAGTGGACGGGAAAGCAAGTTGTTTCTTTGCTGTCTGCATACTGTTTCTTAGAGATATAAATTAAAAAAAAAAATGTTGACCTGCTTTTTATCTTACAGATTGTGAACATTTGGGTTAGTCATGATGATTTACCAATTGGTATTTAAAGAAAATCTGTTGTATTTTCACGCTTGACCAGCCTCTCACGTCCCATGCTTATGATGTATCTTAGATACTGATCCTATGGAGCGGTGGGCTCTGTGTCTCATCATCCATCGCACATACAGCCAAGGCAGAGGCAATGACATACGCCTTTGATGGCTAGGTCGTAATGGAAGCTCCTTGCTTTTGTAATGGGATGCCTGAACTCCACAGGCCATGCCATACCACATCAACACAAACACACAGGTGCGGACTCCTGGCCAATAGCTCCCAAGTGACAGTTACAATCAGCTACCCAGCACGTAACTAAAGTTTTTTTTTTTTTTTTTGACAAAGTCCATTCTCATTCTACACCTGCCTGTGCCTGCCGCAATGACTGAGAAATCTGCTGACAAGAACAGTCGGTTGAGTTCTAGCTTTGGGAGAGAAGAGCAGAATCATTTCTTGTTGCTGTTGTTTTTGAGTTCTGTCTTGAGAATAGTTTCTTAAACAGCACTAGAAAACTAATAGGGAATGAAAAATTTCTGCAACAATTTCCACAGCTCAGGGAAGAAATATTCTGAGAAAATCACCCAATCAATGAGAGCTTTTGGTATCATTAAAGGAGGCATTTTGAAACTTGAACCTTCGGTTTTAAAAAATGGTATGTGCAGGGTCTAGCACAGTGGCCTAGGGGATAAATACCTAGCCTTGAACATACCGGAATCACACAAAGGTGCAGATTCTAATCCCAGTGGGCCCACGTCCCCCAGCTCCCTGCTTGTAGCCTGGAAAAGCAGTCAAGGATGGCCCAAAGCCTTGGGACCATGCACCCGTGTGGGAGACACAGAAGAGCTACTGGCTCCTGGCTTTGGATCAGTTCAACTTGGCCGTTGCGGCTGCTTGGGGCATGAATCATCAGACGGAAGATCTTCCTCTCTGTTTCTCTTCCTCTCTATGTATCTGCCTTTCCAATAAAAATAAATAAATCTTAATAAAAAAAAAATGACATGGGCCCAGCGTGGTGGCCCAGTGGCTGAAGTCCTTGCCTTGAAAGTTCTGGGATCCCATATGGCCGGCGGTTCTAATCCCGGCAGCCCTGCTTCCCATCCAGCTCCCTGCTTGTGTCCTGGGAAGGCAGTCAAGGACGGCCCAAAGCCTTGGGACCCTGCACCCATGTGGGAGACCCGGAACAAGCACAAAACTAAAACTTGAAGGATGTAATGAGAATGTTACATGCAGCGGTGAGTTTGAGCATGTGAGAAGGAGGTACCTGGAGCTTTGAAGCTTCGAAATACATCAGGAAACAGAGAGAATCCAGAGCGCAGGGGGTGGCTGTGATGAGAGAGAAGTGGTCAGGGAGGAGATTATAGTATGGTTTGGTTAACAAATCCCCTCTAGTTGCGTGTACAGAATGTCTTAGCAATGCTGAAGTGAACACTACTATTCAGAAACCGTGTCAACTTACCCTTAGTTGTCTTATTTCTAGACTAGCTGAACCAAGCCAACAGACCACTTGGTCTGTTCAAAGTTTTAGCAATTCAGGATGGTCTACAATTTGTATCCAAATTTAACTTCATTTTTTTTTTCTCTCCCCCTGTCCCTCACTCCATTTGCCTTTTTTTTTTTTCCTCCCATTTTTTGGATAATTTTTATCTTCTTCATTATAATAAATTTCAATGGGAAGATTAAATTTAGTAAAGAAATGGAAAAGAACTTTGGTTTGCTCACCCAATATGGGTATCTTGTAACCCTCTGTTTGGAAAATATCAGTCCTACTTCTAACATGCGTGAAACTTGTCTGCTGACATCTCTTTCTCCTACTTTCTTTGATCTTCATTTTCCTCCCCACAATGGATCTCCTGTTGACACTGAAGTGTGAATGCCTTTGACTGCAAACATGAAAGGGGCCTTAGTGGCTGCGGGTTCTCAAGACAGCAAGCGTGGACTCACAGTGTGCATTTTAGGAGTCCCCCAAGGGTTAGTGACTTTCATGTCATAAATTCTTGGAGAATCCTCCCTGTGCAGAAAATGCGCAGTATCTTAGATACCTCAGAAAAATATTTGCTCACCTCAGACAGAAGCCTTTCATGCATATGACGGTGAAGAATAGTTTTTTTTTCTTTTTTTCTTCTTTTTTTGTTATTGTCATCTATTTTTTTTTAATTAATTGCATTGCATTATGTGACACAGTGTTATGGGCACTGGGAATTCCCCCACCCCTCCCCGAACCCTCTCCCCATGGTGGATTTCTCCACTTTGTTGCATTACCACAGTTCAAATTCAGTTGAGGTTCTTTCATTGGAAGTATTTACCAAGCATAAAGTTCAGCATCTCATCATCCTAGTGAGTTCAACGATTTCTTGGTGAGACCATCTCTGGTCTGAAGGCAGAGCCAGCAAAGTATCATCCCAATCAATTAAAAGCCCCGACATAACATCAACAACCATTTACAACCTTATGACATTAATTGACGTGGTATTGATTAACAATATGTTAATAGGAAAATGCAGGTTCTTAACTACATCCTGTGACTTCTTCATAGACATTTCAATTTTTGGTTTAAGGAATAGTTTTTTTTTCTTTTTTGAGTCACGACCCACACATGGGCATGTTTGCGAATTTTGTTGTCTTCTCCCTAAGTTTCTCTCAAAACTAATAATTGCAGCCCTGTAAAGAATGGGATAAATATTTTCACCAGGGGAATATTTGTCAGTGACATAAGTAATTCTTGGAAGGGAATAGAAAACTTAAACAGTGCTGAAATGTTTAAAAAAAGTTTGTCATCCTATTCAAATTCAATGTCTGATTTCTGCCGTTAATTCTTACGAACAAAGAGGAGCGAAGCAGAGACTTGTACATGAAGGCAGTAATAAAAGTGGAGCAATATAGTTTAGTGGTCGCTGCTTCTGCCTAATGGAGTCCTTCAAAGTTACTCAATTTTGAGAGTTGGGAAAGTGTCTGAAATTTCCTGTGATTATACAGTGAAATTTATTAATAGTATTATCACTAGCTAAAAATAGAGTTCATTCTTCAGATAGGAGTGACTATTCTGAAAGTACTTGATGGCTTATTGTTCACATAAAATTCTGCCCAATGAGAAATTTTGAGGGTTGACATTGTCACAGGCCAGACGTGGAGTCCTGCTCTGAAAACGTGTTCCTGCCATTTGCTGGAAGATGCTCAGTGCAAGCTTGCCATGATGACAGTCCTGGGAAGGCATCCTCTCCGGCTATGGGAGGCTTAACTGGCAAGGTGGCACATAGACCCTGCAGGAGCCATGAGGCCCCAGTAGAAGGGACACTGACAAAGTAGAGACCTTCAGGGCTACAGACCCAACAAATTTGAACTTGGGGGTCTGGCTATCCCCCCCTGCTCCAGGCAGTGGGTCACATTAGTTCGTTTTGTGCAGTGCTGATGACTTGAGAGGGATTGCTCGCGATGTTTCCTATATTCAAAGGCTGACTTCTATGGAAACGGCTGTGAGGGTGAGCGTGGGGGCAGTCTTTGTCAGCAGCCCTCCAGAAGCCTTGGGTTGTGCTGGCTACCATCTGTGCTAATAATATATAAACTGCAGCTGTTGGCAGCTGGATGGGAAGTCTTCAGGAAGACAGGCTCCACTAACTGTTTTTTTCCCCTTTATTAAATACTGGGCTGGAGGTAGCAGTGTAGACCTGAAAATGGAGCCTGGCTTAATTAGGCATAACTTGCAGGAAGCCAAGTAACAAATGACAACTTAATTAAATATAATGAAAACATTTTAGAAGTTCTTGAAGCCTCTTTCAACAGAGCCGTGATTGCAGCTCAGGGCAGGCTACGGAAAGGTGGAGGCAAGGTGCCTTCATTTTCCTTTTTTCTTACTTTTTGGTCTCGGCTCTCTCTCTCTTTTTTTTTCCCCCCCTCTTCAATATTAGGAATGCAGCTGGATCCTATTTATAATCCATTTTCACATTTGTTTGAATTAAAATCTCAGATCGCTGTGCTTTCAAGGTTGAATGTGCATGGCAGCCAACATGTACCCAGCCGTTTCAGGAGTTCCTGGGTAAGTGGGCTCCAGGACGGGAAACTCCGCCACGTGCTGGAGCCACAGGCAGAGAGAGAGAAAACAGACCCAAACCAAAACTTTCTGACATCACTGTTGGAAAGAGATTGTTCTGTCCTGCACATGGGTTGCCTGCCTAAGACTCTAATTATTTTAAATTACTTAAATTGGCTCTAATACTTATGTTTTATTATTTGATCTTAAAGAAAAAAACATTTAAAAAAACTCATAATGCAATCAAAATATTGGCAACCCGTTCTCTCAGTAAAAAGAAAAAGAAAAACTTGGACTTGGAAGTACCTATGCTTTCTACCCTACTACCTGAATTCTAATCTGAGAGCTGCCATGTGCTCTCCCCCGGCCTTTTCCAGTATCCTGTTTATGTCTCCGTCCAATAGGCCAGCCATGCCAGCTTGTTACTGCATGGAAAACTCCACTGCTCAGGGAAAGTTATGAATCCTTATATTCTTTTTGCTTTAAGATCCACTGTGACATCTCAAAGTACTTGCCAGGTGAACCTACCGGATGGGTTTTGGGTGCAGGAGTAGGGGGTGGCGCTGAGGACTAGACTAATAATTTCCATTAGCATAATATTGTATTGTAAAGACTTAACTACTTCACTAACGTGGTGTCCTGTCCTGGTGAAAGTTTATGAGCCAGAAATGAAATAATACTTATAGGTACTCGTGAGGCCGTTTGACAGAATGTTTTATTCTAGCTGGGCGAAGTGATACAGGGAGATTCCATGGATTACACAAGGCAGACAGGACTTGGGGGGTGGTGGCAAAGGAAACTGCTGTTCTCTCGGTCATTACCATCAGGACGCTCTCTGGTTTTGTACATCTAGGATTGCATTTTGGCTCCTTTCTGCACTGGCAGGGAGATGGTGGGCGTGTCACTTAACACCTCCACATAGTAGTTTTTCATTTACAAAGAGTCTAATGATAATACCTACAGCAGCTGAGCGATGGGATGATGCTGAGAAAACCATTGAGAACAGTGCCAGAGACACTGACGGCTCGCTCTAAATGTTCATCATGACTGTTTTTATTAGTAGAGCTCAAGGCTTTTAAGGAAAATCATCCATCAGTCTGAGCTGGATTTCAGTTTCCCTAACAGTCCAACAAGAGAGGTTGGCCTATTTCAGATTTTGAGTGTCTGTGAGTCAGAATTCCAGTGTAATCAGAAATCATTCAGTATTGAAATACAAGTGTGGTTTTATTTCTTTCAGATCCATCACCTGACTTTGGAGAGCAGGTGTGTTGTACAATAGGTATGTTTTACCGTAGGTGTTCACTCTTAGAACAACAGTCTGGAGGAGGAGCTCTTAAAAGAGGAAAAGGCTCCATTATTGGGCAAGGGAGAAATGATGGCTCTCTCTGCCTTGTGGTAGCTACTTGGAAAGTCCTTAGGCCTCCCTTGTCCGGGAGATAAATGTAGTTAGTTTTATAGGATCTCGGAAATGGATAGGTTAACCTGGTTATCTCATTGGATGAAAGAACACATCCTTCTCCTTTAGCAGGGAAGAAGTGGCCTCCGTTTTGCTGTTTCTCTGTTGAAACCGAGAGGCAATGCTGGATGGTAAATTGGGTAGTTGTGACTCCCAGAGTAGGTACTTTTCCAACGTTGCCAGTTGCCTGTGTCTTGTGATGTAACAGATCATGTCTTCTGGTGTATAGTTGCCTAAGTACAATCCATCAATGTAGCCAATCACGCTCTGGGTATACTGATGGATAATCTGATAGGACATCAACTTGCCAACCTACTATCAACCAAGCAAATGTGATCTTCCTACCTTAGGGGAGAGAGCAAGTGGAATAATGTTACTTCCTCCCCCACTTTCATACACTTTCTTTCATACACAAGTTCTCTTCCATATGAGTTGTAGCTGTCCAGCTGTGCTGGATGAGAACATAAATACCCTTCGTATTTGCACTAAGGAAATCACTTTGAGAAAACACGGCTGTTGAATTATTACACTGTTAGGATGAATAGAACTGGATTACTTTTTGCACAACAGTTTTTTTTTCCTTGAGGTGTTAACACAGCTGATATCCTTGTCTTCTTCCCTAAATGCCCTTCTCCCCAAGTGTGTCCACAAGGTACAGCAAGGATGATCTTCTAAAATTCAAATTCTCAGGAAATCTGCAATATCACTGAAGTTTCTTGGAAGCACATTTCCTGGTTTTGTTCAAATACAATCTTCACCTTTTCTCCTTTATTTGTAAGTCTTGCATATTCGATGTGTATAACTATGCATCTTTAAGCCAGCTGCATTGCTATCTTCACTTGCAAACATAGGGCTCAAGAATCTCTTGTTTTTGCATTTCCATCAAATGGTATGTTAGTATTTGCATTTAGTCTGTGTGATTCCACTCAGGTTAGACACCTAGCCCCATGAAATTCTAATAGGTCATTTTCTATTCAAACAAGTTAAAGACAACCGACAGAATGAAGACAAATTCCTCACTGGGCCAAGATAAGCTGGTTAGATCAGGCGAAAGATAATTGGCTAGTCCTAAAACAGCTCTGATTCTCCAGGTTTTTGCCTTTGCAAATTTTAGGGGTGGACAACTGTCTTTGAGGTGGAGTGATTTCTGTCTTGCTGCCATACCTGATGCGTTTCTGCAACAAGATGGAAGGAAGTTGGGAGTGTGCCCCCAGTAATCCCTGCCTGGTGTGCCACCTCCTGGGTCTGTGAGAAAGCAGGTCAAGTGGCACAGCAGGAATCACCTTAGACCAGAGCCAGGAAGGGGTGTTCTCTTTCTATTAAAACACTACCAGCATCAGGATTTGTTTGTTTTTATTTTTGTTTTCTGAAATGGCTATGGAAATGCTTCTGATCAGTCTCCCATGAGGCCATTGGTAGGTAGGGTTTGGAGACCAGTAATAAATTTATCCTTTTTTTTTTTCCAGCTGTGTGAATCTTCCTCTGAAGTCAAATCCAGTATGACATTTCTGTGTTCACTTCTGTTCTTCCTCTATGTCCTGCTCAATGTGTCTTTTGTTTCAGGCTTTTCATTCCTGCTCTCCTCTTATGCCAGGTACTATTACTCATCTCATCTGATAATGACCAGTAACACACATCTTTCTGAGTAGAGAGAAGACAAAAACCTCAAACTATACCTCTTCCTCTCCTCTCTTCACTTCAAAAAACCCCTCCACTCCACACCTTCTTCCCCACATTACCCCCCCCACCCCTTAAAAATAATCCCCCACCTAAAATCCCCTGACCCCCCTATTGCTCGCTCACACTCTCCTTATATTAAATCTATTTCCCTTTTAAAAATTTCATCAACCCTTTTATACTTTAACATTTACAAAAATAACCCCCCGCCCAGTAACTCCCCTCTTCATTCCCCCAATCCCCTCCCATTCTTCCTATACAAATTCATATTATACCTTTTTCTTCAACTAATCATCCCATCCCCTCCCCCCCCCCCCCCACACTCCACAAACCGCACTCCAAATACAAACCACACATACAATTACCATTTATCGTCCCAATTACAAACCTCCCCCCTCCCCCCCCCTCCCCTCTACTAAATCCACAATACTCAAAACATAAAACCATCCCTCCTCGCCCACTTATAAACCATCCCTCCATTCCTTATAACCAACCCACACCCATGCCCCCACTTCTCTACCTCCCCCCAGACAACCCCCTCTCTCGAGTCCCCCTCGCTCGCAGGAAATAGTTGACCCCATTCCATAGCCAAGACTATTCAAAAGAAATCCTGAACCTTGAACTGGGAAGGCTGATTTTTATTTTCCCACCTTCACTGTTGACTCGTGATGTTTCTGACAATTATATTTGGTGATTGTGAGACTTTACGGCTTGGTTTACGAAGCAAGAAAAGCTCACTCAATACTTTGTTGAAACATACACTTAAATGAATAGTATGTATACATGGTGAGAACTTTTTTTTTTCAAAAAACTTCATCTTCCTAGTCCCCCACTTCTCTTATGCTAAATGAGGAAAACTTCTAGTAGAGGAGAAGCTTCTTTGAGTTCCAGAAAACTCTAAATGATGGCAAAAATAGAAATTGCAGCCAAAGAGATTTTAATCTCTGCACGTGTGACTTAGAACAAGAAAATAATAATAATTAAAAAAAGCTTTGATTTCCAAATGGATGTGAACAAAGGCAGGTGAGCATGGTTGCAATTTGAACTTCAGCTGGCTAGGCCCCCAGTGGTTTCTAGACCCTAAGGAAGAGCTTTAGTTTTCATGTTTTGCATAATGTAAGTCATAATGAGGCATAGGTTTCATGTTGGCAGATATGGAAAATTCAGCAAGGTAAGCACACATACACCCATACATGTATGTTTACATATATATAGGTAATGTAGACAAGAAGCTAGCATCTATAAGTTCATACACATTTTTCTCAAATTCTGAAACACTTTTCAATATTTGGTGATTTCACAAACAGTGAGAAATCTCTGAAATAATCTCCTTCACATGTACAGAAGACAATCTTAGGGCATGTGTAACCTCAATAGAATCTCAGAAGACGTGGTTGCCGCAATGCTGACCCAAAGGTTGACAATGAAAAAGAAACTATTAGGAGGAAAAGAAGGTACAAGAAGCTATGACTAGAGGTGGAAACAAACAAACCTTCAGCACCAGAAACAAGGATGTGCTTATGCAGTGCCAGGGATGCCAACAGAATCTCTGACCTCGAAAGCAAGTTTAAGAAAGCATCAGAAGCCAGGGGCCGAGAGCCCCAAAGAAAAAGGATGAGGAAACAGGTGGTCAAAAAGGGGAGCAGTAAATGAAGCGATGACTTCCGGACAAAATGCTCCTTACCTGCACTAAGGAGAAGAATGCATTAACCAGAATTGCATTGTCAAAAGGTAAAAGAAGAGACAGAGGCACAATGAATGTTACTGAAGACTTCCTGGTAAAGGAGCAAAAGCTTCTATCACCCTCAGAGTTAACCAAGAAAGACATTGAGAAAATGGGGGACACAAAATTCAGAAAACTTATTATGAAGCTTCTGACCAACAATGAGAAGCACATGATACAGGAGCTCAAAGAATTTAAGAAATATGTCACATAGAAAACAAAACAAACAAATAACACTGTTGTGGGCCTGGCACAGTAGCCTAGTGGCTAAAGTCCTTGCCTTACTTGCACTGGGATCCCATATAGGCACCAGTTTGTGTCCTGGCGGCTCCACTTCCCATCCAGCTCCCTGCTTGTGGCCTGGGAAAGCAGTCAAAGACGGCCCAAAGCCTTGGGACCCTATAACCATGTGGGAGACCCCCGGCTCCTGGCTTTGGATCAGTCCGGTTCTGTTCATTGTGATCACTTGTGGAGTGAATCAGCAGACGGAAGATCTTCCTCTCTGTCTCTCCTCCTCTCTCTCCAGGTCCTTTTCCAATGAAAATAAGTAAACCTTAAAAATAAAAACATAAACAATGTCTCTGTTCACATATGCCAGAAAAAAAAAAAATAGGAAGGCTAAGCCAGAAAATCAAGTCTTATTATTTATGGGGTATGTGAGAAAGGTAGAAAGAATCTGTAACATGGATGGTACATGAGTGGTACCTTTCTGATTGAAATCATAAGCCTGTGTGTGTGTGTGCATGTGCTTATGTGTGTGAGTACACACAATTGCAAATATACGTAACTGTATGACACACGAAAAACTACAATCATGCAGAATGAGGGAACACAGTATGAACTACAGCCTCTCTCGGTGCTGAGAAGTTAGAAACGTGCTTAAAAAATGATGGTGGCATGTGAAAGGACCCAGAATATACCTTGTAGAAACTCTTGGCTAACATTGGGACTACTTTGGGTCAAAAAAAGACAGTGGCAAATTAAATGCATGAGACAAATATTCACATATAAATACAAAATGATCATTAAAAAAAGAGGTAAAGACACAGTTCTTTCTCATGCTAGAACTCTAGTTAACTACATGGAGGGAATAAGAGTTGTAAAAGCACTATGGAGCAATCATAATAGCACTGAGCACAAGCAGAAACCACTGAGAGTAACCCGGGTAAAAATCTTCTCATGAGAACAGACAGATTCGCATCATCCCACAGTGTCTCCCCATAGACCCTCGCTAAATACAAAGACAGAAGCAGTAGCTTCTCAGCAGAGGAAATTGGTAGGCACGAGACGAAACGCGGTTACCACTTATCACCAGCTGAACAAATGGACCTCTTGAAACTTCTGATACAATGCAATGAGGAGGGTGCAAGTTCCATCTGCACCGGCTTAACTGTGACGACAGTGTCATAACAAACCAAGTTCAGACATATTCCGAGAAATAACTGACCTTAGAAATTGTGGCCCCAGAAGTTAGGAAAAACATGTCATAGATCTGACTTGTTTAGGAAGATGTGACAGCCAACTTTCAGGCAGAATGCTGAACTGCATTAATTCAAATCCAACAGATTACACCATTAACTGTACTGATGGCTCATTTTGATAATGATACTATAATGATCTTCAATTAAGATTTGGGAAAGCGTTATGAAGGGCAGTTAAGGAGTATGTGTACCATTTCCATATCTTTTAAATATTGAGAATGTTTTCAAAATAGAAAAGTGAAAAAAAATATATATATCATTCCTGGCTCAATTAGACTTTCAGATTTCCTTCTTAGAGACTTTTTAAGATTTCAAGAAAAGAATTACTGAAAGGAAATGATAATACAAAGTCAGAAAGAATGTATAGCTGACATTTTAAATAATGTACAAAATAGAGGCAATCGCTTGAATCACAAAGGAAAATAACGCATGTTTTAAAATGAAAACAGGTGAAGGAAGGATGGAAGTAAGAGAGAAGACCGAGAACGCTAAACTCTCAAGTTAAAAAGGGATGAAAAAATTAGGTGTTCTTTATTTTGAAAGAACAAGTTCAGCTGGGCTGAAGAAATTGGTTCCAATGTACTCCAAAATGCTGTCTTGTCATCTCTCTTATTGAGGTGGACATAAAACTAAATAAAACTAAAGGCCAGTGTTTGTTGAATAAAATTCCGAAAAGTCTGCTGGAGCCAGAAAGCCGCATGGCGTGTTACGGATTTCAGAACTCTGCCTTCACGCAAGGCAGTTGGCTGGGAATGGTCACCTTGAACTCTGGGATGTCATGAGATCATGAAGTTCCATCTTACTGTTGGCTTTTTTTTTTTCATTCTTCTATTGCTGCCCAATTGCCTGGGTTAAGCAGGTTTTTGCAAGTTCGTCACATTTCATCTTATTTCTACCATGCCTGATTAAATTTAAGGGTCAGTGAAGTCAGGAGCCACCGACCTTTGCCCTCTTAATGGTTCTCACCATTAATACTTGACCCTAAAAGCTGTGTATACAATAAACCATATTTATGGGTGCAGAGGGAAGGGAAGCACAGGAGCAAAGTGGCCCTGTGCTTATTTATTTTGTCATGCTGTTCAGAGATTAGGAATGTTCACACAGTTCACCCTTCAGCTGATCATCATGGCAGCTGCCTTTTATGGAATCTGCTCAGGACCCTTGGATGGGATGGTGTTACATTTTGCAAAAATGCGTCAAGTGACACTCTGGCTTATCTCAATCATTCAGGGATTGCTGATCCTTCCACTTTCACTGCATTCTAACCTGCGATCTTTCATTAGAGCTTTCATTAGATATTAAAGAAGAAAAATAAAGGACTCATATCCCACTGAAGATTATCCTTCTTAGAAGGGGAGAAAAGTTGTTGACTGGTATCAAAGTTTACAAATGTAAGATCACAGGGCTGGTGTGATGGCTCAAACGGTTAAGGCTCCACCTGCAAGCACTGAGATCCCATAAAGGTGCTGCTTCATGTCCTGGCTGCTCCACTTCCTTTTCATCTCCCTGCTTGTGGCCTGGGACAGCAGTAGAGCATGGCCCAAAGCCTTGGGACCTTGTACCTGCATGGGAGAGCTGGAAGAAGCTCCTGGCTCCTGGCTTCGGGTTGGTCCAGCTTTGGCCTTTGTAGTCATTTGGGGAGTGAACCACGGGATGAAAAATATTTTTCTGTCTGTCCCTCTCTCTGTAAATATACATTCCCAATAAAAAAAGACAAAAAAATGTAACATCTCTATGAAATTATTTTTGGTTTTTGTCTTCCATTTGATTGGAACAAAGTAAGTCTTTACAAACTGAGACCTCTAGAATTCTGACTTCACACACATTGGATTTTTTCTCTATTCAGAAATTTCTCTCCCTTAAAATTTCAGCAAATGAGTGGTTTTTGATGGCTTCTGTTGCTTTCTTTTCATTATTTCTAGCGTGTCTAGTTTCCAGGAATCCTCTATTTGGCACGATCAATTGAACCTGTTTACTCTTTTATTGGTGAAGGCAGCATCTGAGTTCAACTATGGGTTTTGCTTTCCAGGAACAGAATGTTCAGGGCCGCACGGCTTTCCATCAAGTCTTAAATTAAAAAAACAAAAACAAAAACAAAACAAAACAAAACAAAAAACACCTGCAATTGCTTCCCCTGTGTGTCTTGGTGTGCATATGCACCTGTCACTTAGCAAGAGAGTCACATCTTCTGGGAGACTGACCAGATAAGAAGAAAGACTTCTGAAACCTAGGACAATTATTTGAACGTTATGTGAGCTGTCAGAGAGGAATGTGCGGTGATTAAGGTGCTTTCTCTTGCTTACAGATTGATGGAGAGTCCTGGGCTTATAAAATACTCCATTTCCTGCATTAATTGTGTCCGTGTGGAGTTGTAACCAAGAGGTTGAAACAAATAAAACCTAAGTAATATTGTTTCCTTTTAAAATATTTCGCTTAATTTGTGCAAGAGGTTTGAACTCATTAAACACTTTCAGTTTTCCCTCTCTCTCCTCTGGGAGTTCCTCTGTCTACATCCCTCCGCGGAAGCTTTCCAGCAATGCCCACCGCACTGCCACAGCTACTCGCTCCAGCAATGCCCAGGGCAGCGCCAAAGCTTCTTGCTCCAGCAATGCCCACGGCACTGCCACAGCTTCTCGCTCCAGCAATGTCCAGGGCACTGCCACAGCTTCTCGCTCCAGCAATGCCCACCGCACTGCCACAGCTTCTCGCTCCAGCAATGCCCAGGGCACTGCCACAGCTTCTCGCTCCAGCAATGCCCACGGCACTGCCACAGCTTCTCGCTCCAGCAATGCCCACGGCACTGCCACAGCTTCTCGCTCCAGCAATGCCCACGGCACTGCCACAGCTTCTCGCTCCAGCAATGCCCAGGGCACTGCCACAGCTTCTCGCTCCAGCAATGCCCACGGCACTGCCACAGCTTCTCGCTCCAGCAATGCCCACGGCACTGCCACAGCTTCTCGCTCCAGCAATGCCCAGGGCACTGCCACTGCTTGTCACTGGTGAGGGAGGCTCATGCTTCCCTCTCAACATGGCATGTGGCTGGAGAGGGAAGCAGAGAATGCCATGTTAGCTGAGACGCTGTCATTTCCTTTTCTGCCTCTTAGCCAAGAGTCAACTCTTTCAGCTTTTTCCTTAGTCTCCCTGATGATGATTCTTGCCGTTTAGTGCTGAGAACCCCGTGTGCTTGAGGAGCACGTTGTTCTAATGAAAGCATATTATGAGAGAGTGTGTGTTTTTCCTACATACTGAAGCAGGCAATCAACGGATTAGCAGAGAGGAGAGAATCTGGAAAGGGAGTGACTGTAAGCAGAGGTGAAAGTGGCAGGTTTGGATGTTATCTGGGTCTGGGCTCTTGCCTCTGTCCAGTGCCCAGAGCACAAGACCCACCAGAGCACCCACAGAGAAGCCCTTTCTGAAAACAATCCCCTCGGATCATGCGTGGGATGAGCTTTAGGATGACGCCCCATTCCGTGCGCGAAGGTACAGAAATGAATAATCCTTGTTCCCCCACTGTAGACATAGAGAGAGCCTGGCGAGTAAGATGTTATCCCATCATTCCATAGAAGGAAAATAGTATGATATACACTCTTAGGTGGTCTTTGGGCTGTGTTATTAAGCTAAGAGACCGAAACAGAAGTGAAATTGCCTTTGGCTGATGAATTCTAGTTGGAGATTATGTAACAGTCTATTTCTTAAATCTGATGCACAGCTCCTCTTAAGAACCGTAACAAACTAAAGAAGCGATGAGTCCGTCCATCTTTGTCTTTCTCCCTGTGGGGGGTAAGTGAACCAATGTTGAATGCCTTTAGTCTGGGGATCAGCACATTTAGAGTTTTTTCAGAAACTGGCAGAGAGTCAGGGCCTGACTTTAGTAAGTCTGGCTTTTCCTGCTGGCTGAGTCAAACTTTGCTTTTGTTTATCACACCAGGAAGTACGGTTTAATTCTTCCAGTTTGAGGACACATGGAAAATAAAAGAACTATTAACTTGCAATGTGATTTATTGACAAATTCTCTTTCTCTCTCTCTTTCTTCCCCTATCCCAAAATTACTGTGAAGCCAGAATGCAGCTATATATGCTTATAAATTCCACACTGCATATATTGATTTGTAGGCTTCACTTTTCTGCCTTTATAGTAACCGTTGAATTTCAATGGATGGGGAAGAAACAAGCAGACTGTGTTAAGTACATCAAAACTGCCTTATTCCGTGCAGAGACTTAAAATCCAGCTGGAAGACTCTCCATCACTTGTAGGGTCAGAAATTGAGAAACTAACCAGACTACTAATATGATTTTTGCTATTTCAGAATAGCTCTTAGCAATTTCTTTTTCCATGGCTGCTTTCGCTAGTTTTTATTGTGGTAAAATATACAAACACTTTTACCTGCTTTGGGTAATTAGAGTACATTCACAATGCTGTGCAAGTATCACTGCCATCTCTTTTCAGAATGATTTCATCTTTCCCAATCAGACACTTTGCATCTATTAAGCAATAACTCCCTGGCAAGCACACTTTTAATTAATATCTAGGAATTTGTTTGAAGCTGTTAGTATAGTCAACTCAGGTACTAGCCGCCCCTTTGTGTGGTGCTTGCTTTGCTTAGTATAATGTTTGCAAGATTATGTTGTAACATGTGTCAGAGCTTCATTTATTCTTCTATCTCAGAAATCTTCCATTGAAGATATATAGCCTAGTTTTTTAATCCATTGATCTGTTGTTGACAGCTGCTTTTTATACCCTTTGACTGTTATGAATGATTTGCTTTTATACTGGCTATCCATTTTTTAAAGATTTATTTATTTATCTTTATTGAGAAGTCAGATATACAGAGAGGAGGAGATACAGAGAGAAAGAGCTTCTGTCCACTGATTCACTTCCCAAGTGGCTGCAATGGATAGAACTGAGCTGATCCGAAGCCAGGAGCCCAGAGCCTCTTCTGGGTATCCCTCAAGGGTGCAGGGTCCCAAGGCTTTGGGCCGTCCTTGACTGCCTTCTCAGGCCACAAAGAGGGAGCTGGATGGGAAGTGGGGATGCAGGGACATCAACTGGTGACAATATGGGATCCTGGCATGTGCGAGGTGAGGACTTTAGCTAGGCTGCTGCACCAGGACCTAGGATGGTTTTCACTCACACATCCCTAATGACTAGCGAAGTTAGCCTGTTTTTATCTGCTCGTTGAATGTTCATGTATTTTCATGGTAGAAATGCCTTTTCAAGTCCTTTGCCCATTTTCCAGTTGAGTAGCTTCTGCTTGTAGTCTTTCTTGAGCTATAGGAGTTTTTTGTAAATTCTCACCACTGTTTCTCTGTAATAAGAAATATCCATGCCATATCTAAATGAACTTCCTTAAATAATTTTCTATTATGTATGGATATGTATAATGTATGTAGGCAAATTCCACGTGTGATCTTGAATTAGAGAGAATGTAAGTTTCCGTTTCATGTTGTTATCCTCCATTATAGGGACTAAAACAAAGCAAATAAACAAAAAAAACCAAATTGTCCTTCCTTGGGTTAGTTAATTATCAATTAGAGTTAAGTTTTAAAGCGTCGGGCCTGGCAGTGTGGCCTAGTGGCTTAAGTCCTCGCCTTGAATGTGCCGGGATCCCATATGGACGGCGGTTCTAATCCCGGCAGCTCCACTTCCCATCCAGCTCCCTGCTTGTGGCCTGGGAAAGCAGTCGAGGACGGCCCAAAGCCTTGGGACCCTGCACCCGTGTGGGAGACCCAGAAGAAGTTCCTTGATCCTGGCTCCGGATCGGCACAGCACCGGCCGTTGTGCTCACTTGGGGAGTGAATCATCGGATGGAAGATCTTCCTCTCTGTCTCTCCTCCTCTCTGTATATCTGACTTTCCAATAAATAAATAAATCTTTTTTTTTAAAAAAAAGTTTTAAAGTGTCAATGGCAATAATTTGAAGTTAACATTAATGAAAATACGAATCAGTAAGTAAGCTCTTGGCCTCTGAAGACAGCCTGTCTCTGTCAGCATGACACCCAGGACTTCATGACTGAGTGTGATTTGGGCTTGTTGAGTCCCTCTTACCTCTCATCTCTGTTAGCTGAGAATTGGAAGAACAATCGTTCTAGAGGGCTGTGCTGAGGAATGAATGAGGCAGCCCATGCTGTTCTTACTCTGCAGTGGACAGAGCTGGTGTTGGAAGATGTTTTTTATGGCACAGTTCCTTCACAGCCTTAGAGATTTTTTTCTAGGCTTGCATGTGCAAGATGTGGTTTGGATTTTACCAGTGCTTCCTCAGTAAACTTAAGAAAGGTGTGAGTGTCATTGTGTTGGGACCTCTGAGACATTTAAAGAAGGAGGAAATGCCCACCATGGGTCACAGGAGTCACGAGGTATTTTAAATGCTTCTAATACCACGCCTAATACATGAGGGCACACGAATACTGCCAGCATACATGGCTTCATTTGCTAAGGATGTGACACATCTTAATATGCTGTGGTCTAACAAATGTGTATAAAGAACGCCTACTGAATGCTGCCTCTGCCTGTGACCACTATTCCGTGATCATGTCTGGTATACAAAAATAAGAGCTCAGGAGAGTTTAGGACTCAGAGAAAGTGGATATTACTAGGTTTGGTGGATTTTATACCCCAATAACCTAAATGTCACTGTATGGTCTGAATGTTGCCGGACTGAGGTGAGATAGGCTGTCCCTTTACCTGGCCCCAGCCCGTTTTGAAGAGACTTTGGAGGTGTCAAAACAAGGTACGGCCTCACAGAAGGAACACGGAAACCAATGTTTAGTTTGCTCTTATTTACAGATGTTCTTCCATCCTACAATGTAGCACGTGGATAATTTAGAAAGAGTGGTACACAGAGGAGGAGATTGTTAGTGAATAAAAATCTACAACATGTGACTGTAAAGAAATCAATTAACATTGAATCCTAAGCATGGGATGGGAGGGGGTGTCAGTTCCTTGTTTTATTTAAATTTATTTAAATAATGTCTAAAGTCAGACGTGTATTAAGAATTGATACACACACGCACATAAACGAACAGTCCTAATAATACACAATTATTTTAAATGGTTTAAACTTCTTTCTTTTTGCTTTTTTTTCCCCTTCTGGCCCTTTACCTCATTCATTTTCTCCTCTTCTTTCTACTTTTTCTATTATTTTTTTATAAACCATACAGGTGAGGTCGGATTTTGTTACCTTTAGCCAACAGAAGTTGTAAGAATCAAGAATAAAGAGTAAGTGTCTTTATGCACCTGCTGTTGGGTGTGTGTGAATTCTCGGCAGGCCGTAAGAGACATCGTAGATGAGTTACCCTGGCAGGCCAAAACTACACGGCTGTCACTCTCCTTACGGCATTTCTTCATCTCTGAGTGGTAAGTGGATGCGAGCAGCCATTATGAGAGAACATAATGGTCTCTGATGATGTATTTATGGCACAGAAAGATGTCATGTGATGAAGTGTTTACAACATGTAATGAGGTTGTGTAACAATCTCTTTACAGCCGGCAATTACATTGACTAATTCCTTATAAAAATACTCAGCCATGTGCTCCCTGTGTGCACGAGCCTGATATCATGGCACTGACGTAGCCGACGCCTGGAAGCTGCAAAATCAAGCAGCGTGGATGACTCAATAGTGCATTTCCTCTCCAAGGCATGTAAAAGATCCTGGGAGTTTAGTGAGCACACTGCAAGAAATTCTGAGTGGAATTGACAAGGGAAAGTAATATGAGGCATATATTAAATATCGTTGCTTGTTGGGAGCCTAAAGAGGCAGCCCTGCTCCTGGAAGAGCTATTCTTGATACATGTTCTCTTGCGTTGTAGTGAGGCAAGATGCTCTCCTGACCTCTGACACGCGGTTCAATGCCTTTACCAAGTTTTCCACTTGATTCCTAGAATCTAGAATGTATTCATTTCTTATTTCACTAATTGGCGGAGAGTATGATTCAAATGAGGCTTCAGTATATTGAAATAAGCAACAGAAAACACCTTCTGGGTGATGTCATGAGCAATTTGCATTATAGATGCTTGCAAAAGTGAATCAGAAGACTGGGGAGCTGCTAGATGGCCGACGGTTGAGGTGAAAGACTTGAAATGAGGCCCTGAAATTTGACCAGGGAGCAACCTCTAGGATCTGACTGAGAAACTGTTTATTCAGACGTGGAAAAACACGGAGGGGCAGGTAAGAGAAGCGAGATGCAAAACACCATCTACTGAACTTTCACCAGACTAGGGATGCACAGCTCAGAAAGTCTCTAACTGGTGGTGGGTGAATGGGTTCTTGGAATAGTAGGGCTATTAACCTACGTACTTTGAACAGAAGAGAGACAAGTTTGAGCACTTAGTCTGTAAATATTCAAATAAATATTTATGAGTAAATAAATTCAAAATGTGAAATTTCATTATGTTAAAAAGAAACCAAAGATGCATAAGCATGGGATTTTAATATCACATAGAATGCAGCTAAATATATTGTAGTAAGACTAAATAAAATGCCATTGGTAGGAAGTGAATTTGACCAAGTAATACAATTATATTTTATAAGCACACACACGCATACCTTTCTATTTTTGGTTTTTAGTTTATTTTTATTTTTTATTGGAAGTACAAATAAACAAGAGAAGGGTTTACAGCGAGAAAAACCTTTCATTTACTGGTTCGCTCCCCAAGTGGCCCTAATAGCTGGAGCTGAGCCAATCAAAAGCCAGGAACCGGGAGCTTCTTCCAGGTTTCCCATGCAGGTGCAGGGTCCCGAGGCTTTGGGTCATGCTCTACTGCTTTCTCAGGCCATGAACAGAGGGCTGATGGGAGGTGGGACAACTGAGACGTGAACCAACGTGCATATGGGATCCTGGTAAATGAATGCAAGGCAAGGATTCATCTGCTAGGCTCATGCCTGGCCCCATACAGACCTTTCTAATTTCTAAGACACATTACCCAACTTACTCAGGTATTGGAACAGTCCAGGGAACGAGCTGTAGAAAATGCATTTGCTTTTAGTTTTTCAGCTAGAGAGCAAGGATCATTTCAAGATCTTGGCCTAAAAGAGTCGGGGCAGCTCATGAGCATTTCATCCACCAGTAAGGCATTTTGTAATGCCATTTACCTTGCAATCATAGGCTGAATACATCCTGTTAAACAGATGTGTGTAACCTTAGAAACCAATGGGAGACCCTTAACCCTTGGGAGCGGCACACCTGCAAGGATTCCATAACGCACAGTGGAAGACCATAGCAGTTAACATGGCAGCAAAATGGCAGAACTTAAAGAGACAACCTTTCACCAATGTGGCGTTGAAACCGAGTGTCCATCTCACATGTCCAGGAATGAGGCTCCTGTAGCATGGGTTCATGGTAGAGCAACATCTTACCCTCACTGTCACTTTAAACATAGTCTGTGTGTCATTATCTGCTGTTTAGATGAATAAATTTACTTTCAGAAAAGCTAAGTATTTTCCTGAAGACTTCCAGGAATGGAGTCAGTTGCTGTTTAGACTGTCTACTACACCTAATGCCAACGCAACCCCACCCCTTATTTTGTGTCTCAGCTTGCTGTCACTTATTTCTTACTATTTACCTTACTTTAAAAAAGCTATCTTTTTGAGAAGCAGGTAAAATAAACACTGTGGCAAAGGAAAGTTCAAGGATCTTTGTTAAAGTTCTTATTTGGTGAAATATGAAGCCCTTTTTAATTGTAATTTTAAAATATATTATTTCAAAAATGAAAAAATACAGAAAGGAAAAAAGGAGGCAAAGAAATGGAGCTAGAGAAGGGAGGAAGAAGGGAAGGAGGAAAGGAATATAAGTTATTCGAATTATATATGCTAATTGTATTGAATATGTTAAAAACTGGTAAAAGTTTTTTAAGAAATAAAAAGATTACTTGCTCTCTCTGTCTCCATCTCTAACTCAGCCTCTCAGTAAATAAGTAGATCTTAGAAGAAGTACATAGAGTACTTGCTCAAGGATTGAATGAATGGATGGATAAGTGCAACAAGGAGAGAGGATGAGATATGTAATCCCTGGCCATTCCCCTCATCCTCTGTATATTTTTATCATGATCCCCCCAATAGCAAATTATGCTCAAAATGTCATGCTTATGTGGTACCTTCTGAGGAAAAGTTCCACTACGCTAGCCATCTAAGCATAATGCACTTGGTCAGACAGGCTTCTCTTGCTGCGTGTCTTAATCGACGGTTTGTTTGCCATAAACATGAAGTTTTACAGTGCAATAGCCACCAGTGTCAAGGTCACAGTCAAGGTTAGCAATGTTACAATAGGGCCATGCTGACATTTCTTTGGGGCTGTCAGAGTCATGTGTTTGACAGCTCTGCACCATCTCCTGCAGCCTCTCTTGAGGTCACTTAGCTGATACATCACTGAAGTTGGAAAAAACAGATTGAAGATCTAATTGAATCCAGTGGTCTCATTCTAAATATGAAGAAATATGTGGAGACTATTTGAAGCCTTTCCGGATTTCAAGTGAAAAGTGTTGTTTTCATATTGTGTCTCCATATGCACACGTGCACTCCAATCCCCTGTGAATTGATGGCTTAGTCCAGGTTGAACTTTGCTGCCTGTTAGGTGGTGTTTAACTAGAACACCGACACTTACCTATGGAGTTCAATATTCCTTGGCAAGAGAGATGAAGGGTTGTACAAAAGGGTACCCAAGTCGAAACATCATAGTGTCCACAAGTGCTACTGCCAAGTTAAGTCACCTGTTTTCATTCTTGGAAAACAGCAGGATCCAGCAGTTCTCATTTCTGTTGGCTTCCACTGCAGTAAATCCTCTTTGTTTCTAATGTTGTTTCCCAGTCCTTGTTGGCAGAAGCAGGATCTACCACTTTCCTGTCTAAGCTCACGCTCAAGCTAAAACAACCCCGCTGCCCACCTTACTCCTTCTCTGGAGTTACAGTGTTGATGGTGTCTAGCTTGTGTTGATGATGATGGGACTCAAGTGGAAAAGAGTTTAGGTAACAAGTGAGTACACAGAGAAAGAGGATCACCTTGGAATCCCCAGATACACACTCGGATGTGCTGACTGTAATAATAACGGTTAGCACGTGAGCATCTTCAAAAAGTTCGTAAGAATGCATATCCCAACTTATGTATGGGCACCCAAATAACTCTCAATTGTTTTTTCCATGAACATGTAGAATTGCTCTAGAAAATTTGACTATATATTTAGCTATATATATGTATCTATAATTATGAATTCACCAGAACCAATATTCACGGTTTACAAGGATCAAACAAAGAAAAAGAAAGCTCATTATTAGCACGGTGTTTTCTCAGAACATGGGTTTCTGACTTAACTTTTGGAAATATGAGATTCTGAGTATGAAATAGAATTTTGGAAATGTTGGTATTTATGATTCCTGAATTGCAACAGTCATCTATTTATAAATTCTTCAGAAAACTATCATATTAATTTCCCAGAAGATTGTGATTTAAAGCTCCCCTGTAAAATTTTTTAGCATAAAATCTCTCCTGCAAATCAGCATTTTAGCATTTTAATAATTGAGTGTAAAAACATTGGAAACATTCTTGTTTGATTTGCAATGAAATTCACATGAGATAAGAGGTATTTTGAAGTTTTCTATCCAAAATCTGCATAGAATTGGGTAGATTACCTTTTGCCACAATGAAGTTCCTACTTCTAAAAATACAGGGGAATCCTTTATCTCTTTAGCTTTGAATCAATGTATAAAATGTTTCTGAGATATGCAATTCACCTAGTTTTTATTCCCTTGATTTTAGAATATCAAGTACCGTGAGGCTGGAGGTTAACATGGTTTCATGTTTGCAACAAGGGTTTTTTTTAAGACGTAAAAAGGCATTGTTTCTTTTTTAAGAAGTAAAACGTGTCAGCTTTAGTTGCATGATCTGACTTAAATCAGGGTTTCTTGGCTATTCCACTAGCTATGGTAATCTAAGAAGTTTTTTCTCTGATATTCTCAGTGGTCACTGGTCTCTTATTGGTGAATAATCTGTAATAATATATTTGCGGTATATGTCCTTATACATATCCAACTTGATTCATAAAATATTCTGTGCCAACTGTCACCCAGGCAGAATCAGTAGAGACGTTCTTCATATTTGATGGTTTCAAGAACTAATTATTGTCATTTTTAAAGATAGTTAATAATAGCCAAGATAATTTTTTTACTTGATGTGTCAAAGTGCATAAGAGAGATTTCTATGAGGGATGTGTACAAATGATAAAGAAATAGTCTAATTCTCATATTGACAAGTTAGACTAAATGCTACCAGGTATAGCTTCATGTATAGGATATGGAGTGAACATTCTGGCTGAGTTATTAACTCTACAGGATGCAACCAGCTGAGAAGACAGTTAAAACAATTGGACTGGGCTTTGCATGGTAGAGGAACTCTTAAGAGAACAAATCGCTAAGCTTATTCCCAAATGATTATCTAGTCACTGCTCATAATGTTTAATCTACTTGATTGAAAAAAATAATTCAGAACTTTACCATGAAGGCAAACAACATACAAAAATACTGCTCTTCTTTGTCAGGGAATAAAATTATGGTAGTATCCAAACCCGTGAGGTCAGTAACTAAAAATAATCAGCTGTAATCCTCTCTGGTAGATTTACAAAGAAATTATGTTGACCATATTAGAAGAACAATTGGTATTCCGATTTAAAGTGAAAGGAGTGTTGGGCAATAACTGTGAAGGACTGACTCTTGAAGTTCAATGTCAGTTGTTTTTTTTTAATGTGGGGTGTGTGTGTGTGTGTGTGTGTGTGTGTGTGTGTTTTCTGAGTTTTCCCTAAAGAGAATTTTAATTTGTCTAAGTTAAATCGGGATGTCTGCACTTTATGGAGATATGGAGACATGATTGTGCCTGAGCCGCGATGGGTAATTTTTGGGTTTAAGTCTCCTTGGACTGTTTGGATGCATTTGGTGATTGTAATTGCCGCTTGGAGCTGAAAGGTTGAAAAGTCTCGATGAACAATTCAGTCATTGTCTCATCCACATCTGGGTTAATGTTCCCTTCTTGGAGAACTCTGCACCACGCTGTTCTTTGCCTCTTGCCACAAGATAGCAATGCCAATTTCCCTCTGTTTACTTGGGAGTCTTGAGGCTGATGTATTGGTGCTAGCCACAAATTAATGGAATTTTTTCCAGCTGCAATGTCTTTAGATAACTCAAAAAATAAGTCAAAAACGTCCAACTGCTTTGGCCACTTTTCTGTTAATTATGTGCCATTCTCAGAGATGATGTAAACACAATTACTAATTGAAATGACCGTAACATTTAAGATATTTCAAAGAAATCCATGAAACTGTTGTAGAAAACAGTGGGTCAAAAATAAGTAAATAAAAAGGTTGAATGCAGCTTGAAGCCAGAGGCCACAACACCTTATAAGACACAGCGTTCAAGAAGGAAAAACACACATCTTCAAACTGAACAGAATGGTGTGACGGTCAAGATGTGAAGTCAGGAATCCAATCTTCTTTTTAGATTTGTGCAGCTTGTGTTTCTATGTTGAACACAATTGTTTTGGTTCTGCTCTAGTGTTAGCTCCGTGAACTGGATGGAGAAGAGGTTATGGCAGGCTTCCAGGGTTCATCTCGAAGCAAAGGCTGAATCTGATGCCGGAGCACATGGTTAATCTGAGACGAGACATCTAATGGAGGCTGTGATGTTGCTCTGCATATAAAAACAGTCATAAAGTGCAGAAGCAACTGTGACAGTGTAGATGTCATGAGCTATTAGTCCATCCTTAGTCATAAGAAGAAAAGACTGAGATATTTTATACAAGTCAATTTAGCTCACAGTTTTGGGGGTTGGAAGTCAAAGGATGGGCAGCCCCACCTGTTCAGCCTCTGCAGTGGACTTCCTGAGCTACAGGATAGCATCGCAGCAACACAAAAAGAGAACCTACTGTGTGAAGAAGAGGTGCAGCCTGAGATGGACCTCCCTGGATAACAAAGCAATCCCGTGGGAACCAACTGTATTCATCCTTTCTGAGGGCAGGCCCCCACTGGCTTAACCATCTTCTTTAAGTCCCACCTCTCAAAAGTTTTACCACTTCTTCACATCCCTAGATAGGCACCAAGTTCCCAGACCATGGGAAACGTGTAAACACCACACCCAGATCATAGCAGGGACTGAAAGAACAAGTAGACCCATACTGCCAAAATGAATGCCTTCGGATTGATAACTTCTAATGCATTCATTTCAAGTCCCAGTTGAGTCAGCCTGTACCTTACACTGAATGGTAGTTTCAATATATTTATTGGATTGAGTTACTCCTAAAACTAATTTCACCAGAAGTTTCTTTGAATCACTCAAAATCTGTTCTCCCTGTAGACACATCCAATTTCTTTACAAATTTGATCCTAGTGCAGTGGTCCTCAACTTAAGTTACTCTTTATAATTGCCTGGGGTTCAGATCTGGTCATTTTGGAGTAAGACTCGCATCGAGCAGATAATGAGGCTATTTATGAGTTCTTCATGATTCTGATATGTAGTAAAGACTAGAAACTTCTCTAAAGGATATTTGAAACACCAAAAAATAGATTTATTGAAAAGACTATTTGAAGGAAGAATTCTAACTTTCTTTTTATCTCTGTATCTGTGTATACACCTCATTTTAGTTATTTTTAGTATTTTCCCTTAAAACTTCACCTCGCAGTCAAGAAACATCAGAAGAATCAGGTACAAATGTTCCTAAAATTGTTATAGGAATTTTAGAAGATTAAAACATGTACATATCTATTATCTAGGTCCACAAGCAGAATAGAATAGAATATATATGAGTGCCTTTAAATTCATCACTGTTACTAAGTTACACATCTTAACGTCATCTATGCCTGCTAGGGGCAAGTTGGGAAAAATCACAAAAGATGTTTGTGGGTACTTTGCGAATTACATGGAAGAAAAAAAAAAGAAGTACATGGAGAATGGAATTAGAAGTAATTTTTTCTTGCCCTAAAACGTATTGAAATCCATGCATAATTTTTCATTACCATTTTCCATGAACTTTCTGAAGACATATCTGTGCATGGATTTCAATTTTTTTTTGGCAGCAATATATACATATTTTAATTTTATCTTTCCACATGATTTTTAAATACCATCGTATATACTCTACTTACTGTACTAAAGATAATGATTAGTCTTCTTTGAGGAGGCAATAAAATTGATCCACGGAATGCTTAGAAATCAATAGAAATCGCCTAGAACAAAAATGTCAAAATCTGCAGTACAAACGGATGCCATGTTTTCCCATAAGCTCATATTCTTTCCAGTAAGGCTATTGCTTGAGGAGGTATACTGAAATATATGAAAGATGGAAGGTTTATTAGTTATTGTTAGCAGAAAAAAATGTTCACCATATAAGATCTCCAAGAAAAGGTAAAATGAGCACAGGCTCATTTTATGGAGGAAGAGATCAGATGCAGGAAAATGCAGCAATCCTGAAACTTGATGAAACCAAGCAACCTGGTGCTGTGTAAAACATCTGCTGCACGGAAATTCTCTCCGGACTGAATGGGATGAAATCATATGTTTGTAAATCAAGCCCAGAAACGGAAATCGGTAAATGTGCCATATTCTCTTTCAAAGGTTTTTGTGTGTTTGTTTTGTGTTGTTTTTGGAAAGGCAGATGTACAAAGAGGAGGAGAGACAGAGGGGAAGATCTTCATCCACTGGTTCACTCCCCAAATGGTTGCAACAGTTAGAGCTGAGCCAATCCGAAGCCAGGAACCAGGAGCTTTTTTGGGTCTCCCACGTGGGTGCAGGGTCCCAAGGCTTTGGACCATCCTCGACTGCTTTCCCAGGCCACAAGCAGGGAGCTGGAAGGGAAGCGGGGCTGCCGGGATTAGAACCGGCGCCCATATGGGATCCCGGCGTGTGCAATGTGAGACCTTTTAACCACTATGTTATTGCCCCGGGCTCTCTTGAAGGTTTTGAAAAATAACTCTATCCTGACTTTGTTGGGAAGAAAAGTCTGACGTACGAATGTCCTATTATTTCAAATCTACAAAGTTATTACATATTAATCTTTTCAAAATTTAGTTAAACTTCTTAATGTTCGTGTAAAAATCTAACTAATGACTGTGTTTAGATTGCACCAGATCTAAAAGCATTTTCTTCATTGCCTAAACTAAAATTACTCCTTCGCCATGTAACAAAGCCAAGCATTCTTTCTTTAAGAAAGTGTGTTTATGTGACCTTTGGGCAGTGAGACTCCCATAACTTTGTCAAATTCTTGACCCAATGGAAGTTTCTGGATACTAGTGTAAAGATGGTGGTCACCTTTCCAGAGCATTCCTAACTCTTCTCTAATTTTTTAGAGATTCTTTTCTCAGGCCCGGCGTGGTGGCCTAGCAGCAAAAGTCCTCACCTTGAGTGTGCAGGGATCCCACATGGGCACCGGCTCTAATCCTGGTGGTTCTGCTTCGCATCCAGTCCCCTGCTTGTGGTCTGGGAAAGAGTCGGGGACAGCCCAAAGCCTTGGGACCCTGCACCTGCGCAGAAGACCAGGAAGAATATCCTGGCTCCTGGCTTCAGAATGGTTCAGCTCCAGACACTGAGGCCACTTGGGGAGTGAACCAGTGGGTAGAGATCTTTCTCTCTGTCTCCTTCTCTTGGTAAATCTGCCTTTCCAGTAATAAATAAAATAAATGATTCTTAAAAAGATCTTTTTTGGGGTCTAGTGCAGTAGCCTAGCTGCTAAACGTCCTGGCCTTGAAAGCACCTGGATCCCATATGTGCGCCAGTTCTAATCCTGGCAGCCCCGCCTCCCACTCAGCTCCCTGCTTGTGGCCTGGGAAGGCAATGGAGGATGGCCAAATCCTTGGGCCCTGCACCCATGTGGGAGACCCAGAAGAGGATCCTGGCTTTAGATTGGCTCAGCTTTGGCCCTTGTGGTCACTTGGGGAGTGAATCATTGGACGGAAGATCTTCCTCTCTGTCTCTTCTCCTCTCTGTATATCTGCTTTTCCATTAAAAATGAATAAATCCTAAAAACAAGATTTTGTTTTTAAAAAAGAGAAGCACCTTCTCCAAAAATGTCATTTTAAATGTTAAATGCATTTAAGTTGTCAAAAGTATAGGCAAGCAAGAAGACATTCCTAAAAAAGAAAATTTACAATCTCACTTTAATGAATTTCTGCAAATTAGAAAGTGATTAGAAATACAAAAGTAATACACATGTGTTCCAACATTAGATCAAGGGAAAAAGTGTTAATCTTTTAAAATAGGGCTTATAGATAAAGGAATTTATGAGACGACTGGATAAAATGATTGAATATGAAAGAATTCGAATGCCTAAGAGATGTTGACCTTTCTATGGCTTGGCATTAGGGAAGTTGGTATTTGGGGAAAAAAAATAATCAAGAACCAGTTAAAGTCTAGTTTGTTTTCGAAAGTTATGGTTTGTGGACACCATGCAGGACAGAGAAAGATGGTGGGTGTCCTAGGGACCCAGGACTATCCCAGCAGGAATCAACCTGGATACAGTATCAGGAGCCATGTGTCAGCTTTTGTAATTCATCAAGTAGCAGGTGTTTTGGTGAAGAAAATGTTCCCAGGGAGCCCTCCGGTGCTGTAGGCAACAGAATCCTACCCCCACAGAAATGGGCTGTGATGAGATGCAATCAGTAACTTCCAGAAACGAACCTGCAACCGGCCCAGTGGCCTCCCTACTATATGAGTCCAGGGAAAAGCCTTGAACTTGGTTGGGTTGTACCAAGGGCCTCTGGGCTCATCCCAGTTTTGCCAGCAATGCAGGGACAGACTTGTCCCTCCCACCTCTTCTGTGGTAGAGATGTTATGGGATGGTTACTAATTTAGAGTTGTTTTATGCTAAAGTCAAGAACTACCCACACTTGAACGATAATCATTTCCATTGTAACACTGCTTCATGATTTGAAAATATGATAACTCTTCTTTATAATGGACTTTTTCCCTTTTTCATTCTTTTCTATTTCCTTTACTAAGTTGTAATTCAGATTTTTAATAGTAAACTACATTTTTATCCAAAAATCTGATCTAAATTCTTGCTCGTGCAAGTAATTGAATCCCATGGTTTTTATCCAAGTCTAAAGTTCATGGTTATAGTTTTACACCGAATAGGTTATTCACTGAATTTGGACCCATAGAATGCTAAACTCTATTTAAAATAGGAACAAAGTTATGGGAAAATATATGACTGGGTCTCATTTATATTATAGAATCCAATCTAACTACAGTTTCCTCTGCGATGTTTCAACTGAAATGATTTTAAGCACATAAAACTTAAACTATTAGGTATTTTTATAATTAAAATTGCTTCAACTAAAATTTATTTAATGTGATAATGTGGAAATTACAGATATGAGGAAACTCAGAACATTTTTGGTCACACGTGTAAGTGTAGTGGGAAAATGTCTTGAAGCTTGAAGCTGAATAAGGTTATAAAGTATATCCTATATGAAAGATCATGTGGCTGATAAGAGGTATGCCTTGCCCAGAAAATTGCCTCATAATTCTCCTTGTTCTTTCTGTAAACCATTTAAAAAAGAAAACATGCTCTATTATCTCATTTCTCAGTTTACTCATTCAAAAAAATAAAGATTGCCCAGTGGTGTTCTGAGATCTAATTATATATCTATGAAGTAATTAAAGCAACCGTCATAACTATTTAATAACCTGAAATATGTTTTAATTGCTTTAATTTTATTACTGACAGTGTGGGGCTTTCAATTTGCCTGCTGAGATTTCCAAGGCAATGAATAAAATGCATAATTGCAATACATGGAAATGAAGACTGAGGTTGTTCTTACACTGACTCCACAATCTTGTTCTGAGACCAATTGAGACCTGCATGGTTTGGTAGAATTCACTGACATCTACACGGTGAGACTCTATTCGGTATTTCTAGAAGCTTAAATCATCAAAGCATAACATATTAGAAATCATTTAATACTTTGATGAGTGACTCATAATTTTGATGTTTTTCTTTTTCCTTTAAGTTGTTGCTAGTAGTTCAGTTTTCTTATCTTGAAGTTTATGCCAAATCGTCTCTATACTCAAAGTAAAGGGATCGACTTGATTTTTAAAGTGGGATGGGCCAGGATTTGACCTAGTTCTTGAGGCACCTGCACCCCATCATGGGAGTGCCTTGCCTAGACTCCAGGCCTCTCTTCTGATTTTAGTTTTCTGTTGATGTGGACCCTGGGAGGCAACAGTGATGACTAAGTGACTAGATGTGTTCCTTGCACATAGTGGATCTGGATCATGTCACCAGCTCCTAGCTGTACTTGCTCCCTGTCTCACTATTGCTGATATTGGGGACTGAATTAGCAAAAAAGAACTCTCTTTGTTTCTCTGTCCCTGGTCTGTGCTTCTCTAAAGAGAGGGAAAAAAAGGCGGGGGGGGGGAGGGATAACAGGCAGTTTAGAACAGAAATAGACAATCTTATTTTGAGTATTAAAACAATATGAAGAAGTTGAGGTCAATGACAGCATGTTAAAGTGGGAAAAACATGATATTTTAAAAATCTAGGAAATGCCAGAAGGCAAAAAATATGACCTGGAAAATTGAAGAGAAAGATGTGGATCACAGGGGAGATGATGGCTTTTATTTCCATACAGCAGAAGAAACAAAGCATTTTATCTTCTTCATTAGAAGATCTCAAAAAGAAAAAAAAAAAATAAGGCGTTAGCAACTCCCTCTTTAAATAATGGCAGACCTTTGCCGAGAGTAGACAGGAAGGGCTTGGAGTAGGTGGGAATGACAAAAAGGAATATTAAACCAATACAAAGTTGGAACTTGTACTAGCAAACAGCGATATAGAAAGCAATGCCACGCAAGCTGGCTTGTGTGCAAGTCAGAAACCTGGTGAGAAATTGGCACAGAATTCCAAGGAATTATGGAACTGAAAAGAATTGTTTGGAATCCAGTTGAAAGAACAGTCAGCTTTCTCATCTTCAATCGCAACAACTTTCACTTGTAGTAAAAAGACCAAGGTTCACCCATTCCTGCTTGCAGAAGCCTGGAAATTTGCTCTACAAAGGAACTGAACCAGAGAAAACTCAGAGACTATGCGGAAGAGTCTGAGGAAGAGAGCTGAAGGGGTCACCTCTGAACTAACAAGATTAAGATAAACCTTCTCTTGGAAATAGTGTCAGAGTTCTTGGTGGAGACCCAAGATGACCCATGAGCTTGTTCTTCCGTTTGCTGTACTCATCTTCGTGTAATCATAAGAAAAAAAATGAATCCCATGTTTTCAAAAATAGAATAAGCAAAGAATAGGAATGCACCATTATAAACTAATAATGGGACAACCGAAGTTTTTGGAAGAATATCAAAATAGAAGCATTGAAAAGATGAATGTGGGAACAATACCCAGGATATAGGGATAAAGACACAATGAGATGAATGATAACACAGAAGTTATGCAATGTTCTCAGGTTATTCCAATGATCTAATATCCAAATAACAAATGTTTCAGAAAATGAGAATGGAAGAAATACTGGAGTACTTCATCAGCTACACAGTAAGAGGAAATTTGTCATCCCTAAGCATGTTTGAACTATCACATTTTCATAACCTTAAGAAAGAAGGAAGAGAAAATTATGAATACTTTTCAGTTCACTGGTAAGGCATCAGATTTAGTTGTGCAAATGTTATCAGACAGAAATAATAGAAATAAATGCAAGAAGAAAAGCCTTAACCATATTCTATACTCAGCAAAATTATACAAGTGTCTTTGTATGTGGGGAATGAAGTCGTTTTTGGACACAATGTCTTCTAGTAATTTGTCCCTTCTCTCATGGAGCACCCAGTCTCAGGCTGCTACTGGAAACTATCTTTCAACTGAACAAACACAAAAAATAGAAGTTTTTTGGGTTCAGAAAATCAACATGTGAGAAAGGCAACTGGAAGTCACAGAATGAGAGAAAAGTTCTGGCTATTAAGTGGCTGAGGCTAGAGAAGAAAAACAGCTCCGAATGGAAGGAGATGGGGAAGGCTTTCAGCCAAAGTGTATCTGTGACAAAAAGCGCAGCTTGCAAGAAATCAAATGTGATTGCGCTTGCTGAAAAACGTTATGGGTGTTGCTAGAGGATTTGAGAAGACCTAGGTTCAAGCAAATGCAAAAATTGTTCTTCAGAATGCCAAGATAGGTACTGATCTGTGTCATAGCAGCACTCACAGCTTTAGATAACTTTTCTAAGTTTGCACAATTGCCCAGGATGTTTCCAGCTTGGGAGTCCATTTCTTCTTCCTGCATTTACAATGCCACTCAGGGGCAACGCTCGGCTTAGTGGTCAAGATATCAGGTCTCACCTGAGATGGCTTGGTTCTGTTCCAGCTTCCCTTTCCTGGTCCCAGCTCCGTGCAAACGCACACACTGGCAGGTGGCAGTGGTGATTCACATAGGTAGGAGTTTAGAGTTCTGCTTTGACTATCCTGGCTTCAGCCGTTGTGGGCGTTTGGGAAATGAATTACTGCATGAAAGATCCTCTCTGTTTCCGTGTTGTCTTATTTATATCTCTTTGTCCCTCAAATGCATTTTTTAAATGTTTGAGGATGCTCAAAATGACATGAAAAAAACAATAGCAAATAAAAAAAATTGAAAGATCAGCCTTACATTGCAGCCTGATGGAGCCTTCAGTTTCACATGACTTCTCCATTTTCTTTCGCACAATTTTCCTAAGGTGTTATTCACATAGAATCTGGTATCTGCCCTCATAGGACCCAGACCAACACACTTAGCAGTAAATACAAAATGTAAATATATAGTGGGGATGAACTGTATATTCAGCTACTGACCTTTTTTGCTAATTATAATGCAAATTTTATAGTGTTTTTTTTTTACATAGACTCTCATATTATCTCAGCATATTCCTCCTACAAGGCATATAGTGTCAATATTTTCCTCATTTTTCAGTAAGGAAACGGAAACACACACAGGTCAGGTTACACTACAGAGAGCTAATTGATAATGTCCTCCATTTGGGAAATGATATTCACTACACCAGTATGTGGAGGCTACACCACACACGTCTATAACCAGTTGGTTCGGGCCATACAGATGTGGATCATAACCAAGTGGTCAGGACTATGTGGATCGTAATCAAGTGGTTAGTGTCACACAGGGTCTATAACCAGGTGATCAGGTTCACAGAGGTCTCTGACAAGGTGGTTGGTATTAGCTGGGATTGGAAGTAGGTGGTTAGTCCCAACTCAGTCCGTAACTAAGTGATGACTGTATCAGAGGTCTGCAGCTGGGAGAGGTCCCCAGAGATGCAGGTGTGGATTAGCGAGCCCTCAGCAGCCAGTCAAGGAGCAGAGCAGTCACCTGCAGTGCTGCAGGAAAGGGAAGGGTTACTGCAGAATCATAGAACTGCAATTCCTGAGGTATAACCAGAAAACTAAAGGACCTGAGAAAAAGCAGTAAGTAGGATAAAGCAATGAAAGATTAACTGGAGAAGAAACCTTCAAGAAAGGATACAGAGGGTTTGGGGATCTTTGCAAGTTCTGTTAGCAGTGAGAGGCACAACAGATCTAAAGAGAAGTTGACAATTGTGATTACATACCAATATGTCAGAAATTGCTAGAAGCTTAGTGTTTTGGAAGCCAGGTTCTGGGTTTCATTTTAAAGAGCAGGTCAACACCACTTGTAGCTTTGCGTTGAGTGGAGTTGCATATTCAGCATGTTCAAAACTGGAGGTCTGTGCCCGGCACGGTAGACGCGTGGCTATAGTCTTCACCTTGCACCTGCTGGGATTCCATATGGCTCTGACTCGTGTCCCAGCATCCCCACTTCCAGTCCAGCTCCCTGCTTGTGGCCTGGAAAAGCAGTCGAGGACGGCCCAAAGCCTTGGTCCCCTGCACCCGCATGGGAGACCCAGAAGAAACTCCTGGCTCCTGGCTTTGTATCAGCTCAATGCTGGTCATTGCAGTAACCTGGGGAGTGAATCAGTGGATGGAAGATCTTCCTCTCTGTGTCATCTCCTGGCTGTATATCTGACTTTGCAACAAAAATAGATAAAAATAATTGTTTAAAACCCTGGATGGTAATTAACTGAGATGTATTTCTCACAGTGAAAGTAACCGCCTTTAGATTACAGTTCAGTGACATCAGCACATTCGCAGTGTTATTTACTCGTCAACTCTATTTTCAAAATATCTTGTCACCCTCAAAAGAAAGATTATGCCTGTTACAATGTCACTTGATTTTCTTTCCCCCAACCTCCACCTTTGGCTATTAGCAGCATGATTTCTCCCTCTCTGTATGTGTTTTGACACATATCCTTCCAACTTGAAAATGGCATTCATACAAAATACAGTCACATGGATGAAGATGCAGCTATCAACCGGTAACTTCAAAGGAGGTTGGAATCGGGGCTAGCTCATCTCAGGAAGTGCGTCTTATAGAAGTTAAAGACTGGTGGCCACAGGCCCAGCGCGATGACGCAGTGGTTAAGGTCCTCGCCTTGCATGCCCGGGATCCCATATGGGCACCGCTTCCCTTCCAGCTCCCTGCCTGTGGCCCAGGAGAGCAGTCGAGGACAGCCCAAAGCTTTAGGACCCTGCACCCGCGTGGGAGACCCAGAAGAGGATCCTTGCTATGGATCAGCATAGAATCGGCCATTGCGCTCACTTGGGGAGTGAATCATCGGAGGGAAGATCTTCCTCTCTGTCTCTCCTCTCTGTATATCCGCCTTTCCAATAAAAATAAAAAATAAATCTTAAAAAAAAAAAAGAGTGGTGGCCACAATGCCGGGTGAATTTACTAAGACCAGTTTTTATTTTGTAGCTTACTTCAAAGTGCTCTCATTTCCAAAAGGAGACCCCAGATGGCAATGGTTTCTATAAATTATTTGAACTAACATGAAAGATGAGTTCTAGCTTATCAATATAATAACTTTTAATAAGATAAACAGATTCAAAACCTCATTGTTTTCAGAGGTTTTTTTTTTTAAAGCTTTTTTTCTACTCGGGGAATTTTTGCCCATGAATGAGTACTATCTCTAAATAATCCTCTCTAATTGAAGACTTAGAATGTCTGGCAAAGCCCACAATGACTCTCCGGCAAAGGCTTTGTAACAGGGTAGGCATTCAATTGGGGCAGCCTGAAGAATTGCACTGGGGTTTGATCTTAGTAAACCTGCGATTACTCATCTCCCCACTGGACTTATCCAGGGCAAAGCAAAGGGGAACCAAAGTGCATTAATTGCTCACCGATGACTCAAGATAAACAAAAATCTTGCAATCTTCATTGCAAATAGTGAGTGCTGTCGATAGAAGAATTCATGTTGGCGATAAACAAGAACTTGCCTATCAGATCTCCAAGTCCAAGTTCTACCGCCTATGTCAAGCTCTCGACGATTGCAATAAAACAATTCACGTTTTATAAACTTAACAGAATAGTAAACGATACTAATCTTACAGGTGCATATGTAAAAACTGAAATTCCAAATATTGAAAGGCTGTTAAGCATGATGTACTCCATGTGCAAGCGAAGCTTTGATATTAGACCAATAAAACATGTACTGGGGCCAGTGAAGGTTTTGGTTGTTGACAGCAGGTTAGATGTCCCGCAGCCATGCTGTCTTTCTGTTTGTGGGCAGGTTTTACACAGCTGCTTTCTGCTGGAAATCATGCCTCATCTGAAGCCTTTGCAAGTATGACAAATAGTCTCTCTAAGCCTTAGCGACAGCGGGAAAACTTAAAAATATTTAGAACCATTTATTAGCTTGAAGGTGAAGCAAAATTTAGTTAACTGCAGCTTTTGCCCATGTGCAGGTCTTGTTATTGTAGGAAATGCTACCTGCTTGAGTGTGTGTCTCTGTGAAAATTTACTGCCCTTAGGCCAATGCTAAGTTTAAATAGCAGAGAAATTCTAAAGTTGATCCAGAAAATGAATGAGAATAAAATCTTAACTTTCAAAACTCAACTGTTGGGCCTGGTGCGGTGGCCTAGCGGCTGAAGTCCTCATCTTGAACATGCCACGATCCCATATGGGTGCCAGTTCTAGTCCCAGTGGCACCACTTCCCATCCAGTTCCCTGCTTGTGGCCTGGGAAAGCAGTCGAGGATGGCCCAAAACCTTGGGACCCTACTCCCATGTGGGAGACCCTGAAGAGCTCCTGGCTCCCAGCTTCGGATCGACGCAGCACCGACCATTGCGCTCACTTGGGGAGTGAATCATCAGATGAAAGATCTTCCTCTCTGTATCCTATGCCTCTCTGTATATCCGACTTTGTGATAAAAATAAAGTAACTCTTTTAAAAAAACCTCAACTGTCAGATGATATTGGTGATGTTTTGGCTGCTTTTACATGCAGTTCTTATAAATAAGAGCTCCTGTTATAGGAAGCTTCAACTCCATGCAGATTCATGATTTACAGCAAAAAAAAAAAAAAAAAAAACGATATATAAATAAAAGAAAAGCGAAGTGCTGGTTGAGTTGCCCAAACTAAGCTTGAAATGAATGCACCATATTTTAACTGTGGGAGTGAGATACAGTTCATTCAATCATTGGAGTTAAGATAGATAATGAAAAAGGTAGGATACCGGTCCCTGACAACAGGTAGCTCTGTGCACACAGAATGGCCTATTTTAGAAAGGGTGGGCCAACGAGACTGGGAAGAAAGAAGGGGATGAATTTGGTTAGGATGAATTGTCTATTTGCAGAAGGCTCTTGAACCCTCAGACACGATGATAGATTCTGTTTTGTCATGGGAAAAGGAAGGAGGCAGGTAGATGAGGGCTTTGAGACCATGAGTCTAACTTGAGAAAGAGAGAGTTTTAGGAAATTTCATTACAATAGCCTCTTGGATTTATTGAAAAGGAGTGTGTTGGAGAATGCACAGCACGCTTAGAAGATTAAAAAAGAAAAATGAGAGCCCTGCGTTATGTTGGAATTGGCAGTGGTTTTGAAGCATCGTTTGAAAATCATTTGAAAATATTTATAGGACCTGAGAACTCATTGAGAGGGCAACGTGTGGGCAGGTCCAGGTGGATTCTGGGACTTAGAGCTTAGGCAATTTATTTGAAGAACAAAATAAGAAAATCCAAATAGGAAACTGACGTGGAAGAGGAAACGATGAGCTCAGTTTCAGACATGCTGAGAAATGCACGCGGAGATTCCTAGCAAGCCTGTGGGAAAGCCTGGCTGAAATTCCCAAGAGAAATGGGTTTGGGTCCTTTCACCCCTAAGAGAAGCCAAATTGGTTGCAACTGAAAGTCAGTGAAGTATCAGGAATTGTAGGGGCAGCCGGAGAGCTGTAGTGTAATAGAGACAACTCACTTCTGGTTTCTAGATAGTTAGTAGTGAAAAAAGAAGTGAAACACTGGATTTTCAATGAGGAACTAGTGGAGCATCGAATCTTTTGGCTCAAAGCATCTTGCGAATAAAAATGATTGCCGTGAGGATCACAAAAAAGCCATTTGAGTTTTCTGAGCAAGTTTATGAAACACCAGGCCACACCAGGAGCCCATAGATAGAGATGAAAATCAAAGCTGAGCAGTAGAAACTGCACAGGCATTTTGGAGTAGCAACAGCTTCAAGAGCATGTGCTTTCTCAAGTGAATTTTTAATTTATCTAAAAGGCAGAGTGACAGGGGAAAAAAGATGGAGAGGTAGAGAGAAGAAGTCTTTCACTTAGGAATTTGCCAGGACACTGGACACAATTGTTGTGGCTGGGCCATACCAAAGCCAGAAGCCCAGAATTCCACCTGGGTCTCGCATGTGGATGGCAAAGGGCCTAAGCAATTGGGCCATCCCTTGCTGCTCTCCCAGGCACATTAGCAGGAAGCAGAGCAGAAGCAGAGCAGCTGGAGTTGAACCGGCACTGTCACGCATGAAGCCGTTGTTACATGCAGCCAGCTTACCTAGTTTTGCCACAGCACTGGCCCTGCACTTGCGTGTGGACTGAGATGTGAACTTTTTTTTTTTTTGAATGAAAGAGAAATTCAGAATATGAAAATATTGGTGACGATAAGGAGAAGTGAATGCATTAAAATCAGCAGACTGCAACTTTTGGAAGGGAGGACTGGGTAATCATACAAAATAAAAGTTCTCGGGTGTGTAGAACATGCGATTGTGTTTTGGCACTAAAAGGCAGGTCACAGAAATGTTGTTAATTGGGGAGATTTTTGTGAACCAGAGGAGACCCATCCTGGGATTTATCCCTGGCCGCTTGAAGCACACTGTTTGGAAGAGGATTTGTAGGATCCTTGCTGGTTCAAAAAACACAAACAAAAACGAAGAAAGGAAAGTCCTAGACGTTCCACTCTGAAGAGCTCAGCCACGTCCATCAAGGCCAAAGGCTGGACTGATCGTCATTATCAAGGAAGGAAAGTTTTATCTGGATGATTTTTTTTTTTTGGATGGTTAGGCAAAGCTTTTACCCTAGGGAGTGCATAGTTTAAGAGAAACTGTGTTAGGAGAAGGTAAAAGTACCAGAAAACACTGTTTGCATCTAGGCAATGAAACTGCAAAGCAGCTAATTGCAGTTAATAACGCTCCCCTTATCAAAGAAGAAGTAGACCTGTAGCTAACTGGTTATCTTTGTTCAGTTATCAACATATCTGAAAGTCGTATGATTGCATTGTCTCAATCTTTTTAAATTTGCGCTTATCTTATATACACTCCTGAAAGGCTTTTCCACCCAGACCCCAAAGTGCCTGTAATGGGGTTGCTGGATGTCGGGCTGGTTGGAGTCGTCACTAGCAAAGAGAGGCAGCAGAGTGTCCATGCAGAGTGCACTCTGGCAAAGGATGGTTATGTGAAAATCAGTAAAAATGAATTAAGGGCCCGGCACGATAGCGTAGTGGTTAAAGTCCTCACCTTGAATGCCCCAGGATCCCATATGGGCACCTGTTCTAATCCCGGCGGCCCCTATTCCCATCCAGCTCCCTGCTTGTGGCCTGGGAAAGCAGTCAAGGACAGCCCAAAGCCTTGGGACCCTGCATTCATGTGGGAGACCCGGAAGAGCTCCTGGCTCCTGGTTTCAGATTGGCTCAAGCTCCAGACATTGCAGTCACTTAGGGAGCGAACCATTAAATGGAAGACATTCCTCTCTGTATATCTACCTTTCCAATAAAAATAAAATAAATCTAAAAAAAAAAAAAGAATTAATACAAAAAATTCTTAGGGGCCATTTTCCTGTGGAGGTGGTATGGAGGCTAAGCCTTATCCTGTAGTGCTGGCATCCAACATGGATGCCAGCTTGTGTCCTGGATGCTCCCCGTCCAATCCAGCTCCTTGCTAATGGTCTGGAAAAGCAGTAAAGGATGGCCTAGGCCCTTAGGCCCCTATGTCCACATGGGAAACCCAGAAGAAGTTCCTGGTTCCCAGTTTCAGATGGATCATCTATAACCATCGGGCCATTTGACAGGTGAAGCAGTGGATGGAAGATCTATCTTTCCATCAGCTCTGCCATTCCAACAAAAATTAGCAAATGCTTCTTAAAAACTTAAGAATTCTTAGAGTGGTCCCATTCCTCATGCTCTGTAATAACCTGTAGTAAGTGGTCACCAGATGAGGCAGCAGCATACTTCATGGGCTGTTTCATGATCCTAGGACATTCGGATGAATGAAACTTAGTCTGTGGATTCCCGAGTCATGTGCGAGTCAAACTCACCAAGGAGATACTTTTTACACCAAATATGAGAAGGATTGCCGGGGAGCCTACACTTTGTCTTCGCACGTTTGTGGGCTCTGAGAACACAAATGCTTCTAAGTTTCTACCTCAATAATCAGGAAGGGGAGATCTCTCAAGGGGATGAAGAAATGACCGTACCAGATGCATTTTTGCAGTGGCAGAAAAAAAAGAAAATGAAAAAAAACCACACTCAGAACAAGGTGACTTGGCTAGCATTCCAGTGCTCACCTTATTTTATTTACACAGTTTTGCTTTGCTTTATTTTTGCCGAGGCTTGTCATCAAGAAGGTGGTCGCACTTATTTAAATTTATTTATTTGTGCATTTATTTATTTATTTACAATTTTTTTTTCCCCTGGAGACCAAACAAGACAAATGTATTAGAAACAGTGATTGTGGCAAGTGGCCAGCAGAAGCCGGGCAGTCTGGGACTGACTTTTCAGGTTTGAGTTCCTTGTGAAATTCTGGTTATTTTTAACCTATGTTTCATGAAGGCAAGCTAGAAGGAACAGTGTTCCTATAGTTTGCGGCCCACATCTCTTTTGGGGACCTTCTCAGGCACCTTTTCATTGGACTAAAGCAAGCAAGTCAGAAAGCGAAAAGCAAAATACACATTGTTGATGGATGCTCTGAACGGCCAGCCCTTTAAAGTCAGCGGGTCAGAGCAAAGGTAACAAAACTCACGTTACGGGGTGACCACAGAAAAATTTCATATTTTTCTCAGTAAGATATGGACCCACTCTTCAGGGTTCAATTTGTAACTCTGATGTTTGAATAGGATGATAGAGATTGGTTTCATAGCTACAGAAATTAGAATTTCTCCATCGGAAGAATAGCACAGATATAGAAATTCTTGAGTTACCTGAAGTTAGGTGAGTGACTTTCACTCTGTGTGTGTGTGTGTGTGTGTGTGTGTGTGTGTGCACGTGTGTGCCTCTGTGTGTGCAGGTATCTAAGAATAGAAAAAGATGATTGCCCTGGGAACGCCGTGAACTGTTCATCAGTCTAAGTGAGGGTTTTGTGGCATGTTTATTATTTGCTGTTGTTCCCTTGATAAATACTCCCATGTCCCATCTCTCCCGAGGGCCCCAGAATACTTTCCCACCCTTGTGCTGGGAAAATTAATGTGTTAAGCCTTTCTGATGAGGTTTCCAACAGCTTCAGTACGAATCTCTGTGAAAAGCTAAGAGGTCTTTTCTGGGCAATTAGCCACGTATAATTTTCCTAATTATAGGTTTGGCTCTGACATGTGTCTCTCCAACGTCGCTGTGCTATTTGTTTATTTGATGCTGAACCCCGAGCAGAAAAGTCTCTCCTACTGCAGGTGACCCCCAGTGAGCCCTAATGAGAGTAAACATAGTGTAGAAAAGGAGCTGTTTTACTGGCAGTTTCTGCCAAAAAAACAGTGGTGGAAATGGAAAGCCAGCGTCCTTCCTTCCCCTTGTGCCTGTTCATCCGTATTCCCTTTTCAAAAATCACACATAAAATTAACACCAGGCAAATATGTTTGACGTGGCACCCTCTCCAGGTAGCACCTTTGTGAATTTTGGTGGGTCCATGTCAAGGCAAGGGAATGGCCCTACATGAGGTGTCCTTTGAATGAAGAACGTGTTTGTGCACAGAACCTTAAGCCTCCATTTGGAGAACAGTTTATTGAAGTTTCGAGCTAACACCTTGCAAAATCTGCTCCAAGTCCGGGGACTCCTGAAGACTTCTTCCTCTTTCCCTAAACTAAACCCCAACTTAGGGTTTCTGTGTATTGATCCTTCCGGTGAGAATAGGCTCGTGGAAGATCCATTGCATTCACTCATGCGAATGATGTAACATCCAACCAATCTCTTCCTTCCACTGTAAGCCTTAAGTCAATTCAGGTGTCCGTGTTTGTAAGTCTCTTAGGATGACGGTGATCCGAGCAAGAGCTCTGACCAGCAGACCGCATGAGGCAGAGTAACTCAAGCACCTTTACTCAGGGAAATCTATTGATGACTATAACAGCAGGAGCAGTAACTCCTTTCTGCATGACTATCTGAAGGCCAAAGGGGCAGAGAGTCATGGGCAGAGAATTTGACCTGTTGAAGTAATTATACAGATAGTTTATGAAAAAACTACATTTGCCCATGATGCATTCTACTATACCCCATGAAAATGCCCTATTTTCTCGTTATCTGTACTCCAAATATGACGTGTTGGAGTTCTGTTGTCTCCACGTAATACTCTGTTTCATGATTCTCTTCATCATATGCTTGGCCTGTTAGATAAGCACATGACTGGCTCACTTCTGGATCTTCCTTTCCCTTGAATGTGCCAGCACCCTTCACTTCCACGGCAGAGTTCTCAGAACCTGCAGTTTTGTCCGAATCACGCTGTTAGCCTCCCCACGCTGCGGCCTCAAGTCCCGCTCATCCCGTGAAGTGTAACTTCACTTTCACGTCCTTCACGGAACTTCCTCCTGATCATCTTGGCTGGATATCATCCCCTTTTCATCCACTCATCTCCGATATATTCTCTAATTTTGCTTTGGCGTGAACCATTCCTAAAATGATTGCCTACCTATCTATTTTTAGGAAAAAAAAAAAAACTCAAGTTGACTCATTTTTTTATATGGTAGGAATATTGGAAATAGCTATTTTATAAATAAATGTTTCTTGAATTAAAATTATTCAGCTCCCTTTTGTTGTGTACCTACAGCAAATGTCTTTCTATGTGGCTTGTTGTCAATTGCTACTTTGTCTCACTAGGAAGAGTGAGGTGGGGATGACCCTGTGGTGTCATAGAGGAAGCCACTGCCTTCAGAGGCACCTCTTCAAATCATGGCTGCTATTCTGATTCAGCTTCCTGTTAATGAACCTGGAAAAGCAGCAGAGAACAGCCCAAGTGCTGGGTCCCCTGCACTTTTGTGGGAGACCTGGATGATGGTCCTGGCTTCCAGCCATTGCAGTAATTTATATAGTGAATGGCTGGAGCTGAGCCTACCTAAAACCAGGATACCAGGAACTTCCTCCTGGCCTCCTATGTGGATGCAGGGTCCCAAGGCTTTGGGCCATCTACTGCTTACCCATGTCACAAGCCATCAGTAGCATGGAAAGTGGAGCAGCTGGGACACAAACTGGTGCCCACTCGAGATCCAGGCTCATGCAAAGTGAGGATTTAGACACTGAACCATCATGCCAGGCCCACCTCACTTTTTGTTTTTCATTTGTTTAAACAAGAATAAGTTGAGTGTATTCCAGTGCGTTTGTTGATTTCTTTATAGAAATGTGTAGTTAAATTATTTGCCCTTTTTTTTAAAAAAAAAGATTTGTTTAATTGAAAGGGAGTGAAAGAGAGAGAAAGAGAGAAAGTGAGAAAGGAAGAAAGGGAGAAAGAGAGAGAGGAAGAGAGAGATCTTCCATCGGGGTTGATTCTCTCAATGACCATGATGACTAGAGCTGGACCAGGACAGTCAGGGGTGTGGAACTTGATGTAGGTTTCTTCCAAGGAGAGCAGCAGCACACTGACTTGGGCTGTCTGCTGTGGCTTTCCTAGGATTTCATGAGGCTGAATTGGAAGTAGAAAAGCTAGGATTCGAACCAGCAGCTCGTGTGTGATGCTGATGTTGCAAGCTGCGGTTTACTTTGTGGTACCACAATACTGGCCCTATGTGCATTTTTAAATTATACTGTTTGCTTGTTTCTTGTTAGTTTTAAAGGTGTGTATATGTGTGTGCATGTGTGTGCGTGTCTGCCTGGACTCAAATCATACATATAATTGACAAAGCTTATTCTTTAATATTATTTCTTCCCTATTTCAAGTGCCACCAACAAGGGGAGGATCTTCTGATCTTCGTGGAGGAAACTCAACCTCCCTTGGCACTGGCTATCCAATTACTCTGTTACACATTCTTAATATATTTGCACTCTTTTAAATTATCTTACTTAACTATTTATCTCCCTTTTATCAGCTCAATTTGGAAAGGTTTCATTAGGTGCTCGCTTCGGCAGCACATATACTAAAATTGGAATTGTTTCATTAGGATATAGAAAATATATATGATATTAAAAGAGGCATATGTTCATGGAATTATGAATTCAGTAAATATGAGTTTGCTCCTGAATTATTTTTTTATAAACCGTAGATTTTTCATATACAAAACTATATACATGATTGCATTAATTCCACTCTCACTTCTTGAAATTGTTACTGAATTGAGAGGACATCAGTGAATGGACAACTGGTTCAATATAATTATCATTTATTTTTAATTCAGTAGTTTATTTAAACATATATTGAACTGGACATTTGATGACTAGATGTAAAAAAATATGATAATCGGGGCCTGGTGCAATAGTGTAGTAGCTTAAGTCCTCGCCTTGAGTGTGTTGGGATCCCATATGGGCACCAGTTCTAATGCCAGCAGCCCTGCTTCCCATCCAGCTCCTTGCTTGTGACCTGAGAAAGGCTTTGGGACCCTGCACCTGGGTGCAGACCTAGAGGAGGTTTCTGGCTCCTGGATTTAGATTGGCTCAGCTCCTTTGGCCATTTGGGGAGTGAACCATTGGATGGAAGACATTTCTCTCTGTCTCTCCTCCTCCTCTCTGTATAACTGCCTTTCCAATAAAAATAAATCTTTATAATTATATATCTAATGACCATTTGGGGCGAGAACCCATGGGTGGAAGACTCCCTCTGCTTCTCTCATTTACCTACTCTTCTCTCAACTCCAAATACACTGGATTTTATTTTAAAAATTTAAAGGCAACCCAATTTGGAAATCATACACAGTGATACATGGGTAAAATGGTGATCATTCTAACTGGGGAATGCTGACTAAGTCGCTAAGGAAGCAACAGGCTGTTCTTTTCTCCTTCATTTGTACCAGGAGGGGCAGAAAAAGGAAAAGGAGAATGTATTCATGTCATGCTGAAGTAAAAAAAAAAAAAAGACAAAAACAGCAAATATTTTTAGTTTGGATGAGACTTTCTGCTTAGCAATTGTTTCCTCTTGTGGCCTGGTGCTATTGGCGTTGTCTAAGTGTTCTCAGCTAACATCCTGAAGATTTTCTCCTGTGTCTTTTTTTTTTTTCTACAGGTTTCATGGTTTTATGTTTTACATGGAAGCCCATGATGCATTTTCATTATTGTTTTATGTACAATCTGAAGTTTAGCTTGAGGTTCAGGTGTGCTCTACATATGTTTGTTTGTCTCATTATCATGTGTTGAAACGATTATTTTTGCTCCCTTGTGTTGCAGTTGCACACTTGTCAAGCATGTTGATCCTGCCTGATAGGGTTGTGTGTCCGGGGAAAGGCGATTTGGTCTGTGGGACTTTCAGGCCTCTCATGCTCATGCCTCCTGCACCCCGCTTGACCTATTGCGCAGTCACTGAGTACTCCAAGATGCTGATGCTGGAAACTCTATAGCAAACGGAGGACTGTCCTGTTCTACAGCACTGCAACCCCTGTCAGAAAAGAATTCCACCTGTGACCTGGTACATCTTTCAGACGAGGCCAGCCATCTCCTCCATTTGGTCCTTTGTGGGTCACACAGCAATTTTACTCCTTTAGTCTGGGCACGTGGCGCCCTCTATGTCTGGCCCTGTTTTGTGCTTCTTCAATATATTGCATGGTGAGATTCAGTGCAGGATGAAAAGATGTTTTGCTATTTATGGTGAATCTTTTTCATGAGACTTTAAGTACATAAGCCTCAGGCAAGCATAAAGCAACCAATTCTGATATTCAGGTTATCTAAGAAGGACTTAACATATCTATGCTTTACATCAAAAGATATGTATAAAGGTTGTTAATGAAAGTAGCCGGCTGTTTCTAAATTGTCTGCTTTCCAATATATACTTAATGTTTTTATGCCATTTCTCATTTATCATTTTTAATTAAATTCGCTTTCAAGTTAACTGAGAATCAGAGTGTAAGAAACATCACATAAAGATACTGTGTACCCTTGAAACCTGAATGCCGTGGTACTGAGGTTGGTACAATGGGTTCAATGTAATTAGACTCTCCAGTGTTCATTGTCATAGTGTGCAACAAAGTGCATGTATGGATTTGTGTGTGTGTTTATGGTGTGCAATCATGTCGCATGTGAAGATATATGTATGTGCAGTTCCCTGCCCCATGATTCCTCAAGCTATTTCTGTTCTTTTCTGTGTTGTCTGTTTTAGGCTCATTGATTTTATTGGAAAGGCAGATTTACAGAAAGAGGTGAGACAGGAAAAGAAAGATCTTCCATCCACTGGTTCACTCCCCAAATGACTGTAGTGGCCAGAGCTATACCAGTATGAAGCCAAGAGCCAGGGACTTCTTCCAGGTTTCCTGTGCGAGTGCAGGAACCTGAGGACCCGGATCATCCTCCACTGCGTTCTCAGGCTACAAGCAGTGAGTTGGATTGGAAGTGGAGGAACCAGAACACGAATCTGTGTCCATACCGATGCCAGCGCTTAGAGTCAGAGGATTAGCCAGTTGAGCCATTGCTGCAGCCCAGGAAATTTTTTGTTTTGTTTTGTTTTTTCCCCTACAAGTTTTACACCTATATTTTACACTCACATTCATGAGTCATATCCAATTATTTTTATGCAAATCTGAAGTTCAGGTTGAAGTTCATGTGTTGCCACAAATGCTTGATTGCCGTCGTCATTTGTTGAGAACAGTATCCTTTCCTCCACGAATTGTGTTTGCACATTTGCCAAAATCATGTTAGGTCTGTGTAGCTCTATTTCTAGGTCTCCCATTTGGTTTCATTTGCTTTGCGTCTCCCTCTCTGCCAATGACACGTTGTCTTGATTACCCTGGGTATAGCATACAACTAAATATTTAGTCCAGTGATTGCTTCAATTTTACTGTCCATTTAGAAGACTGGCTTAGCTGCCTATCTATGGATTTCTGTATACATTTTTTAAGAATTGAGGAAAGATGTTGAAATAATAAACTTTCAAACAGGCAAATTAAGACAGCAATCTCAATTGCAATATCATACAAAATACTGAGGAGCTTATCTGTCTGCAGAAAAGCACAAACTATTGCTGAAGGGAAGGACGGCACGAGTAAGTGGAAAGATATTCCACGTCCATATGTTGCAATCACTGCATTGTAAAAATCCACACTGTTCAAAACAAACTACAGATTGAATGAAATTCGTATAAGTTTTCATATAACCAGAAGACACAGTTCAGGGGTGGCATAGCAAGCTAAGCCATCTGCTTGTGGCGCCTGCATTCCATACAGGCACCGGTTCATGTCCTGGCGGTGGCTCCACTTCTGATTCAGCTCCCTGCCAATGGCCTGGGAAAGCAGCTGAAAATGGAACAAGATGTCGGGTCCCTGCACCCACGTGGGAGACCCCCAAAAACCTCTGGCTCCCAGCTTTCGACCATTTTAGTTCTAGTCATTGCTGCCATTTGGGAAGTGAACCAGTGGCTCTCTCTAATCGCTGCTCTTCCTCAGTAACTCTGACTTTCAAGTAAAAATAAATAATAAAGCAAGAAGCATTGTGTCTGGCTTTGATATTAACCTGAGTAGTATAGATCTTGTAAAAATGACTTGGAAAACGATTTCTCCAATTGATGTGATTATAAAATTGGTCAATTCTTTAAATGGCAGCTTTTCCTTTTTTAATAGTTCAACTGCCCCGATGTGGAAATTTTATTCAGGAGATTTAAAACAGCAAATTCGATCTACTGGGTAGTGACAACACTATTAACATGAACCTTTTTTTTTTTTTTGTCTTTCCTATTTGTTTGCAGGAGTTAAAGTACGGTGTGTGTTTAGTGTAGATTTTTTGGGGCTCCATTCCTTGTAATGGTTGACTCTCCTCCTTGTATAAAGAAGTTTATCTTTTAACAAGAAACTATTTGCAAGCCATTATTTCTTCCCTATTTTCTTTATTCCACTTTCTTTGCATTCTTGTATTGTTGCTTGTTGCTGACCTCGTTGTTATTTTTTTCTCAGGCCCCTGATTCTCTGAGTTTCAGTAGGGCATGTGTGTGTGTGTGTGTGTGTGTGTGTGTGTGTGTGTGTGTGTGTTTGCGTGTGTGTGCATGTGTGTCCACACTCCTCTGTTGTTTGAATAGTGCAACCATTGGTGTCCTCAAGTTCACCAATTCTAACTTCTGTCAACTCTCCTAGTTAATCATTCTAGTAAGTTTTCTTTTTTTTTTTCAACTAAGTAATTGTGCTTTTCCACCCCATTTGTTAAAAATATATATATATGTATATTTCCATTTGTTTGAAAGTCGGGGCAAGACCAACAGATAAAAGAACATGGGGTGGAGGTTGGGCGAGATGGTGCATCTGTTAGTTCACTTCTCAAATGCCCACAGCAGCCTAGCCTGGCACAAGCCAAAGGCATGAGGCTGGGACTGCCTCTGAGTCTCTGACATGGTGATAGAAAGCCGAGTACTTGAACCATCATTGCCCCTTCTCAGGGGGTTCATTAACGGGTAAGTGGATTAAGAAGTGTAGGTGGGACTCAAACTGGAAAGCCAAGGAGGGACATGCTTATCCAAGTTGCTGCCTTATTCATTCTGCCGCAACATCTGCCCCTCCATTTCATTTTTTTAAATTTTGCCCTGGCTGGTATTTTCCGTTTTTTCATTTGTCTAAAATAAACTTCAACTTATCATTGAAGTATTTTATGCTGACTTTAAAAAAAAATATTTGTTAGCTAAGCCTAATGTGTGGTTCTGTTCTACGTTAGCATTGCTTCTTTGCCTTTTCGCACATATTTTGGTATTTCTTTGCTTCTTGCTCTGGCTGTCTGGGTTGGTATGTTGAGAGATTCTGAGTCCATATGTATCTTTTCTATTACAAGCCGGCTGCCCTGTTTAGACTTAGACATTGATCTGCCTCAGTGTTACATATGCAGTAACAACTCACATTTCAGGGCTATTTTTGTCCATCTCATGTCCATGGTGCTTGTCCGTCTCATTGTCACTGCTGGTGCACGGAAGTAGTCGAAGCATTATCCCCTGTCCAGGTCACCTTGTGCCTTCAGGGCAGGATGGAGAAAAAAGTTCCCTTTTCTCTCTGGGGACAAAGAGGATTCCAAGCCAGACACTAAGGTGACTCCTTTGCTGGTGCCACCTGCCGCCTGGTTGCGTCTCGTATTTCTGGAGGTGAAGGAATCTGAAAGTCATGAAGCGAAGAGATTCTCCTTGGCTTGAGATGGCATTTGGTAGATGAAGAGGCTTCGTAAGCTTTCCTTTTTTTTTTTTTAAGATTTATTTTTATTATGTTTTTATTGGAAAGGCGGATATACAGAGAGGAGAGACAGAGAGGAAGATCTTCCGTCCGATGATTCACTCCCCAAGTGAGCGCAATGGCCGATTCTATGCTGATCCGTAGCATGGAGCCTCTTCCGGGTCTCCCACGCGGGTGCAGGGTCCCAAAGCTTTGGGCCGTCCTCGACTGCTTTCCCGGGCCACGGGCAGGGAGCTGGAAGGGAAGCGGGGCTGCCGGGATTAGAACCAGCGCCCATATGGGATCCCGGGCGTGCAAGGCTAGGACTTAACCACTTGCACCACCGTGCCGGGCCCAATAAGCTTTCTTTTTGTGAGAGAACACACTTGCGGATGCTGCCCAGTCACTGGACATTGCTCTCTGTGGAAACGGAGTCTTAGGTGCAATGGGGAGGAGCGTCTTCCCCGGGCTAGGTCAACAGATTTCACCATTTATTGCTCTTAGCGGGAGTGCTGGGCTCACACTGCTTAACGTGAGGAACTCTTGCTCTGTTGGTTGAGGCCATGAACCTACATGAATTACTTTCTATTGTTAAACTCAAAGCTGGAAACCAGTTGGTCATCATTCCTTCCATCTTCTGTTGGATGAAGGAGTAATTGCCCTCTCACTATATCCCTCCCTCAGGGCTGGGTCCTTTTCTTTCTTAAGTTTTCAGAGAAGAATGGTTCTTACCTTGGCTTTGGTGCTGCAGAAATGTGACGCACTGCTTCACACGCCTAAGAATTGATAGAACTAAGATGGAAATCTAGGCATTGCGTTATTCTATTTATTTGACCAGAAACAAGAACCAAAATTAATTGGTTGATTAATTTAATATGTGTTGATCCTTTAACAACACAAGAGACATGCATAGATTTGCACTTACTATTGGGTTTATATTTTTGCATATACAAGCACTCGCACCTCCTAAGTTGGTTTGCACGGTTGGGACCGTGGAAACAGAGAGCAGCCTGTATGAGAGATACTTAGAGCCAGCAATCGGAGCCACACAGAAAACAATTTTTTTTTCAATCTGACAGCTTAATGGATGTTTGACGCTTACGTTAATCTTACCCTGAACTTGGATCTAGTATTCAGAAAATCTTAGATAATGATTTTCATTTTAGAGTAAAAGTTTCCTTATAAAGGGTTTAAATTGTATTACCTTTCAACAGGGGTTCGAAAATAAAACGGAAGCTGAAATGTATTTTAGCACGATTCTAATAAAATCCCTTTAAAATCCTTTGGTTCTAACTCTCATAAAACAGACACTTCGTATGATGAGAACGGTCCTGTACCAACAGGAGCAGGGTGAAGAATCAGACTGGCGCTCCATGCTTCATGCAAATCAAAAAGAAACCATCCGGTGTAAAAGCCAGTCCATGAGGTTTTTATAAAATCATTTTATAAAATGCGTATGAAAAGCATAGTTTACACTTCACTGCCTTAACAGTCTCACAGATTTGAATCTTTTAATATTCCTGTATAATTGCATGAAATGATTCAACATAAAATTTCTTCTTCTCCTTTGAGATTCCGTTTAAAATTGTGACCAAGTGACCTAAGTCTTTAATTTTAGTGGTGTTAAATCATACTGTCAAGATTGATTATATGTCAGATATTTGTTTTATTCTATTTATCAGATTCATTAAATTACATTTAATTTACATTTATTTAAATTACATTTAAATTTTATCATCAACTTTTTAGTGCCTCTGTCCTTTCTTCTTTACATTTCAAAAGAGTAAAATGATGGCTTTAAGTAAGTGGGATTCCATTATGTGATTCTTTGCAATAGGAAGAGGTCAAACTCTTGATAATTTGTCCGTGAAGGTAAACTTAGAGATCTTTAAACTTCAGGCTTTCCATGGAACTGCTTCTTTGTCCAGAAATATTTGTTGTGTTTCTACTATGTGTAAGACACTTGGGGGCGAGGGAGACAGTCCAATGTGAATGAAATCTAATCTTACAATCTCTGTAAAGAGAACGGTTGATTAAATCTGTCAGCAAACATGATATATGAGGGTATGTGATACATCCCATGGAAATAAAATACTAACAGCCCTGAGACGTCCAGGGGACAGAGCAGCATTCTATGGAGTAAGGCCTACTAGAATTAAAACACGGTCTAGAAGTTTTATGAAGTAGTGATATAATGACAGGTGCACTGGAGGCCAAGGTAGTAGAGGGCAGAGGCCATGGGGGAGTTTAAATCAAGGCTTTCAAGTTTCATTTTCTTAATTCCTGCTTCCTTGCCAGGGATGTACTAATTTTTTACTCTCTACTTCAGTGTCTCATGTAGAAACAGGACTGATTGCTTTGTGGAGATTAAGCTTAAGGAGGGATCAGATCTCAGTATTCACCCATGAAGAGCTGACTTAGGGGCGGCCAGGTAGAAAGCCAACTCCCAATGTGTTACTTAAAAGGGTTGGGCCCTCTTAGTCTTGGTCTTCTGTCTCACTTATGAGTCAAAATAAATAGTAGAAAGTGGTTTCTGTCTCACTCATCCCCACAGACATCACCAGTTGTGTGAATTTTCAAACAGAGATGGAGTGGACGTCGCTGGGTGTGCACAGTCCCTGATGCATCACAGGTGGTTGCTTTGGCAGAAGTTGACAGGGCTGATTCAGGGAATTACAGCATCCTTTGTTGAACCCTTGACATGAAGCTAGACATGTGCATGTCTCATTGGAAGCAAGGCTTACCAGTCTGCACACCCTGCTGGTCCCCACCTCCCTCCCTAAATCATTTCCAAATACTTTTGCTTTTTAAACGTCCTTTGTCTAAAAAGTACCAGGATCATGATTGGGTCTTTATAGAACTTTGTTGAGCAAATGCATGCGTGAAGGTACAAGTTTATAGAGATGTCTCAGATACTTCTACACAGGCTGGCTGATGCGCAAACGTGGCAAAGCCACAGGGACCCCAGCCAAAGAGCCCAACCCTCATCATGCCTTTACTCTTGCTCATGCTTCAGGGCCACACTTCATTTTGAAGGCATAGCCAACCTCACACATTCAAATGATTCACGTTTGAAGTGTGTAACAATTGCGTCTTGAAAGATATTAATTACTGTGAACTAATGAGGAGTACAGAAAGATTAGAGAAGCTCTGATTTGTCTTTTTGCCTGTCAAAATCCAACACACTGACTTTCTAGTTACTTATTATTTTTTTAAGATTCATTTACTTATTTATTTATTTATTTATTTATTTTTGGAAAGTCAGATATACAGAGACAAGGAGAGACAGAGAGGAAGGTCCTCCATCCGATGATTCACTACCCAAGTGACCACAACAGCCAGAGCTGGGCCAATCCGAAATCAGGAGCCAGGAACTTCCTCTGGGTCTCCCACACAGGTGCAGGGTCCCAAAGCTTTTGAGCTATCTTTGACTGCCTTCTAAGACCACAAACAAGGGGCTGGATGGTAAGTGGGGCTGCCAGGATTAGAACCAGCACCCATATGGGATCCTGGAACGTTCAAGATGAGGACTTCAGCCGCTAGGCTACCACGCTGGGCCCAACTCTTATTTATTTATTTATTTATTTATTTTTATTAAAAGAATGTATATGGGCCCTGCACGGTGGCACAGTGGTTAAGGTCCTCGCCTTGCACGCCCGGGATCCCATATGGGCACCGCTTCTATCCCGGCAGCCCTGCTTCCCTTCCAGCTCCCTGCCTGTGGCCCAGGAAAGCAGTCGAGGACAGCCCAAAGCTTTGGGACCCTGCACCCGCGTGGGAGACCCGGAACAGGCTCCTGGCTTCAGACCGGCATAGCATCGGCCGTTGCCCTCACTTGGGGAGTGAATCATCAGAGGGAAGATCTTCCTCTCTGTCTCTCCTCTCTGTATATCCACCTTTGCAATAAAAAATAATAAAAATAAATCTTAAAAAAAGAATGTATAAAACAGAATCTAAGGAATTATTCTTACCTAATTTGAGTAATTTTTGGTTATTTAGCTTCATTGGTTATTTAAACGTGTTTTGATTATTTAAATTCAATTATCACTATAATATTTTAAAGGAAATATAACAAACAAGTAGGAAAGATTCAATGATTTAGTCTTTTCATAAGTTCAAAACTCTTTTCTCTATCAGATAATGTTAACTGACAAGCATAAGAATGAATAATTCCATGACATAGTATGTATTTCCTGTTATTCTGAGTCTTACATGGAATTTGTCTGTTAAGGTTGCTTTAGGTTCTAATGCCATGGTCTCAGGTTGGATTTAAGCAAAAGTAGTGCTGCTGTTTCCTAAGGTTAGAACTTGCTGAGGCTCAATCCTAAACTTTTGCCTTGAACACTTGCACCCTTGAACATGTCGCCTGCCTGTTTTCAGTCCCTCACTGCCTCGTTTCGGGGATGAATATTCACCCAAAAAATGAACTCTAGTTCTTGCAAATCTGTATGGGAAGAGAGAGATAGAAATGCAATTTATTTAAGTCAGCAAATTGCAATCACTCATTTCCATTCTCACTGGTATTGTTTGTTTGCTATCTTTGTCAATGCTAGTGAATCATGGCTATGTGTATACTTTATTTTGGAAGAGAGCTAATTCCATTGAGCAGAAGACTTAAAGTCTTTCCTATTAATCTAACACTGGTTGAATTTATCCATGTGAATATGTGATAATCAAATCCAAAGGGAATCAAGTAGGGCCACTGCATCAGTTCAGAAATGAACACTAATACCTTCACCTAAATGTTCATCTTTCTTTCTTTCTTTCTTTCTTTCTCTCTCTCTCTCTTTCTTTCTTTCTTTCTTTCTTTCTTTCTTTCTTTCTTTCTTTCTTTCTTTCTTTCTTTCTTTCTTTCTTTCTTTCTTTCTTTCTTCCTTCCTTCCTTCCTTCCTTCCTTCCTTCCTTCCTTCCTTCCTTCCTTCCTTTCAGTTGGAACAAACATTAGCTATTCACTTCATTCTTACCATTTACTAAATTCCTCTTTCTTAAACATACAACCGGATTTGAGTTCTATGTTGTCAACATTTAATGCAACCTGGAAATTACAGTGAATTCTGGATATGGCTACTGACTGCACAAAAATGTCATTTGACCCAAGCTATTTGCTGGGTTTTGTGTTATCTAAATACTAATTAATGCTGAAATAATTCTAATGTTTATTCTAATCTATACAAAATGAATAAATGACATGTACAAAGTTATAACTTCTAAACAGCACATGTAGACTTTGATGACATGTATATGTAAAATATTAATATGTACTCTGTAAAAATTGTAAGCACCAAAAAACCCCCTGAGTTTAGTATAAAAGAAAATATGTGTGTGTGTGAGATGTCTCCAAAAGATGATTGGAATTCTATACCATGAAAAACCTGTGCATCAGTTTCATAAATTTTGTAGCTAATAAATTTTTCTGCTTTTCTAAGACTTACTGAGGTATTTGAAAGGCAGAGTTACAGAGAGGCAGGCAGGCACTGTTATCATCTGCTTGTTCATGTTCAACATTGCCAAATTGACACTGGCTGGGTCAAGTCGAAGATATGAGTCCCTTGGGATCTCCCACATGGATGGCAGGGGCCCAAAAATGTTGCTATTCTACAGCATTCCCAGGCTCATTAGCAGGGAGCTGGATGAGAAACAGAGCAGCTGGGAGCTGAATCAGTTCTCATAAGGAAAGTCAATATGGAAGGTGGTGAATTAACTTGTTGTGTCGCAGTGTTGGCCCTAAAATACACTTTAGATTATGTTTCTTATATATACATATAAGTATATATATGTAAGTATATATATATATATACATATATATATGTATATATACAAACATTTGTCCATGTACTTACGTGTGTGTGTGTGTGTGTGTGTGTGTTGGGGAAGAGAAAGACAGAGATTTTAGACACACAAATTGCAAACATACATTCACAACTGCTAAAAAGCTGCCTAACGTGAAACTGCTTCTGATAATGAACAGTGTTGGGAGCAGGTTGTCCTTTTACCATTTGTCATGGAGTCTGATTTCCCTGAGTACATATGTTCAAATACCTTTTGCATTTTCTTTTCATTTGTACAGAAATTATGCTGAATATGACAAAATACCCATTTGTCCCAAAGATGTAGTCAGTGGAGCTCCAGTAATAATTTTGCAGCCACTAGGAATAAAAATATCACACAAATAATTTGCGACCTTACAAAGAGTTTTATTCCTTTGAAAACACTGATTTACATAATCAAGCAACTATTATAATTATTAATAGCTGCATTGCTTTCCAGTTGTATATTTGGGACTACCTTTTATTGTATTAACTACAAGAATCCTCTGTCGCCCTGCTGTACTACTAAAAGTTCAGTTAGTTTTTCCTCTTGAAATTATGGTGATTATATTCTTTCCCAAGGTAATGCATATCAAAGCTACAGACACCTTCATAGCTTAATTGTTGCCATTTAAATTAAGCATTCAATTGTGAATAAACTTCTGTCTATTGAGCGACGATTATTCATCTAGACATGCTATTACACATCCTTCTGCAAACGAATGCACTGACCTGCCACAGTAGTTCATTTAACTGTTTCTTCAAAATGTTACACCTAAAGATATGCTTTATAGAACACTAACGTCTTTGACTGATAGGTTCAAGTGCAGCACTACTCTGAAAATACATATTAAATTATGGCTTTATTAGAGAAGCATTGGTGAAAAGTTGATATTAACTAGACTCTCTGAACATTACTAAAAGTGATGCCAGGGTCAATTAATTCCAATGCACAGGACTAATTTGGTTTTGTTTAATAAATATTATTATAAGGTAGCCATTTACATTTTATATATTGTCAATATTTCTTGTTTATAATGAGAAATTTTCTTGTTTAGACAGGCTCTAATCAAATGATTATGTAGTAAATTAGCATTCGTACTATTTATGTATCAGATACAATAACAGCAAAGATTTTTCTGTGGCCTGGATCATTCAAGAAATGTTGGTAATCTTGGGAAAACTGTACAGGAAACTACAGGTGGTAAAAAACTCATGAAAGTCAGTGCTGTAAAGCTTCAAATAATGGCCTGGAATGTTTCACACTGACTTTAAAAAAAAATCAATCGGTATAAAACACGAGGATTTTAGGGGAAAAAACATGGGACCCAGAAGCAACAGGAAAGTATAAAAGCAACAAAAATATCAACTGCCAGTCTAACGACAAAAATTAAAACAGCATCCTGTTTGATCTCTGCTAACCCCAGCAGAAGACTAAGCTATCTTCCAGGTTTCACAAGTGAAATGATAAGATGTCCTCACATTAATCAATTTGCAAGAGATCATGTAAACCAAAATGAACTGGTTAAGGGCAAGATCCTGCTCCCTGCTTCAGTTAACACCAACAGCTTCATATGTGTATAGGTGTGCATGCATCTGTCATTGACGCTGACAAAAATTTATATATGATACACACATCTATTTGGGAATAAAGCAACAGTATTTGCAGTGGTTTACACTCTTCATAACATAATGCTAATTGTGATAAATGTATTTAGCGAAACATGTCAAACACATCAGACGTGTACTTGAGAGAACATGAAGGAAGTTTAATAGGAGAGTTACAAGGCAGTTGATTGGTGTTGCTATTAAGCTTGTAAGTAGAAGGGCGAGGCTCCATAATGCTGCATGTTGGACTAGTCTCCAATGTTAATGTTTGTTAGTGTGAAAGTAAGGTCATTGCTGGTGATTTCCCCCAAACACAATTAGAAAGCGTAACTTTGTTAAGTGTGCTATGGAAGGTAACAACAAACCCATGGCATTCGCATGAAGAGTAAGGAACACGTGGGCTCACGTGTTGGGTCAGTTCTTTGCATATGTGTGGTTACATGTATGGACAAAGTGCTCCAATGAAAAGGTGATTTTAAGAGAGAAAACATTTTTGAATGATTCATTGGGATTCCTTTACAGAGCCATGCTTTAGATTGGTGCATATTCTTTTTTTTAAATATATTTATTTATTTTTATTGGAAAGGCAGATATACAGAGAGCAGGAGAGACAGAGAGGAAGAATCTTTCGTCCGAAGGTTCACTTTCCAAGTGAGTGCAATGACTGGAGCTGAGCCAATCTGAAGCCAGGAGCCTCTTCTGGGTCTCCCACATGGGTACAGGGTCCCAAGGATTTGGGCCATCCTCAATTGCTTTCCCAGGCTACAAGCAGGGAGCTAGATGGGAAGCAGGGCTGCCAGGATTAGAAGCAGCAACCATATGGGATCCCGACATGTGCAAGGCGAGGACTTTAGCCACTAGGTTATCATGCCAGGCCCTATTGATGTATATTCTGACATGCACTGATAACGTGTGAAGCAAGGAAGACATATTGATTATTTGAAAAAAAGCCATATCTGACTTCTAGTGAATCCATCAGTTTCAATAAAATCAGTGAAATCCTTCTTGATCTTGACTTCAAAGGAAGGAAGCATACAAGTGTGGAAATAAGTGTGGGAGCATGATGGAGGGTTTATTAGGGCATGAAAGAATCTGTAACATCAGGACTAAAATATAGTAACGTTTACTAATGAGTCTAAGATTTAGTGCCTTTGAATGGGCATTTGGCTTTACAGCTAAGACACCGATTAAGGCACCGTCTCCCGCATGGGGCTGTTTCGATTTGATATGTGGCTATTTCTCCTGATTGCAGCTTCGTTATTCCAGAATCTAGTAGGTGATAGTGATGTATGAAGCCATTTGTTTTCTGCCCCATGTGGGAAACACAAATTATGTTTGTGGATCTGCCTTTGTCTAGACCCGTCCCAGCCTACAGTGTGTAAGTGACAGGGAACTAGCAAATGAAAGCACATTTTTGGCATGGTTGTCAAGAAAAGGACACCCTAATATACTGTTTGAGAGAATACAGATTACTACAGCCTTTATAGAAAGCAGTATAGAAAGTGGCCCCCATGCTGGGAAAATATCTAGTGAAGATGTCAATATCTGAAAGGGAAATCTATACCCCAGAGCAGCCCGAATCACAATAATGAAAATGTGGACTCAACCTATACGTCCATCAACTGAACACTGGATATACAAAGTGTGTGTGTGTGTGTGTGTGTGTGTGTGTGTGTGTGTGTGTGTGTGTTGAGTATTATTCCACAATAAACAATTGAAATCCTCAAATTTGCAACAAAATACATGCGACTAGGCATCATTATGAGAGTACAACCAATCCATCAAGGCAAACATATCCTGTCTCATACATGTTGTGTGGATGTCATATTATTTGGCATATGGGTAGTTATAATACTGTCTTCTGTGAAATAAACAATCTATGTGGCAGCAAATCTTTCTTCCTCATTCTATGATCACTGTCACAAATCTCATATTTCATAACAGTAGCATTCATAGTTTTAAATTAGTATGGGGCCAGCATTGTATTGTAGCAGGTAAAGTTGCTACCTGGAGTGCCAGCAGCCCATGTGCTGATTCCCTTCAGGTCAAGTTCCTGGCTAATGTGCCCGGGGATAGCAGCACAGAATGACCTAAGTCCCTGGAACTCTTCACCCTTGTGGGAGATCCGGAAGAAGTTTCAGACTCCCACTGCAGACTGCCCCAGCCCTGGCCATTACAGTCATTTGAAAGTGAACCCGAGAATGGAAGATGATTCTCTCTCTCTGTGTGTGCAGTTCTGACATTCAAATGAATAAAATAAATCCCAAACACAGTACGAGTAGCATATAATTACCTATCTATCTATCTATCTATCTATCTATCTATCTATCTATCTATCTATGAAGCGATTATGGCAAAATTCTAACAGTTATTAAATCTTAAAATTAGCAAAACCAAAATAAAGCGTCAACTCATCTTTTTTTTAAAGATTTATTTTTATTATTTTTTATTGGAAAGGCGGATATACAGAGAGGAGATACAGAGAGGAAGATCTTCCGTCCGATGATTCACTCCCCAAGTGAGCGCAACAGGCTGATGCTATGCCGATCCGAAGCCAGGAGCCTCTTCCGGGTCTCCCACGCGGGTGCAGAGTCCCAAAGCTTTGGGCTGTCCTCGACTGCTTTCCCAGGCCACAGGCAGGGAGCTGGAAGGGAAGCAGGGCTGCCGGGATTAGAACCGGCGCCCATATGGGATCCCAGGCGTGCAAGGCGAGGACTTAACCACTTGCGCCACCGTGCCAGGCCCAACTCATCTTTAAAAATAGCGACATTGATGAGAATGCCTGCTCCTCTATAGACTAACCTCTTTCCCAAGAGCATGAGCTAGTTGAAAGAGTTTGTGAAAAATAAGGTTTAGTTGATACACATTTTAATGAACACTGAAAGCCCCTCATATTCATGGGTTTCAATGTGCTTTCACCAACATGAACTTATATTTTAATTTCATTCGTCCATGGACTTTTTTTGATATACACTCATATTTTCCTTACACCTCAGGCACAACTGCAAATGACACATTACTGACCATGCTTTCAAAAACCTCTGGCAAGAGCTGGTGCGTGGGGCAATTTTTAAAATGCGGGTTGGGAACCCCATTTCCTATACTTGGATGCTTTTATTCTTATTCCAGCTTCCTGCTACTTCGTACCCCAGGAGGCATAGGTGATTCAAGCACTGTGGATTTCTGCCACCCACATGGGACATTAGGTAGAATTCTGGGCTCTGAACTTTATCTTCCCAGCCCAAGTTGCTGGGAGACATAAGATGAATTAACAGTTGGAATATGTCTCTCTTCCTCTCTGTCTTTCTCATATAAATAAAAATAAATGCCTAAAATTTAATCTGAGTCACTTTTAGTAAAACAAATTTGGCACACAGCAACAAGTGCATATGGACAGACTTTATAATGTAGGAAATTTGCCAAAATTCTACTATAGCTTTCTCTCCCTCTCTCTGTCATTTTCCCACCTTCTAGAAGAATGTTCCAACGGCCTTAACACACAGGCCACCTGACCTTTTTGCTTTTCCTTTGTATGTGTGTGCACATGCGCACATTTGTTATTTACTATGAACTAACGCAACCTTCACGGATTAAGTTTTAATAGGGCCAGGTGCAGGGCTTGCAGAATGTGATAACTCCTTAAAAATTATGAGAAGAGGGTTTTATTCTTCCCCTCTTCTCCTCTCTATTTTCAAGTGTTAGAGGCTGTGACTGGAGGCATTTCCCTTTATGGGTTTTTCCTCCATCATGGTCAAGAAACTGATTTATGCCAAAGTCAGAATGAGTCAGACAATAGGAAACTAGAGTGTATTTGGACCAGTGAGCGTGGATGTATTGAAACGAGTCCCAGCAAACGCTTTCTGGGTGTTTAACCACATGCAAACAGGATGAGATGGCAGCTTCGTGAGGGGTGTGGTTCCTCCACCTCTCCTGCACAAACTCCTCTTCCTCTGTTCTCCCACATGTGTTTCAAATTGCAGCATTGGTGAGTGGGAGAAGCAGAGCTGCTTGGGAACTATAAATAGTAAAGCCAAGAATTCTGAGTGCTGGGAGAGGCGAGGTGGAGGGAGATAGCTGGGCAAGGGAGGTGGGATGCTACCCAAATGTAATCTTTGCATTGCTTCAAACCAAACCAACTTCTGTAGCATATTAAGAATATTCAGTAAACATGTGGCCAGCCTCAAACCAAACCTGGAAAAAAAACAAGAGGCTATAATAGAGATGGTCCCTGATAGATAGTCCCCTCCCTTAACATTTCGGAAAAACACAGTTATAGTCAGACTAAAGTGGACCAAAACCCATGGAAAGATTGATGGAAATTCATTTTAAAAAGCCACACACATGAAAATAATTTACACAGGAGGTTTTCTGCACCACAGCTGTGCTGCTTATTTATTTTGGACCAATTTGTGCAAAAAGTGGTACCAAAAATGGACTCAATCCTTGCTTGATAACCATACAAATATCCAATTGGTCTTTTCAATTCAAACCCCCTCTTCTGAGCAGGGTTTTTGTTTCAAAAGGAGATGACCTTAGGGTCTTAGATATTCGTTTCTTCAACATTTACGTTATCTACTTCTACTGCTAAGTCTTGTAATTTTCAAGGTAAATAACTCTTTCTTCCATTTTGTCTACAACTTATGTACATAAAGAAACACAGAGAACAAGGCAGAAGGTTGACTAGGACTGTTGCTCAGTATGCGGATCTACCTCTGCCTCGAGGTGGGAAAGGTGCTTTGAAAGAGTAGTCCCAGACTCATAAAAGTTCTACAAAGGAGTTCTCTAGGGCACTGTCGCTCCACCTACACCCTAGGCATCGGAGGGTACGGTTGCACAGGCTTTGATGTTTGCTGATTTTCCTCTAAACCCCGAGCCAGGATGAGGCAAGTGGTTTATGGGAGCTCCAATGCACCTTGCAGGGCGGGATCTTCATTCCTTCTTGAAATTGAGTAGAGCTTGATGCCTTGAAGCCAGCCAACTCATGTGCAAGGGTGTGACATTTATTTAAGGGATTTGCAGGCCAAGAGCTCATACACATGCAATCAGAGGTTTCTGGTGTCAGTATTCATTGAATTGTCCTCTGGAAAAGGAGATGAGGATTGAAACATCAAACTGCCTTTGTAAAAGGGGCATGTTTGTATAGTTCTGATCTAGTTTATAATCATGTTCATTATTTGGATTTATCTGCTTTCTTTTATGCCAAAATGCTTCTGGACCCATATAAAATTACTGTGAATTAACTCTGAGGTCAATTCAAAGTTCACCAGTTAGGTCACCTCCCACTGGGCTAGACTTGATTTAGAAGAATAACTTATTCCCTGGAGAGAGGCACTTGTCATGATTGCATGAGCCTTGTTTCTACCTCTGAAGGGAAAGTTCGCTCTTGATTTTATTTCCCAATGATTAAAATAAAGTCGGATGCAGTAGGTTCATACTTCCTTTAGACCAAGTTACAAAGCACAAGGAATCAAAATTATCCTTATGAGTCTCTAGGCTTTTCACGACAAACTTTTGCACTGAGCCAGCCTCGCTTCACTGAGAAGGTCACACACTCAGCTGTAAATCAGCCTTGACCATCAGAAACCCTCAGGGACAGTGGACATCAGCATGTTTGCCTCAGTTAGGTTGCTTGCTCTGGTTGCAAGGACAGTTATCCACAAAAATTAAAATCTTTTAGAGCAAGAATTGCCTCTTCTATATAAACTGTCACTATATAGAGGCCCATATTTGTCTCATTGTAGAATCTATAATAATATAACAGGAGAGACAGCTGTACCGCTGTCCTCTTCCTTTCCTTGTCCTGTGGAGCAGGTGTACTGCATGTGCACAGGAGTCTCTCATTCTTAACACTCTGAGTAGGTGATGACATGCTGGTTATCAATGCATTAACAACTATTTAAACAGCTAACTTATTTCTTATTTCTTTCCCTCTGGCCGGGCTTCACTTTTAGTCCTTTCCTTTCTAAGTTCTTGGGTCAGTCTCCAATTGAAGGTACATGGAAACTAATGAGGTCATAGAATCAAGACCAAAGATGTTAGGACAGAAAGAGAGAGAGAGAGAGAGAGAGAGAGAGAGAGAGAGAGAGAGAGAGAGAGAAAGGAAGCTATGTCAATATTAATGGGATGAATTTAATGTATTACCATAGGAACAGGTGGTGAACAAAGATTGGTATGAGAAGTATCTCAGGAATTCCGAACCAAAACGTCATATTGAGTACAACTTAGCCCAAGTGATTTGTATTTCTGGATGTGCCATGTCCACAGGTTGCAATGCTCTGATCTGAGCTCAGCTCACTCTGGGATGGGAGCATGTCTACTATCTCATTTCGAGTGAAACCCTTGCAAATCAATGACCAGGCTGGGGAGGATGTGGAAAAGGCCATGTGACTTAACAATGGAAAGCAATGGGAACAGGCAAACAGAAGACAATGAGATAACCATTTTAAAGGACAGACTGTGGGGTAGGAAAACATTTAGACTTTTAGAGATTGCCCTTAAGTAAGTCACTAATGAGCTAAGAAAACACATTGGAACCAAAAAGTAATCCACTATCTGAAAGTGGAGTTGGTTTCTTCAGTTGAATTCCTTGTCAACAGGTGGCCAAAAATTCAATGTGTAGATTTTTAAAAATAATGTTATTTTCTTATATTTGAAAGGCAGAATTAGAGAGAGAGAGAGAAAAGAGCTTTCATCCGCTGATTCACTCCCCAAATGGCTGGGAAAGCTGGAGATGGGCTGTTCCAAAATCGGGGACCAGGATCTTGTTCCAAGGTGGGTGCAGGGGCCCAAGGTTTAGAATCAACTTGTGCTGCTTTCCCAGGTACCTGTGCAAGTGACTGGGGCCCAGATTTTTATCTCAAACTTCAGGTATTTTCTCTGTCAGTAAAGTTCAATTATATATCTAGATCTTCCTGACAACTTGATCTAGCTCAACCTTTCTTGGAGAAAGTTGCTGCAGTCTCTAAACTCCTTCAGTGACTGGCAATGATTGCTCATTTACAAATTAACAAGTGGCAGGGCCTTGTTAAAAATGTAGTATTTTTGATTATTTACTAAACTTTCTTCCTTTAGAAAAATGCCATGAAAGCTTCTCCTAAAACTGAGACAGCCCAATCGAAGGTTCAAAATGATATCATAGAAGAGTTACGGTTTATCCTCAAAGGCCATGGAAATGAATGAGATTTCTACTGAATAGTAAATCTTTTCCCTGAAGAATTTTATGTCTACCACCCCCTTTTTTTTCTTTCATATTGCATGGTTAACAGCTCAACACAGGAAACTAAAGAGATTAATTTTCTTAGAACAGTGCTTATTATTAATAAACTTCTGAATATTGAGGAAATCATAAAGATCTTTGTCTAGAGAACATTCCAGCAACTTCAAGGGTTTTTTTTTTCTTTTCTGATTGAAATAAAGTTACAAAAGGATGGGTGTTTAAAAAGTTTATTGAAACAGTTTCTACATGTAAAATGCATTTATTTCTTTTCTCAATAAGAATTTACGGAACAATTATTCAGCTAGATCTCATTTTTCTTGGTGTTTGTTTTATGTGTAGCCTTAGTACAAGAGCTAAGGAGCATAATTGTAATTAGCGTGCCACTCCTCGTGGTTAACATGAAATCCTTGAAGACCTGTGATTTAGTACCAGGAATTTCTTGTCAAATGCCAAATGCACCAAAGGTAAACAGAAATAGAAAAGAAATCCCTTTCTTTTCATTGTAGAATGAAATGTATCTATAATAAACACAAATGCTCATCCAACTCTTACAAGGACTTGACTGTTCATTTTCTCCCTGACAATCTTTAGACAGATTAGCTATTCATAGGTTCATTTAGCTTCTAGAAAGAAGTGAGTGGATGCAATGCCCTACTGTTAATTCTCTTAGCTGGAGAGTGCCCATGCATTTGGAAATGTGCAGAAAACGCACCGTCTGCAAGATCTAAGGCCGTTGCCACCCAGGCTGTGTGGCGAGTTTACCTTGTGCCTCAGTAGGGTGACTTGTAATTCACCCTTATAATTCTGCTGCTCCTTAAGTTGTCTTCAGTACTGATCATTCCCCATGTCTTCCCAGTGGACTACTCTGTTTGAATGTTTTACTCACCTTCCTTGAAGAGATTTGTCAAGCCTGCCTGCTTCATGTCTCCTTGATACTGTGCTTTTCCTTATTAGCCACAGTCATGCTCTGTTTAACCATTCTAAGAAGTATAAATATGATAGAAACAGAATGAGTGTACATGAACTAAGGTGGTTATGATGCACTGTGCAGTATAAACCTGTGGGGCACCACTGTCTATGCAATCTGTGATGGACCAGAATGTCATGCGGTGCGTGACTGAAGTGTATGCTTTCTGGGCAGTCAATCTGAACTAGACTTACATATTGGCTCATCTCTAACCAAATGCTTAGTTAACAGAAATCAAAGAACAAGTATTGGATGGATCTCCAGCCTTGAGAACCAGCAACAGGCTTTGCTTACCATTATACACACTTCTACCCTCTGTCACTCACCAGGGCCTTAGCGACCCCATCCGAGAACTCATCTCTACCCATTTTCTGTTTTCTCTTGGTCCAGGGCACTTTCATCTGGTCTCATTCTGGGGTGGAAGCAGTTTTCTTCCACTTCTTCCTGATCTGTTCTCATCAGTGGCATTGGTCATGTGCTCCTCTTGCTTTCCTCAGAACACTCCTTTATGAATCTCAACTGTATTTCTCTGCTTCTCCTTCTTCTTTCTCTTCTTATCTCGGTAATTGGAAACTAAGTCTTGAGTTTCCAATGTATTATTTTCCCCATGAGCTCTTTAAGAGTCATTTTTGATATCAGCCAAATTGAATATTAGCTTGCTGTTTCACTGCAGAAACAGTATACCTGACGATATGATCTTACAGTTGCTAATAGATGACTAAGACATTTAATATGCAAGGAAATCAGGATAGGAAGGCATGAAACAAGGCGTTAGTTTGCCGTGCTTCATTGAGGACATATCAGTGGTTAGTTGAACCTATCTTTCCTTGTCTCTTGTGCCAAACAGGCAACCTTGCCTGCATATGCCTCATTGTCTTGTGCCTAAGTAGCCATGCAGCTCCCATCAAAGGCAGATGTCATCTTTCTGCTCTGGCTCACTCAAGAGCCCAGGCTTCCGTTGGTTCTCTTCTGTCTACGCTGAGTCAAACTCCTCCTCTTTGCTGGATCTTTTCTGTTTGCATGGATACGTGATTCCATTATTCAAATAAGAAATTAAATGTTTCCCTTTATCCATTTGCACTCCAACTTTTGAATCTCATTTTTCCCCTGGCAATATTTCTCCTGGTGGTGGTAATGTGGCAAGTGGGTAAAGCCACTGCCTGCAATGTGGGCAATTCAGATGGGCACCCATTCATGTTCCAACTGCTGCACTTTTGACCCAGCTCCCTGCTCCTGTGTTTGGAAAAGGCAATGGATCATGACCAAGTGTTTGGTCCCCCACCACCCATGGGTGAGAATGAGACAAAACTGCTGATTCTGGGTTTCAGTTTAATGGAGCCCTGGCAATTGAGGCTGTCTGGGGAGGGAGCTAGTGATATGCCATCACTGCAAGTGGTTGCTTAACCTACCATGCCACATGCTGGCTCCTCTTTTATTTTTTGTTCTTGTCAACTGTTCTTTTTTTTCTTTCTCTCCTGATAGCTGTTTTCTCTGTTATTGTATCTTCTCCAGACAAAGTGATTTTACCGCTGATATCATCTGTTGAAATGGCTTCAAATAACATTTTGTGAGAGTAAGTACTTGTGTCTACAACTTTCATTCAGGCTCCAATGTCCAGCGCAGTACCTGGAACACAGGAAGCATTTGTGTTAGTCTGCACAAGTTGCCATGACAAAAGGCCGGAATCGGAAATGCTTAAACAATAATAATTGATTCTTCACAGTTTGGGAGACTGAGAAACCCAAGGTAAAAGATGCTAGGAAGATAAAGTGCCATCCAAAGGACCCTCCTCCTTGGCCTGCAGGCAAAGACCACTCCATTGTGTGTCTACATGACCCTGTCTTGTTCAGACAAGGAAAGAAACACAGCAATCTCTCTGGTATCTCTCCCTGTAACTGCGTTAATCCCACTAGGTTAAACCCACGCTGCTCTCACGACCTCCTCTAACCCTAATTACCTACCGAAAGCCTGGCTTCCAAATACCATTGCACTGGAGGTGGAGGTTCCAACACATTAATTTCCTAGAGTTGGTGTAATAAAAATCAGTGCAAACACTGGGTCAATACTTTGGAATAAACTCCTGGATGTTTACATTTAAATGAACTCAAATTTAAAGTACGTTCCCAGTTGTACTGATCACATTCGATGTGCTCAATAGCTCCGTGTGCTCAGTAACCACAGCATTGGACAGCTCAGACATAGAGCGTGTCCATCATCCCAGCAAGTTCTGTTGAGCGGAGTGGTCCAGACACTGGCGTATCTGACAAGAGTGTCTGCTGAGTGTAATCTGAACTCATCTCTGTCATTCAATATTCCCTGTAGCCAGCTTGGGCAGCTCCTGCTGCCTCCTTGCTCAACCCCACAGTAACTCTGTTTTCCACACTTATGAATACATTAAAGATCTTTTCTTCATTGTCATCGACTTCTTCCGTTGTCTCGTACAATGCGTCGGCAAATGTCATCAATATATCCCTAAAATGCTGCCACTTTCTTAAAAACTTCCTCTCGCCTTGAGTGAGTCACCACCATCTTTTCCTGGATTGTATGAACCATTTCCTATCTGCCTGCCCAATTTCACTTTTGCCTACTCTAATAGTTTTCCACATACAACTCGGAGTAGTTTTGAAAAAGGAAATAGCTTTCCATTGCTGAAACATTTTCAAGCACACATAACAAAATTCCATATCCTCACCACAAATCCCGCCTGCTTCTCTCACTTCATCTCAGGCCATTCCTCATCTTGATTGCAACTTCTGCTCTCACTGCCTGCTTATTGCCGCGTCTCTCTCTGTCTCTAGCTCCCTTCCTCTTTCTCCATTTCTTTTTTTTTTATTGTTGTTAACATTGTATTATGTGATACAGTTTTATAGGCACTGGGGATTCCCCCCACCCCTACCATACCCCTCCCCCCATGGTGGATTCCTCCACCTTGTTGCATAACCACAGTTCAAGTTCAGTTGAGATTCGTTCCTTGCAAACACATATCTAGCATAAAGTCCAGCATCTTATTGTCCAGATAAGTTCAGTGGCCTCTTGGGGAGACCTTCTCTGGTCTGAAGATAGGGCTAACAGAGTAAAGATCCGGTCAGTTAAAAGCCCCAACAAAACCTCAGTATCAATATACAACATTATGGAATTAATTGACATAGTATTGGGTAAACAATATGTTAAAAATAATGCAAGTTCCATTCTTCGAAACATCTGGGTTGAGACAGTATCAATGACAGGTTCAAAAAATAACCAACAACCAAACAAAAATTACAAGTTAAATCAAGGCAAACATGTGGTATCTAACCTTTTGGGATTCGCTCATTTCCCTTAGCATTATAGTTTCCAGCTAGCTCTTCTTTATCCAATTGGCTTGATTCAACTGTTTGGCTTGATTCAACACTTTGTTTTACTTTCATCACTACAGAATTTCACCCCATTTCTTTTCTTCTGTCACAAGACATTTCTGCTACTGCTAATCCGTGATAGTTGGGGCTGGACCAGGCTGTATCCAGGAGCTGGGAAGTCAAAGTCACTCCTATGGGTGGCAGCAACACAACTGTCACCCACTTTGCAACAAGGTAGAGAGTACAGAGAGCTGGAATTTGGGGCAAAGCTGGGACTTGAACCCAGGTATTCTGTTATGGATTAACAGCACCGCACCCAGAAACTCCATCACTAGATCATGTGGACATCCCTTACATCTGAAGCATGTTAATTAATGTTTATGCCCTTGATTAATATTTCACTTCCTTTCCCTGAAGTCAATAACCTTCTTTCTGTCTTTACTTGAAAAGGAGTAAGCAATTACTGTTTCCTAATATAATGCCTCACGGAGGACTTTTGCAGCGTAAAAATTTAAATAAACCATTGGATGCAGGAAAAGTATTGAAAAAGTTCTAGGAATATGCATAGTCTGAAAAATATTCATGAATTTCAAAAAAAAGTTTGGCACTAAAGTCAGCTTACTTCTAGTTACTTTTTGTGCATTTTTTTAAAAGTAGGTCCCTATGTGGGTTTTGATCTGTAAGCAAATGAGTGAGTGATGAATGGGAGAATGACTCCACACACTCTGGTGTGTGCTTTGTTGATTCTCAGAAGTGAGCTTTGCCAATGTGAAACGCGGGGCATCCGAGATCCACAAAACACCCTAGAAATAAAACAGTCAACTCAGCCTGACGCTAGTGGCTAAATCCTCAACTTGCATTCCCAGGATCCGAGGGGGGTACTGGTTCCAGGCCAGGCTTTTCAATTTCCCATCCAGGTCTCTGTTGGCAGCCTGGGTAAAGCAGAAGAGGATGGTCCAAAGCTTTAGGACCATGCACCCAAAGCTCCTGACTTCAGACAGGCTCAGCGATAGCTTTTGTGGCTACTTGGGGAGTGAAGCAGCAGATGCAAGATCTTTCTCTCTGTATCTCCTTCCCTCTGTAAATCTACCTTTACAATAAAAATAAAGTTTTTTTTTTAATAAAAGAAACAGTAGACTCTTTTATTTGATATGGTATTATTGTGGTAGCTTCGTTCCATGGAGCTGTTGGACTTTTTTTTTGGCTCACACTGAGAATAAAATGTGAACTTGAATAAAACAAGAACATAGAAGGATAAAATGATAACAATGCAAATTTTAATGACTGAAAATCATCACAGTTATCACTCAAGGATTTAGAAAGTCAAACACTATAACCGAATAGTAGTTAAGGAAAACTGAATACTTTAATCTAGCTTGAAAGTGCCCAGCTTTTTGCTCTTCATATTTGAAGACTCAACACCAGATTTTCTTGTCGCAAAGCTCATTTCCGGCTGTTTCAGAAATCATTTATATTTGCACAGCTCACCTGAGGAGGCGATGGACTGAGACTCCACACGGTTAACAGGAAGCTTACTCACACGGACTGTGCTGATCACGAGCTGCTCAGCAGGAATGTTGCTGAAGTTCCAGGCCTCAGGTTTGTGGGACTGTGCCTAAGTTCTGCAACTTCCTAACAAGGAAGCCATCATCTAACTTTTCTAAGTGTCAGTTTCTATCACTACAAAAAAGGAAGCGAGGTGGAGTTCAGCATAACAGTATCTTCCTCCTAGTGTTACTGTCTTACAATGTATTTAAACAATGAGAACTTTAGGAGAACCGTGCAGATCCAGATGTATAGAAAATGCTCAGTACGTTTGAGCTTCAAAATAAGAATAAGTTGAATCAAATTACTCTTTCCTGGTGAGTAAAAGGTATTTCCAGGATTAATTGAAAATGGTGCATTTTAAAATGGGAAATGACTGTCTAACTTGTGAATAAGTCTTTGGTGAGGAGTTCTTTAAAGTTGTCACACTAATTATGGGATATTACTGTTCAGCAGTATCATTCCTGTCATTCAGGAAATTTTCCAGTATATAGAACATCAAATTCCTTCTTGTTTCTTAAAATAGCCCCTTAAATTAGTAGGTGTTAGAGTCTCCTTTAAAAATATTATGATTTTGGTGGTAAAGAGAACAGGAGTAACTTACCTCAGAATAAATGTCTTCCAGTAATTCAACAAGATCGCTTAAATACAAATTCTGAATAACTACTTTGTATCATGATATTGACAAAAAATAAATCATCTGCTACTATCAACAAGCTTACAAAAATGTGACTGTTGTGTTGATGAGATCTCTCCCCCCCTTTGGTTCTCTTTTGAATATATTCCAGTTTATAATTAGTGCAGTTGTGGTTCAAATGTAGTTTTTGAGATTAGTATTTCCTCTTAAAATTTTACATTAAGTTTGCTCTTGAAAAGTCTTAAATACTATTTTGGTCTTGCCTTGTCTTGACATCCATGAATGATTTAGCTGTAAAACCAATAGGGCTTGTCAGGCTTTTAAGGGTGGTTCTCCTGAGTAATCCTGAATGGTGTTTCTCTACTGTTGAAATTTTGGATTCCCCAAACTTTCTGTGACAACCAGATGAGCGAGGTGTCCTAAGTAATATGGTGTATGTGGCATGACCTCAGCCCAGTTGGTGGCAGCACCCCCAATCTGACAGCTAAAAGTGTTCAGACGGTGTGATTGTTCCCAGCATGGCAGGGGGGAGGGCAAACTTCAGGAATGGAGTGACACATCACTATGCATGCCATATTTGTCCTGGTGACATCCTAATTTGTCAAGTTCAGACAATACTAAAAACTCATTTTATCCAATTTTATGCAGAAGTTTCAGGTCAATCATTATTTAGCTTACAAACACCAAGAAGAAAAATCGTAAGATTTCTATTTCTTGAGTGTGAACTAACAAGTTGGCATGCACAATACCCACTCAGAACCTCTCCATGTAATTTTCCCTTTTCACTGCAGAAGTTGGTTAATTTTATTAGACCATTAGGGCTATGTTATACTCTAATCAAGTGTGCTTTGGAAAGGTTTATTAATGCAATCCATCTAGGTCACTTCCACAGGAAAAACATAGACGTGCTAAAGCTGTTTTGAATTCAGGTACAATAGATTGTGTCTGAGAGTGAGTACAGGCTGTTGGTTTGTAACCTGACCTTAATTTTAGAAGTTAAATTATACAGTTCTGAAAGTGGGAATAGGTGATGGAAAGACAAGCTCATTGAAACTGTGTTAGACCTTGCATGTGGTTCTTCCCTGGTCGGCCCTGGGAAGTCCCTCTGAAGTCACGGGGAGGTCCCTGACCCCAGCTGGGACAAGGGGCCGCCCGGAGACATCCCTGAAGACACGCACTTGGATGGCTGTCAAGTGGGGCCAGTGAACTCATTCCTAATAACCGGTCAACTCCTTTTAGTTCATTTTCCAGGGCAAGATTAGATCATGTTGGAAAACCTCACCAAATAACCTTATAAAAAGAGATGAACTCACTCTCAATTTTCATCAGGTTCTGAAGTAAAACCATAAAAACCACGATCCCACCTCAGGCTACTGGAAATGAGTTTGCATTTTATTCTCAGGCACAGAAATATCTCCAGGCAAATATCTTAGTGAGAGGAGTGTCTGTGTTTATTCCCTTCTCCAAAAACACACCTCCTCGGATACTGACGCTACAGACCCATGCAGTCCACAACTATCCAGACCGGAAGAAGTTGAAAAGTATTTTGGAGGAATTTATATTTCTGATTGTGGAGAGTCACAGCTCTTCCAACTGTTTTTCTGATAAGTAATAGAGGGGTTTTAGCTGTATTAAAGTCGGTTCTTAGGAGGGCGGGGCGGGGGGAGGAGGACGCGATTACCACGCCAGGACTTATTTAAAAATGAGCACTAACTGTTTTCTAGTGGACAAAAACTTCTTGTCAGTGCAACACTTCCTTGATGTAATAGGCGAGTGGATAAAGTGAGGGAGATCCTTGCTGGCTAGTTAGTTAGCATGAGGCTAATTGAATTGAAGGAGCAAGATCACGTGGACATTTATCCACAGACTTTCACTTGTGCTAAGATAACTGCTGGACATTCAGTACTCTAAGTATGCAGCTTGGTGGATGCAGATGCGTGCCCATTGCACACAGCTCTGTCTCAGATGATGGGAAGCATTTCCTTTGGGCCAGTCTTATCAATGTTCCCACCTTCCCTTCAGAGTCACCCAGGGTTCTAAATTCTAACAGTCGTAAATACACATTTGGGTTTTTTTGGTTTTTTTTGCCCTTGAATGTCATTATAATGTAATCACCTTCCCTGCATTCTATTTTCTCTGGTTTCTTGGACATAACATAATGTCTGCAGGCTTTTCACTGTGTTCATTGGTTGTTTGTCTTTAGGCAGGGCTGACTTTATCCATGCGGTTTTATTGTACAAATATACACTGTATGAATATTGGGCAAGTAGCTTATCCACTTCTCATCTGGGTTTCTCTCTCCCCTCACTTGCGGCTCATATTGATGCTCTATTACCTGGGTCATGCAAACTCATTTTTCCTGGGTGAGTGTTACGGGTACAACGAACAGGGGAAAATTACAAAGCTTTATTAACTTTTGTTTATCAAATTCTCCCAAATATATTTCTTTTGTGATAATGTTTTTTAAAGATTGATTTTTTTTTTTTTTTTGGAAAGGCAGATATACAGAAGAAGGAGAGACAGAGAGAAAGACCTTCCATCTGCTGGTTCACTCCCCAAGTGGCCACAAAGGCTGGAGCTGAATCAATCTGAAGCCAGGAGCAAGGGTCTTCTTCTAGGTCTCCCGTGAGGGTGCAGGGAATCAAGGCTTTGGGCCGTCCTCGACTGCTTTCCCAGGCCACAAGCAGGGAGCTGGATGGGAAGTGGGACCTCCAGGACAGCAATTGATGCCCATATGGGATCCCAGCACATGCAAGGTGAGGACTTTAGCCACTAGACTATCACACCAGTCCTGTGATCATGGTATTTTGTTGTTGTTGTTTGTTTTTAACATTTTCTAGTCACCAATGCATGTAAGTTTCAATTGCTTGATATCTTTCTAGCACTTGGTATCTTGTAATCTTTCTTCATGGATCCTTCATGGATAGCAAATATCATTTAAAACCTATATATGGGTTTCAAAATCTTCCTGCACAAAAATAACACTAATTTTAAATTGCATTTTCTGTGAACTTTTCAAAGTGTACTCTTCCTACTCGAACAAATCTTTACTGTCCATCCCTCTGCAGATCACGATACTCACGGACACCATGAATGAGGCTGTTAGGGGTGTTTTGAAAGTACGTTTGGATAGGAAGGTGTTCTCATACGCCTGACTCACCTGCTGCACTTTATTTATCAACATTTTCTTCCTGTCACAAAAAAATTTTGCAAATAGCGATTGATTGATAAGCTTTGATTTCTGCTCTTCTTGCATAGATACATGAACTCATTTGGATCCTGGTTGGTTCTGCATTTTCCAGTTCCCTTGGAAGATGTTCGCAGACACTTCGCATTTTTGTAATCAAGTATTATGAAGGAATTGTGTGTGCTCTTGAGGAACGGTGGTTTTTCTACTTAAACCTTGTTGAATGCTTGTTTTAATGGTGGCTGAAGCTTGTGACTATGCACTAAAGTATGTCACTGTAAAAGTTAAAAGAAAAAAAGAAGAAAGTAGAATGGGAAGTCAAGGAGTGTTTGAGGGTAGTGTGGGAAGTTGCCAAATTGTGTATTTGAAACTGTATGCATGAACTACATGAAATTGTTATAAATAAATGCAAAAAAGAAAATTACTTAAGGGTCCGGCGGCATGGCCTAGTGGCTAAAGTCCTCACCTTGAACGCTCCAGGATCCCAAATGGGCACCGGTTCTAATCCCAGCAGCCCCACTTCCCATCCAGCTTCCTGCTTGTGGTCTGGGAAAGCGGTCAAGGACGGCCCAAAGTTTTGGGACCCTGCACCCGCGTGGGAGACCTGGAAGAAGTTCCTGGATCCTGGCTTCAGATTGGCACAGCACTGGCCGTTGCGCTCACTTGGGGAGTGAATCATCGGACGGAAGATCTTTCTTTCTCTCCTCCTCTCTGTAGATATGACTTTCCATTAAAAATAAATAATTTTTTTTTAAAAAAAGAAAATTACTTAAAATTTTCAGGAAATCTAGGTTTGGTGTTCATATACTAAATGGTTTACTACTGTGCTGTGTATGACTATGTATAACATAATTGTTTGTAACAAAATTCATACCTGATAAGCCAGATAAAGTCTCAAAAATTATAAGGTACTTGTTGTAGCCTTAGTGAGTTTCCTAATAAAAAACTTTTTCCCCTCTAATCAACTTGGATTGATAGCAAGATTCTGGTTGCTAGTGCAAGAGTGTCTTTATTTCAGAATATATCACACCAATGATACTTATTTTAAAATTATAATTCTGTGGAATGACTAATCATCACCATGTTTATTTCTTTCATTTTTTTTTTAAATTTTAAAACGCTTTTAAACGTATGTAAACTCTGAAGAAGTGGAGAATAAAGCTCAGCTCTCCCCTTGGGTCAGAGTTGCTACATTTGTATATTTTATCAGATTCCCTTTGTAATTGATTTACCACCCTAAATACTGGTTCATACATTCTAAAGGATTTGATAGGAACAAACTGTATTACTCTATTCCTAAATATTTGTGTTTCCTAAAATTAGACTGTTCTTTTGTACACCCGTGGTGAAATCATCAAAGGAAAGAAATCAGCTGTCTGATTATACACTAGAGGAATACTTTTTTTGTTTTTATTCTTTGTTTGCTTATTGTCTGATCTTTGCTCATTATCATGCTGCTTGCTGTTTGCTTATTATCCTCATGGAGTGTTGAAATGTGAGGGAAAAAACCCAATACATATTTAATAAAAAAAAAAGTGAAGAAATCTGGAATTAATAATGACAGTCTCTCTATGTATGGAACTTGCACAAGCTTTCTCAGTTGTTCCAGTAATTGTCTTTGTCACAGAACAAATGATTTTTTCTTATTCAAGATTAAATACAAGATTACTTTCATAATTAAGCCATTCGTTTAACTTTTCTACAGGACAAGTTACATTTTTCATTTATCACTTTAGCATTTTTTTGAGAATATGAACTATTTGATTTTTAAAATGTATTTGGTTATTTTCATTTTATTTGTGAAGGCCAAAAAAAAAAAAAAAAAGAGAGAGAGAGACAGAGAGATCTTCCATCTGAAGATTTGGTTCCCAAATGCGCACAGCAGCTGAGCATAGATCAGGCTAAAGCCGGGAATTCAGAACTCACTGGCTTCCCAAAGAGCTGGCAGGTGTCCATGTACTTGAATCACAACCTCTGCTTCCATCGGTGTGTGTTAGCAGGCAGCTTTCTAGAAGTAAAGCAGTGGGACTCAGACAAGGCACTTCGAGATATGTACGTTTTAAACAGCAGGTTTAATGCTGTGTCAAATGCCTTTCCCTGGACCATTTGTTTTGTGGAATGTCTCTCTAGTTTTCTAGTGTTTTCTTACAAATTTCCACTGTGATTTGTGGAAATCATTCCATGCTCAGAATGCTGTCTTTCTCAGTATATTTTATCCCAGGCACAAGGTGTTCGTCTGTGCAAACGTTGATGACGACGATGGTGGTCATTGGCTTAAGGTTATGACTGTCCCATATATCTACGCCAGAGTTATTGTTCTCCATTGGTGGTTGTTCAATGTTTTCACAGGAGAATCTGAGCTCATATATAAGCATTTTTATTGCCCAATGACTATTCACTTATTCATTTTTATATAGACACATGGATCCTAGTTTTATGCCACTGAGTATGATTTTTTATTAACATTGCTTCATTTTTTAAAAGTATTTATTTAGTTGAAGAGCAGAGTTATAGAGAAGACACAGTAAGAGAAAGAGAGAGACAGAGAGGGAAAACAGTTTTCTCTCAACCAGTTCACTCCCCAAGTGGCTGCAATGACCTGAAGTCTGGTGTCTAGAACTTTCTCCAGGCATTCCCAGTTAACATTTTGGGCCATCTTCTGTTGCTTTCTCAGGAACACTATTAGAGAGGGGAAGTGGAGCAAGACTCAAACATATAGGATACTGGTCTCAATAGTGGCAGCAAAACCCACTATACCATGAGCCCCAGTGCTTCTGATAGTCAAGTTTCCCAAGTTTTCCATTTCTTTCCATTTTTGCTGAAAGGCAGAGAAACAGAGAAAGTGAGCTCAAAAAAGAGAAAAACAAGCATTCCATTTACTGGTTGGTTCCCAAAGAGCCAGGACACCTGAACTCAATTTGTCTGTACTTGTGTGTGAGAGAGACTCAGTGCCTGGAGCTGTAATCCCCAACATTCTAGTGTTGTCATTAACCGGAAACTGAAATGTCAAAGTCAGGACTTGAACCCAGAAACTCTGATGTGATAACTGGGTATCCCAAAGAGTAACTTAACTGCTGGTCCAAATACAGACCCCTTAGAGGTTCATTTTGAAAACGTTGTGAAATCATATACTATTTTTTTTCAAACTGGGTAACTAAGCTAATTTATTGACAATTAGATTGACATAGAGAACTTAAATAGATATAAATATTTTAGTGATCTAAATATGTTATGTGTCTCTGTAAAGAGGCGCTGTTAGGCAGAATAATGACCTGAAGAGGTGCCTGCACCAGAACATTCTGAAGCTGAAAGTATGTTAACATGACATACATGGGCACTTGGCAAATGAAATGAAATTTGCAAGTCAACTGGCCTCAAGATGGGGAGATCATCCTGCCGATTGGGCGTGCCAGGCCATCAAAGGGGCCCTTCAAAGCAGAGGAGGAGGTGGCTGAGGAGGCAGACACATGAGGCATGAAGAGGCATCTACTTTGTCCCTGACTTTGAAGATGAAGGCGGCTAGCAGCCAGAGTGTGGGTGGCCCCTTAGAAGCAGGGAGTGGCTCCCAGCTGACAGCCAGCTAGGAAATGGAGACTTCAGGCCCAGAACCACAAGAAATAGATTACTGCCAACCACCGAAAGAGCAAGGAAGCCAATCCTTTCCTGAAAGCCTTGAGAAAGGATCAAAAATGACAATACCTTAGTGTTAGCTCTGCAAAAAGAAAAGGCCAGACTTGTACTTATAGATGTGTAAGCCACTTAATGAATGGTAAATTCTTGCCAGAGCAATAGATCATTGATGCAGATTATTTGTATATGTACAGTCTATGGGCCATCTACACAACATCGATTATGTATTTTCTCATTCCTCCCGGCCACTCTGTCTCTCATTCTCTGTGTCTCTCTATCTGCTTCTGGCTTCAATTCCTTTCTACCACGTCTTGGAATTTTTTTCTCTCTCTCCTTATGTAAATAATATAGTCCACTTGGATAGCTCAAAGGGCATCTTACACTCTTCTTATGCAAACCTGTAAGATAAGAACATTTAGAAGAAAAGCCCAATGAACACGAGTTAGATACGGCCATTCTGTGACCTTTGGAAAGGAGAACCCCTACCTTGCCTGTTTTCTTGTAATTTGTTTTTGCTGTTTCCTTGGAGGAATCAGCTAAAACGGTTTTGACTCGAGTATTACATAAAATATCTCCCAAGCACTGTTTTGCCAAGCCACACATAACATGCTAATATTTTACTCAAAAGACTTTAACACAGCAATCACTCTTCTTAAAAAATAGTGTTTCCCACATTGAAAGGCATCATTGAAGCTTGTGGGTAAACATAGCTAAATAAGTTAGAACAGATTTAAATGTTGAATGGCATGGTGGACCCAAGCCAATATTTCCATTTCTAGGTGGAACTGGTCTATCAGGTAGGTATCGCTGACCTTGTGAAATAGACGTATTCTGGAGAAGTTGTGGCTCAATTTTATCTTCATAAATCAAACCATGTTTTAGGATGATGAATGGAGTTGGCTGTTTGAAGAAATGCAATAATGAATGATTAGTTAACCATCAGTTTGTAACACATCTCTTTCTCAGGGTGTGTGTGTGTGTGTGAGTGAGTGTGTGTGAGTGTGTGTGTGTGTGTGTGTGTGTGTGTGTGTGTGTGAGTGTGTGTTATTTTCTGGGTAACTCTGTGCTGTCACTGAGTTTCAGAGCAGAAAACAGAATGGTAAGTTGCAACTTTGGAGCCAGAACCCCATATTCCAGTACCAGGCTTCACATATGCTGGATTCACAGCTTCTAATCTAGCTCCCGGTAACCGGCCTGCGAAGTGGAATTCTGGACTCCTGGTTTTTGTCTGGCCCAGCCCTGCCTGTTGCAAGCATTTGGGGCGTGAAACAGTAGATGGAAGATTTGTGCTCCTTCCTTTATTTTTTTCCATAGTCACTTGCCTTTGAAATTAATAAATTAATCATTAAAAATAAAATAGAGCAAATTATTCATTAGGAAATTTTCAAAAGCATTATCTTCAATGATATATTGAAGTGCTCAGCAAATGTTACAATGAAACTCAATTTAATTTTTAACTTAATGGGATGTGTTGGAGTCCATTGCAAAGGTTGTTTCTTGCTTCCCTTAAATATTTCATCACAATGAAAATAAAAATGAAGAGAATTAATTCATCCAATCTTTATGCATCCGCGTGAATGTATCCTTTAACAAAATGCTGCACATCTGAAATCATGTGAATTTGTCGTGTCACTTTTGACGTATTATTACAACACCTCAATATATACCAAACAGCTTTGTGTACTCACGGAATATGATAGTATTTTAAGTTATTTTCTTTTTGCAAGTTTATATATATATTTTTCATCTTGTAATAATTTACTGTGGAATAATTTCTACTTGAATGTTCCATGAGAAAGTCAAGGTCTTTGGACCTGGTGGGAATGCAAGTTTCAAGACTACTGAACGGAAGAGTTTACAAACTTGTGGGCCGAAATTTTGAAGCCATGCTATACTCTGTAACAGAGACATAGAATCATCACAGCGACACCTGAAAGGAGGGACACTGAGACCGGGAGTGTTGGGAAAGCTGCTGCGTTTCGCTTAGAGAGATGCAGAAGGCTGCGGTGAATGTAGAAGGCGCCACAACTGCGTCAGGAAGACTTCAGCTCGGCATTTCATCCACAAACAGTCGTCTGATGCTCTCAGCGGAGATGCAGGACCTGTACAATGCAAGCATCTGTGTGTGTCTTTTACAGCACTTTACATGGACTTATGCCTCAAGATCCTGCAGCCAAGTCCACATGTTCCGTTAAGTTCCCTATTTTCCAGCAGGCATGGCCATGAGAAAGGCTCTGTGTGTCAGTGTGTGTGTGTGCGTGTGCGTGTACATACATATATATATACATATATATTTCAAAATAATATATATCTTCTTAATTATATGATTTCTAAATATATTAAATATATGATTTAATTACACATGATTTTAAAATACACTGTATATTGTTTTTCCATCCGGCTTTTCTTAGGTTCATAACCAATATAGTACAATAAAACAAACTTGTCATTCCTCAATTATTTTCATTATAACTTTCACTAACTGATTTTAAAGTAATTTTGATAGAAGTTAAAACATGTCAGCCAGTGCCGTGCAAGTAAGTAAAGCTCCCATCTGTGGTGTCAGCATCCCATATGGGCACCAAATGAAGTCCCGGTGGATGCGTTTCTGATCCCGCTCCCTGCTGATGACCTGGGAAGTTAGTGCAGCAGGGCAACTGACCCTGGACCTCTGTTACCAGCTGGGAGACCCAGAAGAAACTCCTGCTTCCCTGCCTCAGACTGGCCCAGCTCTGGCCATTACAGCCATTTGGGGAGTAAACCAGCTGATGAAAGATCTCTTTCTTTCTCTCTCTCTTTTTCTCGTAACTCTTTCAGCTAAAAACTAATAAATAAGTAATGAATAAACTCAGAGCAAGCCTTAGCATTAGAGTCAGAGCATTGTGACTTAGTGGGTTAAACGGTTAAAGAAGTCTCATATGCACACAGGTGTGAGTTTCATGTTCTTCCACTGATTATTTTGGAAGTTTACCCTTGAGTGAGAATATTTTCTCAATTTTCTATTGACCTTGCTGATTTTTAGAAGCCGGTGGGAAAATCCAGTCTTGTAAGAAATCATGACATTATTTCGGAAAAAAAATGTCCAGATCAATTGTTGCGTGAGGCAGCCCCAGTCAGTTCTCAGCAGGAGGAGTTCATCGGATATGAGTTCATCCAGGGAACCACCGTAGGAGGAAGTTATTCAAATGCTTCTTCTTTTGTTCTGGCAAAATGTGAAGAAATAGTCAAGAGGGTATCAGCGACTGGTTTGGAATGGAAAGATAAGATGAAAATTTAAACCGAAACATCCCCAATTCTCAACTCAACACAACCTTATGTAAGAGAAGGCTGTGTGTCATAGTCCCTACCCAGCTGCCCTGCTTTTTAACAGTGGACGCTTGTCACCCCACCCCACCCCACTTTGCCACATTTAACGTTTTTTTTTTTTTTCTCTTATGATCTTGGGCCACTACCATAATGATAGAGAATTAACCTAATCAGCCCTGTTTGGAAAGCCTAATTTGTGAAATTTTACGAAAAGACATTATATCGACCAAGACTATGTACACACATGCATTCCACTCAAATCACAATTTACCTAGTACACTTGTAATGATAGGTATTCTATGTCTAGTCTCAGTTGATTTTCAAACAGATGAGCTTTAATTTTATGGATCCTCTTAACTAGCTGCACTGCTTATCCTGTTTCCTTGATTCTTTGTGTAACATAATGAGTAACTTGATAGCTGCTTCATATTTTATGGGCACATAATTCATCTCGATTCCAGATGCAGGAGAGTCATTCCTGCCTGACTACCCAGTGTCCCCTCATAGTCCCAATTAGATGATTATTTAACAGCCAGTTGAATTTCCAGACCAAACCATCAAGGCCTGCATCTTGAATTGCCTAAACTGTTTGTTCCTAACATGTGGCTTTCAAACATCCTGCTTGGGTCAAGTTTAATTGAAAAAAGATGACTTTCTCATCCTGAGAAGATTTTGGAGACTGGGATATAAGCAGAGGGTCAATGAGATAACCAAGCATTTCTAACATATTTTCACCTAAAATATGTACTTGTTAAATCGTTTAGAGTTACCACATTTCATTATTTTCATCCCTATGTAGAGCTGCGAAATACAAATGGGATTCTGTTTCCTAAGGTGGATTGCAAGGATCGGTATATAAAACTGTAATAAAAATAGAAACTGAAGAGGGAGGGTTATTATTTTTAGGATAAGAGGGGGAAACTATTGAACTGTGCCTTAGTTCTTCGGGAAGCAACAGTGCCTATTCTGCGATCTGTCACCTCCCGTGAAAATGTTCTTTAGGTAGATGCCTTGGTAAACCTTCTTATCCAAGTGCTGGAAAACTCCAGGAAAGAATTTGAAAAAAGATGAATAGGTTTTTAAGTAATGTCATCCATGATGATGATTATTATTATTACTTTTACAGAGACGAAAAGGCAAACGAGCAGACATGAAACCACTTTAGTCATTTGAACTGAAGTCTCAACAACAGAAGAAGGGGCTTCAACCCTCGTGCTGACCTCACAAACTTCCTCTGCAAACGTGAACAAATACTGTGGTCTTTAACTTCGTTTCCCCTGTTTATGAAAAAAAAAAAAAATTGGACTTTGTTTCCTTCAGGGTCCTTGAAGTGATTAATTGCCTAATCGTTTCTAAAGCCCTTTGAAAAGCAAATAGCAGAGATTTAACATATTATATTGTTTGGTCCCTTGATCATTGCATTTCTGTTAATTTTCGGTAACTCAGTTTCCAGTTTATCCTCTCTACTTTATGTTAACCTACTAATTATTTTGCTTGAGATGTGTTTTGTGGAGAAAGGAATTTAAAGGGCCACTAATCAGTGTATTGAATGGAATCATTGGATACAGATTTATTTTTTAAATCCTGGCACTGCCTTCTCTCTTTTTATTCTTTCCATTTTTTATTCTTTTCTTTGCCTCTTTTTAAAAAGATGTATTTAACTTGTTTTGAAAGGCAGAGTTACAGAGAGGGAGAGAAAGTGAGACAGAGAGAGAAAGAGATCTTTACTATCTGCCAGTTTGTTCTCCCAGATAACCACAAGAGTTGGACTGGGTCAGGGTGAAATGAGCAACCCGGAACTCTGTGCAGGTCTTCTGCGTGAGTGGTAGGGACCCAAGCCACCGAGTCATCCTCTGTTATATTACTGGGTGCCTTACTAGAGAGCTGCGTAGGAAGTAGCTGATTAGCCAGGGCTTAAAGTGGCAACAGTACAGGATACTGGAGTTGCAGCCAGCTCAACCTGCTGTGCCTTTCTCGGTCTTTACATTCCATTATTTTGACATCTTCCCTTTTGTGAGAGATTTCATACATATGGAAAAATGCAGAGAAATAGGTAAAAAAAAAAAGTCATGACATACAACCATGACACAGGCATCATACAGGGTGATGCCTAGCTTCATTTGACTGATACACATATTAAGACAAATAAGATATTATAAAGTGATGTGACACATGGGTAACATGCTAATTTCATATCCCCCTGCTCTCTCTTCAAAATTTGACCAGCATGATGCAGTTGAGCCTTGTCATTTGGACGTACTCTAATTTAGCTTTTATTTTTCAAATCTTGTTATTTATGCTCCTTTCAATAAATGATCATTAAAAGCATCATTGTCGCATCTCTGTGTGTCTTTCTCTAGTGTTTGCACTTGTAGGGACATTTTTACAGAGTCATTCATCAAATTATCCTCAGAATTTTCAAATCGTCTCCTTTGTGATTATATATAATGGTATCTGGGACGACGAGGCTCCGTGTCTTCGTATCCTATGTAATACTTGAAATTTACAATTTTCTCAATCATTGTTCCTCTGTTGGACATTGAATAGTACCTTTTCATGTATGTGTTTTAATATAATTTATCTAGGGTGAATCACACATGTTTGAGTGTACAGTTTCATTGATTTTTTTAAAAAAATACCTTCAGTGGCTTAATCTACTGCACTCAAGATGCAGAATTTTTCTTTCCTTTAGTAAAAAGCTTTTGAAATTGATGTGTAACCTTTTTTTTAATACATTCAACTAACTTTTTGAAAAAATACCTTTATGCATAGCTTTCACCAAAGCAAATCTTTCACTTCCACTTTCTAAAGTACCCTCAGCTTTGCACTGACAATCATAATTTCACTATTATTTTCATTATTTGGAAGCTAGCACTTAGCAATTTTCAGTGTTAGACATTCTGTTTTATGAGTTCCTGAATTTGTTCTCTCCTCATTCTAATCTGATTCTTAAGTCTTCCCTATTTTATTTGACTTGTAATAAAAGAAAGCTGACATGCCCTTAATTTCTTCCAATTCTACGATGTTATTTCTGCCTTACACACACACACACTCTGGCTTTCTTCTTGGGAATAGAATTCCTGGTTTGGCCTGGAGTTGTTAATGTGCTATTTGCTTTTGAGCAGTGTTCTTTCATGTGGAAGTTCTTGCTGCCATGTGACAGGGTCTCTGTGGAATGATTTTATTGCTGTGAGGGTCTGGCCAGCGTCACTGGTTCTGAATCAGCGGTAGTGCTGAAGTGACTTGGTCCTGAGTGTGAATATGATGCCGATTTTGTGTTTCTATCTTTCACAGGGTGAAACATTCCTGTTTGCATGTTTCCTTTTAAATTCTATTTATAGAATGGATAATTAGAATTAATTTTTGAACATGCTTATGTGGTACGGGGCCCGTTTCTCCTTCCCTCTGACTGAGCCCACCAGTTCCTTGCCTCTTGCTGTTTATATATCACATTGTTGTGAATGACAGGCACCCGCTGCACTGTGGAACATTAGAATCTGTTGTTTCTGAGTGTGTTCTGTTGCCCAAGCTCCGTCTAGTCTCCTCTCCCAATGACTCCAAATTTCTGGTCACCACTATTCTACATTTGATGTGCTATTTTTTAAAGCTTCCACATTTGAGAATGTTCAACATTGGCCTTTTCTGGTTCACTCAACTTTAAGAAAAAATGAATTGAGTTCCATGCATTTGTTCCAAGTATCAGGATTTCAATCTTTTTTGTGACTGAATAATATCCCATTGAATATGTCTAATAAAATATCTTGATTCATTCACCGGTGATGGAGTTGGGAGATATCTCTCATATGTTTGCATGGCTTCATTCAGATACCAACCCAGGCAGTCTCCAGTTAAGAAATGGGCAAAAGAACTGAATAGACATTTTCCAACAGAATGGATTTAAGTGCTCAATTAATACACGAGCAAGTGCTCAAAATCACCAGCTATTAGGCAAATGTCAATAAAACCACTCAAACATCATCTCATTGCAATTAAAATGACTGTTAAAAAAATAGGGAAAAAGGAAGCTCTTACATATTGTTGATGCAAATTAGTACCATCAGTCTGCAAAACAGTGTAAACTCTATTTGCCATCTGATCCAGCTTTCCTGCTCCTCTGTTTAGAGTCAAGGGCATCTTTGATTGTTTTCTAATCACGTCTTCACTGCATCACTTCATACAGTAAGTTAGGTTGGGAAAATTTAAATAGTGGATTCTGGAAATAACTTCGAGATAAATTCATGTTGTTCATGAACCATCTTTAGTGCTGTGGGAGAATCAGGAATCTAGGCCTTACCATTCCTGGTTCCTACAGGCAGGAAACCAAAGGACAGGCATGGCTGCTGAGCAAAAGTTCCAATCCCATGCTTTGCTTAAAAGGGTAGCTGAGATATGACACCTCTATTGATACCTTCCAGTGTCCTGTGAATGCAATGAGAGGTGGAACTGATTTTCCTCTGGATCCCTAGCTGTATGGTTTTCTTTCTGATTTGCTCATTTTGTTTTCAACAAGGGTAGAAATGTAACAGAGTTGTAGGGTTTAGTCAATAACAGTCCACTGAGACTGAAGGGGGCGTCCCTTTCAAGGAGTGGCTTGTAGTTCCCTGCTTCTCGGACCTCAATGAGCAAATGTGATTTGGGTCCCCCACGAAGCAGATGAACTTAGAGTGTAGAATGTACAGTGGGAGTAACACTTGCAAATGGAAATGGAAGGAAACAGATTGACAAAGGGAACTATCTGCTTCCAATACAAATTCGAGTCAATTGCAAGCTCTCTAGGGCAAAGACGGTCCACCAGAGAACACCTTAAGATGGTCAGGCCCTTGTGTCACAGGCTGGTGTTACCACGCTGAGCTGAACTGGAAGGAGTTGACACACGGATGCTCTTAACAAAGGACTTGCTTCACAGCTGCGCAATATGCTATCTGTGGAAGGGAAGGTTTGGCACTGTGGCTCTTAGCCTGACATGAGGTTTGCACAAAAACCCTTGCTTCTACTCCTGTCACCTCACTCTGAATACTCAAATGTATTGCCACATGATCACCCTTGCTTATTTCCAAGTATTCTATTGAAGTCTTGGCGCAGAAAAATTGTCTTTATATCAAACTCCACAACATTACCCAGAATGCATAAATATTAACATTACTATTAATTTATATTAATGTATTAGCCAATTTCTAAATTTAACACTAAATATTGATTTAATGTGTTTATCTCCCAAGATATCCCATCAGAGAGATTATCTAGGGTCAGTTAGCACTGTTAGTGTAACTGTGATGTCACTGAGAGAATAAATAAAAATGATTTCCTAGTTACAATGCATTCCCTTGTAAACTACTGGATTAGCTACGACTAATGATTAAATACTTTCATGATTCTAATCCTGAAGAATATTTTTTTCATTTTCAATATTCATGGTCATTACGCTAAGAGAGATAAAATAGCATTGGAAATCGATTGTTTCTGAATCCACCAAACTCTGAGTTTACTTGGGGATGGCTGGAGGCAACTGAGATAACTTTCCTATAAAGATACATGAACTTGAATCTTTCCTCTTCGAAACGTGGATTGTTGATTGCCAAAATCAGCCACACGCTAAACTCAAACAAAATGTTACACCCCATCCAAACCTAAGAAATCCGAATTTGTGCCACTCATGAAACATACCAGTGACTCCTATGCTTGCTGGTATTTTAGAAGCGGTGATTTACGCAAAGACGCTATAGTTGATGGACTGTAGAAAAAGAGACTGAATAGCAAACGCAAAACTGAGATAAATCGAGTGACAAGGAAAAGGTTTCAGGTTTAGGGAACAAAACACAGTCATCTGATTTTCAGATCTGTCAAAGAAATCTCAAGGTCAACCCAAGAATCCACAGCATTCTGTATGTCATATTTTATGGTACAACTAATAAAAAAAATACAACTTGATACTGCCATTTATTTCATATGTATTCTATGATGCGGAAATCTGGATGAAGCACATGAAGAACATTTGAAAATTCACTAGCTGGAACTAAAAGGATCTGAATTGATCACAAATTTCCCTATAAAATCTGCTATTGCGAGGTGCTTTATTGCCACAATGTCTAGTTTGATTTCTGAAATGTGGCTTTCATAAATTCTGTGACATACATTCCTCGAGATTACAGCGAGGCGGACGTTTTTATAAAACTGTTCTCCTCCCCACACCCCCGCATGCTGCAGGAAGCCCTCCCTCATTTCTTGTTCTGTGAGGGGAAACTGCAGCTTTGCAAAGCAAACCCACATGTTCTGCAAAGCTGGAAGGAGGAGGCTCTTGTTACGAATTAAGCTGTCCTCTTCTTTAATTCTTGCTTCCATGAAGACAGGCAAATTATATTTTCATGAAATGTTTCCATTTTCCAAAAAAAAAAAAAAAACTACGCTGATTTATGACACGAGTTCAGAGTGCTGCAGCAACTGCCATCCGTGTACTTCCGGTTCCACTTCAGACAGACGGGGCAGCAAACCTTGAACTGACACAGTTGATTCAAAATCTTAATGTCAAGGAGAACGCAACATACTTCTAGGTTTAACTTGAAGGCGATTTTTAAAAATAATCAGAGGAATTCTTATTCTTATAGCTGGAATTAGGAACCCTAAGAGTGTGCTTAGAAAGCACTGCGAGGACGGAACTCAGAAACAGCATATAGTCTGAGCTTCATGTTTGAGGAATCGGGGCATTTGCTGAAGGCCAGTTTGTTTCCATAAATAATTCCTACCTTTTCTTCTTAGACTGTCCGTTTCCTCATCGATGGGCGCTTTCATATGGTTAGTGCAACTGAAAAACCAAAAACAATAATTTAAGCTATGGTCTGAATACATCTCCTTCAAAATCCAAACGGTGCCAATATAATGGTAGTAGGATGTGGGTCTTTTAAGGGCTGTGTTAGACCTGAGTTCTTTTTTTTTTTTAAGATTTATTTTTACTATGTTTTTATTGGAAAGGCGGATATACAGAGAGAAGAGACAGAGAAGATCTTCCGTCCGATGATTCACTCCCCAAGTGAGCGCAACGGCCGATGCTATGCCGATCCGAAGCCAGGAGCCTCTTCCGGGTCTCCCACGCGGGTGCAGGGTCCCAAAGCTTTGGGCTGTCCTCGACTGCTTTCCTGGGCCACAGGCAGGGAGCTGGAAGGGAAGCGGGGCTGCCGGGATTAGAACCGGCTCCCATATGGGATCCCGGGCGTGCAAGGCGAGGACCTTAACCACTGCGCCATCGCGCCGGGCCCAGACCTGCGTTCTAACTCCTCTCTTCTGGAGGCTCTCCTACTCCTTAAAATGGAGACTCCACGCAACATTTGACTTTCAATTCACACTTGCTTTAATCTCCATGAGGATACAAAATAGTCTTAGGACTTTTTTTTTAATAATTGTCTTTATCTAAGATCATGCTATATTCTATGCAAATGGTTTACTTCTTCCTTCCCAATAAGGGATGGCTTCATTCTTTTCCCTGCCTAAGTTTTCTGGAACGAGGTTTAATAGCAGCGATGAGAGCGGACATCCTTATCTTGCTCCTGATGTCATTTTTCAGATATTATAAGTAAACCATTTAGTCTTTCAGTATTAAGTGAGATACTGGATGTGGGTTTTAACAGGATGCCCTTTTCCATAATGAGGACATTTCCTAATTTGTTAAATCATACACATAATATACATATATATAATCATTTCATATTATTATTCATATTATTCAAATTCTTATATAAACATATATGAAAAGAGTTCGTGTTCTTGTTAGACAGCAAGGTAGAAATTAGCCTATGTGTGTAAATGGGGGCCAAAGATAACGGGAAAGCAATAAATTCATGTGCAACGGAACAAGCAAACGAGTCTTGAGAGCAGGACACAATCCGTGGTCCATGGTGTCCTTCTCTGTCCCTTATGAAGAGGAATTCACTGGACTGAGGCAGCTACTCCAATGCAGTGATGCCCACTGGGCTCAAGGAGGCATTTGCTTCTCCAATAATAATAATCTTGACGGTGAGTATTATTCAAAGGTGGTTGTCCAGGGAATTCCACACCCAAAACTCCCCCCTGCCCATACTTTCCCAGAAGAGGGAGGAAGGGAAGAAGTTACGATCACTCACTCAGGTCCCTAAAAACCCCAGTCAGGTCATTTACTGAAACTCCGTCTGGTCTGCAAGGTGCAGGAATCTGTGCCTCTTTTCCACACAAACGATGCTGAGATTACCTTCTCACACGTTGGCCATATTCTTTGTCATCAATAGAACAAATGACCAGGGTTCGAATCGGTCAAATGATTTCTCAGAATTTTCCATCATTACGTGTTCTTGAATGGTTCCACTCTGTTCTGTTGACATGGTACAACATATGGTTGCTTTTTTACAAATTAGGCTAATCTTACATTTCAGAGAAAATGCTGTGCATGGTATTTATCTATTTTGCTATTTCTGTTATGTTTTATTGGTGAGTTTTGTGCATTAGGAGATACTTGTCTGTAGGTTGTCTCTCCAGTTTGGTCTTGGTCTTACTTGGGAGACTAACTGGAAGCCCAACATGTTCCTCCTCTTCCTTTTTGAGACAAGTTTGTGACAAACTGAGTTCTTTTATAAATGCAAAATAATTAAATCCTTTGTATAATTAAATTCTAACCCGTGTCACCTTTATCTTTTTAACTGTTTCACCACCTCCTTTAATTAATCGGTTGCCATATACACAATGACTCACTTTTAGAACAGTAGAAAAAGGGTTTCAGGCAAGTTCGTAAGGCAAATATTTTTCAAGAGAAAGTTAACTGAAAATTGATGCTATAATATTGAAAAAATATTTAAGGAACAGGCATTGTAGCATAGTAGTTTAAAAACATTGCTTAGGGGCCTGGTATGGTAGCCTAGTGGTTAAAGTCCTCAACTTGCATGTATCAAGATCCCATATGGGCACCAGTTCATGTCCTGACTGCTCTACTTACTTTCCAGCTCCCTGCTTGTGGCCTTTGAAAACAGAAGACAGTCACAGTCTTGGGGCCCTGCATCCGCAAAGGGAGATGTGAGTTCCTGGGTCCTGGCTTTGGACTGACTCAGCTCAGGCTGTTGTGACCACTTGGGGAGTGAACCAGTGGATGGAAGATCTTCCTCTCTGTCTCTCCTCCTCTTTGTATATCTGACTTTCCAGAAGCCAGGAGCATCTTCTGTGTCTCCCATGCAGATGCAGGGCCCCAAGGCTTTGGGCCACCCCCGACTGCTCTCCCAGGCCACAAGCAAGGAGCTGGATGGAAAATGGGGCCACCAGGACAGGAACTGGCACCTGTATGGGATCCTGACATGTGCAAGGTGAGGACTTTAGCTGCTAGACTACTGCATTGGGCCCTTGTAGCTGTGTCTAAGATGGTGAATTACAGAAATTCATCTTCTGTGTATGACATTCGTCTAGCTATCTTCACCGGAATCTTTCATTTGTTTTTCTCTTTTGTAAGAAAAGAGATTATTCTATGTCGAGTTGTTCACCCTTAGGTTAAGAACGGCAGTATAGAAGAGATATTACGCAGTCAGTCAAGCGCCAAATAGATCCATCAAAACATCAAGACGTGATATTGTATTTTTGTCCTGGTCTAAATGTAGACTTCTGCCAAAGCTTTTCCAAGAGAACATTATTCATGGCTATGTTATTACACAAAATCAAATCATGATGGAGATGGTAATTATTTTCTTCCAAAAACGCTCTCATTGATAAGACACATGAACTGTATCATGCTTAGCTAGCAAAGACCTACAGGGACCCATGACACAGGAAGACCCAGGGGACACGGCACTCTCAAACGCTCCTGTCTTCATTAATACAAAGGGCCACATGCTTCAAATTTTAATTTGTATTTTTATTCTTGAAAATGTGCAGCCTCCCTCTGCCAAATCCTCACTCACGTCGCTCTCATATTTCCCAGGATGTCCACATTTTAGAGCAAGTAAAATGTCTGGGTAAGCCAAGCAGCTTCTCCACAAGGAATAGTTCCAACCGGAAACATTTCTACAGTGAACGAGAATCAGATACAATGCGCAGGAAATAAATCTGGCTGAGCCATTTGGCTGCCATTTCTGGAAGGAACGCTCACCATCAATTTACAACTTTGGAAGCAATTCTTGTCTCCTTATCCATGACGAAGGCTAAAGATCAACCAGCAAGGGATTCTTCAGTGTTTGCATATGTCAGTCCCCAGGGCAAGGCCATGGGAGACTTTCCAACAATAAACCACATAAAAACGAAATTGTCAATACTCTAAATTGTGTCTTCATAATTTCCAGTAACTGCTATCTACACGTTCAGTCATGTACCTTCTAAAAAGAGCACAGGGGCTGCAAAAGTTATCATAGGCTATTTTTTGAGCTAACAGAGTAATGTATTTTCTGTTCAATTTTATTTATTATGGTTAGATATTAATATATAAATATTAAATTTATAACATGGTATATCATGTTAACCATTTTATATATATGTACATACAGACTACTATATATTACATGTATGTATAAAATATGTACTTATAATCTTCATTTACTTGAAAAGAAAGGAAATAGAGACAGAGAGACATAGAGAGAGAGAGCTTGTCCATTCATTGATTGGGTGAGAACTGGGCCAGGCTGAAGTCATGAGCCCTTAGTTCCACCCAGGTACACTATGTGAGTGACAGGGGCCCAAGTTCCTTCGCCAACATTCAGTGCTTTTAAGGCTGTATTAGCAGGAAGCTAGCTTTGAAGTAGTATGGCTAGGATGTGATTGGAACTCTGATATGTTATGTGGGCCAGACAGCCTAACCTGCTGTTCCACAGTGGCTACCTCCCGCATGTCAGCTGCTTATCCTAGAGCTGTTGAATTGCGTGATCTACATTCTCATTCACTGATGAACGCAGATCCTGATACACTATATCAAAACCATAGCTACTGTCTGTATATTTGTCGAAACAATATCCCTGGAAGCTTGAAGATCAGGCAGGCTGTCCAGTTTTCCAGGCAGATTCTTATGTTCTCTTTATCATTTTTCATTTTTGTTGTCCATGATTTTAAAAGCAGACCTTACCACGCAGGTGTGATTTCTGCTTTAAGATAGTCAAATTCTTAGGAATCCTTCCAAGGACTGTGATGGACATACTTGAAAATTTTCCAATTTCCAATGAAGCAGAGCCAAGTCTTATGGGGGTGTGATTTGCTCATGCCCCTGTCCATTACCAGGGAACACGCAATGTCCTCCCACATGCAGCGATGGATGCTCCATTTGCCCGTGATATTTATGAGGGACTCCCTGTTCCAGGGAATTCAGCTTTGTGAGCTCCTTCTCGGTGGGATGCATTTTAATTGTTGGAGTTATAGGAGTCCTTGAGGTCAGGTCCTTTTCTCAAGTGTCCAGCCAAATTCCTAGACCTGCCCTCCTCAAAGCCACAGTCCAATAGCCATGCATAACTAGGGAGGGAATGCTTATGTCACAGATGCGAGAGAGGCAGTTTGGTCCAGAATGCACTCCGGTGATGTTTATGTTTCAGATAAAATGCTTGCAACGCTACTGTTGGCCTCTTGATCTCGAGTCCCTTGTTCCCGCACTGCTAGGAGAGAGTGATTCTTCAGCCCTGATCTTTACTTGGGTTAAGTTCCCCGAGGGAGCAGTTTTTCAATCCAATCTTATTTCTGGTACAAACCACCTGTTGCCATTCACATCTTGGAGATACCACGCGGAAAATGGTTAAAGTTCACCAAGGACACAGATAGAATCACATCAGAAATAATTTCTCTCTTTCTTTCTTGAAGAGAAACTTTCTACCTTACCTGCTTTTCTTCTTTCTAGTTCCTCCACTTTGCTCTTGCTGTCTTTCCCTTACAGCCTTTCAAATTCATGGATACATGCATTGCAATCTTAAGGCAAAACACTTTCTGTATGGACTATCATGAAGTACAGTCTATTCTTGCCATGGAATTTCTTCCAACATTGCCTCGAAAATGGCCTCCATGACTTCTGATATTTGACACAGGTGAAATTGTCTCTGCGCATCAATCAATACTCAATCTTTTCAAATGTTTAAAGAGAGTTACAATATAGTTATATCCTCCATTAATTTCCCCAGTCCAAACGCCCAATCGTTTCCACTTGCAGCCCAATCATTCTTGGAAGTTTCCATATGTTTCATGTTCTTGTGTGGTTTCAGGGGCCTTTGCTCATATATATTCTGTTCTCACATATTCTCTTTCTTACCTTTACCAATGGCTTTTCTGATAACAGCCTGTGGAAATTCTAACTTTACTGTCATTGTCTCCAGGAAAGGTTCTTTACTCCTCCACCAGATGTGCCACCTGCCTGTGGGGCTGGTCACTTATGCTTCACTCTTTCTTTCTCTGAATATATTTGACTCTTTGTCACTGGGCTGCCAACCACTTCGAGGGAGATGTATGTTTTCCCTCCTGCATCTTCCGGGATGCTAGCCTAGCATCTGGTTTTGGGAAATAAATATGTATGGAATAACTGTGGAAGAAAAGCAACCATGAAACATTATGAAGGCAATATGATGTTTCCATCACAATGAATGGCTATGGAGCTAGGTCTCCACACCAACTATTGCTCTGTTTTAAAAACACAGCTGTCAATTCTTAAAATCCATGAAGAGAAACAGTTTCATGACATCAGCGAGAGAACTAAGATTCCATGAAATAAACTATTATTGATGAAACTCATTCATGCATGGCTTAGAAGGATAAACTAAGAATGACTATTAATAATTTGAACATCACAAACAATAATGAATGCTTGTTGTTGGAATGCCATTAAGTAAATTCACAGAAAACATTAGAACACCAGAGAAAGATAACAAAAGCAACATTATGAAGTTTCTGGAAGCTAGTCACAAATCTGTAGCAATCAAGCAAACATTGAATGCAGAAAAAGACAACTTTTATATATTAGGGAAGTTGTTTCCTGTTTTTTTTTTTTTTATCCTGTTTGTTCCTCTTCCATCCCTTTTAATGACTAGATAGCAGTTTTTGATGATAGGAGCCCAGACTATCAGTTGTGGATCTTGGCCCCTGGTTGTGGAGAAAGAAGAGCTGGTCTTCAACTCCATAGTGCATTGTGACCTGTGTATTAGCTACTTGAGGGGCTCCTGTGAAGTAACGCGTTTCAGCTAGCCTGAAATTCTCGAGGAACAGAAAAGCCACTTACAAAGGACAGCACTGGGAAGCCCCATAAGGTGAAGTGGACAACCACTGCTGGCTCAGGAAACAGAGTTGAGGAAAATACTGGCCATACCAGAAGCCTGCGGGAGAAGCCAGGAAATGAGTTTATGTGGGGGAGTAGACCACGTGAAAGCATCCGTTCAGCCTGTAATTAAAGAGACACGCAGAAGCCAGGGAAAGACGCATGCTCAGAAATTACCACGAAAACTAGCCTAAGCTTTCATCTTTGAACAATCTTTAGGCTTGGTCAAAGCATTAAGTGCCAGGATATGGTTTGAAGGAGTGCAACTTTCATTATAAAATCACCCGAAAGCCAGGGAGCCTGCTTACTCAGTTTAGTAAAGAACATTTAGGAAGAACTCAAGATTGAATCCTTCTCAATAATAGAAGAGTTTATCCCCTACAGAGTAAACAAAATACCAAGATATCCATTCTCTGCTTTTATGCATAATAATCAGGGCAATTAAACAAGAAAAGCTAAAAAGATATCCACATTGAAAAGAAAAAAATTAAAGCCATTTCAATTCATAGGTGACATAGTCTTATGCGGCAAATTCTAAAGAATCATCTACCTTCCTGTTAGAGCTAAAATTCAGCAAGGGTATAAGATATTAAAAACACTCATGAATTTGCTTAATTTTTGTAGGGTAACAATGAACAATGCAAAAGGGAAACAAAGAGAACAGTTGCATAAAAAAATCCAGAATGATAAAATACAAAGTTGACATATATTTCTTTGTTTAAGATTGATTAAGGGTCCGGCACTGTGGCCTAGCTCCGACTGTCCTTGCTCTGAATACATCGGGATCCCATATTGGGCACGGTTCTAATCCCGGCGGCCCCACTTTCCATCCAGCTCCATGCTTGTGGCCTGGAAAAGCAGTTGAGGACAGCCCAAATCCTTGGGACCCTACACCGGTGTGGGAGACCTGGAAGAGGATCTGGGCTCCTGGCTTCAGATCAGTTTGGTGCAGCACCAGCCGTTGCGATCACTTGGGGAGTGAGTCATCAGACGCAAGATGTTTCTGTCTCCCCTCCTCTTTGTAGATATCTGACTTTGCAATAAAAATAAATTCTTAAAAAAATATTTATTTATTTTCATTGGAAAGATCAGATTTATGGAAAGGAGGAGTGACAGAAAGTCCTTCTATTCACTGGCTTACTCCCTGATTGAAACAACTGGAGCTAAGCCCATCCAAAGCCAGTAGTCTGGAGCTTCTTCCAGGTCCCTTACACAGGTACAGGGTCCCAAGGCTTTGGACCATTCTCCACTGCTCCCCCAGGCCTCAAGAAGGTAGCTGGAAGGGAATTGGAGCAGCTGAGCCATGAACCAGCACCTATATGGAATCCTGGTGCTTCCAAGTTGAGGATTTAGCCATTGGGATATCATACTGGGGCCAACATACAGCTGTTTTTCAATTGCATAATTGGAATGTCTAGTGGTGGATGAATGTATGCTGTTTGTGGGAAGGACATAATTTTGTGAAGTCAGATAGAATGCAAGTTGTTTTAAAGGGTGGGTGGGTAGATGTTTAATCTCATCATGGTGACTGGGAGATGAACTCAGGTTGGAACAGGTTGAGTTTGGTGGGTCACTGAAGGGTGCAGACCTGGCAGGTGATTGCTGGGAGAGGTTGTCCAGGCTGAGTTGGTCCTCGGCTCTCTGTGCTTCCTGCTTCACCATGTGAAAGTTTCTCCACATGTATTCCATCACCACCAGGTTTCACCCTCAACAGACACCAGATGAAATTACTTGATTGTGATCTTTAGAGTTCCACATCCACAGGCCGAACTATAGCTTGCGCATTACATAGTTTCTCTCAGGGATTTTAGCTGTAGTAACATAAAGTTATTACATATGGCATAATAAGAATACCAAGTGAAAAAAAATCAGATGGAAAATGTCACTTATTGTGTGACCCCAACTGAATGAATAAATACTCGCAGGCGGAAGGCAGATTGGTGGTTAGCAGAGACTAGGTAAGGGAAGGAACATAGGAGCGATTGCTTAGTGGATGCGATTTTCCATTTTATATGACCTTTCTTTGGGAGTCATGAAAATGATCTGAACTTAATAGGGGTGATGGTTGGGCAACATTGTGAAGGTTCTAAATGTTATTAAAAAGCATATTAGAAACAGTTTACCTAAATTGGGGTTTCATCTCAATAACAGGATATAGTTCTAAAGAATTTCATAAATGCATTATGATTCATTGATTTAAAAATAGCTGGTACAGGGACACTTTAAACAATGAGTAGTGGGCCCGGCGCGGTGGCGCAGTGGTTAAGGTCCTCTCCTTGCACGCCCGGGATCCCATATGGGCGCCGGTTCTAATCCCGGTGGCCCCTCTTCCCATCCAGCTCCCTGCCTGTGGTCCGGGAAAGCAGTCCAGGACGGCCCAAAGCTTTGGGACCCTGCACCCGCGTGGGAGACCCGGAAGAGGCTCCTGGCTTCGGATCGGCATAGCATCGACCGTTGCGCTCACTTGGGGAGTGAATCATCAGACGGAAGATCTTCCTCTCTGTCTCTCCTCTCTGTATATCCGCCTTTCCAATAAAAAATAATAAAAATAAATCTTTAAAAAAAAAACAATGAGTAGTGGGAGCAGACAGCAAGAGGGAAGTGGGAGTCAGAGAGGAAGGAAGGAAGGGATTTGCCTTACATACTATTAATTTTATTTCACTGGTTTTTAAAAGATTTATTATTTATTTTTATTGGAAAGTTAGATATACAGAGAGGAGGAGAAACAGACAGAAGATGACATTCCATCCACTGGTTCACTCCCCAAGTGCCGGCAACAGTCGGAGCTGAGCCGACCTGAAGCCAGGAACCAGGAGCATCTTCCAGGTCTCCCACATGGATGCAGGGTCCCAAGGCTTTGCACTGTCCTCGACTGCTTTCCCAGGCCACAAGCAGAGAGCTGGATGGGAAGTGGGTCCACCAGGACAGGAACTGGTACCCGTATGGGATCCTGTCATGTGCAAGGTGAGGAATTCAGCCACTAAGCTACCGCACTGGGTCCTATTTTACTTATGTTTATGAAATAAGTATCTGGAAGACAATTTTTTAAATGAAAAAAACACATGAAGCACCATCAGTGAAGAGGAAAAAGAGCATCAGAGACCCTCCCTCTCCCCACAAGCATGAAGTAAGAGGAATGTTACAAAATGTAGCATGGATACTAGTGTCAGAAAAGCTTATTATGACTCACATAACATGAAGATAAGCAGATCATTTAATTTTGGATGACCGTAGGGAAAAAGGGACTAGACTTTAAAAGTGTGGTTGTTTTAAAAGGTGAAAACTATCAGAGGGTTGTTCTAGAGTAAAGAAAGATGGAAGAGGCACTACGAAACTACAGTGTGAGCACCCTGGTTGAATACTCATCATGGGTAAAAGAAACCGTTCTTGCTGTTAAAACCATTTCCGGGAGAACTGGGGTGTTCTGAATATGAACTGAGTTGGACAGTGATATATATATGATTGCATCAGCTCTTCATTTATTCCCTGTCAGTTTCTAGTGAACCCTTCAATATGTGGTATGTGGCAAAGTGTGAAAATCCATTCAGCATTTCCTAGTGGAAACCATCACGGTGTTGATCGTTTTCAGCAGAGGATGCTGGAAGAACTTCATGGGAAGAAAAACATGTTCCGCAATGCGTTTGCCAGGGCAAGTCCCCTGGGCAGGAGGCACACACAGTTGGGGGAGAATTGATGTGGTGATGCTGAGAAGTCTGCTTCTAGCCTCCGCTTGGCAGCACTGTCTCTGCAGACACCTCCACTCAGGGTGCAGTGCGCCTCTATGGCTTACACACAGCTTCCTGTGGCACAAGGATTGTGTGCTGAACAGCCACTCAATCTGCCAGCTTCTAGCAAAAGTTCCCACAACTAAGTTCCCACAAACACTTGCCCCTCCATTTGAGGTGCCTTACATAATCTGGGGTCTTTGGCTCCCCTAGTCACTTAAACTCCCACTGTCCTCAGCTGCCAGCTCACAACTCTTTTACTTGTAATTGACAGGGGATCTATTGCTTGCCTAGTAATTCAGCAATAACTCCAATCTAGCTAACTTATTTCATTTATCTGCTCTGTGGTGGCTAATCACCCATCTATGAGGCCTGGGCCTCCTATCAAGTTTATCCTTCCTCAAGGTTCCTCTTCCTTGTGTTTTATAATTACTCCTTTATTGTAGAAATTGATCTTGTCATTAGCCTACCCTGTTATTCTTTGGGTTCTGTCTCCTGAACCACTCAGATTGGTACAGAAGAAATGGTCCTAGAAAAGGGGCTTTTTTTTCCCTGCCATATAAGATAAGGTTCACAAGTTCCAGAGATTACAGTGTAGAACACAAATACCTTTTAAGGAGATCTACATTTTAGGTTACCACAGATAGGATTAGACTATTGGTTGGTCATGCTTTTGGGCTTAAGTACAATTTTTAATAATAGGAAATGGAATACCAATAGCCCATGTTGCATGGTGGCAGCACAAGTAATCCAGTGATTATTTGTGGTTGGTTGTAATTGAGTGCTATTTGAAGCACATACTTTGAGAGTTCAAGAGGCTACTCTGCTTAATTACACAGGGGTAATGACGACTACATTGACTGAAGGTAAGATTTTTCTCTCTTTTTTTCTTAAGTTCACTTAAGAGTTACACAAAGAAAATGAAGAATTAAAGATCCTTAACTCCCACTTAAAGTCATGTTCTGAGAAGGATAGCTCTAAAACAAATTTTTTTTTCTTGTAGGTGAAGGCCTAATATTGCTGAAAATCCAACACAATTTCAAATTGTGTCAATTATTGAATTATTATGAAAATCGCACCTTGAGTGTATTATGACAATTTAAAGTATATCCAAGTTTGTCATTCTAAAGGTTATAAACTGGGAGATAATCGGATTCTCGGAATAATTGCACCTTGTTGGACGTGGGTTGACAATGGCCTTTGAACTCCCGGTTTAGTCTGAACCTGTCTTACCAGTGGAAACAGCATGCCATCTGGTACTTGAGAGGAGACCCCTTCCTTGACCTGGGAACCTTATGATGTACTTACTGGCTTATACTGAAAAATGGCTGGTAATTTTTCTCAGGTTTCCCCACAAACGTTTTTAAAGCTTTATTTACTTTTCCTGGCAGATATGTAGAGAGAAGGAGATAGAGAGAGGAAGATCCTCCATTTATTGGCTCACTCCCCAAGTGGCTGCAATGGCCGGAGCTGAGCTGATCTGAAGCCAGGAGCCAGGAGCCTCTTCCTGATATCCCACACAGGTGCAGGATCCTAAGACCCTGGGCTACTAGCAGGAAGCTGGATGGAAAATTGGGCATCTGGGACAGAAATCGGTGCCCATATGGGATCCCAGCACATGTAAGACGAGAGCTTTAGCAACTAGGCCACTGCAATGGGTCTTCACAAGCATTCTTGATTGTTGTGAGACCCATAACTATGGTTGAATCGCATTAGGCTCCAGATTAACATTTAGAAATATAACCCAGGATGGAATAGCAAGCTCTTACTAATATGTATTGACAGAAAATTAGGGAGTTTGTAGTGGAATATTTTCTAAAGTATTAGGACCCAAAGAAAGAAGTACATATCTAACCATCTCTTTGCAACATAATACCATTTGGAAAGGCACATTTGATTTGGAAGAATTTTGCTAGTCATTACTCCCTGATCCATAAAGTAGGAAACTTTCCTAAAATAAAGGTAGCAAGGATTCTCAAAAGTTTAACGTTTCATCACTTGCTTAGTAGACTCTAACTCTGGAAATACTAACTTCATGATTATTAGTACAATTTCTGTTGTATTTAAATATAACTCACTCATCTTACAAGAAACATTCATGTCTTTTCATTCTTAATATTCGTGCCTTTTGCTAAGTTGCTTCATATATACTTTTTTTTAAACTTATTCCTGATGTACCTCCTTTATTTTAGACATATGCACAAACACACAAATTATTAATACAGTGCTATCACACTAGGTTAACATTTCAGAAATCTGGAAGTTTTAAATTAAATATCAATAAAATACTGCTGTGTTTTCCTAATATGTTTTAGTGTTTCTACATATTTGCTGTTGGGATTCATTTTAACACAATTCCCAAATCTATAAAACAAAGATATTAGGAAAAGCAAAAGTTGAAAATTCTTAAGTATTGATGGAAAATGTTAAATTCCCCAGCTTTTCCCCACAAAAGCTTCCAGCAGGTGGGGAAATCAACTAAAATGAAGAATCACAATGACCAGTATTTTGTGTCTGCTTTTCACATAGCTTAGAATGGAAATATGTGAAAATATTCCTGTTTTGGTGATGATGGAATAATGTAGAATCAAACTTGACTCTCCACTCACACAACAATATCTCAGTTCATTGTGTTATCTTATTGCATGTTTCGTTGCAGAGGCATGCTGAATCCAGATCCAAGAGCTTCATCTGGATCTCCAGTGTGAGTGCAGGCTCTTATGCATTAGGCCATCTTTGGATGCTTTCCCAGGTACTTTAGCAGGAACTAGATCAAAAGTGGAGCAGCCAGACTCCAACCAGGACCCACAGATCATGGGCTTAACCCATTGCACCATATCACTGACCCCAACTTCTAACTTTTAACTGAATATATTTATGAAAAGCCATTTGGATGTTAATTGATTTTTGCCTTTTGATTCTTATTGGTGGAAAATCAGTCTAATGACTGATTGGCTTTTCATAGCCATAATCCAAAGAAGTAATATGATCGCCTTGGAAATGAAAAGCATATTGAACTAAAGAATAAACTGAAAAACAGGAATGTTGCTGTAGCTGTAGCCACAGTTACAGCTATCTGTTAAGCACATGGTCTAGCATGTATGACATTCTAATATTCATTTATTCAATCAATAAATCCATGTATTTTGCAAATAAAGCATTTTCCTTAACCCTGTAGCATCCCTTCCCTCCCCATGCAACACCACCTGGAGCCAAGAAGTATATAATTGCCAAAGGCTATCTGGATGCACACACATAATTCATGCAATGCATCATATTTTTGTAAAATAGAATCTTGAAATGTTTTGCATCTGGAAATCAGTTTGATACGTGAGTCAGAAAGGATGTTCTCTGGATGCCCAGGACTGTTTGTGATCACACGAGTACAACCTTGGATTTCTGCTGGCATGACACGGGATGGCTGGAGGCACGAAGACAGGAGCTTACGACTCTGTTACGCAGGGGAGCAGGGAATCTTGCATTTCCAATGGCAACCAACCGGCACAGGTGTTTGTTGTACCAACTTCCAGGCTCCACAAATTCTAGAAGATTGCCAGGTTATTCTCTGGTCCCCAGTATTATAGTGTTTGAATGGTGTACAAAGCAAGAACCACTGTTTTGCACCCCTAATACCCTTGCTTTTTTGATGTTAACAGGACTTTATCCAGTGCTTACTTTCATAACAGATGACAAAATCCAGACTCAAAATGCAGCCACAAATTAATCTGAAAGAGTTCTGGAATAAATATCCTGTCAAAAATCTTAATTGAAGCATCAATTTTATAAAAGTATTTGCACCCATAAGTCACAAGGAAAATGGACTGAATCATGAACTATGTTAAAATAAGAAAATGCTGATTTTCTTTGAATGGAAACTAGAATAGGAAGAAAAGGACACCCAAAGTAGTTTTAAGGAACCAAGTCTGTGGAATTTGTTTTTATGCCATGAATTGTAAGAATTGGTCATAAAATCAGATTATGCCTATCTGTGATTATCTAGGCATTAATTTAGGGAGACAAGGTTGCTAGCCACAGTTCACGGCAGAATGCTTACGATGTAAAAAATATAGGAAATAGAATCCAGCTAAGAGCAACCTGCTGTTTGCTTGGGATCACAGTATTACTAAGCTATGGCTAGATAGGGAGAAAAAAGTGCTGAAGTAGGCCTGCAATGACGGCACAATAGCTAAATTCTCAGCTTGCAAGTACTGGGATCCCATATGGGTAATGATTCATATCCAGGCTGCCCTAATTTCCACTCCGTTTCTTGATTATGGCTTGGGAAAGCAGTAGAGTATGGGAAACCAGTAAGAAGCTCTTGGCCCCTGACTTTGGATGGGCTTAGCTCTGGGTGTTGTGGCCACTTGGAGGGTGAACCAGCAGATAGAAGGTGTTTCTCTCTGTCTCTCCTCCTCTCCGTAACTCTGATCTGTCTTTCCAAAATAAATAAATAAACAAACCTTAACGTTCTGCATGAATTTGCTTTGTACCGCAATGTTTTCTTCCCTCTCTATTCACTTTGCTCTCTGTGGTTTCCTTCCCTGGCAACTGCACACTCCTTGCGTTGATGTATCAGTAAAGGTATATTTAGTCGGAGACTATCATTTCATGCTTTATTTTGTTTGTTTCTTGGGGCAGAGCATATGCCACCTGTGATTCTTGGCTGCATCTCTGAAATGGTAAGGTAATTGGCTATAGCATACATTTTATTCTGTACAGTGTTATAAATGGGCTGCTTTGGCAGACTTCCATGGACTTCCATTTACTTCAATGGCATATAAAACATTGGTGTAAGAAAAAAAAATACTGTGTTCAATAGGAAATGCATTCCATGTGTGGTATACTTCATATTATAGCAGGTTTTTGTTGAGCGTATCCAGCGTATGCATCATCATGATATATAATATATATACAAAATATACGTATATAATTTTTGATAATGTTTACGTAGTTGATCAGGGTGAAGTGTCAAGAATTAGGAGAAAGTGGGTGAGACTATTGTTTACAAACTTTCTTTTTCTTCTTCCTGTGTCTGGGGGAAAGGGGAAGATGGGAAAAGCTGCACCCAGCCTCCCAGTCACCTCAGTACTCAGGGATGGGGAGCGGCCACCCAATGTCGTCCCAGGATGTGGAGCATTCTCCTAGGGTTCTGCTCAAGTGGTTTTGATAATTTTGAATTCCTGTCTATCTCACCACTCCAAGTATAAATCCTTTCACAGTCCATTGGTTGACAGAGTCTACCTTAGTCAGTCTCCATTTGGTATTGACACTTGGCTGGAGTAGTTGACCAATTTGTTGTGTCTTCCTTTCTCTGCTGTGGTATCAGATGTCCTCTGCAGACCCCAATGGACTACCATATTCTCCGTGTGCATCTGGGCATGCTGCCTACTGCTCCATCTAAGCCACTAAGGACACCCAGTTCTGACACATGCACTCCGAGATCAGGTCACAGCTCCTGCAATTCTCACCATGGTTGGAGTTCTCAGTGCAATGGTTCAGTTGGAGGTAGGGCGATCCCTACAGAATTCTCATCTGAAGTGATCCCAGACTTAACTCTTGCATGTGCTTGTTAGTATATGGTCTGACTCAGGTTGTCATCCACATCAGCCTATACACGTACCAGTAGTTGCAATTGCTGGATCTGTTTTGTCTCTTACGTAATCCAATGGGTGCTTCAGCCCAGCCCAGCCCAACCTGGCCAGCACACACTCAGCCCTCATGTACATCAGTGGGAACTGCAGTCTAGTCGGAGCAACTCCTAAGACCCCTACCCAGGCCTCATCCCAACCCTGGATCCTGTACTTGTCAGTATGTGTATTAGACTGGTCCAGTCTGTCCCATATCATATTCAAATCTCATGGCACATCAACAGGCATTGAAGCCTAGCTTAACCCAACTGACTCCACTATCCAGCCCATACTTATGCTGGTAGGTTCCACCACTTGTCTAACCATGCCTACTTCTAGCACTGTTTCTTAAGCTCACCACTGGGAGTTGCAGCCCATCAGAAAAGTGCTACTAGACCAACTCCCAGTTCTGGATCTTGTAGTCTCCAGGTGGTTCTGTGGTTTAGCTTGACAGTATTTGCCCCCAGTCAAGCACTAGCCAGCTGATGCTATGGCAAAGACGAACCAACCTGCACTTACTTTGGGTCATACATGCACAAGTGGGTACAATTAGTTAACCCATTCTGGCTCTCCCTCTAACCTTGTTCACATGTAAATCAACAGATGTTGTGGCCCTGCCCAGTCGATTGTCCCCAGTCCCAGCTCTCCCACTCACCAGCGGAAGCAGTGGCCTAGTAGAGGAGCTCCCTGTAACCCCCCACCCCCAATAGGGCTTGCACTTCCCTGCCCTGGGCCTTACCTGTGCTGGTGGGTGCTGCAGCCCAATCTGGCATGGCCTGCCTCACACCAGCATACGCTAGTGGGTGCTGTAGTCTGGCATGGCCTCAGGTTCCAGCTCATGCTGGTGGGTTCTGCCATCTAGTCCAGCCCAGCACTAGTCCTAGCCCTTACTTGAGCTGGCTGGTGTTGTGGTCTAACCTGACATCTCCTGCATCCTGCCCTGGTTGTCAGATCTGTCAGCGGATGTTATGAACCAGCCCAGCCTGGCCTGCCCCCAGACCTGAGCCACGCGTATGCCAGCAGGTTCTGTAACCTGGCTTTGTCTGGACTGCTCCTTGCCTTGATTCTTGTGCTCACCTGCAAGGATTGAGTCCTGACAAAGGAGTTCCCCAAGCTCCTCTATCAGTTCTCTCCATGGCGTATCTCACACATACCAGCGGGTTCCTTGGCTCAGGCTGAATTAGTCCATCTCCTGTCCTGGCACAGAGGCCCTGCCCAACTGGCCCACACCCATTCTGCTTCTTACTGTTGGGTGTTACATCCCAGCCAAATCTGGTGCATTCCCAGACATTGCTATTGCTTGATTCAGTGGGAGCTGAGACCTAGCCCAGGCCACCCCACACCCTCCTTGGCTCTCACAAAGCACCAGTGGGTGCTGGAGTCTAGCCCAGTCTGGCACACCATAGACACCCAGATTGCCGTTCCAATTCTGGCTTTTACGTTCAGCCAGGGCACCCCCTTTGGTCCCTAGCCACGCCTGTTCCCAGCCACCAGTCTTGGCCTTTGCTATTGAATGCTGCAGCCTTGCCTAACCCAACCAATCCTTAGTCCCAATTCTTGCAAACTGGTAGAAGTGATAGCCTAACCCAGCATGACCTGCACTCCATCCTGGCTCCTACACATGGCTGTGGACTAAGTTTGACCTGCTCCACCACCTCCAGAACCAACTTATACACTTGCAGATGGGTGGAGCTACCAAAACCCAGACCTGAATCATATTCTCATCAGTGGGAGCTCAGGTCCACGAGGGGCATTTCACAATTTCACCCACCAGGCCTACAGCAGACCCAGATCTCACATGTTCCAATGAGTGCTAGCCCCATCCCCCTAGTGAAGTCTGCTCTCTCTGACTCAGTGTTGTATGAGCTGGCAGATATTGTGGCCAAGCCAACACACACATCATTATTGAGTGTGCCTGCAGGTGCTGCAACCTGCACCAGCCCAGCCTATTCCCAATCCCACTATCCATGAGTGTTCAAGAGTTCCATGGTCATGCCTAGCTCAGCCTGTCACTTCTCCCAGCTCATAAACAAACCAGCAGAAACTGCAGTTCCACAGAGGTGGGCCCATGTATCCCCCACAGAATCTGCCCCCAGACCTAGTTCTCTCGCATGTTGGTTGGTGCCATGGCTCAACCTCACATTACCTGTCCCCTGTTCTAACTCACCTGCAGGTACTGTAATCTAGCCCTTCAATGTAGGTTCCCAACCCTAGCTTTAGTTATGGTGAGTGGTGGTCTGCAGTAATCCATGCTGATTAGCCTAGTTCAGATCTCCCACATGGGCTGATACATCAGTCTGACCCATCAAAGTCTTCCAGCATCCTCCTTCCAAACTGCTCAGTCTCAGCCCCTCATTTATCTGCAAGTACAGTGGCCTTGTTGATGAAAGTCCCTCAGAAGTCACTGGTCACCTGTAACACACTCTTTAAGCAGTCCTCCCTCCCACACATCCCCCTTGCCCCTTCCCCTGATTACTCCACAGTCCCTGCACTTGGGAGTGCTTGGGTTTCCCAGCCCAGCCTTATGAAGCCAATCTTCAGTGGTAGGGTATTGGCCTGCAGCTCTGCCCACCCACCAGGGTCCCAAGCTCCTGGCATGTATGCTGGTCTGGAACCCAAGACCCAGTCCAATCAAAGTTCCCCAATCGCTGGGCAACATCAGGCTAGAATGCTAACCTATGTCTCCCCCCTTTTTATTCCCCTACCCCACCTAGCACTAAGGATGAGGGGAAATTCCTGGGCTCACTCTAACCACCATGGTGCCAGTCTGCAGGTCCCTGCATGTCCCTGCCAGTTCCCTCCCCCAGGCCAATCACATGCTGGTACCTCTAGGCCCTTCACAGGACCAGCTCCCTCCAGGTGGGTGCAGAGCCATTGCATTCTCTTAAGGAAATCTACAGATTCTGCTCACAGAACTGTGTTTGGAATAATTTTTATAATCTTGAGAAGCTTCCATGTGCACCCCACACTTCAATCTTAGCAGGTGACAATGCACTAACTAGGTTTACAGAGGTCTCTGGCCTTTCCACATTCCCTCCTTTCTTCTGTATGGAGTTCCCAAGTCTTCCCAGTCATTTTTAGAAGTTAATGCTAACCCTTTGGGACTTTATTAAATACAGTCATTCCATTGCCCTAAAATTAAATCCTTTGACACAGCCCCTGACGGTCATCTATTTCTTGCAGAACTTAGAGGCCTGAGCAGCTGCAGGGTGTTTTCATTATAGAGCCCCAGACTTCTTCTTTTCTGGGGTTCTAAGTATTGATGAAATCCCATAAGTTTATTCACTTAACAAAGACTGCATTGCAATCTTATGTGCAATTTTACTACAAAAGAGGATAGTATCTTGGGTTTATGATCAACCAGCATCTAAAAAAAATCTCAGATTCAATACCTTCCCTTTTTCTAATCCTACCAATTTCCAGAAAAAGGCCCTGCACCTGCTCTTAATTATTTCTATATAAATTCAGAAAGTAGAATATTATATAACAGAAGTCCAGCTCTTGTTATGATTCAACCATGAGTTGAGATAAGTCCCTAGCATTATAGGTCTGACAGATTATCTTGCATTTATTTTTCTGTGTTTAAAAGATCTTGTACAGCTGGAGGACGTGCCACTTCAAGGATAATCCAGAAACAGTGGCAAAAGAGCTTTTCCAGGAAGTTAGACACAGAACGCACCAGGCTTGTTGAATCAGGATCTGCATTTTCGCAAAATTCACAGGTAATTACAACGTATCTTAAAATCTAGATGCTCTAGTTAGGAATGATTTGATTGATGCTTCCAAATTATGAAGTGGGTATGTAACTGACATATTTTTGTATCGTATAACCAGATTTCTAGCATAAAGATACTTTTACAAACTGATATATTTTTTTGTTATTCAATTGAATTTTCTTTGGGAAACCACATCATATATTTTTATGTAGAATTATTAGCCTACGTCAAATTGTTAGCATATATTTTGTTCACTCTCTTTAAGAAATGATCATTTTTTAAAAAGTCTAGATGCATGATAAGAGCACTCGGTACCTAGGGATTTGCGTTGTACACAGTGCCCTCAAGGGTGACCTTGCTTGTGTTGCACGTGCAATATCAAGGTTCCACGAGGTGACTGTGCTCACACCACACTCAACAGACCCACAAGAGATTCATAGCAAATGTTTTCCCACTCTTCCAAATACAGGATACGAGGCAAAGACGAGAAGATTGAATTTCAAGCCCTCCTTGTCTAGTTCAGGGTGTCTTATACCCAGGCCTACTGCCTTGTGAGTCTGCGCTGTTTTTCATGGCATCCACTCCGCAGCAGGACCTTTAACGGCCTTATTGTCCTCTACCTACTGTTGCACTATGGTCAGCAGCACGCAGCCACTCACTCTCCACTACCTGTCCAGGCTGGCTCTTCTTCCTCCACCAAGAATGACAACAAAGCTATCTGCGGACCTTGTGAAACACCCTCTGTCAATATTTAGCTTGTGTAACATAGAGAAGATCAGTAATTTATGCTTTTTAAAAAATTGTTATTTCATCTTTGCATAGTAGCTATTCTTCAGGATATGACCAGGGAAAGAAGGAGATGTAGGCTACTTTTCATAACGATATGCTCTACGATTTGTGAATTTTATTCACATCAAAATCTAAGCATATATATTTTATTTCTTAAATCGGTAACAATTTTTCAATGGAATTTTTCACCCAAGAGGTGGATACTGAAAATATGAACTGATTGTTAAAACTGGCTGCCTTTGATTGATTTATAAGCATTTTCAACAATAAGCAAAGCTAATCAGGGCCAAACTTACTACTTTCACGAATGTGGGGGCGGAATTAATTGGAAAGATCTTACATGTCTTCTGTTCTTATTGTCAAGGATCTAGTTATATGGGAATTAACATTGTGAAAATCTACTGAACTGTTCACTTAGAATTTAAATAGTCTACTATTTGTACATTAGGAAAATTTCAAATATACATGCAATCAATTACAGAAAAAAAAACCCTCATATTCTGTACTTCATGATATTATACTAAGAAGAGTGAAAGTGTCCAGAAATAATGCATTTTTGGTATCTTGTTGAAATACGGTTCCTATATTATGGAAAGGTCTTTTTTTAGACAAGCCATGTTTCATAAACGCTGTCTGTACTCATGTTGTAAATATGGGATGTGGTGTGAAAATAAGTTGTTATATGGTGTTTATATTACTATTGCAAACGCAAGCCTGGATTTTTATAAACTCAGACGTATTGAGAAGAGCTACCTGGCTGACTTTCACTGTGTTTTTAGCACTCTTGCTATTGTCAATGTGAAAAATATAAAACCAAACTATAGGTCCCCCATTTTCCTTTGGGAATAGTGTTCTAGTTGTCAAAAAGTTATAATTCATACTTTCCACATTCACAAGGAAACATGGGTACTAAAGTTTATAAGTTTTCCTTCAACTTTTTCCTAAGTAGCTAAAAGGTTGTTATTGCAATGATTTGGCTGCAAATTTGTGAAAATAAATAGAGCCCACAAAGCAAAACCAAGTAAATTTTAATACCACAGAATGATAAACTGTAGCTTATAACCATGCATGATAAACCAAGGAGCCCAGGGAGAAAGGTTTCTATACCCCAATTTATTCTAGACAAGTGGTTCCTGTCCTTACTCTTTTTCCCCCAAACCTGCCACAGAGGGATCGGCCTGCCTAACACAGCTTTCATGTCTTCTAACCTTTCTTCCTTGTTGCAAGATGAAGTGCCAAGGAACAGGCAAACCGTGGGAAGGTCCAAGGTGGCAGAGCAGACAGGTGGAGGGAGAGAAGCAGGTGCAGTTACACCTCTGCTTACATAAACAAATAAAACCAGCAGCCACTAAAATAGCTTGGAATTGATTCTTTAAGCAGACGTCATAGGCTTCAGCAGCATTTTATTTTATACATATGAATGCCACATATTTATGTGTTACACTTTGACAACTTTATACAAGTGTATGATACATATATAGACAACTTCAGGGTAATCACTGTTTTTATCCCCTTAAACACTTACCGTGTCTTTGTGTTGGGAGTCTTCAGACGCCTGTGTTCTAGTTATTTGTGAATATATATGTTGTTGCAGAAGGTAGTTACCCCACTGTGTTGTAAAACACTAGAATTTATTTCTGCTGTGTAACTGTTTTGGTCCCATTATTGAACTTCTCTTTCTTCCCCTATGACAGCATTTTGAAATGATTTACCCTTTCTACTATGGCATAGAAATCATAATCCACCATTGAAGCAGAAAAAAAAGAACATTGTCACAGCATGAAAAGGAATTGAAACATTACTAAGAGCACTACTGGAGCATCCTTGTTTGGTTTCGTTGCTGCTGGCTGCTTTTTAACCACAGAGGCTTTCAGGATACAGGTCATGTGACTCATCTTTACATAGAAGCATCCTCAGTAAGTTCTACTCCTAAGAAGAAAAGGCAGAGTCTCCAGGGGCAGAAGCTCAGGATTGGCATCAGGAATGTCCTCCCACTTCCACAGATGACTCACGTCTCTTTCCGAAACAGGATGGTGGCTGTCAGGAGGGTTCTTATTGGTCAAGCCAGAAAACGAACTTTCAACTTGTATGTCCTTTCCACCTTCTGAGAATGCTAGGCAAGGCCTCTGGAAGCCCTTTGAACAAAGGAAGGTGAAGGGTTAACCTGGAATTGTACCTGCTTTTCCCTGGGGTTCAAAGGCCAAGTGTGTGCTTCACGGGGAACATTCTGGTGACAGTATTGGTCCTGCCCTTTGCTGCCTGTGCACTAAGAGGCTTTGAAAGGATCTCATTAAATGTTATTAGCAAGCATTAATAAGAAGTGTGATCACAAAATTCCAGGGACAGGCAAGCAGCAGGATGAGCGTCAAGGGGGAATGTGAGAAGGCCAACTCAGGCATCCTAAAGTGAATGACGCTGACAAGGGCAGGTGTATCTCAGCGCGGTCAGGTTGTTTCTGATTTTGCATGAAAGCTGCGCGGCATTAAGAGCACCAATGACGGCCTAGGTCCCGCGACCCTGCAAATTCCCCCACCAGAGTGATGCGTATGGAAACTGTGTGAGAATCCACGTGTGCGTTTCAAAAGGCATTTTATCAAAATGCACTATTTAAAAATCTCATTGTGCATTTGCTTATCAGAAACAAATGATACGTGAATGCCCAGACAGCTAAAGGCAGCAACTAAAGACGGAGCGCAAAGGCAAACCAGCGGACAGCAGTCGGCCATGTGCTGAGGTTTGGCGAGGAGATAATTAATACCTCAATTCAATGCAAACGCTTTTTCTGGTGGAATAACACCAGTTACACCCTTGGTGAGATGAAGCCCAGACATGGCCGGGAGTGTTCTTTCTACAAGTCTTTGTTCTTCCCTTTCAATCCAGAACTTGCTAATCCCTGAAGTTGGTGCGGATCCTCTCCATCAAATATCAGCTTATTACACACTTGCAGTTTATTTGCTAAAAATAAAAAAAAAAGCAATATTAGGCAAGCAGAGCAAATAGGATACCAATTTCCTCCCCACGTCAAGCTGAGTGCTCAGCGACCTGTGCACAGCTCAGAGGTAACTGGTGGCTTTGCAGTCACTCAGCCCCCAGAGCTGTCTCCACAGAACTGCGTGACTGCTGTCTCCGTCTGCCCAAAGGGTTCTCCAACGGTGCTGCACCTGAATGATGCTCTGTCATTATGCTATATTTAGGACATGAAAGTTGTAATTAGCTTTGTTCTGCTGCAAACTGATCCTGCCTCACAGGCAATACAGGCAGTAATAAAATAAGTAGGCAGACATAAAAATCTGAATACACCTCCCAGGCAGGAAAACTTCTGTGATCCCCAAAGACCTAAGAGAGGGAGCTTTTGTGAATTCTAAAGCTGTAAAAGACTGTTAGCAGAGAGGCTCCCTGGAAAGCCACATCCTGGTAGGATCAGTGCCACCCTTACCTAAACCTGCACCATCAAGGTGACCAGTGCATCATTTGATAATATTTCGGCAGAAATTTGTTGTCGTTGTTACATCACATCTCACATCCTTTGAAAGCGACAGCTCTTTTTTAGGATTTATTTTTATTGGAAAGTCAGATACACAGAGAGGAGCAGAGACAGAGAGGAAGATCTTTCATCCATTGATTCAATCCACAAGTAGCTGCAATGGCCTGAGCTGTGCCGATCCAAAGCCAGGAACCCGGAGCCTCTTTCAGGTCTCCCACACTGGTGTTTTGGGTTTTCCTCACCTGCCTTCCCAGGCCACAAGCAGAGTTGGATGGGAAGCCGGGCCACCGGGATTCAAATCAGAGCCCATATGGGATCCCTGTGCATGCAAAGTGAGTACTTTAGCTGTTAGGCTACCATATTAGGCCTGAAAGAGTCACCTTTTTCTTATAGTATGTGAATTTTTAGAATTTTATTGTTCAGCATCCCTGCCTTGTTCTTTCTAGATATCATTTGAGATCTCAGCCATCTCTTCGTAATGGGGAACAATTGTGTGTGCTTGCAGGAATAGATGCTGTACACAAGACAAACATTAACAGCAAGATACCACAATGTGAAACCCATCGTGCCCAAACTACTGTTTCTCCTTGATACATCCCCTTTTATTCTCCAACTTCGTGGGAAGTCCCTCGTAGGGGAGAACTTCTGGTGTCTTTTCCCTAAGCTTTAATAAAATACGAGTAAACTTCAGTTTATTAAGTTGAGTCATTATGGGGATACACTCTTTCTGGAGATTCAATTTAATGTTCTCATGTGAACTATTTTTGGCCATCAACTATTGACAATGGTTTTCCATTTTGACATCATGGAATTCCTTTGCCGTCAGCAGCATCATTCGTTAAAATTAAAAGGAACAGGTGGAGGAGCATAAGGAAAGATATCCCCAGAGAAAACAGCTATGAGTATACGGAATTTGAAAGAGGGAGAAAGGAAAAAGCAAGGGAGTGCCAAGAAAAGTAATTACAACTGCACTGGTGACTTGGAATATGACGCATAACAGCCAACCTGATGGCAGCAAATGTTATGGTTGTCGAGCTGTTGTCGTTACCAGATCAGGAGTCGGTGCTATTGATTGAATCTTGTGGGTTATGTGTGATGAAGTGGATGCACAATGCCCCTTATCTGACTTCAAAGAGACTCCTAAGGGTGAAAATACCACGTGGTGTCATGAGACAAAAGGAAATGCAAAGGAGATACAGAAATGCTTTGGTGTCCTGACAAGAGCCAGAAGGAGGGGAACAACTGTGATTAAAAAAATAATAATAATAAATACAAAGGGCCCATCCCTGGGTATCAGTTTTGCTACAAATGCAGTGTTGTGTTTGTTTGTTTTAAATATTCACTGACTGATGCTAGTTGGATACTAGCATCAAAATACATTGGAATTTAGAGATGTCTGTCCATCTGATTAGTGTGTATAATCCTTTTCAGTTCTCTTCCCGGACTGTGGTCTTTTTGCTTTTGTCTGTTGAACTCTTTCTTTAGTAGAACCATTAAGACTTTTGCTATAAGTTTAAAAATGTTGTCTCAAAAAATAAAATTAAAAATTACAAAGTTCAAGCAATGTCTTCTGTTGAGATAACTTTTAATAGTTTGAATGTTTCTGCCAGTATTTTCATATTCAACATGGACAGCTCTTGGAAGTGGCAATGTCAAACTCACTCTGCAGATGAATGAGCCACACGAGGTGTAATAACTCGATGGGTCCAGTTCTCAGCTAGTTAAAAACAGAGCCAAGACTCAAATTCATGTTCACTTCCCCTTTAGTTCTCATTCAAATTCTTTGCTCTTTAGCCTGAAGAGGGTTTCAGCAATTTTCACGGGGAATTAAATATAAAAAAAAAATTATAATCTCCAAAGGAATTCATGAAATTGTAAGAATCCATGACCAAATTTGCAACTGTATTTATATAGTAGAATGTATAAAATCCCAGCGCTAGCCATGTGAGCTTTCATTTCATGATCAGTGTCAAGAGGCACAATTACACTCCTTTCCAACCACAAGTTATAAAGCATGACATTTGGGAACAAAAGATAAAGAGAAATCACAGACTTTGATGAGGACGAAACAAAAGGACGGAATCTACTCATTTCCTTGATAATTGCTGAAAATTTGCCATTTTTATAAGGAATAAAAGCAAAAGTTCCAGTGTACGTTTCCTTATTTTATTTTCCTCATTTTGAATTCTCTTTTCTCCTCTGAAAACAGTGTTTTATTCTTTTACATATTGAATCATGTTTCAGCTTGTAGGAAAGAAAGAAGATATTATGAATTCGTCTCACACTTTATGTTTTTGAGTTTTTAAAATTCTTATGTGACTTTTTAAGGTAAAAAAAAAAGTTATGCCACAGTATTACTTTCAAAAGTCTAGTATAAATATTTACCTTATTTATGACAAGCGGCAATTTATCATGAAATTTGTGTTCTGAAAGTTGTCTTTTTTCATATTCAAAAATTCAGTTAAAATGTTCATATTAGTATTCCGAAGTGAGTATTTGAAGGATTTAATATTTTATTATTAATGACAGAAAATGTAGCTAAGCACAAGCTTCTCTCTTGCTCTCCTTTTCTCCCTTCCTCCCTGTCCTTTTATAATTCTGTTCTAATTCTACATAGCTTTTTCCTTCTCGAAATTTCCAAAACCGATTCTGTTGTTGTGATAAGGACAAAGTCAGGGAATTGAAGGCTGGAAGGAATCCCCCTTAGGGAAATGTGGAAGGTATAATGGTAAGGGAGACAGGTTGGCAGAGAAGGGGGTGGGGAGCGTTCGCAACGTGATTTCCTTGACAAGGTGTCACTTCAACTCCCTTACTATCATTCTAACTGAGCAAACATCCATCAAACCATGCTGGGTCACCCCCAGCTCGGATTCCCATATGGTCTGTTTTTCTTTTTCTCCAGAGGAAGAAAATTCTATTTAAGAGGAACAAACTGTCACACATATGCACTCTTTGAGCCAATTTACACGACTGGCGAACACTTTAAGCAAAAATCCACCTCCTACACTCAAAAAAAAAAAAAATGTGAGAAATACGAGAGGGCCTTCAAGTTCTTATCATCAGGCCCAAGTCCAATAAAATGAACTTTGAGATTAAATCTTGCTGTAATCATTTGCAAACATTAGCTTGCTTTCTTTCATTCTTTTGGACATAAATTCTCACAGGTGGTTCTCATTAGACAGAAGCAGTGACAGTGGCCAGTTTGACTAACTCCAGATCCTGGCCAAGGCTGATGGAAAAAAGTCTCAGCTTGCCTTCTGACAAAAATGGAATCTATATCGAGACAGTTCAAGGAATGAGATGTGAAGACCGTAGCTTGAGCGCCTCCGTGTCTCCTTTCCAGAGTCAAGCCGTGTAAAACATTGAACGCCGTATTGTTGATTCTTGTTTCAAATTCCAAATTTTTCAAAGAAGGCTTGCATTTCTCTAACCCAAACTCCATCCGCTATGGATACAGATACCCTGTGTTCATTGGCCCTCAGTTTTTCCCATTATAACTGTATGGCTATTTGATAACCCTCTCAAAGACACTCCTGAAATAATTCACTCATTTCATGAAAGGTCTCATCATATTAAGTTCCATTGTATCACATGGTAAAGGAAAAAAATTCCTTTATTTTTTTGTCTTACAAAGAGATGTGTTTATTTGCTTGAAAAGCAGAATTACAGAGAAAAAAAGAGAGGGAAAGACAGAGAGATCTTCAGCCCACTGGTTTGCTGTCTGAATGGCCTCAACTGCCAATGCTGGGCTATGCTGAAGCCAGGAGCCAGGCACCCTTCACGTAGACCATCTCTGCTTCCTGGGCTCATCAGCAGGAAGCTGTTTCAGAGGTAGATCAGGTAGGATACACAGTGGGTACCATACCCACACGGTTCGCTGCTGTTCAGCAGCTTACCCTGCTGTATCACAATGCCAGTCCTGGAAAAGGATTTTTTTTTTAAGAAAAAAATTTCAAAATACAAGTAGTTAGGAAGACTTGGATTGCTTAGCTTTCAAATTGTAGGACAAAAATGTTTTCCTAGTTGTCTTCTCTTTCATATTCACTGACAGTGGCATGTTATATGGGAAACACACAGCACATTGATTAAGCAACATCTGAAAAATATCCATGAGAGTAGTTAATAGATATCATGAGTGGTTTTTATGTCTCATAAAGCAAGATCGTTGCACATAATTGTGTCACAAGCATCCCTCCCCACAGGATGAGGAAAGTTTCATACCAGCACATGGTCTCCTTGCCCCCTCCTTGTCATGCGGCCTGGAGGAAGCAGCGCAGCTGTTGCTGTTGTAGTTGCTGTTGTTTTTGTTGTTTGAATTTGCAAGGACAGGATGGTTGCACTCTTTTCCTATTTCATCTTTAAAAACCCACCAAAAAAGCGAAAGAGTAGCAAAGCACCATTTACTTATGTAATTCTTTACTTCACTAAGTATCTGAACACATTATTATCAAACTATTTTTTTTTTCTCTCCTGAAAAATGCAAGGCATCATAGATCAGGCACTGTTACTCTATAGGATTTCACCAAAGTTCACAAGGTCCTTGACAGATCGGACTCAATGGATGTGGACAGGTAGGTTAATTAAAGGAGGGAAGGCACATGGGGAAATATGCCAAAAAGCTTGGAAACAGCATCTTCCGTAGGATCACAAATACTCATACTTTACTAACTTTTCAGAGTAGCTAGTGGATATTCCATTTTCATTTTTTTTTGCATACCTGTGCTTAAAATATTGGGTAACATGGCATCAGAGTAAACCAACATCCTTATCACCACTTTCAGGAACCAGACCTCCATTTTAAAATATTTGGATTGATTCATATCATAATTGTCAGTGATAGTGTTTTAAAAGCATGCCTGAATTGAGTATGCCCACAACATTTTCTGGAAGTTATCTCTGAAGAGACATTTTTCCTAAGTCAATAAAATTGACTGTATGTGAAAAACAAATCCAAATTGAGACCCTGTGGTTTAAAAACCAGTATACACGTGTCAATTCTATTTTTACTTTTTTTTTTAGCAGCCCAGATTGCTCCTAAGGGAATATACTCGGGGTTTCTTTTCAGCTCTCATGACTTGCAGACATAAAATTAGTTTTCCACATAAATGCAGAATTACCTATTCCTTATGGGTAGTTATTTCTATTAAGGTTGATTAGAGAAAAATGTCTAGAGTCTCAGTCCCACACTTTAAATCAGTATTAGTAGAAATATTCTTGTTTTGTTTTGCTCCATCTTGGAATATGAGCCACTGATGATGTGAAATCTGCTGAGTAATCTTAGCCACAGAAGAGAGAAAATGTGATCCGTGCTGTCCCATCAGCACAAAATCTAAGGAGCATCAGGAGACCTGGGGGAGTTATCTAAGACAGAGCAACTAAAGGCAAACAGTTCTCAGAGAGATGATAAAGACTGGAAACTTTCAGGAAAGAAACATTCAGAGTACATGTCATTCTTACTTTGATTTGGAGGCCATGACATATCAGCAATGAACCCCAGAAGAAAGGTCAGGCTCTGATTTGATTCCTCTCCATCTGACATATTTCATCCAAACCTCCCCTTGATAAACAGAAGTTTCAGGAAGAAACCTCGTCTTTAGGGCCAAGATGCTCTGCTCAGCCAGGCGAAAGACACTCACCTGATGCTTTAGTCTCCTCTGTCACCACCTTTCTATTTTTGCTCTTTGCTGTGGTTAACCTATTCTATTTTTTGCCTTTCTTGTATGAGTGGTTGCAGCTTCAAAAGTTCCTAGAATAGGTGTATGCTGTGCCTTCCTCATCACTCTAGAGTCCTCCATTCTCCTCTAGTTAAAAGGGCAAATGCAGGTCCAGCAAGAGAAACCAGCTTTTCTCCACACAGGTGCAATTAGTATTCATTTTTTTATCCGTGAGTTCTGCATTGGAATCTACTCTTGTTGAACTTACTGCTTGACATCTTAAATACAGCTCTTTTTCCTTTTTTTTCTTAAAGAAGTATTGACTTTAAAAATTAATCTTTTTTGTCGGAAAGGCAAAATTACAAGAAGAGAAGGAAAGACAGAAAACCAGAACCTTACGTACGCATATTCACTACCCAAATAGTTGCAGCAGTTGGAGTTGCGCTGATCTGAAGCCAGACACCAGAAGTTTCTTCTAGGTCTCCCTCGTGGGTGTAGGGGTCCAAGCACCTTGGTCTACCTTCACTCTATTTGCAGGGCACAAACAGGAAGCTGAATTGGAAGTGGAGCGGCTGGGATTCAGACTGACATATGGAATGTAGATGCCATATACAGAGTAACTCCATGGCTTTGGCCCCAAATATAAATTTCAATCACATCAATTTGACTTGCTCTCTGGGGTTGCATACTGGGCTTTGGGGCTTCTGTTTTCTTGTTGACCTGTCTATTGTCCAAATCAAGGATTGTGGGGAGAGGGCTGCAGTCTGGTATTATAATCCTAGACTTATTTGTTTTCCTTAATGGGTTGTATTTATCTGTTTATTTTTTATGTGTAGGATAACCATGGATGGTTATCCTTATATTTGGCATGGACTTACCTGAAACACTTTAGATTTTACCAATTTTTTTCCTTCTAAATATCCAAAAGCCTATTCATAATACATGAATTGAGTTAATGCAAAAGAAGGAATCCCGAACTAGTGCTTGCACATTGTGCTTACCGTGGTGTGCTGGATGTTTGCATAGAGAAAATTTGGGGAGAGGGTGTTGTTGTAACTAGGTTTGGACCCCAAGTAAGTCCATCTCCTCCTCTGGGCCTCATGTTTTTCTTTGTAATTACAGTGGTTGGTAGTGGTTGTCCTAAAGATTTCTTCCAGCTGAACAGAGCATGTAATTCTAGATTTTAAGTATGTGCATTTCATTTGACTTTCTCTCAAAAGATGAGATATATCATGAATATTTCAATAGGAGTTTGTGTGTGCGGTTGAAGCAACAGTAACCTTTCAAATGACTGTGTAAAATTTTCCACTGGTAAAGTATTCCCATAGTGAAGAACAACATCCATTGGCGAGGAAGGGAGCAGGTAGGTGACAGCAGTGTTCTTCCTGCCCTTGACATCTCACAGGCTGAGAGGTGTTGAGTGGCTAAGTCTGATGATGCCAAGAATCACTGGGTGTGCAGCTCTAACAACTCAGGGTCTGACATAGGGAAACATATTAAATGCAACTGGCAACTGTGTTATATTTGTATAATATGCTCCTTAATAGAAAGTGGGATTATTTTATTCAGAAAATAAATTAAATGATTACTTACCCCTTTACCAGGTCAATACCCAACCCTTGTTCATGGAAATGTCTCTGAGTGCATCTTTTCAGGTATTATAATCAACAAATAACTACAAGTAAACTTTCAGGAGCTAAGACAATGTCTTAATCCTGTAGTGGACAATCCTCTGTTTCTACAAGGACCAGAGATCTCGAGGTTGAGGGAACGTGGTCACAGACAGATCCAAGTGCTAGTGATGAGATCTCTCAGTCATTCATGTTCCTCTTCCACATGTCCACAAACCTTACTCTCACCCCCACACCCTTTGCACATTCTCTTTGTTCCTTGCCTTAACATAAAGTCACAAGCACAATTTTAAACTTGCCTATCTTCTCTCTATTCTCCTTGTTTATCTCCTCTATTTATCAGTAAATTTAGGAAGTAATTTACTCTTCTTGGGAGATGAGGAACAGCAGATACTCTGATAGCTCATACATAACAGTAAGCCTATCAGGAATGGAGAATGGAGGCACAGGTTCTGGGTTCTCACGTCCATCAGTTCTAATAACTCTCGAATGCAGCTTTGAAAGTTTCTGGATAAGTCATGCAATTCTTCCATCCTGGGAACACTAAGTTTCTGTCATCTGCAGGAGCTCTGTGCTCCATCAAACCTCTCAGATGTAAGGAGGGCTGTGGTCCAGAGGCTCACTCCCCAGCTCCAGCTTCCAGAGGGCCACTTCGTAGTCATAGAGCAAGAGTGATGTCAGACACACATCACACATCACACGCAGTGGCTGAAAAGGGAACCACCAAATGTTCAATGAAAACATTTCATCTTCCAATGGATAGCAAGTGCTCAGTGCCCAAATGACAGTGTGTGTAGCTGCCTGGAATTCTAATCTTGCTCTTTTGATAAAGGTCATTTTAATATAGAAACAATCTTTCAGGCCCAGCATGGTAGCCTACCAACTAAAGTCCTCGACTCACACATGCCAGCAACCCTATGGGCGCTGGTTCTAATCCTGGCAGCCCTGCTTCCCATCCAGCTCCCTGCTTGTGGCCTGGGATGACAGTCGAGGACAGCCCAAGGCCTTGGGACCCAGCACCCAGGTGAGAGACCCGGAAGAAGCTCCTGCCTTCGGATCAACACAATTCCGGCCATCGCTGCTACTTGGGGAGTGAATCAATGGATCAAAGATCTTCTTCTTTGTCTCTCCTCCTCTCTGTATATCTGACTTTCCAATAAAAATAAAATATAGCTTAAGAAAAAAAGAAACAATCTTTGAAGCCAAAGTGAAAGGACTAACAGTTCTTGGAAGCGTTGTGGTTCTGGAAATTTCTGATCTTTCATAGGAAACTGAAAACACTTAGATTAAAGCGATTCAAATGCAGAGACCAAAATTTCCATTTGGAAGCAGCCTTCTAGGCTGACTCTTGTAAAACCTGTCCCACTTAGCTCTTCATGCTGCAGAACATACCAGTGTCTTAACAATACTGAACGGTGACACATCTCTCATTACACTTCAAGTGTTCCTTTGCAATACTGACACTCTGAACATCAACCTCTTGAGTTCTTTTGATAATACAACCCATTTCTTCAGCACAACGCTCCTGACTCCTTGCCATCTCAGCAGAAGAACCCATATACAGGAACAAGAAGGAAGGACCCCCCACACCGCACATGTATTCTCCACCAAAGGGCTTCTCAGACAAGTTTGGGTTCCATATTCAGTGGAACGGCACATCATTTGTGATTTCCCCAAATTCAAGAATATTTTGTTTCCTTTCCATTGATAATTCCAGTTAATGTTTATATCCAGTGAGAAATATACTTCAAAAGAAGTTTGTGGGAACATGGAATTAATGCACAAGGTAATTTTGATGTGCAAAACTGCTGTATCTACATTAAAAAAAATACATGTCTTCCAAGAACATTTTGAAAACTCCTTATACAGCCAGAAGCTGCCTTAGACAACCATGGATCTTTCCTCTTGGGAAGATCTTGGAAATGGTCACATCGTGTGATTTATTGGTGTACCTAAGAAATTCATGAGGCTACATCCTACAAACCTGTATTTGTAGGATGCATTGTTATAGATCTGAAAAGACTAATTTGACTTATAGTTATCTTTTTTTCTTGTTGAAATACTGTATATATACTAAGAAGTTCAAGTAAGTGAACCCATGGGTGAAGCTTGGATCCTCAGATCACATTCATAACCTACCCCCACATCAAGAGCAAAACATGAGGCCAAAGAATCTGCCATTGTTGCATGGCAGATTATGCTAGGACTGGTGAAGCTGAAATCCTATAAGAACCTCAGTCCAGATCCTGGCTATTTCCCTCCTAATCTAGCTCCCCGATAGTGACCCTGGGAAAGCAACAGAGGATGGCCCAAGGAGCAGGGCCCTAGCCACCATCTAGGAGACCCAAACAGAGTTCCAGGATCCTATTTTTGCCCTGGCATTGGCTATTGTTTCTGTCTGGGAAGAGAACCAGTATATGGATGACAGCCATGCCCTTTGTAGTCCCTGAAATACATCCAGGTTCCTGATTCCATTCTCTGTACCCCCGTCCATCTTGGGAAAGATGGGTCCTCAAATGTACTCAGAAAAAAATCTCTTCAGCCTGAGGGCAAATGTCTTGATCATCAGCAACCTTGGGGCGCATATTGAGCTGAAACCCACCAATGTGGCCCAGTTCTCCAGACTGGTGTCTGTTTCTGAGCCTTTCATCGTGGATTATTATGAAGTTTTAGTGAGAACTGGCACCATCTGTGCTATTCAGTATTTTGGATTCCATATCTGCTTTGGAATTGCTGGTTGCCTCTCATTGAGTCAGTGTGTGTAACCCTCTCAGTTTTCCCTTGCTGCATTGTTCTTTCCCTTTGGTTTTTTTCTTACATGATCTTGAGACAGTAAAGAGAGAAAGCTTGTGTTTAATGCCTGTATTCAACATGCAACAACCAGTTTATTTTGCTGTATGATTTTTCTTTCACTCAAAATAATTTTTGACACAATAGGATTTCCTGCTATGCTCTGAAATTTAATAATGCTGACGATTCTATGCTTTAGATCAAATATTAGTCCTCTGACATAACAGTTTACTTCTACCAATTACTGGATCTCAACCCAATGTCTAGGCTTCCAGCAAAGGTCAAGAATAATGTGACCTTGTAAGCTTTACAGTATATTAATGATGCCTATGACTCCAGAGCACTATAAATTCATCTGTTTTGTTTCCTGTAGCTTACAACTGAAAATATAGTAAAAGGAAAGAATATCACAACAGAATACCAGATTGTGCCTGGCGAAATGCCTTTCACAGTAAGTAACTAGCTGCTCATTAATATGGAGGGCATTTTCTGGTGCATGGATTACTCGTGCTCTTTCCCTCAGGTGCACTTAATTCTTCACCAGAAGCTCCTTAACTTTGTCTGTTAGGACGACATTGATCTTTTCGTAAGTTCATATGATAAGTTCTTTGACATTCGCATGGTACTGCCTTTCGAACTTCATGGTCTTTTTCTCAGTGATGTCAACCTTTTGTCTAGACCAAAATCATTTTGGTCATAAAGCATGATGACGGCATGGACAGTCAGCAGCCCACTTCACAGTGCCAAGAATGTCAAGGCTTCTAGGGGATACACTTTGGCCTCTGGGCATTTATGAATCTAAGCTCTTCAACCACAGGATGCGGAAAGTGAGAGCTCATACAGAAAGCGGCTGGATTACCTCCAAGGAGTAAGATGAGACTCAACAACGACACAAGGAAGGAAATATGGCTCACGTCCCACTAGATTTACAAGGAAAAAGAAAATAATGTGCAACCTTTTGGTGGTAGGCAGAGGCAGATGTTGATTCTCACGACTACCTTTACTTACGTCAGGTGAAGAGAATCATGCTGAACTTTCTTCACCTCTTGGAGACCATTAAATTGATTTGATGACCATCAATTGTTGTTGAGCTTCAGATGAGAACTGTGGCTTTTGGTAAGGTTTAACATAGGGATTTCCAAGGTGTTGTAAATGATGACTCCTTCCCATGGTACGTGAATTAGAGAACTAGCCATCTTAATTGTAATGAACTAGTTTGGAAGGGAAGAATTGTAATTATGTGGGATGTGAATTCTAAATGAGTGGCATGATGTTCAAAACAGCTCACAACCTTCCCACTTCCTCTGTCAGTAACTCAAAAAGGACTGCTCTAAAGTCCACATCTGGGCTCAGCTCTGAAGTCCACCTCTGGACTTGTCTCTAAAGTCTACCTCTGGACTTAGTCATTCAACGTAAGGGATAATTGAGGATGACTCAAGAAGCAGGTTGCTACATCATCCGGGGAAGTGGTACAACTTCTGCTTCAGAAATTCATCATAATCTCAATTATTGTCATTTTTGCATCTAAGAATTAGCTGTGGGGTATGAATAATGGGAGATCATAAAGGCATCAGTCACCTGCAGAGGTAAAAATAGAATTTAAATGGTGACTCTAAATGGTGAGACAGTGAAGTATGAAGTACTGGAACTTGGCCCATCCTAAGCATTATTCTAGCTGAGAAGTTGTCGGTGTAATTTCCACATTATTCTTGTTGCATGAAGGAGTAGTTTGAACATATTTTATTAAATTTTGCGTATTTTAAACATGCTTCTAGGATTAAGGCATGAAGATATATTCTACCAGAAGATGCTTAGATACGTTTATAAAATTTCACCACAAATTGTGAGTTTTTTCCAGAAAAGTGGTCCAGGACAGAGGGCAAAGCTGATCCATGTTTTCCAGCCAATGAGCTTCTTTCCCAGTGTGTGCTGTGCTGCTGTGCTGGACCTTCCAAGATTCCCAGGCTCAAGGGTTACTGCATATAATCAGTGTATCAGCTCATACAGCATGTAATAGATGCAGAAACGTACCATGTTATGAATTGTGTAATGATTTCACACTAAAAAAATATGAAAGAACATGTTGACGTTGGAACGTAGGTCCCACATCTGCAAATACAGATTCATGTAGACCTGTCCCTTCGGCCTCTAACCTTCAAGGGCATTCAGGCACGCATAGACATAGCTCTTCAGCTCTTTGCCATTTTCGAGAGGAAGCTCTTGGCTTTATGTCTCTCAGGCAATCTTTACAAGAAAAAGGCAGGCTGGCTCCAAGAATAAACAGTGTGAGCAAATTTCCCTTCTCTCCACCACAGGCTCAGCTCTCCACTGGTCATTGACAAGGAGTGTACGCCTTCCTTTTGTTAAACAGTTAGATAGCACTGCCTGAAGGCCTGATTGTCTTGCTTGCACTGGGATCGTGATATTTGTAAATCTGCCTCTACTTGCTTGAGAAACAGTAGGTTTTGGGCAGCCAGAGTTCCCTCTGTTGTGAAATGTTATCATGGTCAGCCCAGCTGAGATAAAGCCTATTCCTAACTTTTTGAAGTTGGAGATGCAGGCTTCTAAAGAATTCCTTTCATTCCATTTACTGGAAGAGTCTCTGGCGTCTTTAATGTGCATTGTTGTGTGACCATTCAGCAGCATGATTCTACAGCCTCAGTAGCTATATGAAAACAAAACAAAACGTTTGCCTCTTCTTGAGCTTCACTTTCTTAACTTAAAAAAGTAATCATTTGAGGTTCAAGAGTGCATAATTTTACTATTTAGGAAGCCGTACAGTTCAAGTTAGAGGTTTTATAGATGGCCGCTGCAAAATTATGTGAAAACAAATTTTGAACCCAGTGCTGTGATAATTTTCCTCCAGCGGATTTATGTACTAGTTGTATGTCCATCTCTGAGGGTCTGATCTAAGACTAGAAGTTATTTATGGAAGTATTTTGTGAGATGCATCGTTTGGTGTCAGATATTTGAAATGGTTTTAGAACTAAGCCTTTTGGTAGATAACACAGGAATAAAGAGAAAGCTCCCCGAGAATAATTCTGGAAGTATCTCTAATGTAAAAATTAGAGAGAGCAGATTTGAGATGAGAAGGCAATACTTCTCTGAGATTTTTTTTTAAAGCAAAAGAGTAAATTTATATTCATAATTGGATGGTGAAGAGAAGAACGAATCATGCGCTAGAAGACAAATTAGCTTTTGCTGGAATTCATGAAGCAAACGTGAGTAGAAAGAAAGTAAATGGGATGATCTAGGAATGACAGTCTGCCTCTGAATAACCATAGTTTATACTGTTTCATGAAAACGTGGTCAACCATGTCCACATGAGACTCAATGCCAGCTTTTCCTTCTACCAACCAACAGATTCTGTGCAGACATCAGAAACGCATTGTCTAGGGTGGAGGGGGAGGAAGGAGAGGAGGGGAATGTCATTGTATTCTTAGAATTATGTCTGATCTGTTTAAATAGCAAAGGAAAAAGGAACACACAATGAAATGTGGTCCCCAGTTACAAATATTAATGTGAAATCGAATCGTGTGGTAACCCTGCTTGGAAGCCTGAGGCCAGTTCAAACGATCTGGCTATTTGATAGGAAGTCAGATACAAATTATGTGATAAACATATATTTCAACTTTGTCTACACATAATTTCCAGATAAACCCTGCATTCTGCTGCATTTGGTTCGTTTTGGCCTATAGTAATTTAGGAAGTCCTAGGAATTACTGGGACTCTATTTTATTGATGCTAGTGCAAACTGCTATGAGAATAAAAGAAGTTAGCCAAGACACTCTGAAAGTTCATTTTCTAGAGTAATGTTATATTTAGCACTCACTATAATTTTCTCCAGTTTATCGATGAGAAAACTTTCCTCTGAGTGGGTTATGCGACCTAATTAAGGGCAAAATTGAGATTCAAGTCTAAACCTATTAGATTCTCAGCCTATTGAATATACTCCAAATCCTGTGATATATCAATTTTATGACATTTCTGTACTTTCAGAGTGTATGAGTCTGTCAATTTTCTTGACATGCTATTGATCATTTGACCGACTGGAGAAGCTAAGGAACAAACCTTTAGAGAGATCAGCACAATTTGGAAATGATAGGAAAATACATTTGCGGTGCCTATTTCTATCTACCGTGGCTGCTCTGGTATGAGCTAGAAAAGCTAGAGCTGAGGGCGAAAGAAGTCGTCATTTAAATCCAAAGCATATTCCTGACAGTTTGATGGTAATGATGACCATGATCTACACAGGGCTTTAGTAAAATGGGGAGTGTCGCTATCTGTTACCACTGCTAACAGATATTGAAGGAAAAGAATACAAGATATCTTTAAATTCATTCTTTGGGCAAGAACAGGTTGACACCTGAAGTTTCAGATACATGTAGAAATTTTGAACATAAATTGGTGTATGCCCTACAAGGAACTCTGAGACCAACGTAAAACTAAAAAGGAAACACAACATTTAAGACTGGCATTAAATTTATTTTTTAAAGGACGCTTCGTTGCAAAATGATTTTGATCCTACCCCCTGCATATTTAAAGTGCGTGCACAGCACTCCGCTGGTGGAACTCACTTCCCCTGTATCACAGGTGTCTGCCAAGTGTCCTCGTGCACTCCACCTGTTGCTGATAAATCCTGTCTTCCTGCACTTGCCCTGCTGTGTCTTCTACCTTGATTCTGTGAATCTAGACTCACCCTACTCCTCACAGTGCTTCCTCCCTTCCTTGTTCATTATGCATTGTCCATTGTACTCAATGCAGAAACCCAGTCCCACTCGTCCCCTTTCAATAGTTACCTGTTGAGCAATTGTTCGGTCTTTTCTTCCCCATAGCCTGCTCTGGGAAAGGCAGAGAGAAGGAGAGACAGAAAGATCCATCTTCTGGTTCACTCCCCCAAGTGGCCACAATGGCTAGAGCTGAGTTGATCCAAAGCCAGAATCTTGTTCTGGGTCTCCCACGTGGATGCAGGGTTCTAGGACCTTGGACCATCTTCCACTGCTTTTCCAGGCCACAGTCAGGGAGCTGGAATTGAAGTGGAGTAGCCGGTACATGAACCAGCCCCCATATGGAACCCTGGTTTATGCAAGATGAGGATTTAGCCAGTAGGCTATTCTGCTGGGCCCAGACTGTATCTTCATCACTAGAAGCATGCTGAATCTACTGTGTCTATCTTCAAGAGCTTGCAGTTTGAAATTATATTTATTTATTATGTGAAAATTATGAAGGCCATTCAAAACAATGAACTCACTGCAAGTGGAAACGTGATGGCTGGAATCTCTCCACAGAATAGAAAATAAATTCATTTGTATACATGCAGAAACTGAATGGTCATTTAAAGGCAAATGAGAAATCCGAACTACCGTTGGCAGTTTCAGTTCTGCCAATTTTGGTCACTCAAAGTCAGTGACATTGTTATCACTGGCATTTCAGGGGTTCAAAGGAAGAATAGGAGTGGAAGGTAAAATCAGTTCCATCTCCATTCATGGCAAAATGTAAATCCCCCCCAAAATAATCTCCCAATGCAAAGTCCTGTTCTGAGCAGCTCTCTTAGTAGTGGCTTATTAATCAAAGAACATGTGTGAATGGAGATGGGGATGCATTCGATGTTCGCTTATTTCAGAGAGTGTAGATTGCCCCTGGATATTGCAATGAAACACAGAATTTTTTTAAACCATATTCAAATTCATCTGACTTAAAACTGTTTCTCACTTCATTGAAAATATGCTTTGAGAAAACAAGCTTTTCTTCGGAGCTCGAAATTCTAGCGTTAGCTTCGAGAGAAAGGTCATGTCACACCGGCTGTGCTGTGTCTGGATGCTACCCCAGCGTGCATGGCCCACCAGCCCGGCGCACAGCCCTGTGTCTGCAATGTGTGCTCTGGTGTGTCTGCCTGTCTCAGATACTTGTGCACTAGTGGCTTTTTTAATGACATCATAATTGAGTAGCCCAATACATTGTGCACTCAGAGAGTAGCACCTAAAGCAGAGTTTGGAAACCAATTCTAGAAAGCATGAAGAAAAAGAAAAAAAAACTTCCACAGGAAAGAGGTGGGTGGACAACCAGATGTGTTGATGCTGTGCTCTGCCTTTATGTCTGCAAACCTTCATCCTTTGTGAAATGCATGTGCAGGAAGGTGAAGCTTCTCTAGCTGGGTCACCATTTCCGCCCCAAGAAACTGGATAACATGATTGGAATGGGGGCAAACAAAGGGCCTGGGTGGCAGACACACTGTTAAGTCAGTTCTCTTCTAAGCTCTCTATTATCTGCATCCTAACAACACCCAATGCTTCCCTTCACATTCAGATACTGTTATTTAGACCCTCTTCCGTGAGGAAGACACAGTTATAATCATTTAAACATGGAAGAATGAGTCCAAATGTGGCATGCAGAGGCTTCGACTATTGTAGGGGTGGTTGAGTTACCATTTTAATACTGCACTCTGAGCAACTTAAATAAGCTGTAAATTCAAAACTCACGATTCGTAATTTTTCTTTTATCTGATCCCTCCGTTTCCTTTCAAGTGTAATAAAAAGTTAATAAAAGTAAGTCCGAAGAATCCATGAAACACACAAATGTGGTTGTAGTTTCCCAAGGCCAAATTAGTTGTGTTATTACAAAAATCTTGTGGGCAATTATTCACTGCCTGTTTGCGAACTATCACGTCATGTCTATAATATGACAATTATGTTATTTTGAGGACAAATAGTTTTAAAATCTTTTCCTTGCTTGCTTTCTCACTCTCAAAATTCTAGCTCTTTATACTCACAGCACCCATTAGTCCGACAATTACCCAGCTCACACAAGATGTACTGAAAGTATCTGCCATGGTGGAATTTCAGAATTTTTGCATGAGAAATATGTTAAATTTTTTATGTTGACATGATTGTAGTTTAAATGTGTTGGTTTAAATACTTTTCATTGAAATGACTTTCACTTTTTCTTTTTAATAACCGTTAGCAAATACAAATTCCATCCTTCTAGCTCACCTCGTGCTTTTTATAGATGACATTGGGTTTGTCATGTGGCTAGGCACGACCAGCGTTTTGGGAAACGTGTGGCTCTAAATGTGGCAGAGCTTCTTCCTGTCTTTTGTCCTCTCTGGGCCCCTGGTGGTTCAGCGACCAACGACCCAGGCTACCCAAGAATTGATTGTACACACACGATTCTCCTGCTGGCCCTGCTCAGTGCTACCAGTCCTGTATGAACATCATTTCCCGACTTCTGCAGCTTGTGACCAGTAGCAGCACTGTTTTGGGTTTTCATCCTGCTCAGCAAGATGTCATTTCAGGGAAAGTAAGGGGAGAAGAAATCTCTTGTGTCATGCGAGGACTGCCAGTCGTGCTTGTATATTAGCCTATGGAGGATCCACTATTCTTTTTGGATATACGTTGTATGCTGTGGAATTTTGTTAAAATAATCAACAGTGAACTCTTTTTCTGAAAAGATTTATTTATTTTTATTGCAAAGTCAGACATACAGAGAGGAGGAGAGACAGAGAGGAAGGTCTTCCATCCAATGATTCACTCTCCAAGTGACCACAATGGCTGGTGCTGCACCGATCTGAAGCCAGGAACTTCCTCCAGGTCCTAAGGCTTTGGGCTGTCCTTGACTGCTTTCCCAGGCCACAAGCAGGGAGCTGGGTGGGAAGTGGAGCTGCTGGGACTAGAACCGGTGCCCATATGGGATCCCAGGGCACGTTCGAGGCGAGGGCTTCAGCTGTTAGGCCACTGCGCTGGGCCTATAAATAGTGAACTCAAAGAGAAGGACTCCATGAATGCAAGTTTGTATACTTTTATCCTGTCAGTTGCGCCAACATAGTGCTTCTCAAACCAGAATCTTTGACCGTGTTTTCCTCATGCATGACCATCATAAAGTTAGCTCTGTTCCTGGGATGAGGAATGTCTTACCTGTGATGACTTACTTCCCCTGCAGTCACCTGTATCAGCTGCCATTTTGGATTGCCCGTAGTGCTGCAAACACCTTTTCCCTTATATCAGCATACATACTTCCTGAGATAGCAGCTGGAGGAACTTGGTGAAATTCTAAACCATGTCATGCAATTTCCCAAATTGACAACCTCCAGTCTTCACCAATGAACTCCAAGCAGAAGCCCAGGCCTTGCTTATGCTGACAAGGCTGTGCATGCTCTGGCTGTTGCTTATCTCTCTGCTTTCACAAAGAATTATTTCTGTTCCCTTGCAGGAAAGGAGTCCCTGACTTCCAAAGTGTGGTTTTTATTTCTGGAAGACATGAGCCTGAGTTCTGCCTTGGAGCCCTTCCTGTGTTCTCTGCTCTACCCATCTGCTTGCACTCTTGTGCCATGACTCAGATATTCTTGTTGCTTTGGTCTCGGCTCCCATATTGGCTTCTGAATCAAGATGTTCGTAACCCCACTCATGGCAAGTCATCAATCTTATTCTGTTCGCTGCTCTGTCCCTAACTGTGTTGCTCACATTCACTATGGTTTGATCTGGTGGTTAATTTGTTTGCTTGCTTGCCATCAATTCCCTTCCTTTCCCTTGCAAATACGCAGTCCAGTTGAGGATGCATCTAAGGAGCTTTATCTGTCTTAGTCTTTGCAAAAGAAAGAGACTTTTTAAAGTCTATGGAATGGGTAATAAAAGATTAGTTTATTTGGGAGAAAAAACGTTAAATCCAAAAGTAATTTTTCACAGTATGCATTTTCCATAAGCTTATATGCACAGATTTAAAAAACTACTTTTTGCATCAAAATGATTTTTTAAATTTCACTTTCAGTAAACTTTTTGAAGTACCTTCACATTACTAGCAATTAGAGAAGTACCTGATTTTGGGTATATCGTACACTCCAAACAATAATTTGTAAAATGAATGAAAACATAGGTAGCAATTAAATGGACAGAGTTGGACCCGCTTCCCATGCTCACAGGTTTCTCTTGGCAGTTTGAAGATGTGCATCCACTTCTATCTCTTCCTCGGAAACAGATAAACTTTCTTACAAGACATCTCCTATCAAATGATACTAACAATTGTGGGCAGGAGGTGTAACGGTTTAAGTCTCGCTGGAGACCGATAATGTACAGGTTGGAGGAGAATGAAGACTGGTTCTCTGCAGGCTTTCACTCTCCATTTAACACATTCAGGGGGTGTGTCTCTGTGTGCCAGGGACGTTGTCTCAACACTCAGGGATGAGAACACGCAGTCACTGTGCACTGATAGGTTAGTCTGTATTTCAATGATAGCATTGTAAATTTCCTGCTGCTCAGCACGTCCCATAGAGTTAGCCACCAGCCTCTGATTGCTCTTTCTTTCTCTTTTCCTTCCTCCCTTCCTTCCTTCCTCCCTTCCTTCCTTCCTTCCTCCCTCTGTCCCTCCCTTCCTTCCTTCCTTCCTCCCTTCCTTCCTCCCTCCCTCCCTTCCTTCTTTCCTTCCTTCTTTCCTTCCTTCCTTCCTTCTTTCTTCCCTTCCTTTCTTTTTTCCTTCCTTCCTTCTTCCATTTTGTTCTTTAAAATATATATATATATATACACACACACATGTATTTATAGACATCTATTTATTTAAATATTTACAGAGACAGAAGGAGAGAGAGAGATCTTTCACCTGCTTGTTCGGTCCCCAAATGGCTGCCGCAGCTGGAACTGAGCTGGTCAGAAGCTGGAGGCCATGACTTTCAGATCTCTCACATGGGTGCAAGGACCCAAAGACTTGGCCATCCTCTGTGGCTTTCTTAGGCACATTAGCCAGGAGCTGGATCAGAAGTGGAGCAGTCAGACTCAAACCGATGCTCATATGGCATGCCAGCAATGAAGATGAAACCTCCAGTTCCTCTGGTTGCCTTTTCAGTGGTGACTTGTCAAAAGTCTGATAAGCTCACGGCACCCAAAATTTCTCCACTCTGACCACATGTAGTTTCTCGTGAGCTCTAAATTCTCTTTTTGTCCATTCCAACCCGAGAGGAAACAATAATGAAATTATGTAGGCAGGTTCATCTAATATTACAAGGATACCTCATTTGACAAATGCTTTGAATGAAAGTTACAGATATTAAACCACCTTTATTCATCTTCTCAGTTGATGTAGCATATATTTCTTAATTTTAATAGATTCATCATGCATTTAGAAAAGATATTTATTTATTTGAAACTCAAAATGATGTAGAGAGTATGAGAGATATAGAGGGATTTTGAGCCAGCTAATTCACTTCCCTAATTGTCACAGTGACCAGTGCTGGGCCAAATGGAGCTGGAAGCTTCCTCCAGGTCTCCCAAAGGGGTGGCAGGAGCCGAAACAGTGGGGCTTTTCTCACTGACTTTTGTAGGCCATAGAAGGGAGCTGGATCAAATGTAGGGCAGCCAGGACAGGAAGCAGTGTCCATGTGGAATGCTGGTCTCATAGGAAGTGGTTTTACCCAATATGCCACAACATTGGCCCCATTTAGTGTATTTAAAAGAGTGTCTGAATTAGGAAATCTCTTTTTCAGAGAAAGGAATTCTATCCTTTCATTAGTGTATGAGTACAAAGTTAGAAACATCATATCAGTGCTATACTCTATTGGGTGCCAGGAAAGTGTTAACAAGAAAGAGGTTGACAAAGCTACAAAACTCAACTTTGCATGGCACTGTTGAAACTTAGTGATAGGCGCAGTATGCTAACTTCAATGCTACTTTTGTATTCTTTTACACTTAGTACTTGCGTTCTATGTCTGCAGAAGCATTTTCTCTCCAAATCACTGAACCACCTTTTCAAACATGGCCTGGCTGCTGTGTTCTTTGATTTCCAGAGATTTTGTATGTTCTTAGCATCTAAACATGAAGTCCCCCATGTGCAAATGAACCTGCCACCATTTTTGAGATTGCTGAAGAGGTACCCATAAGGGACGTGTGGTTTTATTCAGATTCCTCGATGGAGAGAGCCAGTCCGGTTTCTAAGAAGAGGAACAAGGATTTTAGCTTCAGCATAGAGCCCAAGTTTAGCAATACTTTTCTTCTAAAAATGTAGGGAATATAAAACAAAAATTTGTTCTAGACAATGTCTTGTTTAGGCATAAAGAAAGCTTTAGGCTTAGGCATAGGCCATGCATACACATATATATATATATATATGTATATATATATATATATATATATGCATACCTGTATACCTGTATGTATTTATAAGTGTTCTCATAATTATTTTGTATATCGGCTTAATCCTGAGAATGAAACTAAATAAGTTCAAATACTTACTTAGGTTATTTGTAGTTTCAGCATCATCTTGTACCTCTGGCCAATTTATTCTCTTTTGCTGAAGGAACCTACATCAACCTGAGACTAAAACAAAGCAAATTTGTTCATTTCCCTATTAATTCCCATAAAAGTGCATCTGAAAAAAAGAAAACAGTGTCCCAGACTGAGTCCCAGAGATGTTCTTCAGGACTGCTGTCTAATCTGAGGTACGGCATTCATCTGTGACCTGATGGCCTTGGCCACCAGCACTTCTAGCTGGCTTCCTTGCCAAAGTCTGGCTTACCCTCACATGAAACTGCCAACAAGGGCCCACTTGGGCATAGAACTAATTTAACCTCCTGTACACTTGATGAATGAAGAATTTCCTCTTGGGACTAAATTATAGGGCTTGTTGGAGTTGCTGTTTCGTGATCTGTTATTTGGAGGTAATTTTCCAAAAGAGCTGGAACACATGGCCATGAGCTAGAAAAGGATTCACCATGAACAGCTGGCATGCTCTGGCCAGCCCAGTTCCCTGTATTCATCCTTTCCACTGGCCTCCCCTGCCTGTGCGCTGGCGTGTCCAGCAAGGAGGTCCAGCCAGTAGGGCTCAGCTTAGGCTACATCTCTGCTCTGCTTCTCAACTAAACCACTAGGATGGCATCTGCCCACCTGCCTTGGCAGCGAGGTTGCCAGAAATATAGCATCATGTCATAACATGACAGAAACAGCTGAACACGCCTTCCCCTCACCTTCCAATGAGGCTGATTACAACCTGCAGCCAAATTCCACCTTACCCCCTGTGTGGCTGACTGAAGATAAGCTTCTGATCTTTCTTTGGCTTTTTGAACTGTTGGAAGCTGTGTAAACACAAGTGCACGTTAGTCAGATTCTATTTGACCCAAGGCCTGCTGAGTGCAAAAGAGATTACATTGGAAAAGTCTCTTGTCTAATTAAGCGATGGTGACCTGCTGAAGGGTGCTTGCTGATGAGGTCAAATAGCAACGTGTTTTAGGCTGACTTGTTGCAGCTGGTCATTTGCAGATAAATAAAGAGTGGCGGTTTTTAGTAAGGCCGTACAGCTTTCCTATCATAGAACTCTTGCATTTTGGAGCATCTCTGAATGTTTCATGCAAGTTTCAGTACAGAAATTTTCACCGCAAGTGACAGTTAGAGGTTTTGTGACAGCAGAATATTTCTTTATGCTCTTTGCACAGAGGGGTCTCTTCCAAACCCTGAAAGTCAGAAGAATATCACTTTGAAAACTAATGATTGGAGAGGTATGGAGGTGAGGGTGTGTGAGCATGCCACCAAAAATACAAGCGGACCAAACAAGTTAGGGCAATTATGATCATTTTATTAAGCATTCATACGATAGGTATTGTTGATGGACATTTTTGTGGGTTTTTTAAAAAAGATTTATTTATTTATTTTAAAGGCAGAGGAATAGAGAGGGGAAAAGAGAGGGAGGGAGAGAAGAAAAGAGAGAGAGAGAGAGAGATTATCTTTTATCTGATGAGTTAATTCTCACAATGACCTCAACAGTGGGTGCTGGACCTAGCAAGATCAGGAGCCAGAAGCTGCATCTGGGCCCCAAGTATCTGGACCTTCTTTTGTTGTCTTTCCAGATGCATTAGTAGGAAGCTGGACCAGAAGTACAGCAGCTTGGATTCCAGCCAATGTTTCAGTATGGTATGCTGGAGCCAGATATGATGTGTCAGGATTGCAAGTTATGGCTTAACCCACTGTGCCATAACAAGATCTTTCATCTTTTAGGTACTTAACATCGTTCTCACTGTAAAGAATCCTAAAGCCCAAACCAATCACTTTACAAGGCCAAAGATCTAGGTGATGACACTACGTCCACTTCAAGGTTTGCCTAGTCCAGGGAAATGCATGACTTCCTTACACATTAGGAAGCTACCAGAGGCCTTCAGCTGGGGAAGGGATCAAACTTTGATGGATGCAGATTGTGTGTTCAGCTAATAAAAACAAAGATAAGAACTTTAGAGCCTTGGAGAAGTTACCCAAGAAACACTCTTCTTCACTAACATGCCCCTGTAGGCTTCCCCCAAGTCTTTGTATGAAACTGATGTTTCAAGTACCACAAGCATTTGTTTCCTGGAGTTTTCCTGGGAAAATGTATATAAAATTCCTCTTAGTGCCATCCATTTCCCAAAATTCAGCCCGGGTGTTTTGGCTGTTTGAGATCCTCAGATGCCCGGCCATCATGAAGAACCCACTGGAATCCTTAACAATAAAACACATGGATGTGGTTTTGTTGGAACTGACAGAGTTCCAAATTTGCAACTGACAGAGTTGCCTCTCCCCTTAAGCTTTGCATTGAAAGTCTCAGGCCAAGCCATTCCTGAGGTCTTGCCATCACCTATAGCTACGTGCACGTGTGCCTGGGAATAGGAAAGATGCTGGGTCATGCTGATTGTGTCCAAATACTGACTCAGCTGTTGGTGCTCTCCCTCTTTATTCCATTGAAATAATTTGAGAATGTTTTAGGAACTTTCAAACTAAAACCCTTAAGAGTTCAAGAATTAATGTCTAGTTAGAGCCACAGATGCAGTCAATGGTGGAATAAGATCACAACTTTCCTCTCTGTCTCTAAAGCCATGATTTTACGTGAGAGGTAAAAAAACTTTCTGGGGTTTAAAAAAACTTCTTGACAGGGAAGCCACGCCTTTTCAACAAGGCTGTTTTACTTTTCTTTGAAACCAAAGAATGGAGTGTGACAATTCTAAAATTGCTCCAATTGTAAAATCTTTCAACAGGTCTCCTATCTTTTATAGATTGATTATATAAAAATCATATGCATTCTATTAAGAAGTAATTTTATGTAAGAAAATGATATAAACTCTCTAATGAATAAAACTTCAGAAAAAATAGTTGCATAGTGCCTGACATGTATTTCTCTTGGTACATTTTGAGCCACTGCCCTACTTTCAACTTGATGTAAAATAATTTTCTGCAAATATTAATAACATGAATAGGCTCACAGTTCTCATGGATTAGTTAGCCCTTGTTCTTCTAATATTTTTTTTCTAATCAGCCTAATTCTGGATATGGATTTTCACTGTTGTCATAATCCCTTCCAGGTTTCTGCCTTCCACCTTAAACCATGAGTTCAAAAACTAAACAGAGCTCTAGCATCAAGGTTACAGGGACTCTAAATTCAAAAAGTTCATAGGAGGACACTTGGCCAAGGGTCCAGTTGCCACTTGGTGCACTTAGCCAAAGGTCCAGCTGCCAATTGGTGCACTTGCGTGCTATTTGCGAGTACGTCTGGGTCCCTTCTTCGCTCTGGATTCCAGCTTTTCTCCAATGCATGACTGGGGAGATGGCAGATGATGGCTTAGGTGACCCAGTACCTTCTACCCACCTGAGTGAGCTGGCTTGAGTTTCAACCTGGTCCAGCCTGGTTTGTAAGGCTATTTAAGGTGTCCATCACTGAATGGGGGCTCTTTCTCCTTCAGTCTCTATCTCTCTTTTCCAAGTAAATATTTTTAAAAACAAAATTCACTCCTTATCCATGTTGTGCTCATTTGCAGACTAAGGAAAACTGTGATAAAATTACTTAGTTTCCTTAGAGATAACTTTTTCTTTGACAGCTACCCCATTCCCAAGGAAGGAAAAAAAAAAGAACACTAATGTATATCTAAAATGTTGGGATATAGCACACACGTTTCCAACCCAATAATAATCTGGCTGACCTGTCTAGGATCTCAAAGTTTACAAAGAACTTTCATATAATTTATCTCATCGATTCCACTTCTCAACCCTAGGATGTTGATATTATTTTCTTCTTTTTAGAGAGTAGCATTAGGATTAGAGATTAAGGGATTTCCTCAATTCTCCTCAGCTTCTTCAATAGTGGGACTGTTTGCTCCATTCAAGTGTTCTTATCTGAGTTCAGGCTTTTTATGGTTCCAAATGGCTTATTCTGTATTTGAAGACTGTTTGAAAAGAAGAGCTGGAGTTAGAATGTTCCCATGTTGTTTCTTTTCTCTAGGTTAAAGTAAGCTGCTTTTCTAAACATCTGAGAACGGCTCGTGATGTTTTCTGTTCCTAGTTATCCCATCTGGGAACCACAGGAATTTTGATTTTCCTGACCATTTGTCCTCCATCAGGCCCAAATGTATAAAGGACATTATTTTTATGTGCCAATGATTGCAGTATTTGCATGTGCAAATCATGTAATTACTTAACTACCCAAATTGTGCATGCAACACAGGTAATTATGAACTTAGAAAATTGCTTTAAGAATCTGACCCTGGAAAAATTATGATAGCAGAAAATGAGTGTTTCAGTGGAAATTTCTTGCAAGGCTGATTTTGTTGTTGTCATTCTTGTTTAGTGAAAATCTCAGTTAAGATGCTTAAAGTTGCTTTCTTTGCCTCGGTTGAGACATCTGAAGAATGAAAATAATATTTGCATTCCCTCCTGCCAGTGGGTTGTGTAAAGGGAATTGAGATGATGCACACCAATAACGTGGGGGAGATGTCGAGGAATGACCAGTTCAGATGCTGATGACAATGCCATGTCCCGTATTAGAATGTCTGGGATGGAGTCCTAAATCCACATCTACTAATGCAGACACTGGGAGACAGCAGTGATGGTACAGGTAATTGGGTTCCTCCCACCCAGCTGGGAAACCTGCACTGGCTTCCTAGCTCCCTGCTTTGGCTAATGCGGCCATCTAGGGAGAATCTCTGCCTGCCCCACTCTCTCAAATATATAATTTTCAAATGTCAACACGTTCAAAAGAGGACTCATTATCCTCTGCTTTTGGAATGGAGGTTAATGTTTGATCGGAATCCTTAGTTCAGCTATACAGAGGCTATGTGTGCAACGCTGCGCTGTGTGACTATGTTGCATATGCCTTCTTCTATGGCAATCAAATAAAACGTGTGAAAAAATATAGTAACATGACTATTTTCTATCTCTGAGATGTGTTGCGATTTCTCACTTAGTTCTCCCAATAATTCTATGCAACATTTAGTGGAGGAAAAGCTGAGTGCACAGATGAGAACTTAAAACTTGTAAGTTGAGAAGGCTTATACCAGTTATATGAGTTTCTAAAAGGAAGATTGAACATTTAGTGCCAGAATTTCTGATTCCAATTCCTACTCTTGAAAATTTAACTCTCCTATTAGAGAAAGCATATTGTCTTACCATTGGCAGTTACACACTAAATGATTCTGGAGATGAACATAACTTGCCTTGGATGAACTTACAGACTGACACTGAGTTCTAAATATGATCAAACGTTGCTAAGAAAGCCTACATTCAGCAGTATGGAGGCTTTTAAACCCTACTGAAGAGAACAGAACTGTTCACTATGGCAATTGCTGAGTGCTATCTGATAAGAGAATGCACACACTGACACAGTTTTTAGAACATCTCCTTAGGTTCCTAAGCTCCCAGGCTACCGTGATAGTTCTGAAGAGTGTGACGGGGTGGGGGGTGGGATCTGATGTCTTCATATCTAATGGTGTTTAGGAGGTGATTCTAAGAATGTGTGGCAAGAATGGGGTTTCAGGGGCTGAGTCAGATGCTGCATTCTGTTTTCTCACCCAGGGGATTGTCAACTTCCTTAGCATATATATCTTCAAACAGAATAGGCCAAGACACACTGCGGACTCCGAACGAGAGTGTCTTGGGGGAACAGGGCCACGGAGTCATCCGCATGCCATGACTTGGCAGGAAATGGACTCATCAGCGTCTCAGAGTCACAGTATGTCTGCAGTTGTGTTTATTCGAGTAAAACAAACAATCATTAGCATGATTCATATTTTTTCCCAGCTTTAGGAAAGGACAGATAATTTACCATTATCTTCCTCAAACTTTCACCTCATTTATAAGGTGATGAGTGTGTTTATATGAATAACCGATTTCTTAAGCATTGACTAGGTGCCCACCCTCATGCTAAATACAAATCTATGCCTCATTTAACATAGCTACCATAGAAATTCAAGGAGTTAGGCATGAGGCTTTTGCTAAATCTGTAAATAGGAAAACAAAGTAATAAACATGTAAACGCACTTTTATTTTTTGCATTAGCACGGATTGTGCTTTATTCATAAGTAGTCTCTTAAAATACCTCTGTCTCTTAAAAAATGTATTATTGATGGCTCCGAGTGGAAGGTGACAGAGAAACAAACATGCATTTGAAAATACGCACTTCCATCTCTAAGTATGTCCATCAGATGAAAACACTGAGAAACATTCGTTCATTGAAAATTAATGTGTATGTTTTAGTTCTGCAACAGAATCATGTAGCATTTCTATATCAATGGAAAAAAATCAGTAACGCTTTCTCAGTATACATGGACTGTAATCTCAAGTGTAGAGTTACAATGATAAGGAAACCTTTTGTGAAAATTAAAGTTGAAATTTTAAGGAAAAAAGCGTGTATTTCCTATCGAGGAAGAGGTTGAGGAAAGCTCCCAGCATGAACTGGAGAAACTGATGTGAGAGCCATCCTTAGCCACCCAGCTTCTCCGGCCATGGTGCACGCCCACAGGGTAAGAACAGCGTATGTCTGAAATAGGCTTACCTGCTTCTTCCTGTGTTGTTCGCTCTTCAAGGTTCTGATCAACTCAGATCAGTGTAGCACAGTCCCTGCGGAGAAGCAGCTGGGAGCTAGTGCTAGGGAAACAAAGATGGGGAAACATGGGGGGATGCAGGATCACAGAGGCCACTGCCAGCTCCAACCAGCCAAGGTTCTCCTGCTGGAGCCAGGTGGAAGCCGTGGGCTGTGAACTGTCCTCAAGGAAGTACCCCTTCTAATGAAATAATTTCTCTAATTTCAGGTTTCTTCACTTAATCTCTGATCACAGCTTGGGGATGACAATTCGGAGGTCAATGTTTTCCATCAATGAACTCCCTCTGGGGTCAATGGTGGGAAGGTCAATGGGCTCCTGGGGGCCTATCTGAGAGCATGGAGCTAATGACTGACTTGATGTGACACAGGAATCCTGGCAAGTTACAGTTCACCGGGATACATCATCTCAAGCTGTAGTATCCATCAGGTGGTTGCTGAGCACTTGAAAGGTGGTGAATATTTTCATTATGTTCTCTAGGTATAAAATTCACATTGGTTTTCACAGACTCTGATATGAAAGGTCAATGTATAGAGTATTTTTAGTATCTGCATATTAATTTATGATAAAATGATACACCATATGTTGGATTGTGAAAAATATTCTGATAAAACTGATTTGGTTTGGTTTTTGTTAATTTTATAATAGTGACTTTATATTAAAATGAAGAAGATTTTAAATGATATATACAAGAAACTTAAATAAGTCAATGGGGGAAGGGACATTACAAAAAAAAGTTGCCTGGCTTTCAAAAACTTTTGCACCAGAATAAACCTCTTTTAATTTTTCTCTCCACAGACTCTTTTTGGAAAACCCTCTAATTCTATTTTTATTAGAGAGTGCTGATCTGAAGCTTGCCTACCTTCAGTTTATTTAAAAATACATATTTTCAAAAATTTTCTGTAATTGAAAAGCAAAGAGAGAGAGAGAGAGAGAAAGGTAGAGGAGGTCTTCCATCTGTCGGTTTCCTCCAAACATGTCCCCAATAGCCAGGGCTGAACCAGGCTGAAGTCATGAGTCTGGTATTCCATCCAGGTTGCTCATGTGCATGCCTTGGGTTCAAACATTTATTCATCATCTGCTTCATCCTAGGACACATTAGCAGAAGTTGGTTTGAAGTGAAGAGTCATGGCTCCAATGTGCTCCTTTCTAAGCAATGTGTGTCCCAAGCAATGACTTAACTCATGTGCCAAAGTGCTTGCTCTGGTGTAGGCCTTTCAGCAACCAATTTACCTGGGGAAGAGAATTTATTGTTTTTACATAAATGGTCTCCCAATGAGCAGGGGAAAAATGGGCCCAGGCCTGGCACGGTGGCCTAGAGGCTAAAGTCCTTGCCTTGAATGCAACAGGATCCTATATGGGTGACAGTTCTAATCCAGACAGCCCCACTTCCAATCTAGCTCCCTGCTTGTGGCCTGGGAAAGCAGTTGAGGACGGTACTAAGACTTGGGAGACTGCACCTGCGTAGGAGACCTGGAGGAAGCTCATGGCTCCTGGCTCCTGGCTTCAGATTGGCATAGCTCTGGTATTGCAGTGGCTTGGAGAGGTGAATCAATGGACAGAAGATCTTCCTCCTTGTTTCTCCTCTTCTTTGAATCATTGGATGGAAGATCTTCCTTTCTGTCTCTCTTTCTATCTATATATATCTGACTTTGCAATAAACATAAATATTTTATTAAAAAATTGGGGCAGGGCCCAGTGGTGTGGCCTAGTGGCTAAAGTCATAGCCTTGAATGCACCAGTATCCCATATGGATGCCGGTTCTAACCCCAGCAGCTCCATTTCCCATCCGGCTCCCTGCTAGTGGGCTGGGAAAGCAGTGGAGGACAGCCCAAAGCCTTGGGACCCTGTACCCATGTGGGAGTGCTCCTGGCTCAGGATTGGCTTCAGCACCGGCTGTTGGGCTCACTCAGGGAATGACTCATCAGATGGAAGATCTTCCTCTCTGTATATCTGACTTTGTAATAAAAATAAATAAATCTTTAAAAAATCAATAAAATAAAAATTTAAAAATTGGGCCCAACACTATTCCTCTCTCTTTCACCACCTCCCGACCCAGTTCTTTTATAAAACGTTCAAACAAAAGTCTAGCAATGGCAAAACATAAAAAGCATAAAACAAAGATATTTAGAAAGATAGTAAATCAAAATTTTGGAAAATAGAGAAAAATTAGAAAAAACCTTGAAAAATTCCTTATTAGTTAGCATTTTTATAAATTTTAAAAAACACATTTTACACAGAACAAAAACAAAGGAACTTTTATGATATTAACATCTGTCTAGTTATATTGACTTTAAGTCAAATTTCACATAAATGATGATCAGAAGTCAAGATTCTATTGGGGGATCCGTGCTTGGCAGCAGCTCATCATGCCGTGTGACATTCGTTCTGTTTTCCTAACCATGAAGATGATAGAGTGAAATGAACAGAATGTTAGTTTTTAGTTAAACATTCCGTTTCTATCATCATAATAAAGCATATTTATTTTTAAAAAGCCATTGATTCAAAAACTGAAATACAATTTTTAATTTTTGTGTAGTTACCCATTACAGTAAAAACCTGAGTCTTTTAATTTTACCTAAACATTTACGTTTAATTTTGTCCTAAAACCAAGGAAAGTTGCTTCATTTATGGATTACAGTCTTTGCAAGAGTGCCTGAATTTGTGCACCTGCTATCCATCATTGGATTCTTTCCTTGGTGAGAAAAGGAGAAAAATTATTTACTGAAAAAAATATGTTTTTTTTAAAAGATGTGTTCTTTATTTTTACTGGAAAGTCAGAGCTATGAGAGAAGGGACAGAGATCAAGCTTCTGTCGGCTAGCTCACTCCCCAAATGTCCACAATAGTCAAAGCTGATGTGGTCCAAAGCTGGGAGCCAGCAGTCTCTTCCAGGGTTCCTTCATGGATGTAGGGGACTAAGGGTTTTGGCCATCCTCTGCTGCCATCCAACGCCGTTAGCTGGGAGCTGGATAGGAAGTGGAGCAGCTGGGGCTCAAACTGGTGACCATATGAGATGCAGGCAGTGGAATAGCTTACTATGCCACCATGCTGGTGAGATCAGAGCTTTTTAAGAGCAGGAATCGAAGCTGGTTGATAAAGAGAAGCAAAGTACAGCAGGTGAATCATTACAATGGTGCTAAATACGAAGTCTTTTATAACCAAAGTAAAAAAAAAAAAAAAAACCCAAATTGAACTTACACAGCTTACAACCGCATTAAGAATCACAATGTAAATCAGTTGTTATCTGTAAGTGTACTTAAATCCCATGATTAGTATTGTTCCCAATAGTAGTAATTTTATGATGATGTTGATGAGCCCCTTTAATGGACCCACTGTGAATGCCTCCCTCTTCATGACCTCACCGTCCCACAGTGCTAATCGTATCAGAAACCCCAGCACTGCTGGTCGGTGAAGCCAGCACAAGGTATCCATGATAAACGTAGGTACCATTCAGGTAGCTACCAAATGGCACTTGTCATTCCTTATGTAGTGCATCTTTTAAAACCATAAATCTTCGTGTTCCTAAATACGACCCAAAAGGTTCTTTGAAGAGAAACTTATAAACACTGTGACATTTTCATGGCTTCAAATCCTAAATCGAGTGTGGAAGTTTAACATGACACCTGCAGCGTTTCTGGAAGAGCTTTCCCTCTACCTGCGGCTGCACGCCAGTGGCAGTGCTGCTGCCTTGCGGCTCCAGCTGTTCGGTTCTGACTTGCTGCAATGAGTAAGGAGTCACACAGAACAAATAGAGGGATTAGACCCTGGGAGTCTGTTTTAAACTTTAGTCACATTTGAATTATGACTGTTACAAATAATTCCACCCACTTGCCTGTGAAACACTTGATGCCACTACCCAAAGGTACAGGCCTGGTCTGCTCTGCCCTCCGCCCGAGGGTGCGGGCCTGGTCTGCTCTGCCCTGCCGCCCTAGGGTGCAGGCCTGGTCTGCTAAGTTGCTGGCTTTCGTGTGAGTTCTAGGGTTTTTCTGAACTGAACTTTTACACCAAAGCTGTAGTCATCTGTGTAACTGCTTGGTTGGGGACTGAATGAGGGGCCCTGTTGGTGGCATATTGAGTTGAGCTGCCGCCTGCTATGCCATCATCCCATATGGGTGCTGCTTAGAGCCTTGGGCAGTCCACGTCACAATCAGCTTTCTGCTAATGCTTCTGGGAAAACAGCAGAGGACGGCCCAAGTGTCCGGCACCCTGCAGCCACATAACAGACCAGATGGCACTCTAGGCTCCTGGCTTCCTCCTGGCACTTGGTTGTCGTGGTCATTTGGGGAGTGAACCAGGGGCTGAGACATCTCTCTCCCTCTCCCTCTCTCTCTTCCTTCTCTCTCTCTCTCCCCCCAAACACCTCTCTACAACTAGGCCTTTCAAATAAATAAATATACATGTATGTATTTTTAAAAAGAACTAAAATTGTTTTGACAACTTGGAACTATTTAAAAAAAAGTAGTCATTTGATGAAAACAGAATAAAGGATGTGCACGTTAAGCTGAGCATACCGAAGGTCAAGGCAAGAAAAGTGGACTCAGCACACTGGCGTGAAGTGCTGAGCCAACGGGCCTTTAGATGAATTGGCATGTGTAGGAAGCAGTCTGAACACACCTGCTTCTGCCTGTAGTTTTCAAACAAATCAGTTGGCTCAATCATCTTATCTTATCCCACGGAAATATATCCATCCTTTCCTGAGACATCGTTCGAAGTTTTTTTGCCCCCTCATCTTTGCTATTTAATTGTATACAGAGGTACTCATGTGCACACATTCAGGTCGCTGTGCTTGAAGATACATCGCACACAAAACTGAGGTTAGGCGCTGTGTGGTTTTCACAGGGCAGGCTTCCACTGGCTTCAAGTTTTTCCATAACAAGCGTGATCGCCCCCTACAGATTTGATGTGCACAGGACAGCTCCTTCAGGGCTCAGGCCACCTGAGTGCCTGCATTGATTTGAGAAGGCTTGCAAACATGGGTGGATAGCCCCAACCCCTAGAGTGCTTTCATCTTTATGACATGCCATTTTCTTTCTTCCTCAAGTTCCTGAAGAATGTGTCAGATTTTTGACTGTTTCCTTTTTGTCATTTATTTTTTTTTTTTCTGGAAATTTTGGCTGGATGAGCCACAGAGAAACTAATGGTTTCCTGGCACAATATATTTTATAGATACAGTAAATGACTTAGATTTTTTTGCAAGAAACATATCTAGTTCAATAATATTATTTTAGTGAATGGATTATTCCTCTATGTCTATGCAAAATTATAAGCAAGGATTATGAACATGATATGCATCTTCATCCTAAAAATTTGAAATGCTGATTTAAAATATTTAAAAATTTGTAGGTTAGCATAGTTATCAATATAAATGTGACTTGCCTTGAAAAGTATTGATTTATTTGTTTGCTTGTTTGTTTGCTTGTTAGAGAGAGAGGGAGACAAGTAGAGAAAGGGGGAGAAATGCCCCATTTTGGCCAGACCACAATCTGGCAGCAGAACCCCACTTGGGTCACCCATGTAGGGTAAGCCATCAAATGTTGTCCAACATGCACATTAGCAGGAAACTGGAGGTGGGAGCAGCAACAATCTCAAACCTTGGTGTTATAATATGGAATAAAGGCAACACAGCTGGCATTTTCACTGCTACGGCAAATGCATATTTTAGAAGAGTTATACCAGATTTAATCCTAAAAAAATGGAGAGTTTGTAAGTCAGTGAGGACTTATTGGTGTGGACTCTGAGATGGCCTGATAAATGAATTTAATCTGATTTCCAATATTACCTAATGTGTCATAGTCTAGGCAGAATCCTTAGACTTTTACTGTTTAGCAATCTAACAATGCTAATCGAACTTTGATACTTGGGGTTGATGGAGACGTAATATGATTGAGAGTGCACTAGACTGAAAAGGTGCAAATGCAAATGATCATAATCCCATCTCTCTGGGAACAAGGGGAGGGGGAATCTCTCAATCTGAGAATCTCAGCTCAATCTTGACAAAAAGGGGTCAGGGCCTGGCATGATGGCTCAGTGGCTAAACCCTACCCTCACCTTACTACCACCAGGATCCCATATGGGCCCCGGTTCATATCCCAGCGGCTCCACTTCCCATCCAGCTCCCCGCCTGTGACCTGGGAAAGCCATCAAGGACGGCCCAAAGCCTTGGGACCTTATCTCCACAAGGGAGACCCGGAAGAAACTCCTGGCTCCTGGCTTTGCATCAGCTCAACTCTAACCACTGAAACTATTTGGAAAGTGAACCAGCAGACACAAGGTCTTTCTGTATTTCTTTCTCTTTGTAAATCTGTCTTTCCCATAAAAATAAATATTTACAAATAAATAATAAATCTTAAAAAGTTAAAAACAAAAGCAAAAACAAAACGGGGACAATGGGCCTGTGTTGAGGAGGCTCACACATAACCTCAGTGGGTTGATTTTATGGAGGGCGAGTGGGTCAGCAAGCTGTTGTCCACAGCAAGCTGAAGGTGGCAAACTGTTCAAGTGGAGCTCCGTTGGTAACAGTAGGCTTGTGGAAGGTGACTCCCAGGACCTTCAGAAATGTTCTTGTCACCATGCTCCAGGGGTCATTTTTTAAAGCTCAGGCATTCATCCTTGCGTGAGTGCTCCTGGTGAGCGACACAGCATTCTGTATGTGTTTGTTGTTACTCGACAACTCTTTGGAGAAAAAAAAAAAACTGTAAGTTCCTCATATAACATAAACAAATACACTTTCACTTTTATCAATTGCAAAAAAGTCAGACTTTATTTCCTTTTCGTCAGGCAGTTGTTATGTATGGAAAGAGGAAAGCTGTTAAAAGCGATGATTAATGCCTCAGGAGACATAGATCATGAAGAGGCTATAGCATTCACAGAGCAGGAAGAAATGTGCTTTGTAGGGAGAGAGAGGGACCCAGCCACAGATGGAAGTGGAGACAGAGGAGAGGATGCTCCCACGCACATGGATGCAGATGAGGATGTACTCTGCCAGCATTCTAGTTGGCGTTCCTGGCAGGTGTCATCAGGAATCAGGTAGCCACGCCTAATTAGTTAAACACTACATTTCAGTAAGTAGGAATCAGACTGCTGATCCAACCATCTTTATCAGTTTAATGAAAAAGTTTAGGCCAACTGCTATCTAGCTTCAGGTTGATACAATCAGAATACTATGTATTTGTAGCAAATTTGGGGAAGGCTTGATAAAATGTGGAGGTAACGGAGTAAATTATAGTTTATGAAGTCTTAAACATTTTGGAATTTCTTATTTTCCCTGTCTAAGCAATATGGTCTAATAACTAAGAATTATTTAAATGTCTTAGATAAAGAAAATGTCCTAAGCGATGATGCCTGGGATGTGGGTGGATGAATAAAAATAGCAGTCTTTAAAAGAGATTATGAAGATTGGGGCTTGCGTGTGGTGGCAGAGTGAGCAAATCCCCCATGGGCATTCCATACGGGTGCTGATTTGTGTCCAGGCTGCTCCATTTCCAATTCAGCTCCCTGCTAATGGCCTGAGAAAGCAATGGGGGGTGGCCCAAGATTTTTGTCTCTTGCACCCACCTGAGACACCTGGAAAAATCTCCTGACTCCCAGCTTCAGACCAGCTCAGCTCTGGCTTTTGTGGCCATCTGGGAAGTAATCCAGCAGATGGAAGATCTTTTTCTCTCCCCTTCTCTTTAGAAATCTGCTTTTCAAATATGAGAAAAGAGATTATGAAGCATAACAACATTTTAAAGAATTCTTTTATATTATATATAAACTAATATGTAATAGACTACATATGTAATCTTGATATAAATTCTATGTATATAAATTAAGATGCTCTTTAGTAGAAATCACTGACACAGGAATTGAAATAACTTGCTGAAAATGTAAGTCTAACAAACCAGCTTCAACTTTTTGCAATCAAATTCACTGGATGGTTCAAAAGAGTAATGGTCAATGGGAATGAACACACTAGAGAGAATGCTCACATTATGATTTGAGGAAATAATTTGGTAATGACTGTCAAATAAATGTTGAGCATTTGATTCTTTTGATTTGGCTCAATAAAATAATAGCAGAAGAAGCATAGGCACTTGCAAAAGGAAACCAAAGCCAACCTAACTACAGGGAAGTGACTAGACAGTTCCATGGATTTGAATGAGTAATAATTTTAGAATATAAAAGATGTGAAAACACGGACTTCATGCTGATTTTTTTTAGTACAAATATAGCTCCAAAGACAGGCCTTAAAGTGTGGCTGTGGAGGATATGGAAGGAGCAGAGAAACCCTGGGAATACAGAAGTTATCTCTGAGCAAAGGGAAAGAGGAGCTTTTGTTTTCATCCTTGTGTCTCAGGGCCGCTTCTCAATTTTACCAAGTTCATGTGTTACTCATTTAATTAGAACATGGGCACTCTGCAATGTATTCTAGATCGATTTTGCCTATGTATAAGTCTGTCCTTTAGCCCTCTGCCCTGGGATTCACCCTTACCATGTATCTAACGTTAGCTCTATAAAACAGTGTGTGAGTCACGTTCCAAACACAATCAACAGAAGAGAAGGTGAAGGCAGGTGCTATTGCACATTACCGCAGTGTCATCTAACCCTTATCTGCCTTGCTTTTCCCTATTTCCAAAATCTGAGTTTTTCCGCGATTGCTTGCCTCTCTTTGGCCAATCATTGTGCTCACATTTCTTTCCAAGTCCCCAAGTCTTCAGTTTGCTGGAGATCGACCACTAGATCCTTTGGGGCCAGAGTGACTTTATCTACAACACGGAAACTGAGGAAAGAATCACTGAAAATCAGCCTCGTTCTCTGATCACTTCTTTTGCTGTCACTCCACAATTCCTTAACTTTCCTGGTCGCGTCAAGCAGCTCCACCTGCTGGTACACGCCTGTGTTTTTTTTTTTTTTTCTGTGATCTGCACCCTTGCTGCCCATAACACAGGAGGTTTTCCCCAAACTTGACCTCCTTTTCATATTTTCATAATTTCTGCATCACTTCGTTCCTGGCATGAGAAGAAGTGGGCTTAGGTCTTTTTTAGTATGTTTTCTTTTGGCGCTATAATGTGTTTAACTTGAGTCACATTTAATTGCCTTCAGGTAAAGGATGAACAACCCTAGAAAATAGACCCCAGGAGAGAGCATGCTGAGGTTAGCATGTGAAGGCGTGAGTTGCCAATTGACCTTCCTGTTCGCCTCCCTAAGGACAAACCTAGCAGGACTCCTCTGTTTGAAGAACAGAGTATTTTATTTGGGAATTCGGTAGACAGTGACTCAGGTTTTGAAATGTTTGGACTTTCACCTTCCTTTACAAGCACAGAGGAGTCCCACACCTACGTGGAACAGTGAAACTAGAGGTCAGCTGACTCATTTTCACAAATTTCTTGTTCTTCCTGGAGGTTAGCTGAGCATTTCTGGTCATAGTTCTGATAACTTCTCATCCTGGCATCCCTCAGGGGACGTTATAAGCTGGTCACCCTCCCTACCAATTCCTGAAAGTCCTGAATCAGCATTTAGTAGGCACGAGCAAGTCATTTGGGGACCAGGAAGAAGAGACAAAGAAATCACAGTGAAGTGAATGTTTTCAAGGGAGCACTGGTTGATGTTTCTCTTTAGAAGCCCATTGATAATCATCAGCCATCTGCTTTTAGCATCTTTCCGTTGCATGTACCAAAGAGCCAGGAGTTGGCTTTGTTCTTGATGCTGTTGGCTGTGTTATCTCCTGCCTGGTGAGATAGGGAAGGGGAGATGCCAGCAGTTGGGAGGCGAGGCGATGCTTCCCAGTGTTGACTCTTTGATCTTACGCTCCACGTTCTCAGCTCTTTGCTTGAAGGAGAAAAAAAGTCTGTTGTAATCAATCCAAAACTTCCTTCCTGCTTGTTTTCCCAGAGACTTGGCCTCAAAAATTTGCTCCACACATATTTATTTGGCATGTGGTACGTTCTCTCAGTGCCCTTTAGCAAAGATGTTTTAGATACACACACAAACACACAGAGCTCAACTCTTGATTCATTCTGACTTTTAAGATCATAAATCATACCGAGTCATATCTGTAAGTAATTTATTATAAAAGTTTTCATCACATTTTCAGTGCCCAGAGTTATCCTGGACTTGTAATTAGAATCCCCATGATTATGAGTTTAGAAAAGCCTAGAGAAACCCATAAATGAAGGAAGGACTTTAAAATGGTCATTGACATTTTTGACCTTTTATTAATATATCCCATTTATATTTCAGTAAATAGATGTTATAGCTTTTTTCATCTATCACCCACTGGAGTACTGTTGTGCCTGGACAAATCTTAAAGCAATTTCTCAACCATAAGAATCGCTCTGTTCTGTTGGCCCCCCCAAAAAAATTGCAGTTCATCTTTGCTCAAGCAGAGGTAATCAAATAAAAAGAGAAAGAGCAAGCGAATGGTACCCAATCCTTCCCAACACATGTGTAGCTCTCTTCCAGTGACCTTGTTTGCGGTTGAAAGGAAGAGGCAGAGCTTGTGGACAAATTCCTTTCAGATGTGTTTGAGTGTTCCTCCAATCTGATTACAACAAAGTTAACCAACCTCAAGTATCTTTTTCAGTATATTTGTAAGCCGAAGGAAACTAGGGTATTGGGTTATGTTTTAGTTTGACATGACAAGTTCACGAAGGTCTTTAATATTTGGTTTCTCTCGTCACTTCAGGTGCTCTCAGAGTCTTCTGGAATGAACACTCGGCATCAGCTGACACCTTGTACTCTCGCTTGGCTCTTGCTGTCTCAAATTCATCAAGTTTGACTCTGCTCTTCACTTTAAATTATTTTACCTAAAGATATATTCACGTGCTGTGTTTCTTTTCTCATCTATATCTTTATATATATCCTATATTATAAATATGATAATATATCACATTATATAAATATATCATAGATTTATATATTATATATAAATATATAATGTGTTATCATTTTAAAAAAAGATGTCATTATAGGTGCTATACATTTACAGAGTCTATCCTATGCTTCCAAGAGTGTATGGCTACGTCTCCTCTTGGTCTGGAAATGATCTCCACGCCCTTTGATGATTATGCTTTCCTGATTTTTTTTTAATACATAGGGTCAGGCATTTAGACCAACAGCTGAGATACCAGTTAAGATGCTTACTGGCCTCGTTTGAGTCCTTGTGTTCAGTCCTCTATCTCCTGATCTCAGCTTCATGCTAACACAGACTAGCAGGCAGCAGTGACGGCTCAGGTGGGTGGGTTCCTGCCTCCCGTGTTGGAGACCTGATGGAGTTTCTGATTTGCTCCTTAAGCGTGGCTCTGTTAAATGCAGGATTTGGTGAATGAATCAGCAGATGGGAGCTTCTCTCTCTTACTTTCTCCCTACCGTTTTCCCCTCCCTCTCTGACTGTGCAAAGAATAAATTACAATTAAATAAGCAGAAACAAAACAAAAATTTAACTACCTTTCATTTGAAAAAAAAAAAGAAAAAATCTGTATCAGAAGCTATCCAAAAGCTGAATTAGAAGCATTAACTTCATACCCCAATTTTTCTGGCTATGCTCTATACGCAGCAGTGTGCTGGTAAATGGTTAGCCTCACACTCTGAAGCAGAAACTGGCTCTGATGCGTAGAGTTTGCGAATTGCTATCCAGTGTTTCTGAATCCACCATAACTAATTTAAAACTACAGGTTGGAAGTCCCTGAGCACAGGATGGGAACATGCTTTCTCCAGCCTGTGAAAATTGGCTGTGGAACAATATGCATCTATGCTTGAGTGGAATGAATGCTGAACTTCCATGACTTTCAGCTTCCTGCTGTGTAAACTAGATTGTGGTAACAATAAGTGAAATCGGCCAAGAGAAAGCCCTGAGACAGGGTCGCTCCAACAATTATTCATACAAAATGCTCATGGGTACAATGTTCACATTTCAGGAACATATTTATATGACATTAATTGATCATATTTTTAAAAAATTTTGTTGTAAAATTTAGTAATCTTCTTGGTCAACACTAAATGTTTATTTATCTTTGTAGTTTTCCATTTATAGAGTTTCTTCCTGAAATTAGCAATGCCTGAAACACAGAAAAGAATTTTTGGGCTTATAAAACAAACATGATTCCTAAAGTGCTCTTGGTATTACAGAAACACTGCATTGTCAAGCATTAATTACTTGATATGGAAGCTGCCCCATCAGGCACAGAAAAGAAAGAAGGTGTGAAATTGATTTGGGCTGATTCTTTACTTATTGTTAAGAACACAGAATTTTTTCAAGAAGCTGGCATCTTGGGGACAGAGATCTCCAGATACAAAAATGTTCTCTTGCCACCTAACAGGAGAGCAAGTTTTTTGTTTGTTTGATTTTAAGGGTCAAGGAGGGTTAGAGGATTAGTTTAGAAATAAAGCTACGAATCTAACCAATTGACAATTCTTACAGATGCTCAGGCTTTGTTCTGAGGCCCATCCAGTTCCTACGGGGAAGTCCAGTCCAACTTCAGTGCCTTAGCCAGGAGGAAGCTTCTAGACCATGGGTTGGTGGGGTGGAGGATTGCTTCATTGCTGGGTTAAAGTATGCTTTTCCAAAATCCATCCCACTCTGAAGGCTCCTGAAATTCTTGTGCAAATGATGCTGTTCAGACTAAGCATGGGTAATTATTAGTTTCTGTGGCTGGATTTTTTTAAAATATGAAATATAAAAAGAAAAGAAAGGAAAGGAAGATGCCTCTATTAAAGCTACAAATTCCTCACTGCCAATTTTTCAGTCCATATCTATGGAATAAGAGATTTAGAAACATTTTGATAAGTTAAAAGGCATCTCCCTTGGTTTCCCCATCTAAGAGGCAGCAATGCCCAAACTGTAAAGTTTCTATATCCGTAACATAATGAGTTTAAGCCCTAAGGAACTCCCCAATGCTATTACTGAAAATATAGCTCCTAGTTTCAAAATTACTTTAAAAGTGGATCTGATTGAAGCTGGCACCCAGGAAAATAAAATCTAAAGCCAGTCTCTCGTCTCCTTTATTTAAATTACAAATGAGAAAGATTAACAATCATCACCAAGAACTTTCAATCTTGAATCAATAGAGCCATAAGGCTCAGTGTTTGGGCGCTCATTAGAGAGCTAGGAAGATGTTAAGGTTATACACACAGCACCCTACTTTGAAGAAGACACCGACTTCCCCTTTGCGTGACTGTGAGGATGTTTCAAGCCTTTTGGCTTTGAAGAATGATACTTCTGAGTAGGAAAACTGCAGAACAAACTTGATTTCCTCTACATAGTCCAATAGGCAAGTTATACACAAAAAGGTATAGAATCAGTACAAATGTCCACTTTCTTACCTCTAAGACATAAAGTGTAGGCAGGGACCATGGGTTATGCCCAAGGCAGAGGTATTTGGTGGCAGTGCTTTGGCTTCCAAAGTTTCCTGAAAGGCTGTTACTGCCTACTTAGCCTTTACATTTCCCTAATCATACTTGGATTGTCAGAGGCACAAATGGCTTAGCAGTTGCCTAATGGTAAAAAGGGAGCCATTGAATTCTCTGGCTTTCTCTCTAAGTAGCAATGTACAGCAATGTACATGATCTGCCCAAGAATGAACCATGCTGTCTTCTGCAGTACATCACAAATGACTCTTGTTAAGCCAGTTTTGATCAGCCAATGTCTAGGTCTTCAAGTGTACGCCATCAGACATCGTTTTAGATTTTGATTCAACAGGTTCAGAGTTTAGGCTGCATTTTGCCTGTTAAATTTGAGATCCCAAAGACTTGAAGAAAGGGTAACATTTCTCAACTCTGTTGTGAAGATTTATTTCAAGCAGGTACAAAACACTTGTCATACTCTGTAATGAATTTTACTTTACATAAGCTGCTCATTGTTGTTAAGAAAATATGTCCATCTTTATCGTAACTCCTTTCAATCAACACTCTCAACTTCAATCATTTGCTGTTTGTCCTGACTGTCCAATAGTGCAAACGTTGCAAAGTGTCTTTAAAAAGTTTGTGGAGATGTGCATTACAAAAACATTGATTGTACCTGAGTTATAAAATAATGGCACAAATATAAGCATATTTATGTATTTGAAAGGTGGTGGGTGGATATATAAGGAGAGAAAGAGATCTTTCCATTTCTGGCTCATGTCTTAAAAGCTCAGAACAGCCAGGACTAGGCTAGATTTCAGCCAGGTACCTCAAGCTTAATCTTGGTCTCCCATGTGGGTGGCAAGAACCCCACTACTTGAGTCTTGACATTCTGCCTTCCATGGTGCATGTTAGCAGGAAGCTGCATCAGAAGCAGCACTAGGATTCCAAAGCAGGGCTATGTGTTACAGGATGTAGTATTCCAAGTGGCAACTTCATTACTGTGCCAAATGCCTATCCCTGACGTTTTAAAAGTGCCATTTGCCTGGAGCTTTTTGAAATATATGAACAGTCTCTTGCTCCAAACCATCCTTCCACTTAACTTGACACATGGCTTTGACTCAATTATTTGATTTTTTCTTCTCAAAAGAAAATGCCAGAGGGATCATTACAAGTGGACTGAAGTATGGGTGAAATTGGTTGACAATAAATTAGTGAAACAAGTACTTAACCGCCACATGCGAAGTAACAACGACTTTGGTATAAGTTCATAGAATCCTCAGAGAGAGAGAGAGAGAGGAAGCCAAGTAATGAAATATTGAAAGAAGAAAGGTTTAAGAAGAGGCACACAGGTGCAAGATTTAAGAATGCAGGAAGGCAAAAAGAGAGAAGCTAAAGGAAAAGGCTTACATGTTCCTTTTGAATATGTGCACAATATTTACAATACCCAAAGGTGGCTAGGCTGTATGTGTAACACTGTCTTTTTCTATTTCATGAGGTACTATTTCCTCTTCAAGAAATGGATTTGAAATCCTTCTGCTTTTTGTTGTTTAGCCTTGGGAGTTTCCCATCTATTAAAATATCTATTTGGTGAGATTTCTTGAGATTCAAATGAAATATATGTCACGGCAGCATACATATTCCCCCACCCTAATTTCCCACTTACTGACGTATGAGATGACTTCATGGATATTTACTGGATATTAGAGTTGTATTAGAGTTGTGTGATTTGGATTTTGTAAGTTCATAGTTGTTTTTTTTTTTTTCACCATAAGTGAAAAATAAAGGAGAGGGATAACACAGCAGTAAAGAGCCAAATGTGGCGCTTCTTTTTACATTCCAGCAGGTGACTAAGAAAACTAAGCCCTAGAAAACTGCAAATACTATTGTTTTACTGTCAACTCAGAAATGCCATAAGAAATTCTTTATATTCACATGACAGACAAAATGTCGACCTTTTGTTTCATGGTAAGAACTTCAGCCTTTTAGGGGTTCTCCAAAGCTGGGGGATTAATTAGCACTATGATGGTCAAGTTTGCAATAGCGAGGAGTGTACAATTACTTTCTTTTGTTAAATATTTATTTAATTATTATTTGCAAGACGGGTTTCCAGAGAGGAGAAGAGATAGAGGCAAAAGAGCTTCCAACCGCAGGTTCACTCTCCAAATGGCCATAACAACAAGAGTTGAACTGATCTGAAGTCAGGAGCCAGGAGCCTCCTCTGGATCTTCCACACAGGAGCAGGGTCCCAAGGCTTTGGGCCATCCTCTAATGCATTTCCAGGTCACAAGCAGGGAGCTGGATCAGAAACAGAATAGCCCATACACGAACCAGCATCCACACTCGACGCTTGTATCGCAGAGTGGAGGATTAGCCTGTTGAGCCTTGGCGTCAGCCCCATAGTTTCGTAACAGTATTATCTATTTGTTGAGCTACTAGTCATCTAGGTTGAATGGAGCGTCTGACTCCAGGAAAATCAAACCTGATTTTCACACAGTGATAACTTTTTTAAAATCTGAAGCTAATTTTGAGCATAACTCGAACATTGATTATTCTCCCTATGTGTCAAAGAGATAGTGCTTCTTTGAATTCCAGGTGGCCCACCGCCAAAAAAGATACAAAACGCTGAGTTTGGGTGATTCAGTCGGTATCTTACAAACCTGCAGGAAGAGTGTATGAGGAAAATTCAACAAACTTACGGAAAATATTTATTGCCAAAAAACCTGTGTGGATCTGAAATTTTGTTTTGTATCCAACAAACTTATCTTTTATTTCCATACTTAAAACATTTTTTTTGAAGTACTCTTGTGCATGGAGATATGATACCTGAGTTAGTAATGGACCCAGACATTCTATTTACTGGTGCAGAACTGGATAAAATGGTCAGCACTCTTGGCCTGTGTTTGCCTGTCAACAAATGGAATTAATGCCATAATCATTCCAGAAATTCTCTAGCAAAAGACGGTCAATAAAAAGGATACATGGAAGTATTTTTCCTTATGGATTCTAGTGCTTTTCATGTGGAGATATGCTCTTGATTTTTTTTTTTCCTTCCTGCTAAATCAAGGACAAATGGGAAAGAGGGTCCCCTGGTGAAGGGCTGACATAAAGCCACGTGAGTTGTGTTAGTTCTGTCCTCAGGCTCCTCCAGCTGAGAGCCCAAGACCTGGCAGAGCAAAGCTCAAATAAACACAGCTGCTTGCATGTCCCTGCTGCGGTGGGGTAGCTGTGTCAACTTCCCTCGGCAATGACCAGAGCTGTCTAGGTGTGTGGCAAAGGATGGAATCAAAGTCAAATCAGAAAGTCGCAGAGTCATTTAGAGAACGTTTCTAGACCGGAAGGTATAAATCCAATCATGAATTATATTCAGCACAAACCTGCAGAGACATTTTTGTTATCCCAAACTGAGGCAATAGCACCGAGCTGGAATACATTCGCCGGATGAGCGAGCGCGTGGTTCTCAAGTCAGGAAGTCTCATGTCTGCTTAGGGAGGAAGGACTTCAACACAGGGAAACACGTACAGGATGCAGCAGCGTCTGAAGTCCCACGCGTTGGTTCGCTGGTCACAGCAAGGCGTCAAATGCTCACGTCTCTACAGCATGCGCGGCGTCCTTCGTAACAGGGAAGTTGTGGGTTATATAACTTGGGTCAAGAAATGAATAGCTTTGGACAAACGGCAGAGTTAAAGTTCTTGTCATCACCTTACATCTTAGTGGCAGAGGAGGTGGCAGCTTAATGATCCCGATAAATAAATCAAGGTGGGTTTTAGCAAAACTAAGACGAATCGTATTAACTTTGTTTTAGGCTAGATTCCCTGGAGTCAGAGTTTGAAACTGGGGGTAGGTGCACAGGATTTGTTGAAGAAGGATTCTAAGACAGCAAAGAGAGCGGAACACAGGAGAAATAATTCAAGGGAATAGTCATGTTTTTAAAATTTTACCTGCTACTAAGAAAAATAGAAACTTGAACTGGGGCCTGAGGTTAAACTGGTATGGAAATTATGATTCCACTCTCTCTCCATGCTTTTATAATGAATTGACAGTAATGGAATGATCATAGTAAAGCAGTTTCATATTTTACAGGAACTATTAAGTGATCAACTAGAAATATTAGGAAATAAAAGAAATCAGGAAAATCATTGTAATGATGTATTATTCAATTTGGGCATAACTACCAATAATATAAAGAATTCCATTCCCTTTTAAAATTCTGCACAAAATAACAATGAAAATTCAATATGTGAAAATAAAACCACACAGAAGGTTATAAACTATTTTTAAAAGATTTATTTATTTTTATTGCAAAATTAGATATAGAAAGAGAAGGAATGATAGAGAGAAAGATCTGTCCACTGACTCACTCCCCAAGTGGCCACAATGGCTGGAGCTGAGCTGATCTGAAGCCAGGAGCCAAGAGCTTCTTCCAGGTCTCCCACACACGTGCAAGGTCCCAAGGCTTTGGGCTGTTCTGGACTGCTTTCCTGGGCCACAGGATGGATGGGAAGTGGGGCCACCAGGATTAGAACTGGTGCACATATGGGATCTCAGCACATGCCAGGCAGAGACTTTAGCCACTAGGCTACTGTGCCAGACCCAAGGTTATAAAATATTGAAATTCTTTTTTGTAGGCCACTAGTTTATCTCCATATTTTGTTCTCCGTTTTTCTGGCTACTTTTACAAATGTGAAATATGCAACTGTACTTTGAAAAGTATGTGACCTGGGCCCGGCGCGGTGGCGCAAGTGGTTAAAGGTCCTCGCCTCGCACGCCCGGGATCCCATATGGGCGCCGGTTCTAATCCCGGCAGCCCCGCTTCCCTTCCAGCTCCCTGCCTGTGGCCTGGGAAAGCAGTCGAGGACGGCCCAAAGCTTTGGGAACCTGCACCCGCGTGGGAGACCCAGAAGAGGCTCCTGGCTTCGGATCGGCATAGTATCGGCCCGTTGCGCTCACTTGGGGAGTGAATCATCGGACGGAAGATCTTCCTCTCTGTCTCTCCTCTCTGTATATCCGCCTTTCCAATGAAAAAAAATAATAAAAATAAATCTTTAAAAAAAAAAAAGAAAAGTATGTGACCTGCGTTTAAAAGTAAATGCATCTTGTTGCAAAAATTAATTAATGCAATGTTTAGAAAAGACATACTTATTTGAAAGGCAGAGTACAGAGACACGCTAAGTCAGGCTGAAGCCAGGAGCCAGGAATTCCATCAGAGCAGTGCAAGTGGGCAGCAGGTACACAAGCAATATTTATTTATTTATTTATTATTTTCCCAATATACAGTTTTGTAGCTACAGAATTTTTCCCTTTCCCTTCCTTTCCTGCTTTCCCTCCCTCCCTCACCGTTGGACCTTTCCAGACACACTTGTTGGAAGCTGAACGGAAAGTGGAGGAATTCCAGCATCTGCATCGGCACTTCTAATCCCAGCAGCTCCACTTCCGATCCAGCATCCTGCTTCTGACCTGGATTTTAAAACTAGAAAAAATAAATGAAGCTAATTACGCTTAATTTTAATTTCATTTTCTAGGAACTTTTCAAAGTACTCTTGCTTTTCTTGACATGTGTTCTGATTGAAACCATAGGCTTTAATTCCTTATAAAATGTGAGCAGCTTACTGACTTTATCAAGCTTACTTCTGATTTCCTCTTCAGGTCTCGGGTTTTGCATCTATTTTTAGATCTTCTAGTGGGATTGAGGAATTAAATTCTCAATGACTTTGAATCCAGCATTTACGAGTTACTTTTTATTTTTATTTGGGAATTTTTTCTTCTAATTATTGAGGTTGGTGTTTGAGCTCTCACAGAAGCTAGATTCCTCTTTTTGCTAGTTTGCTCCTAATTAATAAGGGGTCTGGGAAAGTCATTTATATTTTCTGGCCCTTGGGCTGTTTATTCTTGAAATGATAGCTGCGAAGTAAAGGTCCCCTATGGTTCTAAATTTTTACTATTCATGGGATCTTGGGAAGAGGACGACTCTTACTCAGTTTGTGTAGTTGGAAGGCAGTCATGGAGACTGAGGGGTTCTCTGTAACACCCAAGATTTTCAACTCCTTTTCTCATTTTACTTTAACTTCAGTGATTAGATGCAACATTTTTATAAGCACTCATTAATAATAGTGCATTTAGCAGGATGCTAGGGATGGTTATGGGGACCAACTGTTGAGTCTTTCAAACAGTATTGAGGTTTATCAAAACAGTATTGAGTTTATCACTTTCCTTGGTTGTGAGTGGTCCTCAATGAAATATTTGCAACATTAAAATTATCGAACATGACAAGTCATTCTTGTTTTCTTCCACAAGAACACGTAAGCAGACAAGGATTGGCACTGGAGGCTTCTGACTGCTATCCTTAGAAATGTTGATTGAAGGGGCAAGCACTATAATGCAGCTGTTGGAGCTACTGCCTGCCACACCAGATGCCGTGTCCAAGTCCTGGCTGCTCTACTTCCTATGCAGTTCCCTGATAATGCAGCATGGGAAATCAGGAGGAGATGGTCCAAGTGCTTGTGGCACTGACATCTAGGATACCCTGGGGAAGTTCCTGGCTCCATCCTTGCCCAGTCTTGGCTATTGCAGACTTTGAGGAAGTAAAGTAGCTGATAAAAGATCTCTCCGTGTTTCTTTCTCTCTCTTCAAAATTTTGGTTTTCAAATAAGTAAGCAAATCTTGAAGGAAACAAAGGAAGTGAGCTCAGCTTGCAAGCTGTCCCTTCATGAGTATCTAGAAAGTCAGCTTTGAGGACTTACTTAAGAACCTCACTCTGCCTAAGTCACAGCCAAATGTTAATGAAACTGAATATCCACCTTCTTTGTGATAGTATTTAACCTGCTAGCAGAGAAATTTGGATAAAGACCATATGGTCCTCAATAAAAATTTGGAAGGTGAGTCCATTTCCGTTCTAATACTGACCCTGGGATATAGCAGCAATAGTTCAAGTAGCCGAGTTCCTACTGTGTTCTCCATATGTGGGAGATGCGTGCTAAGATCCCACATATGCGTACTTTCATCACAGACTGGTCCTGGCCATTGCAGATAGCTGGGAAGTAAACAAGTGGCTTTCTCTGTACCTTTCTGTATCCCGAATAAATAAATCAAAAATATTAAAAGCTCAGGAAGTAGTCGTCAATGAGCTTCACAAGTAGATGGTATTTCAGGACAGGATGAGTTTGCTTTGTGGGCTTGTACTAGGAGAAAGCTGAAGACCTGGGTGCGACCTACCTCCAGCCTCTTTCTTAGGGCCTTGTCTTCCAGTTATTTTTTTCTTTCTCCTTATACGTTTGCTATAACTTGCTATATCTCTGTGGTCACTTGTGTGCTGAGCCCTGTAAGTCCTTCTGGCAGATGACTGAACCTGAAAGTACCTTAATGTCTAAAGATGAATAGCCAGTGCATCAGCATACTATGGATGAGATTGCGAAATACTGTTAATTCAATGTCACTAATTTGAAGTATTCCTATGTGTAACACCCTGGAGACAGGCTCATTTTGAATTATTGAGAAGCAAAACTAAAGTTAGACTGTAATAAGTATAATGTGTGCATATGTGTGTGTGTGTGTGTGTGTGTGTGTGTGTGTGTGTGTGTGTGTTCATGCCTGCCTGCATATCTTCGAAGGCATAGGAAGTTATCTGGAGGAATACATGTCCAGTGATGGGTATGTTTGGATGGTGATGTTGGGCAGAAAGAGTTCAATACTTCCTTTACAGGCTTCCTATAGTAATAACAAGACATAATGTGATAAGATTCAGAAAAGATTCTTGTAACTTACTTTTGAATAACATTGTAATAAAATTACAGATCAGAACACTTTTATTTCTAAATGGTACTATTATTACTTTCTTTTAGAATTGTATGAAATTACATAACTCAGGATCAGTTATGGCAAAATCTGCTCTCTTGGGCCCGGCACGGTTGCCTAGTGGCTAAAATCCTTGCCTTGCATGCACCAGGATCCCATATGAGTGCCGATTTGTATCTAGGCGGACCCACTTCCCATCTAGCTTTCTGCTTGTGGCCTGGAAAGGCAGTCAAGGAGGCCCAAGACCTAGGAAACCTGCACCTGTGTGGGAGACCTGGAAGAGGCTCCTGGCTTCGTATCAGCTCAGCTCTGGCCATTGTGGCCACTTGGGGAGAGAGTCAGTGGACAGATGATCTTCCTCTCAATGTCTCCTCTTCTCTGTATATCTGACTTTGTAATAAAAATAAATAAATCTTTAAAAAAAAACCCTGATCTCTTAAGGAGCATCTATAGCTAATGATAATTAATAATGTAATTCATGGGTGAGTCACCCATAATTATTTGGGGAATTTGTCATGGGTTTCTGTTGCAAATGCCATAGGAGTCTTCCTGCCCTTCATAGGTAGTTGAATATATCTTCTTCTTATTATTATTCAAAAGGCAGAACAATGAGGATGCAGGTGGATGGGACAAAGCTATCATCCATCTACTGATTCACTCTACAAATACCTTTAACAGCGGGAGCTGGATCAGACTGAAACTACCTCCGAGCATCCCATGGGAGTGGGAGGAATCGAGTACTTAACCCACCAGCCACTGTCTCCCAAGTTGAGCATTAAAATGAAGCTGAATCAGAAGCAGAGAGAGATTCACACCCAGACACCCCCGTACAAGACAGTCCACAATGCCCACTCCTGCCAAATGTCTCTTTAGTTACAAATATTTATTTGGAAGGCAGCGTTACAGAGATAGGACACACACACACACACACACACACACACACACACACACACACACACCTTCCGAACGAAATTTCTGTTCCCTAATTGCCATAACAATTCAGGCTCCATCTGGCTCTTCTACAAGGGTGGAAAGGGCCAAAGAACTTTCCCAGGGATGTTATCAGGAATCCGGATGACAAGTGGAGCAGCCATAATTTGAACCAGTGCGTGTATAGGATGCTGGATTTACAGGTGGTACCTAAACTCCTTGTGCCACAGTGCCAACGCCCACGTGTATGTTTTACAGTATGTTCCTGATATAACCTTGTGCCATCTATTCCACATCACTCCTGGTCATACAATCATATTGGTCTAGTAGACATGTGTGGATTGAAGTGGATAATCATGGATTATGGATAATCCTTTTGGTCAAATGACAGGTACTTGAACAGCTGACACATGTGTACTACAGCCAGATAACAGAAATATAATATGGACATGAAGTTTTTAAATTAAACCGAACAACAGGGTGCAATGATGACCTATAGTTTTTCCAGATTTTTGCTCAATTCATTATTAAATCATCCAAAAGATACTATTTTCTCTATTTCCTTGGAATAGGTATGGTTCAAATCATCTTCCCATTTCTCCCCTTGGCACTCACCTACAACACTTCAAGGAACTACTACTGTATTCTAAATAAATATTAGGCTGTAAATCATGCAGATTTGCACAGCAGACAGTTAAATATGCTCCATTATTGTCACAGTAAAACTACATAATTACAGATCTCTCAGGGTGCACATGACTCACTTAGCTCAGGGCTACATCAAAGCATGCATGCTGCGGATGGGTTGACTCAATGCACACATGGCAATTGTTAACTTTCAGTTTGGGGAGGAAATAAGAATACAGAAGCTCCTGGGTATATGATAAGGAAGAATTTAATGTGTGAACTAAAGAATTCATGCAATTTTATTCATGCATCAGGATTTTCAGCATCCCAATGTTGAGTGTTCTATTCTACAATGCTATGTGTTTATCAATTTTCAACTATGTTTATATGGTATTTGAATATACTCTCATACATATACACGGACCTACATATGGCAGCCAACTTTAGAAGACACCAATGTTTGAATATTTAATTGTATACATTCCCCATGTATTCACACCCAGATCCACACCACTCACCCTCCCTGTTACTCAAGATGATCACCTGATTTCTGGCACCTAGGTTTCAAGACACCTGGATTAGTCATTAGAGAGTTCTTACATGTTCTAGAACAAAAGCAAAGGGATATAAGTAAGAGAAGAGTTTCAAGGGCAGACCAAGATAAACTTAGGGACAATCTATCCCTCATGAATCCTTCATGAGAGAAAAGCTTTGCCAATACTTATCCTCTATGAACTAGACACACATTCCTTCAAAAGGAATTGCATGCAATTTTAGTTATAACTCCATACCTGTGTTGTTTCTGTACCTGTTTGTTGATTGGCCTGCCTATTGTTTTGTTTTTCACTTTTGACTCCTGTTCAGTGTTTCATTGAGTCCAAATCACCCCTAGATTTGGTCTTGAAGAACCCCAATCCTCCCACATCCATCACTCAAGAAAATGTCTCCTCTCCCTACCTTTTGCTGAAGTGAAATGCACAGATTCATACCAATGATCTCAAAGTTAAAAACCTGTGACTAGTGGTGTGTTAACAATGTTGGCACCATCGCCTCCACCTGTTCACAAAGCATTTCATCATCTGAGAACACTGTTCTGTCATAGGCAGTGATTTCCCATTCTTTCCTCCCTCAAGCGTCTGGTAGCCATTTATTTCCTCTCTCCAGGTACTTATCTAAGTTGGGTGTTTTATAGGCACAAAACCATAAAAAAATATGTAACCTTTTGTGGGTGGCTTCTTTTACTTATAATGCCTCTACAACATCCATGTTGCAGTGTGTTTAGCTCCTGTTTATAAAAGAATAATAACCCACTGTGTGTATGAGGCACTCTATCAAGTTCAGGGCAACATGCAACTAGAACTTAATGTGTATTTTCTTCTCTTTACTTACTAATTTATTCAAAACATTTACTTGAAAGAGAAATGAAGAGAGACAGAGCGCTCTATCTGGTAGTTCACTTCCCAAAGCCAATGTTGTGCCTGTTCCTTGTGCTCTCTGCTGTTCCTCAGCCAAAGTGTGCCATGCATGCTGGTACTTAAATTTTTGTACAGGCACTTACAAAGCTGGGGAATGTCTCTTACCCAAATCATAGGATAGAGGTGATAGCGGTGAGGAATCACCAGCCTAAAAATGCTTCTCTAAGGGAATAAGCAAGTAGAGAAGAATGCACAGCAAGAACATTTAAGATCAAGATCTGCATTAACACATTGACATCAGAAAGCTGACAAGGGATGTAGGTCATTCCTCCATCACTGGTAGTCACTTCTACAGCCTCTTCTGTTGTGGAGTTAGAGGATGGTGCTTGGTGGGGGAAACCATCACAACGCTCTCACCAAATTCCAGCCATAGTCAGACACTAAATGTGTCTGCACTTTAATTTGACCTTTTTTTCTGAGCCTTTCAACTATCTTGTATTCTCAAGAAAGCTGTATTTAAGTAGTTATTCTGAACATTCAGATTTATACAAATCCCAGTAGGTCCATTGTAAGTGCAAATTCTTATGCCAGTTAATTCTACATTCTCACTATTGAGTTATTGTTATGGCATAAACATTTTTGTCCCCCTGAAATAAATGTGTTAGAAACTTGATAGCCAATGTGACAATATTAAAAGATGGAAACTTGGTGGCGAGCAGATCGTGAAAGTGGAGTCCTTGTGAATGGAATTAGTATCCTTAAAAATGTGACCCAGCAGAGTTAATTTTTCCCATCTGTTCTGTTTCTAGACAAAGCTAGAGACTGGGCATCTGAAACAGAACTAGTATTCCGTAATAAAAACGTGGGCCTTCACTGTACTCTGCTCTATGAGAAGTGAATTCTGTTCACAAGCTGCCTGGCTGGGGGGCATTTTGTTACAGCAGCCAGAGTCAACTGGCAGAGCCATTAATGATTTAAATGATCACCATCATTCAAGAGGATGTTAAATGAGATACACTCAAAAACTCAGAGCACGGCTTTTATATCACCAATTACATTTACTATTTTTTGGCTTCCAATATATTGAGGGTTTTTTTGTTTGTTTGTTTGTTTGGTTTTTTTTGTTTGTCTTCAGTGCCTTCAGGATATGTTGGGAGTAGCACATTGAGTAAGTTCTGTTCTACCGGACAAGTTGAAAAAGAACAATGCACTCAGTGGTCTAACTCTATAATTCATCTTATTGCTCAAACCCTCGATGTTTCAACAGAAAAGGAAGGTAAATATTGCAAAAGAGAGAAGGTTCATCATGGATTGAGTAAAAGTTTAGAGACTCATGATTATAGAGCAAGAGGTACCATAAAGAAAATTACCCACTGAAAGCCAGCTCCCCAGATGTTGCACTGTTGCTTTTGCTGCATAAACAAGTGGCTGTGTTTACAGAGCTCCCCAGCATGCCTGCCTCTCCACGTTGTCTTTCACCACACCGATGACCACAACATTACCAGTTCAGGCTCTACTTGGTTTCTGCCCATTTTGTCTGTCCTCTCATTTGCCATTGGTATTGTTCTTCCTTCTGTTTCTTTTCTCATCACTCTATATGGACTCAGGCAAGGCTTGACTTCGGATTTGCTCAGAGTTGGCACATCAGGAAAGTCTCATTTTCATGGCAAAAGGCTTGGAATGCTCTGAGACGGGATTTATTTTTAAAGTTCTACATTGAACATTGTTGGCTCTCCATATCTTCTGGCAAAAAGACACCAACTAACAAGACAGAACACAGAAAAAAAAAAAGAAACACTCAAACATTTTTTTTCTTTCCCTTTTCCATATTCTCCCTCAGCCAACTTTGGAATGGCTTTAGAGAGGTTTCTTTTTCTTCTTTCTCTTTTTCTTTTCTTTTTTCTTTCCTTTGCACAGAACTGGCCATGATGAGGCACCCTTTTGACCTTTTTGTATTCAAACACTTCTTTGTTGGCTTCTTCTTGGACCAACCACCATTGAGTTCTAGTACATGTTACATCCCAAGAAATGAATTTTGGTGAAGGGCAGTAGGCTCTCCATTTTAAACACATTAAGATTTCATATTAACATTCCCCACTGAGTGGAAATGGCCACACAGATCTAGACTTCTGAATCTGCTGGGCCATTACCCATTCTGAGCATATCCAAGACCACAACAATGAAAATGTCAAGTGTGGGTGTAGGAGTTTTTGTTCATATAAAGTGAATCATTACCACAAGGTGTAGACAAGTTTTATCACTTTGAAGATGATTATAAGCAAAAGCAACATTTTGTTTGGGAGATTTCGAGTTTTTACTGAAGAGAAGGCTCTCCTATGGTCCTATGGAGCCAGAGTTGTTACTGAATTGCCTCTCCTACATCTTTGTCTTCCAAAATGCAGTTATCTCCCTCTCATAACCACATGAGCATTGTCACAGACCTATTGGTACCTTCAAACATTTCAGGTTGCTGTCACAAAGAAAGCTGTGTTTGGAATATAGCATTTTTTCCTGGGTGCTAGGCACTTCACTTGATAGAGTATTTGTACACATATTTGTCTTATATTGTTAGAGTATTTGTAGGATATGGAGTGAAATACAAATGATCTAGTTTTCTTCTCGGCTAAGAAAAAGGAGAAGGAGGAGGAGGAGGAGAAGAAGAAGAAGCAGCAAAGTCAGTTTTGTTTACAAGAAAAATTAGCTAGCCAGTGATACATGTGAAAGGGTGGTGTTTTTTGTAGAACTCACTAGACTTCAACTTAGAAGGTAAGTTGGCAGAGGCCTCTTTGATGTGAAATTTAGTTGGAACTCTAATACTGAGAGATCTCCTTTGTGTTCTTAACCAGTTCCAGGACTCCAGAAATATATGATTTTCCATTTTTAAATATTAAAAAAGCAAATCTGTGTATTCAAATACATACACAATTTAAATAACATGCATGATCTGATACTTGCTGAATAATGTTGCTTATTAATAATGAAGAAGAATCCTACCCTTTTTACTGGATATTAAATTAAGGAAATGGTAGGGTCAATCTTAGGAAGCCCTTTAGAGCCAGTCTGATGTAAGCAGGCTAGGAGCCAACACTCGGAGGCTACACAAAGGAAAGATTTATTAGGCAGCCAAATATTCAGACAACTAGCAGGTCTGACATTATTTTGCTTACCGCATTAGAAATTTCCCCAGAATTCATTAATGCCTGGTTGGTTGCAAAAATCTCACTGCCATTTCTATGATGTTTCTTGGCAATGAAGTTCATTTGAAAAAGCTGTTGGCGTCACATTTTTCTGAAAGAATAACTGCCAAGCACCAAATGTGCTCATCACCAAGTAACGACAAGGAGAGCAAAAGCGAAAACATGAGAATTAAAATCATCTGACAGCTCTTGCACTGGGGGCACAGTTGCTTTGATAGGTATTTATAGGTAGATTTTTCATGCCTTTGCCACAACTCTCTTAATTATTTTATCCCCAAAGAAGCACCAATTGCAATTTTTTTTAATAACTTAAAGAATGAACGCTTCCTAGGCTCCAATTGTGGATCCACCTTGTTTCCTTGCCCAAAGTCTACAAGTAGAATGGAGGCTGACGAGTGTACCGGTCCTCATCCTCCTCCTGACATTTCCGAGCATGTTTCAGAGTGCACCTGCTAAACACAAAGACCCCTTTCTCACCGGGACTTGTCTTAATTCCAAATTTCATGTTCACTATGTGATGTTAATCTCCATATTGCTAATTTTACAGTGAGAATGGATAGTTATCATTTCATTTAATCAAGTAAGCAACTCCTGGTTTGGCCTATAAAGTATGTTTTCTTCTTTTTGACAGAAAAATGGATTTCTGCATCTGGTCAACAAAAGATGAGGACAGGATCTGTAGCAGACTTCACTGGTGTTCCACACAGATCATTTCAGATGTAGTGTTCATATATGGGCTTACCATATATTCCTACATTCAGTTAAGAATGATTTTTAAAGACCAACCTTCTTGTTGATAAAATTTCTTCACCCTTTCCCAAGTTAGACAAAAAGTCCCTGGAGTGAAAAATCTTCCTGGAGATACCCTTGGCCTAATAACCAGTGGATGTGTTCGAATACATTGAATACATACCTCTAATCTCTCACTCATTGGCAGATGTAATTGTCAGGTGTTTATTTTGCGAGGAGATATTCCTTAAGCTCCAGTTTCTTTCTGGTATTTGATTTAATAACTGTCCATAAATTGGCTGACTTCGCCCTTACCCATGTATAGTCTGTGAAATTACCAATAAACCATGTTCACTGGAATTCTTGGCTCAAGATATGAACCTTGGGAAATGTGAAGCTGTGCAAAACCCGAATGGAGCTTACTATCCCTTTGCTTCAGTGATTGCGAATGATACAAAACAAGCCTAAGCAGACCATTGAGGCAGCCAGACCTTTTCCTGGAGTCGTTAAGTGACAAGTGCATTCTTTCAGTTGGGATTCATTAGTGTGGGAGATGTGAACTTAAGCTATCCCTTATCTTTATTCACTGCAAAAGAAGGTATTCGTGTGCATTTAGTACTCCAGAAAAGCCTTTCAAAAAGTAAAGAGGGAAATATTTTTGACTGGACTCAGTCATACCTGAAAATGGCTTTTTCATTTATATGGGCCCATTTCACCATGTTGAAATCAAGCTGAATTATGTTCTCCTGAATCTAAAAGAGTTCTGACTACTTTGCATATGAACTGCAGAATTCCATATTGTCTTATTCTCAATATAATATCATGCAGCAAGATGGAGATCTGGTGTTTTCGTCTCTTCACAGAAATATGTGCTAGTCAGCTTTGAATGCAATATGGTGTCTGGTGTATAAGTACAAAGGAGTTTGTTTTTCTTCTTTTATTAATCACACAAGTTAGGAGAAGCCATACTCTAGTTTAGAAGGCAGAGAGTATAATTTTTCTATAGTACGCATCAGTTTTTGTCTTATAAGAAGGTTTTTAGGGGGCATGAGCAAATAGTTCTTGAAGACAAAGCATCAGGCAGTGAAAAAATTTGTTCACATGAGCTAAATGATTGTCTTCAGTTTTGCTGTGTAAATTGAAGGCTGCATTTTTTGTTTTAATTAAGCAACAACCAAAATAGTTTTGTGGCATTTTCTCCCAGGATTGGAAACCTACACACATCAACTCTGTGCCTGAGAACCAGAGATTAAAACTGACCACAGCTAATGGGAACCTGCTCAGGCCCATTTTATAGGCTCTGTTGAAGGAACTGCAAAGAAAAAAAAACAGGCCAAATGAAGAAGAAAATATGCAGTTTTGCCTTTTCAATAAGTTTTAATAATGAGTAATCCTCCATAAAGTAGCATATGAAGTGAATTACAAATTCTGGGTTGATTGTTTTCCTACCAATTTGGATTTGCTAAGTAGTCAGAAGGAATTATTCATTTGCTATACTTTTAATCCAACCTTGCTATCTTCAACTAGAGCCTAATGCTGCAAATACAACCTTCCCTGAGTATCAGGGAAGGAGACGTGTAAAAGGGAGGGGACCAGTTCCAAGTACCACTCTAGATACCAGGAACGGAGGATGCCCAAATCCCTTCTGTAAAATGATATGTGGAATTTGCAGATGACTTAAGCATGTTCTCCAGTGCACTTTAAATCATCTCTAGGTTGCCCATTCCATCGACGACAAAGCAAGTTCTATTTACTTGTGATACTTTATTGACCGGAAAATCATTACAAGAAAACAAGAACACACATGCTCATCAAGACACAACTTTATTTTGTTTGCTTGTAAAGATTTCTTTCTTTATTTGAAAGGCAGAGCTACAGAGAGAGAGAGAGAGAGAGAGAGAGAGAGAGAGAGATTGAAAGAGAGAGATTGAGAGAGAGAGAGAGAGAGAAAGATTGAGAGAAAGAGAGAGATTGAGAGAGAGAGAGTTTCTAGCCTCTGCTTCACTCCCCAAGTAGATGCAATAATTTTAGTTGTGTCAGGCTAACACCAGGGCCGTGAACTTCAAGGTCTCTCCCATGGGTGGCTCAGTTGTGTGTATCACTGCTGCTGTTTCCTGGAGTCTAAATTAGTAGGAAATTGGACTCAAGAGCCAGAACTACATCTGAACCCTGCTACTGCTACATGGAATGCAGGCATCTTATAACCAGTCTTAGCCACGATGCTAAATGTCGACACCTGTATGTTAAGATTGAAAAGTTCCCTTTTGCGCAGTTGGTTCTCCTACAATGGATATCCCTTAACTCTAGGTTGTGGAGTATATGTGGACTTTCATGCTCTCCTTCCCCCATTTTCTTATGACTCAGCCTTCATAAAGTTGAACTCTTAAAAACTCTTAAAAAAAAAAAGATTATCAAAAGCTATGGTGAACAGGGAGTTATTTATAAATTCAGACACAAACTTATAGAAAGATACTGTGTTAGTCATCCACCAACATATGACAAACCACTGTAAAACATGGTGCATTCAAAGGAGGATTTATTACTTACCCAAGTAACATGGGTGATGGGAGCATTCTCTGTTATTTTCACTGGGGCTGATGCAAGTGGCTGCATCTAACTTGTGGATTAGCTGGAGTTAGAAATCCTACCATGGCATTATCTTTCATTGTTCTAAAAGGAAAATACAGCCAGGCTATGCTATCACAGTCCACAGAGTCACTCAATATTTGAAGTCTTTATAGGTTTAAACTTGGTAGCTGAACTATTTCTGTAGCATTCAGATTTGGGTACAAAGTAATCTCTAAACTGAAGCAACAGGCTAATTGCATAATATTTTCACTGTTGAAGGTATCTTAAGATAGAGCTTCAGAAAAGGCCAATTTTTCTGCAAAGGAACAAAGCTGGCTGGAACAAGGAGACTCAGAAACAGCCAACAAGTGTCTCTGAATGCACCTTCTAAACCCCTGAATTGTTGTGGCTTTTCATTCCCATTGTACACAAACAATAGCTGATGACAATATTTCATTCAAGTGAAGAAGGTTTCTGTGGACCTGTGTAAGCCTGAACTAGTACACCACTGACAAGAAAGAGTGAGAAAAAAATACTACAGAGAGAGAGAGAGGGAAAATCCTTCATCTGCTGGTTTACTCCCCAAATGGCTGCAAAATTCAGTGCTGGATCAGGCTGAAGTCAGAGCCAAGAGCTTCCTCTGGGTCTCTCATATGTGTGCAGGGGTCCAAACATTTGGACCATCTTTTGCTGCTTTCCAAGCGGCACTAGCAGAGAGCTGGATCTGAAATGATGCAGCCAGAACTTGAATGGGCACTCATAGATGGAAAAAATATCAGGTCTCAACATTCTAAAATATATTGGGAGAGATACAATTTGAATATGGGGTGGGTAGATGAAGCAAAATTATTGGGGGAAAAAGCCTCTGTTGCCTAAATAGGAATGTTTTAAGTGTTCTAAATGTGAGCATAAATCTAAATACACTTTAAAAAAAAAGAAAGGAAAAGAGGAGAGGTAATGTCACAGGAAGAAGGCCAGCTGAATGTTTCCAGCTTGGGCCCGAAGGTTTTATCCAAAGTGGAAAATTAGATCCAAGGGCACACTGACCTGAGGTGGGCATGTGCTGTAAGGCAAGTGCCTCCCTGAAGGATGTCTAGAGAGTTTGATTAAACAAAGAGTTGGATGAGAGATTCAGGAATCTGGAGTTCTGATTCTGCTTGTAGTCCAGCTTTGTAAACTTTAACACGGTACTTTATAGGTACTAGGCTTTCTGCTAATTCTCCGCTTAATTTTCCTGTGTAAATATATCACAAGGTAATATTAATCACTTCCATGGGGGAAGAAATAGAAGCAATAAAACAGTATAAAGTCGACCATGACCTTCCCTGTTTGTGACACACACTCTCCAGGGTGTCCTATAGTGGAAGAGTGTGGGCCCTCTGGCTTGATCCAGAACAACGATGAGAGAAAATGTACACTTGTCATGTACAGCTTTGTCCTAGGAAAGTGCTGGTTCCAGTAGAACACATACTGTTTCTATGCCAGACAGTGTAGCATCCTGTGAGGTCCATGAGCAGGGGTAGGTGATGCCTTCAAATCTCCTAGGCCTGGTGATGCCTTCCCCTAATTACCTGGATAGCACAGTTCTTTACTCTTAGGGAAACAGCAGGAGAGGTGTTGACTGAAGTCCTCCCCGTTCTTACACCAGCTGTCTACATTGTTGTTCCCTTACTTGTCAAATCAAGACAGTGCTTATCTTGAATCAAATGATAATTCACAAACCATACAAAAATTCTTACTAAGGAACTTAACTCTCTTAAGTTCATATGTGTATAAACCAAAATACATGTTGTGTCTCTTGTGCACATCTTCCCACAGTTACCCAAAACAACAAAAAAACCCAAAACCCAAGTTTAGTTTTTGAATTGCACTCAATGAAGTCACCCAAAATAGCTTCATTAAACATTTGGAAGGTCATGTAGTTTGACCAGTTTGTAAGATTTACTTATTTGAAGTCAAAATGACAGGAAGAGACAGGGAAAAGATCTTTCATCTGCTTATTCACTTCCAAAATTCTCACACCAGGGTTGGATCAGTTCAAAACCAGAACTCCATCTGGGTTTTCCCTTATGGATAACAAGAACTGAGGCCCTTGGGGCTCGCCTGTTGCCTTCCAAATGCAATAGCACATAGCTGGATTGAATGCAGAGGTGGGTCTTCATCTCAAACCTTCTGATATGAAATATGAGCAGTGGCTTAACCTGCTCTCCCACAATGCCTTCTACTTTGAACAACATTTTTTTGGAGATCTGTTTTGCTTAGTGGTTATATTATGAAACATTGCAGGCACTAAAGTGGGTCTCTTTAGTAGCCATGTCCCATTTCTAGAACATGTCTTGAACTGGATTTACCTTAAGCATATTTCTGGATGACCTTGTTGCTTTGACTTGGGTATGATTTGGATGTCGTTTGCCCTCAGAGCTCAAGTATTTGAAACAATATGGAGGTAGTTAACAGATCTTTCATGGGTAGAGTCTAAGGGTTGTAACTAGATCACTGAAGAAGAGTAATTATTTTGGGGGGAGTCTGATTACCCCTGACTGAATCCATGGACACAAGCAAAGCCAACTGTCACACTGTCAACTTGGCTATTTCGCTTTCCACTTTGCCTTCATGCTATGAAGTTGCCAAAGAAATCTTCCTAAGATGCTGATCTGATGGAAGGCTCTACTCTTAGACTTTCAGGCTCTAAGACAGCGAAATGAATAAATCTCCTTTCCTTTTAACAACTGAGCCTCGGGTGTTTTGCGAGCATTTGAAAAGAAACCAATGCACATTTTCTTGAACTCTATGACTCACGGTGGCCTCTTTTAGTACAACTTTAGCTTGTCCATGCTTGTGAAGGAAAAGATAGAAAAAGTGGTCCTGACATTGGACATTTGCATTCAGTGACCCAAATACCTCCATGGTAGCACCAGCCAAGCCCATTTATTCATACCACAAGAACATATTACCCCAATCTGTGAGTTTAAGGCTACTTTGCTATTTTTAGAAGTCACTAATCACATGGTGTTCTGGTTTTCTGTTTGCAACACTGGATAGATAAACAACTGCATATATGTAAGGGCAGCCAAGTCGAGATAATATGCATTCTTTTGAGTTTTATAGAGAATTATGAGGAATATATACCTATTTATCTATCCACTGCAGGAACAGAGAAAGGACGTCAGTCATAAGAGATTTCAGTTTGAACACCAGGTTACCAAAGTGTGATTGGAAGGATATCATTTGGAAATTCATGTCAAAAAGATTTAATGATCCCTCGGCCAGGTGTTGTCAATATCTAAAGTTGAGTGATTGGGTTAGTGACTTGACAATATTGGAGAGGGAATTGGTCATAATCAATTTCTGGCTTTTTAGTTCAAGGTATTTCTAAATTAACCACTCATCTGCAGTAAAGACAAGAAGAAGCTCAGTGTAAATTCATCCCTTCATCTTACCTTGACGTGTATTCCAAATGCCGTTGTTTCGGTGTTTCAGTGATGCCTCAGTGTCCTACTGATAACACACTCTGACGGAAAACACGTCCATTTATAGACATCTGGTGGATTCAGCTGGATGTCTGCATCTGTGTGTGCCCAAATCGCTGTGCACATGCCCATGGCTTCAACATAGGGATTCAAATAGAGTAGAATAAAAAATGCGATGTTGCTCAAGAGTCTCAGAAGCATTTCCTGGATTGGGAGAACTTGAATTTGGGTAGAAGGATTTACTGCAGATAATTGTACCAAGCATTGTTGGTTGACTATCCAGGATGCCATTTTGCTCATACTTGGAAGGACTTTTATGTCTTTGAAACACAAGGGCTCCTGCAAGAGCTAAAAAAGCAGCACCTAAATATACTGACATTGTTTCTGTGATCTCCTGTTGGGATTTGAATCCTTTGAAAGTACAAACTATGCCTTAAAGACCAATCCATGAGCTACAGAAAAGTCATCTACAGAGCTTTCAATGATACACTGTTCAGCAGGCACACCTTTCTTGTCTATGAAACTAAAGCTAGACAGGCCTCTTGGTAACTATAGCAACCTGAGAGGATGCCAGATATTCCAGGGCTTTAAAGGGCAGAGGCGTAGAAAGGCTCATGTTTGGGTGAAATTCAGTTCATTGCAGTTGTTGACAGTGTCATTCTGCCTGTGCAGCATCCCTGCAGTGTTCTCAAAGATGATGAATTATGTCTGCCATCATCTTCAGGTTAAAAGGTAATCAACTGTTTCAAACATGCTTTGATTCAGTCTTGCCTAAGCTCATGATTTAGCTCAATGTCCTGGCCAAGTTGTGTTCCAAGAGTTGGGATCATTGGAACTGGGATTGAAGGGACTCATTGTCACAGCTTTGCAAATTTGACTTCCATCAAAGAATGATGGTCTTGATCTACATACATTAATGAAGACTCTCCTGGACTTGGGATTAGAAGTGGCAGTGAGGTCCAACCTACATTATTGCAGAATGAAAGAGTTGGGAAGTTCAATGGTGGTAGCAACGCAGCAGTGTTCATGATTATTACCCTGGTCAAAGAAAGTAGCAGTTTAATCTCACATTTTAATTGTTTCCAAATATTCAAAGCTTTACAGAGAAGCAGAGGTCAAGACAGGGAGATCTGAATATATGCTTCCAACATTATTTCTCTCTCTCTCTCTCTCTCTCTTTCTCTCTCTCTCTCAGCATTCTTGTACCAAAGAATCTCATAACCAGGGAGAAAAATAGCATTGTTAAAAGAAACAAAAGCACTGAAGTTATTATCTATGTATTAGGTTTCGCTAAGAAGTACAAATATCATACAACGTGCCATTTAAAAAATGTGTTCCAACCCCAATTAAAATCTGAAAATATGGCAGCCTCTAAGATACAAAATCTTGCGGATTGAAGTCACCTTTCAAATAACTAAGTTTTAAAAAATGCCATTATCTTCAAAGTTGATTTGGTTAAATTTTAGCTATGGAATTATTAAGAGTTGAAGTAATCTAGGTGTCCGTTTCATCCAGAGAGGATAGACCCTACTGTAGCCGCCCTCATGTCAACCCTAAGACAGGAACAAGGACATGTCCAGTGCTAGTGGCTGGAAATGTACTCCCCTTTGACAAGCAGCTGCATTCCTTTCACATCTTGCGAGTGTCCCATGCTGCCTATTCTACAGAAAGATCTGCTTCTGAACCTGAGTTTAAATTTTCTTCTAGAGATTCAGAGGGAACAAAGAGCCAATTACATTAACAGGACCAAACCTTTGGGTTAGTATTTGCTTTAATGTGTAATTCCGAGAGAAGGCCAACTGTGAGGAGTGTTATCAATGCCATTCAAGACTCAGCAACTTTTCATTTAGGAGGTCCTGTGGCTGCTCTCCACTGGGAAGGGGTGATATGAGGTCTTGTTTGAAGTAGTGCCGGCAGCAGAGGGAGGAAATGAGTCAGTGGCTACATGATAGTAAAACTCTTCTAGCGAGAGGAACCATGTTTGAGCTTGGCAGCTTAAGCTGAGTCTCAGCATGAGTCAGGCTTAGAAAGTCAATCTAGCTTTTACTGGCTGACTTGTAATAACCCATGGGGCTCTCCCAAGTGACAGCCAAGAAATGGCTATGGAGATAAATTCTCATCGAGACATATGTGGACATTGGAGCCACGGGGTGAGTGGGAGCTGCTTGGGGCATAGAATTGGGAAGACAGGAATTTCGCCATTCATGATAAACTAATTCTCTACTCTTGGATAGAACACCTTTGACATGTTCTTGTAATCATTAGCTTTAAACTGAATTTCATAAGCTTAATAAAGTAATAATTCAATTAAAGCAAATTTTGTTTAAATTGAAAAGTTATAATTAAGAATTTCAAACATGTTCTGCCTAAGATTAGAGAGTGAGTTTATCACGAATAGTGAAACAACTGTCTTTACCCACACTTTCATGATACATTTAAACAGAAGAATGATGGATCTGTGACTATCGCTGAAAGGCTGTGCTATTATAACAATATGGGGGGAGACAGTGGGAGGGTGGAAAGGGAAATCCATGAACCTGTGGACCTGCATCACGAAAAATAGCTTTTTAAAAAAATTGGTTAACCTTTACTATTCTATAAAATCAATAAATGTCCATAACAGTCTTATTTCTCCTAAAGTTTTACAAATTGTATGGCTGTGAGGTTTTGAGGACGATTTTGGCATCTGTTTTGCAATAAGCTGTTAACTTGGTTGCAAAACAATGTCATTGCATGCATTTAAAATACATGTGGTCAAGCAAAGCAATGTCAGCTGGGATAGGCCAAAGGTCCTACCTTAATTAACAAAGTGGAGCTAGCACTGAAAGCTATATTCTTTTTCAGTGTTCACTTTTCCTTGAGGATTCACTATGTGCTGAGCTCATTATGAGGGTTGTGAGACAGAAACAGACAAGGCATGGTCATGGAAAAGGTGTGGTCAAGTAACTGGAAACCTTTACAAGTGGTTCTAACGCGAGATCCCCTCGTCCACAAGCTCTCCAAGTGAAGAACACATTCTTGTCCGACTGCAGGTACGATGACATACAGCGCATGCCTGGGGAGTTTTCAACATCCATGCTGGAACATCATGCGTGATGATAAGGAGCTGCCCCATTTCCTTCTCCATAGATCTAGCAGTCAGTAGTCTTCCTGCTGTGACGGAGGCATCCCATACAGACAGAATCAAGTACACACATCTTTCTGCACCTGCCTTCTTCTGCTTGGCATAATTTCCTCAATAGTCATCCCTTCTTTCAAAGGTGAAATAATATTTCGTTGCAAAGATACACTACATTTTATTTATCCATGAGGGTGTTGGATGAACATGTTGGATATTTTCACATCTTAAGTACTGTGAATAGTACTACAATGAACACAGGAGCCTTGATGCCTCCTCCAGATCCTGTTTTTAATCCCTTTGAGTGAATACCCAGACAGGAGAGTCCAGCGAATGGTAAGCATGATGAAAAATGTTATTCACAGTGTCATACTGAAGAAGCAAAAGAAGGGTTTAGTCTAGCTGAGTCCAACAATAAATCCAAAGTCATCTAGCTGAAGGCGAAGGAGGCAAGATGGAACAGAAACGACTGGGAGCAGAGAGAACAAAATGTGTAGTGCAAAGCACCAGAATTATTGAGAAAATGGCACATGGAATGAAGCTTAAGTGGTCCAATTTGCCTGAAGGACAAGATACAGGTGGAGCACATGCCATTTGCTGGAAGTCAATGTACAGAGCTAGGAGAACTGAAAATTGACCTGCTGTGTTACCCAGCTATCCCACTTCTGGGAATACAACCAAAGGAATTAAAATCCTCATATGAGAAAGTAAGCTGTACTCCTATATTTACAGTAGCTCAATCTACAATAGCGAAGACATGGAAACAACCCAGATGCCCGTCAAAAGAGGAATGTATAAAGAAACTGTGACACATCTACTTCATTGGATTTATTTTTATTCTAAATACAGATTTACAGGGAGAAAAGAAAAGAGAAAAAGAGAGAGGTCTTCCATCTGCTGGTTCGCTCCCCCAGCGGCTGCAATGGGCAGAGCTGAGCTCATCCAAACCCAGCAGCCAGGAGCTCTTCTGGGTCTCCCACATGGGCACAGGGGCACAATGACCCAAGCCACCTTCCACTGCTTTCTCAGGCCATAAACAGAGTTGGATCATAAGTGGAGCAGCCAGGGCTAGAACCAATGCCCACATGGGATGCAGTACTTCAGGTTAGGCCACTGGTCCCTCAAAATAATGTTTCTGCCCATGAGATTATTTTTATGAGTTTAGTTGGTTTTAAAACTTCTTTTAGTATTAGTATTAGTATTAGTATTAGTATTAGTATTAGTATTATTCTATGATACAGTTTCATAGACCCTGGGTATTTCCCTTCTACCCTCCCCAATTTCCTCCCCCTATCCGTTGAGTCGCCCTATATTATTACTACAACATAGTTCTTCATACACAGTCACATAAGTTCATCATTGTAGGTATGGACAATGGCAGAGAGTCCAGCATCCTATAGTCAAGATACAGTAAACAGTTTCATTAGGAGTCAATCTTTGATCTGGAAGTAGAGATATATGCAGTAGCCTCACATCTGGATATGATAGTCTCCATTACACAGTTACTGTACATCCCCTTAAATGAAAAGCCACAATACAAAATCAACAACAGGAAGAAAAATAGAAATTTCCAATGCCATGAAGTTAAATAACATGCTACTGAATGATTAATGAGTCCCTGAAGAAATTAAAAAAAAAAATCAAGAATCTCGAAGAAAACGCAGCTGCTGTTTTTTCAACATTATCAAAAATTCTAATAGAGAAGGAAGGCAAAGGTCAAGTTGAATCTTACATGATTTGAGACAATTTAATATTTTGACCTCGGTTCTTTATTAAAATTACATATGTACCCGTTCATAGAATTTCAAATGTTATTACTTAAGTAGTAACACGTGATCCCTTTTAAGAAGAAAAGAAGCTTTGGCTTGGCCCATTTTATATAAGGAAAGATAAAATTAGAGAAATGATTAGGTCAAAAGCTTTACTCTGACTGAATTGTGATGATGTTGAGGTCAAAGTTTTGGTGTAGCAAGTACACTTGTCACTTGCGATACTGGCATTCAATATGAGCACAGGTTCATGTCCCAGTGGTTCTGCTTCTGATCCAGATTTCTACTAACAGAAGCAGACAATGGCCAGCTGTTTGAATTTCTTTGACACCCATGGAAGATCCTGATGAAGCTCTTGGCTTCTTGCTTCTGCTTGTTCACTTACAGGCCGCTGTAGCCCTTTGAGGAATGAACTAGTGAACAGATAACCTCTCTCTGTCTCTCTCTGTGTAACTGGCTTTCAAAATAAATAATGTTAAAAGTTGTGTATGTCACTAAGACTGTTCCTTCCATTCCAAATTCATGAGCTAGGTGAACTCCCAAGAATGTAGACTTGCAGAATATCTGGTACTTCTGTATGTGTCCTTCCTTCCTTGTCTATTTTTAAATTTTGTGTTTTGTGCCCTTCATTTTACTCTGAATTGCAGATCATCTAACATTTCAAAACAATGAAAGTATGCACGAGTTAGGCAAGGCAATGCTTTGTATCCTAACGTGTGTGTAATTAGATGTCCATGCTGCATTCTTGAGCGGTGACTGATAAGACCATCTCGTGTGTCTTTCATTATTCACAGTGCTGTGGCTTTTGACTCCTCTAGCACTATTATTTGAAAGAATGGAATCATCTGTCTGAATCATAGATTCCTGAAATATGCACTTTTTCAAGAAAAGAAGAACCTCCATAAAGAAAAAAAGAAAACCCTTGCTCATCTGTAGTGCAACTCCCTTTGAAGAGATTCCAGGCGTAGACGGGCCATGGCAGAGAAGGGATAAGGAAAGGATTGTGACATGGAGTCAAAGGCATTGCTTCTAACCTAGTACATCCATTTACTAATGGTAGGACACATGTAAGATAAATGATAGTCTTTGAATTGGACAATTCATACTGCACAATTACTTAGTATTACTAGGTGTGCATACATACCCTTAGCTGACCCACTAGAGGTATCACTAACCAGTAGCTACTCAGCCAGCTACTCAGGTATTCATAATTAAAAACTAGGAATGCAAAGTAAAAAATATTATATATAGCAAAGCTAAGCTTTGCTTTGCTTATTCACGTATCCCCTTAAGTTAGAAATTTTGATCATTTTAGTATAAAAAATGAAATAAAGCAGTGATACTCTTTGGGTATTATTTAGAGAAATAAGCCTACTGGTTACTGCTTTAGGCTCTAAGAATTCAGCACAAAACAAACCTACAAAACATGTAATATTATTTCTCAATATATTACTGATTTTTAAAAATGAGTCCAGCTTTGTCTCAAATCTTTTGTGAGCATTTCTTTTCATTTTTTCACTGTTTGTTCCTCTCTTAATATTGATTTGTACTAGGAATCCCATTAGGAGTTTTTTGGCTTCCAACATTTTTCTTTATGTTGCACTAATTTTACTCTAGGCTCAGCCTAATATGCAGCTGAAGCATTAGAACAAATTAGAATAACTAACATTAAACAACGATATCTAAAATAGTCTTTAAATGGATTATTTTTAGTTTATTCACTCTAAATGAAGAGCATTCAATAATCAGCAGGCCAACTCAACTCTTTGCTGAGATCATAAATGCTGTTATGGAGGTTTCTGATAACAAAGTATTATTTCTTTGAGAATTTCCTATTATTGTCTCTAGGGGAGTCATTTCTCTTTAAGAATCAAGTGTGGATTATTATACATGACTTTTAACACTGGAAAGAAGAACTGCCTGTTCAAAATAAGAACTGCAAAGTGACCTATTAACTAATCAAGCGATCAGCTCAGGCGTATCATTTGTCCAAGGCTGAATGTGCCCATGAAATTGATAGTTCATGGAATTTCAGTGGGCCAAAGAAACTCATGCATTTGAACTGCAGGCTTCTGTAGGAAAGAAAACTGAGGTTGAGGTTAATAAGGAAATATTCCCATCGGCTCTTACTCAATGTGACAGGTCTCCTTAACAGGAGCCGGAAGTCAGTCCAGTCCAAGTGAACTAAAACCGCTTCAGTCATTGTTCTTTTCGTAATAGTTATTGACTATTCTGTTGACATTTATCAGGAATGTATGTCTGCATAATCTATCAAAATATATTATATATGCATAGGTATTCAGAAATGCATATGAGTATATATGAATGGAGCCAGTTATCACTGACTAATGGGTTTTATAAAGTCATTATCTCTACTTGCTTGGACATTGCAACGTCTCTTAGGATTTTTTTTTTTTTGGTTGAAAGATCAAGAGGAGAAGGTGTCATGCAAATATTTGGCTACCAGAAACATCCTGTGTCTCTCACATCTAACGATGTCTACTGAAAATTCTCTAATAATTTTCATAGTTAAAAAATAAATACATTTCTATTATTTACTCAGAGTACATCTTGAACTTGTGAAATTATTAAGATATTGGAATTTCTTTCCACTTAATGACATTTTTCTGCTCTCAATTCAGTGAAAGGAAGTTACTGAAGGAAATGTGCAAATGTGCAAGCCAATTAATGTGTTAGCATTCATTTCAAGAGATTTATTTTGAATATATGTAGCTTAGTGCAGTGACTAAAGATAGAACATTCTCATGTGGCATCTCAGAGAATAATTCAAAATAGGAGTAATTGATTCTCTTTTTGTCAAAATGCAATCATTATGAGACTTCTTCAAAAAGCCCATGGAAAATGTGATTCAATTCATGTGCAAAAATGTGAAATTCATGATACGTATTTCCCTTGAACTTTTTTGTGGCCATTTGTGTCTTTCTATGATAACTCAAAATTCCTTGAACTTACGTTGTTAAATGTCTATGACCCATACAATGGGGGCAATTTCCCTATGTTTCAATTCACCCTTTATCTTCAACGTCTTGCATACAGCCTGGTATAAAATGTGTTTAATAAATATCTGGGTGTCGACGAGAGACATAATAGATCAACAACTATAACAAACTCCATCCAGACTTTGAAAAGCAGTTGAGTCAATGTGAAGAAGATGCACTGAAACCGTAGGCCACGTGGAGCACATGGATTAGCATGACGATAAGTACGTGGAGATATGTTCAAGTTACGACACTGAAGTACCAGCACTCCGATGTATTTCTAAATGCTCCCCAAACATTGACTCAAAAATGTGTTCCAAAGACTGCTTTTGTGCCCCGAGGATAGTGTGAAATTCATCTCTATCAGTCTACCATCAAGGATGTAATTAACTCATTGAGTCTGTGGTCTATATTTATGATTACAATAAATGATCAAGGATCATAAGCACTAGGAAACCCGTACTATCAGAGTGTCTAATTATTATGTTAAGAGAATGGCAGCAGACAAACGTTTCATCTTTTACTAGAAAGAAGAAATCTGACAGAACTTGGGAACGCACTTTGATGTTGGATTTGTATATGAAAATATCAAAGATTGAGCTATTTTCAAACAGAACATCCAATGCTGGTTTCATCCAGGAAGTCAATTTTCTACTCCATTACCGTATTTCCCTTTGAAGTGGCATAGTCCAGAGTTTGCCATTAGGATCTGTTTATTGCAGATAGCACAATAAAATTCAAGCAGAGGAAAGAAAAAAAAATCAGAAATTTCAAAACCAACAGCAGGTGTTACTCTGAATCGTGAAGGTGATACAGACTCCATTAGTGAGAAAGGCCTGGGAGGATGCATGGTTCAGACAGCAGCATCAGCAGTCCCTAGGAAATGAAAATTCTCGTGTTGGTCACAAGACCTGCAAAATCAAAAACTCTGAGGGTTGTGAGACTCAGGCAAACTATGTTTTCACAGGCTGTCCAAGTGGTTCTAATACCCATTCAAGTTTAACAACGCTGACCTACAATAATTCAAAAAAATAAGTTTGACACATCTTCTCTTTTCAAATCCAACTATGTCTAGCTCGGGAGTGACAGGTTTCACAACTAACCGGTCTGAAAGCCCACCACCTGTGTTGCATGGCCATGTTTTTGAGAGAGAAAGTTTACAGAGAGAGAGGTTTAGGGGGTGATCTTTCCACTTTTTCATTTTAACCAAAGTCCTAGGAGAAGAAAGCAACTGTTTCTGAGCCCACAGATCACCAGGAAGACAGGGAAGTATTTACATGACCTTGAACACTTCTGTGAATCTTTTGCCTGAGCTGTTCCAAGAGACTCTACCAACGTATTCCAGAATCAGCCTGAATATTGCTTCCATTTGAGAGGTGTGCGTATGTCTGCGCTGTTCCCACCAGGCCTTGAACAGCAGCGTTTTCGAATAGAGGAAATCACCGAGCTGTTAAGACACTGTGTTCAGTGGTTCAGTGGTTCCTTCAGGCTTTCTCACACTGCTTTCATTCAGATGTTTCATTCTGGTATTTCATAGACAACGTGCGGAAGCCACATCCAAGATGATACGGATTGTGGCTGGCGAGCACAGTGGATTATGGGAATGAATAAAACCTTCAGTTCAGAAAACACGTTTTCTTTTTCTTTTTCATGGATGTGCAGCCGTTGTTGGAGAGGAGTAACATTTTATTTCCTACTGCTGAAACAGTGGGATGTTGGTGCAGCAGAAGACCAGAAATCCGGATTAAGTGTGAAAGGAATGCAATTAGGGACTTGGTTTCCAAAGAGTCCTGGTTATTCAGAAATAATATCTTTCTCTGGGATTTGAAACTAGTCTTGTAACTAAGTGATGCTAAGAAAAGCTTTCGTGGAAAAGAGTGCAGACAGTCAGGGTGAAGGGAGTAGAGCAGTGATGAAAGAGAACAGCATGGAGATAAGACACATCTTCTGACCATGTTAAAGACCAAACACCCCTGCGACTATGTGGCTCACCTGCACATACAAGTCAGCTGTGGGAACAGAACATTTCCCTGACCTCACTGTCTTTAGTGGCATCCTTTAGTGTTGTATCAATGACTATTTAGTAAATGTTGACTTTGAAATGTTCATATATATTTTAAAGATTTATTTTCACTGGAAAATCAGATATACAGAGAGGAGAAGAGGCAGAGAGGAAGATCTTCTGTCTGTTGATTCACTTCCCGAACAGCCACAACAACCAGAGCTGTGCCGATCTGAAGCCAGGAACCTGGAATGGGTGCAGGGTCCCAAAGCTTTGAGTCATCCTTGACTGCTTTTGCAGGCCACAAGCAAACAGCTGGATGGGAATTGGGGCTCTGGAATATGAACTGGTGCCCATATGGGCTCCTGCTGCATGCAAGGCAAGGACTTTAGCCAGTAGGCTACTGCGCCCAGCCTGAAAATGCTTATATTTTTAATCAAGCTAGCCAGTGAAACATTTTGTAAATGCAGAATGAGTGCAAAGAATTCACACCCTTCATAAAGCTTAATAAGGAAAATATTACAGATACACATGTAAAGCCTCACAACATCTTCTTCACAACATCTACACCGTTCTCTCTGTATCTCCTTCATAAAAACAACTGTGTTATCTAATTTTAGCAATCAGCTTTCTAATAAGCTCTGTCACACACACAACCTACTGCTTTTAAAGATATCAAAACTGGAAAACTTTAGGTGACCTCCCAACATAGTTCAAGTAAAAAGGTGGCAGTCTGGTTTACATACCCATTTCTCACCCCATACAATGAAGTTTCTTTCTTGAGGTGGTAAAACTTTCCATTCCGAGGGAGTCTCTGCTAATGATTTAACTGTATGGTCACCTGGAACAAGATGAAAAAATAAAAAAACACCAAGAACTTCAAACTTCATTGAAAGAAAGCATAACTTTGCAAAATTTATTTTTTAAACATCCAAAAATAAAAATTACTACATATTAGAATAAGAAAGTGGGAACAAACATATCCTCTCATTTTCAAAATAATAAGTAGAAAAGAAAAGAACAGTTTAGCTAGTTGAGTATGAACAATGTGCTGATTACAGCATGACCACAGTACTAGCTTATGCTAATGTCTCAGTTTGTCAAATCTGTCTTTGTACCAGCTAAAATTACTTTTCAATTCTTTATACCATGAGGTGGTATAATATATAAATTAATATATAAATTCACTATATACATTTACCCTGCCTTTTATGATTTTTACTTTTATTTTAGTTTTCTGCTGCCTTTTAAAAATTTTTTTCCCTTTCTGCAAGTTGTCTCTCATCTTTCTTGAAAATGTCCTTCAAAGCAAAGTTCTTTCGTGAATACAATTTTATTTTATTTTCCTTTTTTTTAAAAAAAATTCACTTATTTTTCATTGAAACACAGATTTTATAGACAGAGGAGAGATAGACAGAAGGTCATCCACTGGTTCATTCCCAAATGGCCACAATGCCCCGAGCTGAGCTGAGCTGAGCCAAAGCCAGGATCCAGGAGCTGTTTCTGTCTCACACATGCAGGTGCAGAAGTCCACGACCGTGAGACATCCTCCGCTGGTTTCCTAGCCCATAAGCAGAGGAAATGAAGCAGTTGAGACGTGAACCAGTGGCCCATATGGGATGCCAGTGCCACAGGGTAGAATATTAGCCTGCTACGCCACCATCCCGAATTGCCCTATTTTTTCATTGTACATGCTTTGAGTGTCCTGTGTTAGGTTATTTAAAGGTATTGTGGGTTTACTCTTGTTTTTTTCTCTTGAAGGCTTTTCACTTTTATCTCTTACATTGGACTGTAGACCACGGTGAGTTAAGTTTGTAGATGGTTTGTGAGCAGTGTTGAACTGCATCGCTGTGCAGGTGGCTACCCAGTTTCCTTAGCATCATTTGTTGAAAGGACAGTTCTTCTCAATTCCGTTGTCCTTTAACACATGCTAATAATACTTAATTTCCAAACTCCCTCTCCTGTGCATTGATGTGTATACTCATCTTTATCCCTGTTTCTGGTAATGATCTTGTTACTATAGTCATGTAGAAAGCTTCAAAAATGCTAAGTACGAATCACTTAATTTTGTTCTTTTTCAAATTTATTCTTGTCAATTTGGGTCTCCAAACTCTCTCTCTTGCACTTTGCTCTCCTCTCAGTATTTCATTCATGTTTGGCTAGATGATGTACTGCTTGTGTTATCTCAATGAGACCTGGCAATTTTGAACTGAATGTATTAATCTTTATTTCTTGTGAAAATGGCTCCATTTTTTTGAATGATGACTTCCGGAGCACGCGAATACAGTATTTTTTGCTTCTATCTGTTTTCAGCTAAAAAGTGTGGAAGTGTACCCTTTGAACCAGTCCGTCAGAATCCTGGGGACTTCACAACTCGTACACTCAGCAGAAGGAGAGTGCTGGCAGGAAGCAGACATTTTGCAAGGGATTATAGCTGCCTCGCTGGCCAAGCATGGCTAGGGATGAGTGGCACCTCCCTGTGCCTTCTTCCTCTTCAGTTGCTTGTAGCCAAGCGTATCCCCTTCCTCAGTTAATCAGTTTGATCATCAGAATCTGTTTCTGAAAAATATGTTTACTTTGACACTGTTGGGTCTGGTGATTGCCACTTCATTTCCTTGTATGCTATCTTTAGAAGGGCTTTGTATGGTTGTCTAGGTGGCCATTTATCTATCTATCTATCTATCTATCTATCTATCTATCTATCTAAACACAGAGATATGTATATATATATAAATAATATATTATGTATTATATATGTAAATTAAATGTAATTACACTTACAAAAGCACCTCTGTAAGGAGGAAATGAAAACAGAGAACTCATGTGAAGCAATGAATCATTACACAGTCATCCAACTATAACTAGCTCTCCCAATCAGCAATGACAGGAAAACTACATGAACAAGTATACACACACTGATGCTTGGACTGAGTTTTTACTTTTTACTCTCAGAGAGTATATTTCTCATATACACATATACGCTGTTGAGTTCAATAAAGTGTGCATTGCATCACTCGCCTTGCATCCCCTGTGTCCCAATCTTTGTTGGTGTGGTCATCACACACACCTTGGGTCCCAGACCTCTCAGAGGGATCACCACAGAGAAGGCTAATTTTTCTAATAATCATTAATTTTAGAAAATCTAATTTTTATTTCTCTTGCCTTTAATTGGATTTGACAGGCTACAAATCCACTTCAGTTTATTTTTAAAAATGGCCCAATGTCCGACTTCAGTCTGAAGATTCATTTCCCATTTAACAATGCAGGTATGTAATCAGACACAGATTTTAGAGCGTCTCCTCTCATCTTTGTGAAATTCATGTCGGATAGACATTGATCATTATTATCTTTAATGTCTTTCAAGAATATTTTCCATCTTCCTGTTTATGCTGCATTTCTATTTTAATAATTTACCATTGTTCTAACACACTGTTGAATGAATTGGGTTTTAGTTTTTTTATTTCAGGGAGTATATTTCTATTTTTAGATCTGTTTTACTCTTTTTCACATTGGTCTGCTTAAATCTGTTTATGGGGCTTCATCTTTTCGAACCAATTGCTATTCATCATTTTCCAGCTTTAATCAAAGAACATATTTTAAAGTTTTTCTCCTGCAGTGGCTTCATGGGGGTCTGGTGGAGACTGAGTTTCACATATTTTGTGATTATATTTTCATTTAAAGTTTATGTTCCGCAGGGATAAATGTGCAACACGACATTCAGTCTGTTTGGAAGCTGAATTCTTCTATGGAGGCTAAACATTTCTTTCATCAGACAGCCTGTGCACCATCACCATTACATTGTTTTAAATGGTAATTTCTTGGCTTCAGGCAAATAAAGTTTATGGGTAGGTAAATATCTGCAGGACAATATTTCATCTACCTTATAGGTTAATTCAAATTCCAAATCACTTGAAAAATAAAAAATGAAATTTATAATTGAATAGGGAGATCTTTTTCTCACCTGGTTGGCAGATCAAGCTAGAAAACAATTTTTCTTTGTTTCTTCAGTTCAACATTTCAATGAGTTTGTATCTCTTTGCATCCCCTAGCTTTCTTAATCCAAGGACTCATATTTGGTCTGATAATGTCACTAAATCCCTGCGCCTCCAGACCGACCTTTCCGGTGCGTCCATCCACCATTTTATTGAATGACCTCTTTCAGATGTTTCTTGCACTGGATTTTAGTTCCTGGTCACTAATTTCTTTGTATGAGTAAATCTAGTTGAACACTAAAATGCAATTTGTTCTGTTTTATCCAGGATGTACAGATCACATAGCCCAAACGGAATTCCTCTATACATTTTCATAAGACAAAAAGGAATGTTTGAGTATAAAGATTAAAATCATCTAAACAATACAGTCCAATTTGTGTTTTGTAAAACATAATTTTATTTTTTGTTTTTCTCATATCCAGACACACCTGAGAGTGCAAAGAAGTGTGTGCCTTCTGTTGACTCTCATCTTAAACTGTGTAAGTAGATGTAAAGGAATCTTCACTTGCAAAGACATTGGCAAGGAGTTACGCAGGTGGAAAAATTCTTGTAACATCATAAGGCGCCAGTACCAGACCTAAGTGTGGAAGGATATGCTAAGCAGATTCTCTATCTTGTAAGCCTCCTCCTATCTACCTGAACTGTTTACCTTCCAACTCTGACTTTACTGTGTTCTTCTCACTCTGTTTTTACTCAGCTTCCAGAACTGTGGTTACATTATGTCATTATCCCACATATTGAGTCTCTATGCTTCAGGTTGTTGAAGGAAGTATATCTATTCTACGTATTAGGTAGCTAGCATCACCATCAACTCTCCTCTGATGCTTACTTGCTTTCATGATTTCATTATATGTTTGTCTAATTTCCATTTTACTGTAACTAATGTGTGCTAAGTTTTTTGTTGCTTTGTTTTGTTTTACGATTGAATAGAAGTCTGAATTTTTGAACAACCACTTGTGCGTGTAGTTTTCCCGTCATTGGTGATTTGGAGAACTGGTTGTAGTTGGATGAAAGTCCAGTTAGAAGATTCATTGCTTCACATGAGTTGTCTGTTTTCATTTCCTCCTTTCAGATATGCTTTTATAAGTGTACATTTGTCTTTCTCTTGATTGAACATGTTGGGCACCCTTCTGCCTCAAGGGCTTGCCTTGTGTCGTTGAACGGATCCCTCTAGAGGGTCAAAACAGCTACATTATTTACTCTTTCACCTCCTTCAAGTACTCCTTGCAATGTCACTTTGTAAGTGGATTATCTACAAAATTTAACTGTTATTCTTGACTTATTTCCTCATTGCCTTTATAGTTTTCTGACACAATTGACATTATTTATAGCATCTCCACCTTTCTGCTTCACAAATAAGTGAGTGCCACAAGGGCAAATATTGTCAGTATTGATCACTGCTGTATTCTTAACCGTCAGAACAGTTCCTGCCCATCAATATTTACTGAAGAAATGTTTCAACATCTAGGTCATTATGCACCTTATCCGTTATGCCTTGTATATACTGTACCTTCTAATTTTTTTTTCTTTCTTTCCCACATTTCTCTAGAATCCTTACACTTCAAAAATTTAATTAGGGCATCCTCCATGAGCATCACTTTGAATTCCAGCTGATTCATTTATAATCCATCTCCTTGCTAGAAAATGAACCAAGTGTTTGGGCCTCTGCTGCCGACCTAGTACATCCGTGTGATGCCCCTGACTCCTAGTTCCAACCTGGCTCACTGCTGGCCATTGTGGCCATTGGGAGTAAGCCAGCAGATGGAAGATCTTTTTTCTTCTTATGACTCTTCCCCTATCTACATAACTTTGACTTTCAAAATGAATAAATAAATATTTTCTTACAAAAATCTGACAAGGGACACAAGAGGATGGTGTTTCTTTATAAGCACTCTCTGTATTAATTGAAAAGGGCCTCTTATGGGGGAAAATGTGATTCTAACTTCTTTTTCTTCATGATCTTTTCAAATCTTATGTAGATATTATTGAAAAGTTGCTAGGCAGAATGGAGTGACTACTGGGCTCAGAGTAAGGAGTTACTATTCTAATTTTGTCATAAAACATAGTCCTGGTAAAGTTTATAAAATTACTTTTAAGAATAATCTTTGACTTTGGAAAAATATGAAATAAGAATAGAGTGTAATACCATAGGGCTGTTTAAATTTAGTAATAACAGTACAATGTAATTGGAGCTTATATTAACACAATGAATTATGTAGCTTCCAAAAATCTTTCATGTGCTTTATCTTGATCCATGAAATTGTCCTGAAAAAAAAAAACAGTCATAGTATTATGTTCCTTGAATATTTTTTCTAAGGTACATGTGCTACCCAAAAAAATTCTGTTTTTTCTTCTTAATCTATAGCATGTGTATTTCACCTTCATTTTGGAAAAGTGTTTTCCTGGAATTTAGTTTCATTGACAGATGTGAAAGCTCAGTGGAATTCATTACGCTTCTGGATGTATATGCATCATTGTTGCAGAATCTTTGGATACCAATTCTCCACTCTGTGGCTTTTTGTTGTTGCTTTTTTGAGTAGTGACTGGCCATCTCATTTAGTGAAATCTATTTGATACTTTCCATTCCCTTGCAATGTTGGCATTCTCAGTCATTCTGCTTTGACAGCGATGTTCAGTGGACTTTCTTTAACATCTCTTTCTTTGACTATAACTGGTCATTGAGTTTTGCTAACTATGCAGCAATGATTCTTTCATTTTCAGTAGAGTTCTCTGGCCATTCATTGCTCTAGAGATTTAGCTGATCAAATCTGAGGCCTTTTTAAAAATAATAATAAAACTAACGTTTGAGAGTTAGAGTTCCTTCCAGCTAGCATTTTCATTCTGCTTATCTCAGTCTGTATTCCTGTGTTGTTTAAAATACCCAATATGAACTTCTGGGGGAACAGAATTTTAATTCCATCGTACTATTTGAAGGTTATGATTCAGCAACAAGTGGCCTCCTAGTCTGGTGTGTGGTGGAAGCTACCATGGCAAACATGCAGGGACAGTCACACGGTGAAGAAAGAACGAGAGATGCCAGCTAGACAGAACTTGAGCTCACGTGTCCAAACCTCTTGCAAGAACACTCTGAGGAAACATCCAAGACCTACCTGCCATCAGAGCCACCTGTTAGAAGTCACAATTAGGTCAAGTCTCCATATGGGTGCAGTCTGTGAATGATTAAGACTTTAGGATATAAACACCTGTATGAGTCTGGAAAGCCCGGCCAGTTCAATCTTTGATCCTGGCAAGCTAGCTACTCTGTTTTTGCCTATATTACCGATCACCCTGCCAGCCTTAGCCTTCTTCCAGTTTCTGCTCATCATGACTTCTGCTACACTTAAAATATTCCTTAGGTTTCAGCTTCTTCCCCCTCCACTGTAGCTGACGTTAGTTCCTTCGGTAAGAGACTCAGAGATCATTTTAGTGTGCATTCTCCCACAGTGGTGGAAATAGCTCCGAGTCAAGATGTAGAACCACATGGAAAATGTCTTGGTTCTTCTGCATGAAATCCCTACTTCATCATATGAGTCCTTGATAGAGCAAAATATATATACATAGCCTGAAGACTTCATTTTATCTGTGTGTTTTCTAGCAGAAAATGGTAGCCTTAAAATCCAAGGCAGAAGCCCAGCCCTGTTACAGATTCCTGAAGAGTGATCCAGTTGGATGGAAAATTTCTCTCTATTTCCTCCATTCATCTTTCTCCCAAATCCTATGAAAATAGATTGACTGATTAATAGATGAGATGAAATACCAACACTACTGAATAATAATCAATGATAAAACAAAGAATAAATAACAGCAAAACTGAAGAATGTTAACATTTGAAAGGCTAAAAGCCATGGGAAAATGGAATTAAGATCATACTCTTTGGATGCAAAACAAGTTTGAAATCCATACTTAGTTTTCTCTGAACATTCATTTTCTGCGAACATTTGGAACATGCTTCCTATCTGAAGAGATGAGATTATAATATTAGATAGTTATTGCGAATAGACTAAATTATCCTTACTCTTGGTTTCTGCTTTTTGAGATCTCTGTTCTGTTACTCCCTCTGTTATCCTTGTGCATCCTAAGAAGCTGTTTTCTCTTGTTCAACACACTAGGTTTTGATTTGTTTTATTTTAGGCTTACAAGTCCCATAGTGTTTTGCACCACCAGGGACAATATCAGCATCACTTAAGAATCTGATGGAAAGATACAAACATACATGGCAAACACCTGCAGGTGAAGCCCAGTACACTCCCTTAACCAATATCTCCAATGAGGAGCATTGGGTGGAGTTTCTATTGTAAGACATCATGGAAAACTGATATTGTTTCCATAGGGCAGAGATATTTCTGCACAGACTCTATAGGAGGCCCATGTCAGACCCCCTTTGAATTAAATACTTGTGATCACAGGAGTAGTCTAGTGCCACACTAGCGAATGGTGAGTTGCTGTAATATTGTCAGAATCCCAGCAAAGTAAAACAAGTGTTCATTATTCTGGCAAAAAAAAAAAAAAAAAGCCTGTATCATGGTCTAGTGTTTGGTGGCAATTACCATTCTTCATTCTCTTTGTTCCAGATTTATTCACTTTCTTCCCTTGGTAGCTCTTGTCTGTGGACTTTGCTCAGCCTGTTGCCGTTACCTAAAATTCTTTCTTTACAGACAAGATGTCATGGAAATTGCATTCTAATTTCTAGCAAAGGCCTATAAGTAAAGCTATGAATATGGAGTGCTGAAGATTCCTCTTGTACCTTGTACAACCCTACCTAATCATATGAAGGACCAATTAAGTTAAATAATATTTTTTTAAAGATTTTTAATTTTTATTGCAAAGTCAGGAGCCAGGAGCTCTTTCAGGTCTCCCATGCGGGTGCAGGGTCCCAAGACTTTGGGCCATTCTCGATTGCTTTCCCAGGGATGGGAAGTGGGGCTTCTGGGAGTAGAACCAGCGCCCATATGGGATTCTGGGGTGTTCAAGGCGAGGACTTTAGCTGCTAGACCACTGTGCTGGGCCCAGACCAATTAAGTTAAACAGAATATAAAGCATCATCTGAAAACTACACAAAATAAAGAAGTTCCTTTTAAATATTTATTTTCTTATTTGATAGGTATAATAACCTATGGAGAGGAAAGAAAGAAATCTTCCATCTAGTGGTTCTCTTCCACACTGAACCCAATAACTAGGGCTGGACCAAGCTGATGCCAGGAACCTCAAACTTTATTCAGGTTTCCCATCTACACAGTAGCATCCCATCTTCCACTGCCTTTCTGGGTGCACTAACAGGGACTTGGTTTGGAAGTGAAGCAAACCAGATTTTAAGCTAGTGCTTGCAGGTGGCTGATTAACCACTCTGTCATAATGTTGGCTCCAATTCAGGAGTATTTTGGGTATCCAGGATAAATTTCTCATGGATTAAAAAATGTTCTCGATATGAAGCAGTGAATGTCAATGGAAATCATGTATTTATATTTCAAAAATAATATGTATATAGCAAAATTACTATAGTTAATATCCGTAAAGATTACTATTGATTTTTGGCTAGGAATTATGCTACTTATTTAAAAAAATTTATAATTGGAAAGTCTAAAGTTTTTTTGACAGTGTTATGTTTTAATAGTAAAGCATATCTATCAGAGAAAAGATATGATATTTGTCTGGTAGAGACTGGCTTGATTCACTAAACATAACAATATTACTTCCACTTTTTCTGTTTTATTTGTTTCTTCTTCATTATTTCAAGGATGACATGTGGTCATCTCACTCTTGTCAAAGTAACAAATTGTCCAAATTCATTACTAACTCCCTTTCAGAAAATTTTGCAAGATGAAATACAATGAGAATTTCATCTTTCCCAAGGGAGAGATGTGCTTATTTTCTCAAAAACTGTAAGGTTGGAAAATCAGCACTGTTGATCTGTCAGCCATTGTTAACTTGGCGAGTAGCATTATGAAAGTACCTTTGGAAGAATGGGCGGGAGAAAGGAAGGAAGTGAAATAAGAGGGAGGGACAGGAAGGGGACGTGGAAAAAGGGACAGGGAGGGAAAGGGGTAAGAGAGATTGAAGGGGAAAAGAGAAAGACACAGAGAAGAAGTTCCCTGTTCTGACTGCCAGGCCCAGCCAGGCCCTTCAGGGAGATTCTTGTTAGCTTTAATGCGTAGCCTTCTTTCAGTCTCTCTCTTTTCATTACAAATAAAGACCTGGCATGTCTTTGAAGTTCTGACAGCATCAAAGGCTTGTTCCTATTAATTTTAAATTACTCTTCCTAAAAGCCTGTCTACTATTAGCACTGTTTGAAAAGGATGCCCTGTTCTACTAGTCCTGGGTTCTCAAGGCAGAAGGACCTCTTCATCTATCTTCCTTCATTTTTTATCAAATAATATTAAGTAGAAAACGTCCTTTATCTTGTAAAATGACTACTTTGATTAGACGCTTCAGGCAGATAGAATTAGAAAAAGGGACCTGACCTCACTCTGAGCTTTTGGATTCAGAGAACTGGAAATTGAGACACTGCGTTTATACTGAAAATTGAAAATGCTAACTTTTGATTAATTCCTATGGCAGACAGAATGGCAAGAAAATATTCCTGGGGGTAGCTAGCATTTTTAACATCCCAAAAATCTAATGTTGTAAACATAAAAATCCATATTTGCGGATATGAAAGAGCTGGTAAACAAATCTTAATTTTCTAGTCTCTGCTGCATTTATTGCATAGATAAATTTGTCATATTTTTTTATTCTTTCCATACAAAGTCTGTAATCTGTATGCATTGTTATTTTACCTTTTACATGAAGAATTTTTATCTGTATTCTCCCATTTAGATATCTTGTTTTTTCTTATGTAGGTCAAATGAATGGACCATTATCAATTTGAGACTAATGCAATATATAGCTTAAGCCCAATGTTGAGCAAGTCCCTAACTTTTCTTTGGAACAATATGCATTGCACTTGTTTTTACTCATAGGTTTTTTGCATACACAGAGAAAGTGAATTTGAAGCCACAGTAGTGGTGGAATCCTACCAGAAAGATTATTTGGGGGAAAAAAAATCAACTTGGCTTATTGTACAACAATCAAATAAATTGTGTTAAGTGTACCTTCCAAGTTGGTAAATTATTTCCACCACAGAAGTCGCCTAATAATTTATCAAATGAACTAAAACTTCCATTTTTTTTTTTACACCTGCAGTTTTCCGCAACTTATTACCTCAATCATTTCAGGCTTCTACAAAATATCAGGTTGTCTCATCGGGATGATGGCTTTGACAGAAAATTACATTCCTTAATGTCTCTTCCTTGGTGATACTCGGCAAAAATCCGAGACTCACAAATTTAATAGAACAATATATTCCTCAATAAATAACCAGGGTCTTGGATGACAAACAAAACGTGTTTTGTATTATTAGAACTGCTTCCCTAACACCAAGCCAGGAATAATTACTTAATCTTTTAAAATAAGGATTATAAAAGAAAATTACAGCGGATGCACTATAGCACTGGAACTTCTTTGCAAATTTCCACAAGATTAGTTATTCACATCAATGAATTAGACACCAAACCCATCACTAATATATTCCTTCTCTAACAGTCAAATATTTATGGTTCTGTGAAATGATATGTGACATAAAATACATCTAAACATCTTTATGCCAAACCAAAACATAAATCTCTCCTGATATTATCTTCCTACAGTAATACTTTACAATGGCATGCAGGGTACAACATTATAAATTATTGGGATGGAAGAACAGCATTTGGGAACTGTCAAGTTAGTTGCAAGTCATTTCTTTTTTCTTATTCCTCATCTTAGAGGCAATAAAACTGAGGGTCAAAGTGATGGGTGACTTTCCCAAGGACCCCAAGTTTCACCATGAATAGATCAAAGATGGTGCCTGGTTAGTGTTGAAAACTGTATGTCAGTCATTGAGTCAGCAACAGCACGCATGGGTGGAAAAAAGAACCAGTGAGACCAGAGAAATTTGACCCTAGGGACAAGGGAGTCAAAAGTGACAGAGTGAGTGGACTCAAGAAACGTTGCTGAAAGATTACATGGAGCTTTCCTGTTGGTGTTGGACAGGAATTTGGTTCATTCTGATAGTCCCTGTGTTAAGTTTCATGGGACAATTTTTCACACTCTAAATGGGCAATAGATGAGTCAAGACGTATGCCAGCTCTTCTGCTGTGGGTTGCAATGTGATCCTTGCCTCTCCAGCAGCGGTATGGTATCATCTAACCCACATGATGTGTGGACATTGTACTGCTCTCCATTCTAACTGATCTACTTAAATTCATAGATGCAATTCACTGGTGCAACTGATTTTTACATGTCATGGACAGCAAGGGAAACTCTGTGAAGTGAATACACACTTATTAGTAGTGCTTTAGCATTCAGGTTAAGAACACCTGGATTTGGGGAAGAGTGCAATGAGGATGCTTAAAAGAGCACCAGACACATAGTAATAGTACATCATGGGTTCTTACAAGATTTGTCTCACCTGATTTAGGAACCACTTTAAAAGGCTACAAGGAAGGACCAGTGCGGGAGCTTAGTGAATAAAGTCCTTGCCTTGAATGCACCGGGATCCCATATGGGTGCCAGTCCTAATCCCAGCAGCCCTGCTGCCCATCCAGCTCCCTGCTTCTGGCCTGGGAAAGCAGTCGAGGACGGCCCAAAGCCTTGGGACCCTGCACTGGCATGGGAGACCCAGAGGAAGCTCCTGGCTCATGACTTTGGGTCAGCTCAGCTCCAGCCAATGCGGCCGTTTTGGAGAGCTGATTAATGGACTGAAGATCATCCTCTCTATTTCTCTTCTTCTCTATATATCTGACTTTCCAATAAAAAATGATAAATATTAAAAAGAAAAAAAAAAGCTGCAATGCGGACCCAGAATGGTAGCCTTGTGGGTAAAGTCCTTGCCTAGCACATGCCGGGATCCAGCAGCTCTACTTTCCATCCAACTCCCTACTTGTGCCCTGGGAAAGCAGTCAAGGACAGCTCAAAGCTTTGGGATACTGTACCTGTGTGGGAGACTAGGAAGAAGTTCCTGCATCATGGCTTCAGATCAGCTCAGCCCCGGCCATTATGGCTGCCTAGGAAGTGAATCAACAGATGAAGATCTTTGTATCTCCTCTCTGAATATCTGCCTTTCCAATAAAAATAAACAAATCTTTTTTTTTTTAAAGTTACAAGGAAAAGTTATTTCTAAATTTCGTCAAAGAAACATTATGTGGTATTTTAACTATACAATGCAAGTTTGGCTGCTATACATACTTTTGTAAAAATTAAGGAAAAAGTAAGTTTGATTTATTTTTAAAAAATGAAGCTAAATTATTAGTTTGAGATTTGTTAAAATCATGCATTCTTACGTATTCTTGGGGCCAAATATGAACACATTTGGTTTGTTAAAGGATTTGAAATCTCTGAGGAAATAACAAATTAGCATGCATCACACAATTATTGTGTTATGTGAACTATTTTAGATGCTTTAAAGTAGGACCCCAATAAACAATTTGAGTACATTTTTTTAACATAACTATGTGAAAAGAAAATTAAATTGCAAAGTATTGCATGCAAAAATATTCCAGCAAAAGTCCAAAAAGAGACAAAATTATTATTTTTAGGATTGTATTTCAAATTAAAGTGAACATTTACTGGAGTGTAGTGGGTTAAGCTGCTATCCCAGACACCGGTATTTCATATGGGTGCTGGTTTGTGCCCCAGATACTCCGTCTTCACTCCAGCTCCATGTAGTTAGCCTGGGAGAGCAGCAAATTACGACCCAGTGGTCGAGTCCTTGCCCCCTGTCTAGAAGACTATAAAGGAGCTCCTTGGCCTGGCTTAACCTTGGCCATTGTGGCCTCGTAGGACATAAAACATCAGATGGAAAAATCTTTCATTTCCCTTCTTTTTTTTCCTTTTCTCTCTCTCTCTCTCTGTAACTTAGCCTTTCAAATTAAAAAATTAAATAAATAAAAATAAAAACAACAACAGATACTTGCAAGATGGGCACCATTTCCAGAGACTGTTTATTGCTTTTCTGGAAATGCAAATAATTGTGGCAACTCTATCAAGCTCTTCATCTCTGCTACAAATGCTCAGCTTCCACAGCAATTTGTAGACAGGAAGTATGCAACAGTTTCTTCTTTAACAGATATACTTGGCGGCAAGTTTAATGAAGATGGCAGTGTTTCAGTACGAAATGAGGGATGAAACTTGTCCGAACCACAGTGTCCATAAAGAATAATAATACTCAGAGCATTTCATCAGCATCATCATGCCTTAGCAAAATAATTTTCTGCCTTTTAAATTGAGTAATTGACTTGGAAACAATGTTTCAACTTGTACACTTATATAAACAGCAGCCATGAGAGTAATGGGATAAAATATAGTTAGTGATGAGTCAAAAAGTGAAATTTATTGGGCATATTCACTTCAACTCAGTCGCAAATAATTAACTTGCAATGAAAGCTGAAACCAGTTCCACTGAGGTTCAGGTAAAGCTGAAGGTCAGTTCTTTAAGATATTCACTAGCTGCAAGGAGTTTATCAATTTCATGGACTATTGATTTTTATGGAGGATCAAAGACACTGATTATCCCTTTACTGACTGATATAAGTATCAGTTCTCAGGATTCTCAGTAATTGTGAGTGAGGTTTCCAAGTGACAGCCAGTAGTGTTTTCAGAAACGGCTGCCACATTATTTTGATTCATAACATCCTTCCACAACTTTGCCACGTCCCCACCATGAAGGTGAATTTAACTCTCTCCACAGGAAGAAAGAGGGTTGATTACACATCGGTGATTAATAATGTTTGTGCCCAGGCCACAAAAGATGATGCCACTTCTGTCATAGTTATACTTGGAGACCTCAGAAGTCATCTAAATTCTCCCATTACTCTGAGTATACTAAGTTCAAAGGAAAACCAAATTATCTTACAGGTGGAAGTCCATGATGAGGATACAAGAATATGTGAGAAAAATGAGACCACCAGCATCTACTTCTTGGCTCCCCCAGCTTGCAAATTTACAGTAACAGCTATCATTACCCAAAAGCTTGCCAAGATTCTTACTCACAAATATCTCCTTACATTAGAGATAATATTTATGAACTTAAGTCAGGAAAATAATTGTGCTGATGGTCATACGGCAATGGTTACATTCTTCTTCATTTTTAAGGCCAATTGCTTCCATTGAAATATTACATGTAGTATTGAGAAGACACAGGAATCCATGTCCTCCATAAAAGCAATGCCAGCAGAGGTGAATAAAGAACAGAAGCAAATGTTTCAAAACTGTGAAATTTAATCAAGGCTTAGCAATTCATGGAACATTTGTTTAAGAATGTAAGAGTGCATATTTATAACAATGAATTTTGCTGCACTGTTCTCGGTTCCATAGAATCTTATTATTATTATTTTTTAAAGATTTATTGTATTTTTATTGGAAAGGCAGATATATAGAGAGGAGAGACAGAGAGGAAGATCTTCTGTCCATTGATTCACTCCCCAGGTGGCCGCAACGGCTGGAGCTGAGCCAATCCGAAGCCAGGAGCCTCTTCCGGGTCTCCCACACGGGTGCAGGGTCCCAAAGCTTTGGGCCGCCCTTGACTGCTTTCCGGGGCCACAGGCATGGAGCTGGATGGGAAGCAGGGCTGCTGGGATTAGAACTGGTGCCCATATGGGATCCCGGGCGTGCAAGCCGAGGACCTTAACCACTGTGCCATTGCGCCGGGCCCAGTTCCATAGAATCTTAAAAGTTAGTATGTATAGGGTCCAGCACAGTATCCTAGAGATTGAAGCCCTAACCTTGCATACACCGGGATCCCATATGGGCACCGATTTGTGTCCCGGCTGCTCCACTTCCCATCCAGCTCCCTCTTTTTGGCCTGGGAAAGCAGTTGAGGATGGCCCAAAGCCTTGGGACACCTACAGCCATGTGCGAGACCCAGAAGAAGCTCTTGACTTTGGATCAGGGTAGACTTTCCAATAAAAATAAGTAAATCTTTAACAAGTTAATATGTATTATCATCATAAAAATCAGTATCCTCTTGGGTGCTAAGCCTCCATTCTGCAATATCCTCATCCCATCTGCTGGCTGTTCCACTTCTGATCCTGCACTCTGCATATGGCCTGGGAAAGTGGAGGGCAGCTCAAGTGCTTAGCCCCTATACTCATGTGAGAGATCTGAAGGCGGCTGCTGGCTCCTGGCCTCATACACTTTAGATCCAGACATTGGATCATTGGGTAGCAAACCAGCACATGGAAATTCTCTCTTCTCTCTGTTACTAGGACGTGCACGGGGGACATCATGAAGCTTTGATTTTTTTTTCCTGGAGCTTTTAAAGGATACCCATAGGCATCAGACTATATGTCTGCATGGTTATACTCACAGTTCAACATGGAAACTTAACATAAACTGAAAGTAGAGGTGAAAGCACAGACATAAGCCACCTGAGTGCTGCTGTGTGCACACACACATACACACACACACACACACACACACACACACACACTCACAGCTCTTCAGTAAACAGCTTGCGATTGGTTTCAGGTATTTAAGGAAATTTCCAATTGCTACCTAATTATTAAGATAACTGGACAAATACATTCAGGTACACACAGAACAGAGAATATAGACTACAGGATTGTGAAGTTTTATTCTATAGATACCACATTTCTATAAAGATCTTTCCTACGTATATGATTTTTTTTGTTGTTGTAACTCTCCCTCCTCTTTTTTCTTCTGTTCATTCTTCTCATTCTTTTATTACCTTAATTGTGCCTTTCTATTGAGGCTTTATGTTTTTTCCTATAGTTTCAAATAGAGCTATATGTTTAGCTTATTAATTACTCTAAATGTTTTAATAATTCTTATTTCATTACAGGTTTTCATGTATGTTGCTGTGTTTACTGGGAAAATAACTCTATCTGAGCATAGTATCAGTTCTGTCCTCCTTTCTAAAGTTTGTGTTTTCTACTTTAGCTTTTGTTTACATACACTGCTCATTTGGCAGAAGAATATCTCTAGCCATGGTGATTGACATTGCCTGGTCTGTGTTTGATGTGGATTGTGTAACTAGACTTTTATATGTTGGCTGGCCTGGGCTGCAGAGACTCAGACAGCTGGTGAACGCTGTTTCTGTGTGTGCTTGTGAGGGTGTTTCCAGAAGAATGGTCATTGGAGTCATCAAGCTGAGAAATGATCACCATTATCAATGTGGGTGGACATCGCACAATCCACCGAGGGTCTCAGAGCTACAAGTGTGATAGAGGGAGGATGGATTTTTCTCTCTCTACTGGAAGTGGAGCATTTGCTTGTTCCGTCTTCAGACACTGCCAGGCTTGGTTGTCCAACCTTCAGATTTGGATGAGCACTCACCCCATTTGCCTGTTCTTGGGCCTTTGGATTCAGTATGGGACTTGCACCATTGGCTCTTGTGATGAGGAGATGTCAGGTTTGGAGCAGACTGCCACCTGTGAATCTGGTGGCCTATGAATCGGTCTCCATCATCAGGAGGTTTCCTTCTTCCTTCCCTCCTACTTATACTATTCATCTGATTTGCATAGTATTGTTGCTATTTTATTTAATATTATGTCTTCCATATACCTTCCTTGTTAATCTGGATATCCTCCATCTTCTCCCACAAGCTCAGTTCTTTGAAATTCTGACCCACATGGATGGCATCAGCAAATTCTCTAGCTTCCTGTTCAATCTGGGCAATGGAGAGTTCCACAAAATACTTCAGGAAGGAAGTAACAGTTATTCTATTGCTTGTCCTTAGGCAATTCACAGGCTGGTTTTGTAGACCCAGTTCTTTAAAGACCATTTCTCTGACTGGGAAATCCTGAGAATCACTTTCCCATCATCCTTAAAGGTCACAGAGTGGTAGTAATTCCAAAATACTAATTCTGATATGCCACACTATGAGTTAAGGGGATTATTTTTATCCTTTTTTATACCTTTGTATTTATTCATTGCTACATTTTCTGTATATTGTATCTACTCTGAAAGTCCATCTATTACCTGCCCAGTATAATAATTAGAGCTAGGAATGTGTCCAGGTTGAAGACTCTATGCTCTACGATTCAAGAGTGTAGGGATTGCATATACAGAAGCAGGAAAGGCTCTAGCTGAGCCTTAGTAAGATGACTACTGGTCAAAGTAAAGCACTGAGAGTTCAAGTGGTTACAACAGAGCCTGTTGCTTCCTAAAATTTCAAGGTGAAATAGCCTATGACTTAACATGAGATCCCATAAGAGCTGTAAAAAAGATGGAGTCCCAATGAAGCTGTTGAATGTATTTTGACAATAGGATGCTGGACTCTCTGCCATTGTCCATGTTTGCAACGATGGACTTGCGATTGTTTATGAAAAACTATACTGTTGTAACATTATAGGGGAAACCAATGGGGGGAGAAAATTTGGAGAGAGGCAAGAGAAATCCTAGAGCCTATGAAAGTGTATCATAAAATACTACTACTACATATAATAATAATAATAGCAATAGTAATAAAATAAAAAATAGTGCATTTTACATGACAAATCTAATGTATCTTTTGCATTAAAGCAGGTTTTGGGATCAGTACCATGCCATTGTACAACAAGGTTCTACCTGTGGTGCTGGCATCTCATATGTGCACCAATTCAAGTTCCAGCTGTCCCACTTCCAATCCAACTCCCTGCGTGTGGCCTGGGAGAGCCGCAGAGAATGACTCAAGTGCTTGGGCCTCTGTACTCACATGGGAGACAAGGAACAGGCTCTTGACTTAAGACCAGCCAAGCCTTACCCATTGTGGTCACTTGAGGAGTGAAACAGCAGATGAAAGCTCTCTGTCTTTCCTTCGCTATTACTTTGGCTTTCAAATAAAAGGTAAATCTTTAAGAAAGCAAGCCTCTTGGAATAGAATGGCTGACTCTGAGCCATGAGAAGTGAATTCAAGTAGACAGACACTTTGATTCTTCTAGTGTTCCTTTTCCCTTTCACGCTAGTCAAAGAAACTTTTCTGTTCTGACCTGTGTATTAACCATCTGCACAAAAGGCTTACAGTGAGTTTAAGACTTGGCTATAAGAGACATTTTGCACATAAGCAGATGTCGTTGGCTTAAACATTTGTAAATAACCTCCACAATCTGATAAGCCAGTCACCTATATTTGTTTGAACAAACTGAAGTTAAAATGATATACCATCTTGGCCTTTGAAAAGAAAGCTGGAACATCAGAAATGGACATGTTAGTGAAGGCCGCTTATGTGTACCCTGCTACTCTTCCTACAAGCAGTCATCTGGTTATTCCAGGATTGAGGGCTTTCCTGACACAGAAAGCTTTCAGTGCTAACATCAAGACTTTCCCAGTCGGGTTATGCGGGGTTATTGTATCTTCCTCCCTCTAATCTGAACCATTGAGAGGCCTGGAAAGCATTCTTTGGATTGCCATCAATACGTCACCAAGTTCTGGATCTATTCTGGGCCACCCTGTACTTGGACATAAAACCCCGCAAGATCTAAAAGTGTTGAGATACTTTGGCCAGAAGAGATCTTTTATGACATCTATGGGAAGCACTCAACAGGGCAATCTCACTACAGATTCTGGAGTTGGGAGGAAGACATTCCATATCCAGGCAGCAAGCAGTCTTCTCTTCGAGTACCAGCCTACGGCTTGCCACAGAGCTGCTGTCATCTTAATACCTGATTGTAGTAAATCAAGTGATTACACAGTCTGAATTACCTGCCATGAACTGAGAATTATTTGATCTACTGGACCATGAAATTAGATTTGCACAGCTGCATTTCGTTATAAAAGAGGAATCATTTTGGGAGATCATGACTAAGCATGCTTGGAAAACAAAGAAAATGGCATAAAGTTGATATCTCCATTGTACCTCCCGTCATTACATAAGTATGAACTCAAGGTACAGTTTTTGTGACCAGTTAGCAAAGAAAGAAGTTCAGCTTTTGTTTATGGACAAACGTGCACGACTTGCTGGCCCACACCAGAGGTGAACAATCACCAAGAGATGGCATTCAGAAACCACATGATGCCTTCTCTTTACAGGAAGAGTACATGGTCTGAAAGTGAGGTATTTGAGGTAGAAGTATATCTTCTCACTATTACCTATCAAACTCATATAAATATGTTTTTGCTTCCTGTTCATATGCTTTGTGTACTAGACACTTGGATGTGCCAATCATCATACTGCAGTGCTTCTCCCAGGCATCTGACTATGGGTAGGATAAGTTGAAACCACCCCTTCTTCATTTCCAAGACAACAGGCAGAGAAAGAGCTGCTGTTCTGTGTAGAGTGGTTTAATGCAACATGTGATTTACATTGCGATTACACCGTGTGGGCCAAAAGCTGTATGCTTGGAATCCAGAGGGTTTTCTCATCAAATATTTGAGAACTTCCTCTGCAAGCGGTCAGTAAAAAGCTATGCTAAAGGAAGAGTCACAGAAATGCAGAATTGAGCTGCCACTTAGTAAAATATTCATGCAAATGAGATCGGCAATAATTCAGAATTGCTGAACTCTCAGGGCCCCTGGGGTGGTGTCAGGTGGCTGTCCTCCATCCCAGGGTGCAGAGGTGTTTGGGAGGCTGGGTGTCCCTTCTCTCCTGATCTTCCCCCATCCCCCAAAAACAAAAAGGAAGAAAAGAGAACATGGAAATTCTTACCCATGTCCAGTAGCCATTGACCCTTATCACCATAATCAACTATGCAAAAATCATCAAAAATAAAAATAATTAATAAAAAATATTCATGCAGCCAAGGTAACGGACAAGCAAATCACAGAAGGAGTGAAGGAGAAAAGCAGCTTTCATGAATACCTTGTCTCATGCGCGCTCAACTGTGTAAGTACAGGGTCTGAATGAATCGTACTGGCAATGGACAGCTACGTTTAGATCTCTGATTTTCACAAATAAAATAGACTGGGATTCTTCGATCATCTTCGTTGAAAGCTGCTTGATTCTCCATTCTTGAGTTGAAAGGATGCATGTTGATGATTGAGTTATCTTAGCTTTGCCATTGTTTCTGGATCAAAGTTGTGAGGAACTGTGATTTGTAGACTGGCAGGCAATACTCACTCTTTTTTAAACTGAATTGATTGCACCAACTTTGTAATCTATCTCAGATGTTACTTTGGGTGGGATAGCTTTCAGGTTCTACATAGATTCAATTTGGATCAAAAAAGAAAAAAGAAAAACATTAACCCAGTGATTTTAAATATTGTTTTGCCAGCTACTTTTCAGAAACCAATTTCATTTTCAGACAAGGAGAGGAAGAGAGTGAGTAAATTTTTGTTATATGCCTGCTGATCATTGGGTAAAACCGAACAATTTCTGTCCTCTTCGACAGACATACACAAAACACACCATCCAAGAAGGAAACCAAAACTTGAATTGAGTTTAAAAATTGAAAAAGGTATGTAAGTGCAACAACAGTTATCAAAATTTACCTTCCATGCCCAGTGGGATGGCTCAATCAACTGACTCCCAACCCCCAAGGGCTAGGATACAATATGGGCTTTGAGTCTGTGTCCCAGCTTCTCCACTTCCCATCCAGATCCCTGTTTGTGGCCCGGGAAAGCAGTTGAGGACAGCTCAAAGCCGCAGAACCCTGCATCAGCATGGGAGACCCAGAGGAAGCTTCTGACTCCTGTCTTTGAGTGGAGTTGACTCCAACCATTGTGGCCACTTGGAGTGTGAACCAGCAGATGGAAGATCTTAACTCTTTTTCTCTCCTTCTAACTCTCTCTATATCTGCCTTTTCAATTAAAATAAATAATCTTTTTAAAAGTTGTCTTTTCCTGAAGACCCTAAGTCACCTATATTCTTTCTTCAATGTTACAGGATGTTCATGAGCACACGGAGAAGATTCCCAATGAACTCCCTAAAGGCAGCACAGCCGCTGGTTTGAAAGCCTAGGTGATGATTTATAATTTGACAATATCTCATTGTTTTACAACCTAAACCTAGGGAAAAAGTATTGTTTTAACCATATCTTTCACATCAGAAGAGTTCAGGAGATTGATTTTTTTTGTCAAGCGTCAGTCACCATGTCATCACAGAGACTTAATTATTAGAGAGAATTCTTAGTCATTATACACCATTTCATTTCTGTTAACACTGGGATCATTCTTCATTCTTAAATTCTCTTTCCTGATTTGTAATACACTCAATTCTCCTCTCCTTCAGCTTATGTTCTCACTCTCCATCCATCTCGCTTTGTTTTCTTTTCTTGTCACTTCAATGTTTATATTAACAAGTAGTTTGTTTACTCTCAATGGTGAACCCTTCTAGGGTCTCTCATTTCACATATCTTTTAATTAAAAATACATGTTTTAGTTGGCAAGTTTATATGTATACATATATTTATTATTTACAAGCTAACCTGAAACCCACACATATACACTTATAGTGAAATGGCAAAATTGAACTAATTAGCATACTCATTTTACTTTGTTTGCAGTGTTGGAATAAAAGTGCAAGACATTAATGGTGTCCTAATTTATAATCATCCTCTTATACACCGCCTAAATATTCCTCCAAAAACATAAACATAGAGGGTTATCACTCTAATGATGACACAAAGAAAGAAAAAGATAAATTATTTCTTTCAATTCCAAAGCAATTGTATCCTCTGAAATTAAGATCAGAGACAACAGTCTTAGAAGCTTGGGCTGTTTTTGAGTAGAAGTCTGCTATTTTGTAGCTCTAGGAACAAGATCTGAAAACAATTTAATATAAAAAGCTGTGCTTCATGGCCCAGTGGCGTGGCCTAGTGGCTAAAGTCCTCGCCTTGAACGCGCCGGGATCCCATATGGGCACTGGTTCTAATCCCAGCAGCTCCACTTCCCATCCAGCTCCCTGCTTGTGGCCTGGGAAAGCAGTCGAGGATGGCTCAAGGCTTTGTGACCCTGCACCCACGTGGGAGACCCGGAAAAAGTTTCTGGATCCTGGCTTTGGATTAGCATAGCATCGGCCGTTGTGCTCACTTGGGGAATGAATCATCAGACGGAAGATCTTCCTCTCTGCCTCTCCTCCTCTCTGTATATCTGACTTTGCAATAAAAAATAAATAGATTTTTTTTAAAAAGCTGTGCTTCAAGCAACCTTGCATAAGACAATTGATAAAATGCTTTTTCTGTCTCTAAATAGTAAATAAAACTTCCTATATTTAATGTGAACGGAATTTCAAAGGACAAGGAGGAACTTAAGCAGGTGTGAGTTTTTAAGTAGGAATTAAGAAGTCTACTTCCAAACTGGATCCTGGACGGTGGGCCAATGATTGGAGTATCTGTTCAACACTCAGTGTTTTCCCAGAGCCTTAGAGACCTGCTTCTTAGCCTGGAGGTAAATGAAGATTTGGTTCCTCCCCAGTAGCACAGAAAACGGACTCCATGCCAGCACAACCTGTAGAGTCGACATGGGAGCAAGACAGGTACAACAGCATCCAACAAGCTGCTTCTCACTCCTAAGCTAAGCTCTGTTAGAAAAGGTCCAAATGGTTCACACACCAGAACACCTAAAGCATCCTGCCAGTGAGAAGAAAGTGCGAAGAATTCCACGATTGCTTGAAGTTGAAGGCACCTTGGCAAAATGCATTCCAAAAAGCAGCTGGTGACCAAAGGCCCAACCTCACCAGACAGCTAAGGAGGGGAGAGGAACTCAGATAACTGATTAAACATGGTACACTAATTCAGCACAAGCTCTTCAACAGATAATGCCTCTTGACATGGACGGTGGGAGGAGGAGACAACACCAAATAGACAACATGAACTTTCAAAGAGGCTTAGCTTCCTGCAAGTTGGTTAGGTTTTCTCTTGATCTTCACTCTATCGCCACTTTTTTCTGTGTATGGACTGGCTGTTGACTGATCTAACGTGGTCTTGATTTCAGTGAAACAGATAGCACAGTTCTATGTATCCCTTATCTTCCATGAGGCATGTTCTCAGAGCAATTGGTGTAAATGTAAGACAAAGGGACTGACATTGTGAAAAGCAGCTTCAGCCACTGCTTGTGTCGTCAACATCCCATATTGGAATGCTGGGTCGAGTAATGCTATGGCATTCTAATCCAATTCTCTGCTCATGCACCTGGGAAAGCAGAGGTGATGGCCCAGGCGTTCAGGCCCCTGCAAGCCACATGGTAGTCTAAAATGGAGCTCCTGGCTTCAGAATGGCTCAGCCCTGGCTATTGTAACCATTCACGAAGTGAATCGCTGCAGGGAAGAACTCTCTCTCCTTCACTCTCTTCTCTTTCTTTCTGTCTGTGTGTACGGTTTGCTCTGCCTCTCAGATAAATAAATGAAAAATCCTTTGGGGAAAAAAGGAGAGCAAGAGGGGGTAGAAGCATACATGCAAGCAAACATCACATATGGTAACATCTGTGACTAAAACTCACCACGTGGTTAGACTCAAAAGCAAGGTGCAGGGATATAGACTCCGTCTCTTTAGAGAGAACTGAGAAGTCAACAACACGCAGGTGGCAGGGAGAAGACTACCAAGAGTGATGGGAAACTACACTTCTTAAAACAGTCTGTCACAGAAGGGCAGTGAAACAGGCGGGAGAACCTGGAAGCCCTGCCGTAAGAGGAGGCAAGTAAGGGTTTCATTAAGAAGCAGTCAAAGAAGAGTGAGCATTCTCAGAGGCAGAAGATCAAAACCTTTTAATTTCTGCCTTTTATGAGAAACCTAGATACAGAGGAAACCCTTAAAACCATTTAGTTGTTTTAATTGCATATCATTAGAAGAACATTCACATTCCCTGTCTCCTCCAGACTCTAATGTTTAACATATTTATTGTCAATTTTTCCCTAGCATTAAACTGTCATTATCTGTTTCCTTTAAGTACATTTCTTTGTTCTGCTAAGTTGGAAAAAAAAAAAAAGCAGGTCTGTAGTCCTCCTGTGACTCAAATAAATACATTTCCTTTCCTGATTAGTTGCATCAGTTTTTACCAGTCTATTTTTCCAGACATATCTGTTTTCAAAACTTTGCTCTTCTAGGTAGACTTAGCTACGACATCATTGTCCCCTCAAATCACTTTTGGGTATCAGAAGAAAAATGAGTCTCAATATACTGATAAGAACCTGATAACTGTTCAAGAGTTTGAAAGACTACCTCCATGCTTGCCTGACTGGATCTTCTTTACATAAACCAGGGTCAAATGAGCAGATTAGCAGTTTCATGATGAGGTCATTAGTAAACCTTGGGATCCACTCTTGTTCTTGCATCTTTTCTCCTCCTTTTTTTTTTTTTTTCTATTAGACAGGCACTCCTCTTTTTAAACTAAGATCATGTTTCCTGAAATTAGGATCATCTTTTACTAATTAAGAGTGAAACATTACTTAACCTTCCGTTTTCAAATTTCAGTTCATTGACACCCATGAACTTCATGCTACATTCTTCAGCCCAAATCCTAAAACAAAAAAAAAGGTTAACGTTAATTTTACCAGCAATATTGCTTGCTTTGGAATGACTATTCCAATCAACTTTACAACATCTGCAGCCTCAATTTTTTTAAAGAGTTATTTATTTATTTGATAGGCAGAGAGGGCGAAGGTACAGAAAGAGATCTTTTATCTGCTACTTCATTTGTCAAATACCTACAACAATGTCAAGTGACCAGGTCTCCGACAGGGACGGCAGGGGCCAGATACTTGTGCTGTCTTCCATGACTTTCTGATGAACATTGATAGGAAGTTGGATCAGAGTTGGAGCATTTGGCCTTCAAACCAGCACAGAGAAATGAGATGCCAGAGTTGTACATGGTGGCTGAACCTGCTACCCCACAGTGTTGGCCTCTACCCTTCTTCAGTTTCTGCTGTAGACTCTCCTACCTATACTGCTTTCGTCAACTTTTCAACTCCATTAAGAATTGAGTGTCTTAAAAATTTTTTGACACAAAGACCTCTGGGTCTGTGGTAGGAGCTTCCAGCAGCCTACTGGCTGCTGGAGGTACCTGAGTCAGGTCGGACTCAACGCTTGGGGCCCTACCCACAGCCACCACTGCCATGTGGTAAGCAAGTCCTGGGCTTGCCTGAGCCTGAGAGGTTTCTCCCTTCACAAAAAGTACAATATAAAGGAAACTCTTCGGAGCTAGGGCAGGGCCTGGCTGCTGGGAAAACCCAAGCCAGGCTGGACTCAATACTTGAGGCCCTAGCCACAGCCACTGCTGCCATGTGGTGAGACAGTCCTAGGCTTTGGAGTGGCCAATACACCAATTGGCACTGGGTTCCACTCTCTGGCTCCCTGGCGGCAAGCTCTGGAGTCTTGGGGGTGTGGAACCGCTACCTAGGAACATCCATGCATAAGGCCACTGTGCGTGTTGGTGGACTAAATCCTGAGGGACTCCCAATGGCAGGGTCATTGTACTTGCAGGTAAGTGAGGGAACTGAGACCTGGTGATTTGGAGAAGAGAGTCTGGATGATCTGTATGGGTCAGATTAAAACACCAGCCTACATGTGAGTCCTGAGTAGGGCTTGTTATCAGGAACTTTGTTGACCACCACATTCCAGTTGATGAGAAAGCTAGGACTGGGGGCATGTCTAGCAGGGCTAGATCCTAGTACCTGACTCAGAGTCAGAACAGGAGACTGGTCACATTAGGCAGGGCCATGACACTAACCAGCATGTGAGAGAACCAGGTCAAGGAGTAGAATCTGTAGGGGAATGTGTTGGCCCAACCCTGTGGAAATACAAGTCCCATTGGTTAGCGCAAGAGTTGGGGTGGTGATGGGCTGAGCTAGGTGTGACTATGGAACCTGCCATCACTCACAGGTACAGGCACCTATCACAGTCTGGGCAGATCCAAACTTGCAGCACCCAAATGTGCATCCTAAAACAGGGTGTGGGGTGGATGACTAAAGTCCTTGGGCCCCTGTACCCATGTGGGAGATCCAGAAGAAACTCCTGGCTCCTGGCTTCAGATCAACTCAAGTCTGGCCATTTCAGCATTTGGGGGTTGTGAACCAGTGCACGGAAGATCTCTGTCTCTCTGCTCTGTCTTTCAAATAACAATCAATACATATTTTATTAAAAGTTTAATCTACTTTAATTTGGATTTAAGTTTCAATAGCCACACATGATGAGAAATTTTACTGAGAGATAACATTCATCTACAAGTATGATGTGACATTTTTGAACCCAGCAGAAGACACACAGAGGCAGGGGCAGTGGCTGTGATTTAGAAACAGCACAAATGTTGGATACTGACAGGTCTGAACTCAAATCCGTGCATAGTCCATTCCAAAAGGTGAGTCATGACAGCAAGCCTGATCAATCCTGCCCATTTATAATTCATTTACCTTAAATGGCAGCGTCTGACTTCATTTTGCTTAAACAATACTGAGCACATCACTCACATTTGTTCATATAACTATGAATCTTGAATATGTCACCCAGAGGATAAACTGTTCTAGTTGTATCATGTATGAACATAATAATCTCATAGCTTATTGTTCTTATGAATGTGCTGAATGAGAAAGAGGTGAGAAACTCCTTTATAACATCATTGAAAACCTTTAAGGTGGGTCCTATTCCGTTAGGAAACATTAATTCTCCCATTGTCCATTTTGTCCTCAAGACAAAAGAAATCTCAGCCAACTACCCTACTGAACTAAAAATGCACAAGTCTCAAAGCAAGCTACTATCTGTGATTCAAAAGAGATGAACTCAATTTGGTAAGATTTGCTCCAAAGAATTAAGCATTAGCTCAATTTTACACACACAAAGAACTGAAACATAATGAGATCATTTCCTCTTTTATTTCTTTCGTCAATTATCTTGGAAGTACTTCAACAGGAAATAGACATCAGAAGCAATTGATTCTACAGCGTGTGAAATTCCTGTAGACCACTGTGACAGATAAATTAACAGGATCCAGAGTGCCTCCTGGTAGTTAGAGTCTTGCGGAATCCTCTGTGAGTGAGAAACTCTTTTTCTCATCAGTAGGAAAGTGTGGTGAGAGAGAGTGAAAGAGAAACCCAACTAGTAATGGAGTGTCTTCTTGCACCAACACATCAACAGAGAATCCTTTAGGATTCTGAGCAGGCCTTGCTCCACCCACTGTGTCACTCCTAAGAGAAAGCTGAAAATCACGGCTTATGTTTTTGTTAGATAAACATGCTAGTAGTTTGCTACGTCTTTTTCTCTTTTTGTTGCAGTCCTTGTCCATTCTGACAGTGGTTTATGTGGCTGCATCATGCCAATATACCACCTTAGACAGTGGGCAGAAAACGTACAGAAAGCACTGAAGTGGGGGCACTGGCCAGGCTACATGGGGTATGAAATAAGTGACTAACAGATCTTGACTTAAAAGGCTTAATGTCTGGAAGAAGAAGCACACACATGAATCAAATACAGGTTGATTGATCCTTATCAGAAATACCTGCGGTCAGAAGCATTTCAGCTTCGGAAAACTTTTAATCTGTTATATTAACTTGGTGATGGAGCACCAACCTAATGAAATTATTAATATTTTATATCCACTTTTACAAATAGCTAGAAGATAATCCTGTCACAGCATTTTTAGTGCACCTGTGTTTTTTCTCTGTCACATGAAGATACGCTGCGAGATTCTCCACTTGTGACATAATGTCAGTGTCCCAAAATTTTGGATTTTACAAAATTTGCTTTGAGGTTTTTAGATTATGGGTGTTCAGCCTGAATTTAAAAAACAGTACAATGAGAATAAGAAATAAGAATATAAATATTATTATGAATATTAATATCCAGTAACATTTTAAAGAACCCTCAGCTAAATAGGTTAACTAAACTCAGCCAACTTGTATAATATATGACTCAGGACTTCCAAATGTATAGATAAAATATATAATATATGACTTAGGACTTATATACATATAAATAGAATTATACCATTTGTATAGCTATAAGTATTTATCCGGGCATGTTTGTTTGCATTTGTTTAAAATGACTGATAAATAGCATTTTTCATTATAGAACACCAGGCTTGTTGTATACATAAACGTGTTTATACTTTGTGTGATCAGATAAAATACAGAAAACCACTCAAGGAGGTTAATTTCTGCCACTATAACCTAGGTCAAAAATGCAACTTTGACATTCACTGTGGAATCTTCAAATGCCTATTACAATGGTCTCTCTTCCCCCACAATCACCACTGCCCTGACTTATCATTGCCTTACATTTTATTAGAACACAACATATCATGTAACATTTTATGTTAATTTTATTAATGTATTCAGTGGAAGCATATTATAGATGGTATTATTACTGAAGTGTTAGTTTTGCTAAGAGTCACATATACATACAAGAATATGAGAGGAGCATGTAAGGTTAACAGTAAATTATTTGAACATAAGCATTACAGTTTTGTTTTCTATTCTGTGTTCATCTACATTTTTTAAAAATTTTGGAAGACGTTTACTACCAGTATTATTAGAAAAAAAAGAGAGAGAGAGAGAGAGTGGCCATTACATGACAGTGAGGTAGGCCACCACATACAATACCATCACATCCACAGGCTTGGGATCAAGTACCAGCATCCTAGTGATGTGCCAGGGAGACGGCAGATACTGTCTGTGTGTCCTTTTTGCTTCCTGTCTCCCACACTGGGGACGTAGATGGAGTCCTTGACTCTGGCGTTGGCCCGGTCCAGCCTCCGCTGTTGCAGGCTTTTGGGGAGTAAATCAGCACACGGGATAGTCTCTGTGTCACTTTCCAAAAATAAACAAATAAACATTTTAAAATCGACAAAGGGAAAATTAATCTTGTGTAGGTCTTGCAGTTCTGGCTTCTCCCATGATTTGTCCCATGACCTCCCTTCCCATTTGTTTGCATAGAAAACAGTAAACACTTAGTTGCAATGAAAAACAAAGAGTTGCGACTAAGTGAAACGCGTCTTCATTTCAAGCTTACTGCATCCTGTGTGAAGAGAACAATCATACACAACTTCCTTTACTGAACAGTGTCAGGTACATGTGTATGTCTATACTCCATAAGCTCTTTCACCATCTGCTTCACAGTAGGACTTACAGCAACATCAATGGAAGATTATGCTTTAGGGCTTTCCCCATCATCCCAGAAATCTCCTGGGGATGGAATGGAAACTGGAGAGAATTTCTTCCCTGTAGAGGCTCTTAAAGAGATGCTTATAAGATACTATCTGGCAAGGCAGTTCTAAGCAAAGTAAAGATCCACCATTACACACTATTAAGAAATTGGATTATGACCACTGGTCAAGAGGGTCACTAGCAAGGGACAGTTGTCGGAGTGCCATTTTGCTTCCAACTGGAGATACTAATTGGAGTCATTCGCTAGGAAGGACACAGGAGAAGCAAGGGGAGGTGGGCGTTCCAGCAAGGGAGAGCATGTGTTCTGAAACCAGGAGCAGGCTCTGAAGTTCTCTGAACCAGCCCACATGCGATCAGTTCAGTGTGCTTTCAGAGACCAGTCTAGGTGCACATTTGTAACTATCTGTTTAAGCTTTTTGCCCCCTACTTCCCTCCACCTCAAGACTCCTCAAGGCTAAAGAACATTGAAATTGAGCTTTCAACTGATGTGGTTACAGAGAAGGGGTGGGGGGAAAAACAACTTTAATTATATTAGAAATTTAGGCAGAACTGTTTTTAACTGGTCCCTTCTTCAACTTTTGTAAGCCAGATGTTCCTCCAGTAACCCTCATGAAACCATGCATCGTACACGGATCTGCTTGTCTACAACAAAATTTCTTCTGATTTTTATTCTGCATTTTGGCTGGCGGGAGTAACCTAAGAACAACCTCAACACATAAGAATGAGACGTTACCTCTGTTTTGTTGCTTTTCCCCTAAATGATCTAAGCAAACAGGGCTATGGCAAAGAGCGCATCTTTCCAAGGCCAACTTGGTAGCAGGCCACCTCAATGCGATCCATTTTGCATTCCCAGCTGGTGTCCTTGTATAGTCTTCATGGAACAGTCTGTATGTGGCCTCTAAAACTCCCCACTGCTTACTGAGGTGGATGAAAAGATGCAAACTCACTGAAATATGCCAAAGAATATAATGGTCTGTACAGAAGATCTGGCTGTGTCAGCCAACAAAAGGTTCCAGCTGTGGCAGCCGTGTGGAACAAAGGGAACTCTTGGCTTATTGTGGAGTACATGCCTCTGACGTTCCAGTTCAGGCAAGAAATAAATAAAGCTATTACAAAGCCCTTGACCAGATGTGTCTGACACAGGCTAAAACATGTTTGCACAGAAACTTCACTATCAACGTGGCTCCTTCTTACAGCGATGGACATCTGTTCCCAAGACTGATGCGGAGGCTGGGTACACTCCACAAGCACAGTAAAGACGTAATCTGACTGATTTCTTCAAACTACTCTCCTGGTAGCCGCTGTTCACATTAATCAGTCGTACGTTGGTCCATGATTTATTTCACACAGAATCTAAATGCTTGTATGTCATGGAAGCAAATGCACTCTGATAGTCAAAGACTTGAAAATTTCCACTTGTTTTCCAGGAGCAATTGTGCACATTCCCCACAGATAACTTGACACTGTTATGCCCAGTCACAGTTTACATCTGTCTTTGACTTATATTGTTCCTAAGGTTGGCTATTGATCATTGTTCTCACATGCATCCTTCATTACTCTAATTGGAACCATTCATAAACACATTCCTTGGACAGATGACAAAAGGATCTGTGATGGACAACTTCTTATTCAAAACAGATGCCCAATATGTAAATCAAAAGCTGCTAAAGATTGTATTGAGCTGAGAACAATTATACAAGGTTCTAGCCTGTTGTGAATTAAAATGACTGCATTAGAGCTTAAGGGATTTGTAAAGGGAGTCTTTCTTTTCAAGAATGCCAGTTCAAATTCAGCTCAGGTCATTGACAAGTAATATCATGTGAAAATAATGTAAAACAAATCTATGCTTTCAGCTTTATTGTTAATGGGTAGATAATGCCTTCAAAAAGCGCTATTCACTTCAGCCAACCCTTTGGTTGTCTTATTTGAAAACCCAAGGACCAAAAGGACTTAACTAAATTAAGGAACTACTAAAACTTGATTTCAAATTTCAGATTAGAATTTAGGACTTTAGGAATACTTTAATATGTTTCCCTGAAAAAGTACTCCATGGCCGTTTATACGTAGACTCTGTTCTCTTCCTGCTTTTTAATCTGAAAATGAAATCAAAGTCAGTGCTGAGTAGCCCTTTCCAGGATTTCACAAATAGTGAGTACTAAATGTTAACCCTTTTTTGTATGCCAATTATTATTCTAACTCCTATAATTGCTGCTGTTCCTCACACTAATTTCACAAAATGAAACTTGTCTCAAGAGAAATTAAATTCAGTTAAGATTTAACACATTTTAGCCAGTGTCACATACTCAATATTCAAGCATGGGATACTCAATTCAGATTAATTTAATTTCCCCATAAAAGGTACATGGAATACCAACATTTGTCAAATGGATTAATGTTGATTTTCACTCTATAATCTTAGATGCATGTGTAAACGAAGTCACATCAGATGAGATATCTACAGTTTTCCCACTCAATGCCCTATTTTTAAAGATATTTTAAGATGGTTTTTATTAGTTTCTTTTGTCTTAACAAGACAACATTAGCGCAAAGCTCCTAAGAGTAAGAACTGTTTTCAGCTCCACTCACCTCATTCGAAAATACACCTCAAGACTTCGTAAAAAGCACGTCTATGGTGTGATTGGTGTCTGTGTGACCTCCATTTCAAAAGTAAGCTATACACATGGAATCACTATCGAGTGTAATACGAAAAGTCAGTGATTTTCAGATTCAAAACATTTATATTTGATTTCTCATATGTATGGACAAGATAAAAAGAGAGAGAGAGATAAAAGAGGATTTTGCCCAGAGCACAGTTCCAAGAGTAAAACTGAATTTACTGTTAGAATTATATTTATCTTATGAGGGTCTGGGCTTATAACCTCTGTCTCACCTTCAGCCTCTTACCCATTGTCGGTAAACAGGAAGACACTGCGAGAAAAAAATCAGCTCAGAAATAGATAGAATGGGAAAATAACTGGAGTTGATTTTTCCAAATAAATACATGTGACTTGATTGATCTGATTATGTAATGCCAGAATTTCTGTCACTTGTGTAGACTACTTATATCCATAAAATCCTGTGTGACAAACATTTCATTCCAAACTGACACAATGTCTCAAATATTACAGAAAAGAAAAAACAAAGAATAAAAGGATACCTTCCATCCCTATCCTTATTTTTTTTCTATTTAGCTTGTCTCTCTCTTTTTTTTTTTTCAGTTTTCTTGCCTCTGATCCTCTCCGATAACTAGCTGAAACATATCATTTGGGCACCAGCAATTCATTCAGTCCTGTTTGTGAGCAGTTGTGTGTGTGTGTGTGTGTGTGTGTGTGTGTGTGTGTGTGTGTACTGCCCAAGGTTGAGTCCTAAAGGTTTGTCTGTGCTCATTCATTCTATACTCAGATGTTGCTGGTGTCTGGCTTGCAACAAGAGCTGCCCAGACACTTACTCTCAAAGAGATGAAGTGATCAGAGGATAGGGGAGTGCCATGTTTAAAGAAACAATGACAGCAGCAAAATAGAAAAAACAAAAAGCCATTTTTGATAGAGAACCTTAGAGGGACGAGTCAGCAGTCACATGGGATTATCAGGATGGCCTTTAACAGAGAGGTGATGTTTACATTAAATATTAAGGAACTTACCTAGCATACGAGGGAAGCTGGTACAGTACAGATGGTCATATTTTATGTACAATGTCTGGAAGGGCAGATAGCTTCCTTCAAAATAATAGTTTCAACTTATTATTTCTGGCTTTAGAATTACTAATTTACTATCTCAATATATTTGTCACTTATATGATCAGGTGTACATTATCTCATTTTACCTCTTTTCTCATGCTTTAAGTATACCTTGCCAGGAAAGATCATTCCTAATACCCCTTCCTGCTCCACACAACACCTCAAATCATTCTGGTAAAACATTCCCATGTAACTTGAAAAATAAAATTAAAGAAAAAAAACTGGCATTCGTTCAGTATTTACTAGATACCAGTTAAGGTGGGTGTCATAACCAGCTACATTTAGGTGCATGAAGCAGCACAGGATAAAAGCTTCAGAGAAACACGAATTGGTCTTGTCTTTATTAGAAGATCTGCTTGAGGTCGGCATTGAGGTGCAATAGGATTGGGGTTTTGCTTGGGATGCCAACGTATGATTGAGACTTGGCAGCTCTACTTATACTCCTGCTAATGTGTCTGGGAAAGCAGCAGAAGTACCAGCCAACTCTGTGGGCTGCTCAGATTGAGTTCCTGGCTTTGGGCTTTGACCTGACCTAGCACTGGCTATAGAAGCCATTCAGGGAATGAACCAAAAACACATAAATAGCCCCTTTCTCTCTCTCTTCTTCCTTTCATATAAACAAACCAAAACTTTAAAAAAATGACCTCGTCATCTTTTGGTACCTTATCTTTCAAGTTACAAACGAAGGTCACGGACAATGTCTGATTCATGAGATTATAGCATAGATAAAACGGACTACCTTATGTTCTAGAACTGATATACAGATATGCCTAAAAGTCAAATGAGTTTTGTTCATATACAGTTGTATCTGCTGCTTTCTCAGTGATGCTACATATCAGAGCACACAAGCTGGACTCAGCCACACTGACACCTGCTGCATGATGTCGTGCACAACTTCTCCTCCTCTGGATCGGCCAAGAATCTGCTGCTGCACAGCAAGGACTGGCTCTTCAAGGACAGTCTCTCTCTCTCTCTCTCTCTCTCTCTCTCTCTCTTTCTCTCTTTCTACTCACTCCCCTAACACCCCCCCCCCGCCACCTCTCTTCCTTTCTCTCCTCTCTCTCCCCTCTCCCTCAAGCGGCTGATTGGAATAGTAGCTAAGATGCTGCTTGGAATGCTTGCAATCCAGATGTGAAAATACCTGGATTCAAGTCCTGGCTCTGCTCCTGTATATCACCTTTGAAGCAATAGGTAAGGTCTCCAGTATTTTTGTCCCTGTCACTCACCTGGGATACCCAAAATGCTTTCAAGGTTGGGTCAGCTCCAGCTATTAGGGGCATTTCAGATCACAGTGATGCTAAATAAATTATCTTACTGAAGACACAATTTAAAACATCGAATACAAAAAAACAAATCACAGTTGATGCATTTCTAAAAACAGGGTTAGATGTAGACATTGGTCCAACAAATGTTAAAGAAAAAGACAGTAGACTGTGTTCTACTAAGCATGTTCATGAACTAGTGTTTCCCAGTGGATCATCATGGCCAACACATCCCATCTCTCAACTTTAGTGGATGGATGTGTTTCTGGTGTAGGAGGTGCGTGTGCAGTTACTAAGTGGAAAGGAAGAACACTCCACACAGGAAGTGTCATGGTGTAGGCTTGGATTTTCCTCCCATACTCTGGGTGAAGGGCTTGGCCCCAGTGTAGAGCTTTTCAGGTGGTGGAAGCTTGGTAAGAGCTTGCTGCTCTCCTGGCTCAGTCAGGAGAAATGAGCCAGCCTGAGTCTCCAAGAGCTCTGGCTTCATGGTTTCCATGGGAACATTCTTTTTTCTTTCTTTTTATGTAAAGATTTTATTTATTTATTTGAAAGGCACAGTTACATACAGAAAAGAATTGGGCAAATCCCAAGCCAGGAGGCTAGAATTTCTTCTGGATCTCCCACATGGGTGTAGGATCCCAAGCAGCTAGGCCAGCTTCTTTTGCTTTCTCAGGTGCATTAGCATGGAACTGGACAGGAAGTAGAGCAGCTGGGTCTCAAACAGGTCCCCACAGGGGAGGCTAGCCTTGCAGGCAGCAGTGGAACCTGCTGTCACCATATCACCCCATGGGAACATACTCATAGTTGCTCCCAACACTGTGTTATCTTCCACTGTAAGGCCTTCACCAGAGCTGAGCAGAGGCTGGCTCAGGATTCTCCGGAATTGTAAGCTACATAATCCTCTTTTAATAGGAAGTAAAAAGAGACAAGCAAAACACTTTAGTGACCCACATCAATAAACATTAATTTTCTATTTCTACCTTTTCAGCAAAGATGGAATGTGGGTTAATGCTAAAGTTGGCTGGGTGTGGCTCAGAGCTACAGGTTGAATGCAGGCTAGCTTTTGGGCTAGCTTTTAAGCAAACCTCACTCTCCTTGCCCCAACCTGTGCCTATTGAGATGCAGTTCTCAAGGTAAGATCCCAGATCTGGAAGACAAGGCTTCAGATTCCAAACCTCTGCTTAAGTCATACCTGTTTCTATTCCATTGACTGAAGAATGAACCAAGACTCCAAGCAAACACATATGAAAAAAGGAGCAGATGTTCCTAAAAACGCCATTTAGAATTTGATGGTAGCTATATTTATGTACTGTTTTCATTAATTTAAAAATGTACACATACATAAATTATTTGAATCTCAGTGGCTCCACTTCCAGTTCAGCTCCCTGCTGGTGGCCTAGGAAGACAGCAGACAATGGCCTACATCCTTAGCCTCCCGCACTCATGTGGGAGTCCTGGAGGAAGCTTCTGGCTCCTGGCCTTGGATTGGCTCAGCTCCAGTCATTTTGCCATTTGGCAGATGACCCAAGGCATAGAAGATTCTATTCTCTGCGACCGAACCTTTCAAACAATAAATAAATAAATAAATCTTAAAAAAGCCCACCATATAACTAACTAATCTGAAATTTCCCTAAAGACAGAAGATGCTATAATCTATACATGCATAACTATAATGAGCAATCATGCCAAAAAGCAAGCAACAGTCATGATCCATCTATGAAAGAAGTTGAAGTTACACTGCTTTTTGCTTCGTGCTACATGAGAAACATCTTTATATTATGAAAAATTGAAAAAAAACCAAAAAATCGCCAATTCAGCTTTGTACATGCTTGTGACAGTTTGAAGCAATTATTTTTCCATTTTTAAATCTGATTAGGTCCTTTCACACCATTGGTTTTGTTCAACGGTTTATTCATTCTTGAAATGTATGTGTTAAATGCCTACTGTGCACCAAGCTCAGTGCTAATTACTGCAGAAACAGCTGTGACTTCAAACAGCTTTTCAACTTGGAAATTTCCATTACAGTAGTGAAAAAAAATACATATTTCTTAAGTTTTGACAAAGCCATGAAGGACCCAAACCAACTTGGAAAAAAAAGATGATGTTATGAGCAATTAAGTTACCTCACTCAATCACCCGATCACATGTGTTTATTTCCACAATGTCAGGTGTATCACGTATTATCTAATCAAATCAGCAGCAGGATTCACAGGCCATAGTTTCCGAAGGTGCCCGTGCCCCTGGTAGGCATTGGAAATGACTAATGCATTTAGCATAAAAAGGCAAATAGACTGACCCTATCAATCAAGTAACACTCTTGATGCACAACTTATAGAATGGGAGAAAGTCTTTGTACGCTACACAGCAGATAGGAGATTAATATCCAAGATCTATAAAGAGTTTCAGAAATGCAGCAATAATAAAGCAAACAACCTCAGATCCATAATGGGCAAAGGATCTGAGCAGACACTTCTCAAAACAAGAAATTCAATTGGCTAATAGATACATGGAAAAATGCTTAGGCTGCCTAAAAAACACACTGAGTTTCCATCTAACTGCAGGGAGAACAGCTTACATACAGAAATCAACAAATAATAAATGCTGGCAAGGATGTGGGGGGAAAGTTACCCTATTCCACTATTGATGGGAGTGTAGACTATTGTAGCCACTATGGACATCGGTGCTCAGACCACTGAAAACTGATTTGCCATATGACCCAACAATCCTATTCCTGGGAATATATTAAAAGAAATGAAATCAGCCTGTGAGAGAGTAATCTTTACCCCTTTATTTATGGCAATGCAATTCACAATAGCAAAGACCTGAAAACAACCCACATGTCTGCCAACAGAAGGATGGATAGAGAAACTGCTACATCAGCCCTGTAGAATACTACTCAGCCACAAAAAAGAACAACACCATATTATTTGCGACAAAAAATGGTGCCAACTGGAGACCATTATGTTTAACACTTAATGAAATAGGCCAATCCCAAAAGGACAAATATATGTCCTTTATGATATAAGATAGCCTTTAGGCAGTTTATAAAATAAATAGAGATAATAACTCACAGATGAATGGTAGAACAGAGACTAGTACACTGGGAAATGAAGTTACGTTCCAATATGTGTCTCTACTGCCCCAAAAAGTAGGCTCCCATTTGGAAACATGTAAATACACCTGTGCAGCATTATACTAAATAATCTATACCCTCACATCATGAGACACTCCAGTAGCAGAAAGCTAATATTGTAAATGCTACTAAGTCACTATAGTATCAATCATTTGGCCAATGATAGTGAGGTGGGAGAAACGGGCAGGAAGAAAAGGGGAGAAAAAAACCCTATACCATAGTAAATATTAACTATATATATATTTTAAAAAGAACAGTACATAAAATAACCTAAGTTAACAATCCCTTACAGCAATTTGCAATACCAAGTATGGCCAATAGATTAAGTAGGTACAAGGAGAGTGTGAAATGAACAAACCAGTTCAAAGAGACGCCTGGAGAGATAGGGGAGGGCATGTCTGGCCTGCAGATCTCCAGCTACAAAGGAGGGTTCCTTTCAAGGTAGTGAGTTCTTGGTTCTTATCAACCACAGCAGCAGCCTCAGCCACCTTCAGTCACAGTGTCAAGGCATCGAGTAGCAGCTGCCAGGCTGGTGGGATGAAGGGCAAAGGGAGTCTCATTGCTGTCCGAGACTGGTGCTTTTTATGCGTTTCTCTTGTTGTTTCGTCCCAAGTTACAAGTTGTTTTTTCCCAGTCTTATCAGGACATAAGCCCACACGAATCCTGTGATTGGAGTAGTTTTATCTATACTTGCAGATGTGGAATTTAAATTCTAAAATCAACATGATGTTATGACTTGTATGAAGGGCAAAATGTGGTTCGAATAGCCTACTTAAAAACAAATTTCAAAAGTAAATGGAGTTAAGGGAACAAAGTCAAGTGGGTTTTGACAGTTTGTGACATGCTTTATGCAAGCTACTTGCAGCCCTCAGAAAACCTCCTGTATTCGTATTCAGGAAATTTTGAGAACGTTGGATGAGCCAAAAATGCATGATGTAAATCAGTACCTGTTTCTTCAATTGTGTTACTTTTGAGAGTAGGTATTTCTTATAGCGTGATTCATTCTTAGAAGGTTTAAGTAACTTCTTTAGAATTCCTTCAATTTCTCACTTATGAAACAAATTAACCAGCAAATAAGCATTGATTGTCAGCATTTATACTCTGGAAGCAGTTTTGCACTTCTCTATTTGAGTCTAGAAGCATGATCCTTGGAGTGCCTGCGAATAAAAGGAACTCAAGGGGGAGGGGGCTACTGATTTCCAACAGACTCTGTGTAAGTTCTCTTCATTATTAACCCCATCCTAAAGATGTCCCAGAGAGACTCGATTCGTCTAGACAAGATACACAGAACTTAAGGATTGTTCCACCACATTAGAATGTAAGCATTTCAAAAGCCCCATTGGGGTTCTCCTTCCCACTGCAATATTTCAGTAATTCCAATTATAGAATACCCATCCAGGGACCATTAGGGAGGGCATAGAAATTTGCACCCTTTCCTTTAAAACTTCTTCTGGTTTCTGCCTTCTCACCAACGTCGGAGCTCCTTTTCAGCAAGAAGAACAGAGGGTTGGTACCGAGTTTTACAGAGCTGTGATTAATGGGGCACCTTCATGGTCCAGCATTTTACCACCTTGAACCCACAGGCTGATTTTAAGTGTACCCTAGAAGCACACACCCCATGGTACATTTCTGCAAGTTTCACCAAAAAAGACTGCATTTCTACTCTAATTACCATCACAACAGTTCCCATTATGGTTTGCCCCTAGTAATTTAGTTATATTTATGCTGCTACAATGCACAAAGTAGATAATAATGAATACTGATGCAACCTAAGGTTGAAACAAACTATAATTATGTCAACTTAATGAAGTTACCAGGAAAGGTCATATGTCAAAAAATACTCAGATTAAGAAAACACACACATACACACACACGATGTTTCTCATTCCAAAATTCTTCATTAAACTTTGAAAATCATGGTGCCCTGGACACGTGTTTTGGTTTGCGGTTTTCTGGAGTTACACAATCATAGGCTGGGCTTTTATCTTTCCCTTCCGAGGACTTACTGTATGTGTCAAATGAAGACAAATAGATACATAACTTACATAGTGACTATTCAGTTGGCAAACCATTTTGTACTAGATATGACAAATTAAAATTTAAAAGGGAGGAGTTAGGTGAAGATATTGACAATGATATCTATCAAATAAAACACATCCCATCTCTGCTATCCCTTAAATATTATGGTTAACAGGGGCCAGTGGGGGAGTATCAGGCTAATCATCCTGCAGTGTCCATATTTCATGTTCATGCAGCTTCATGTTCTGGCTGTTCCTCTTTCAATCCAGCTCCCTGCTTATTGCCTGGGAAGGCAGCAGATGATGGCTGAAGTACTCGGGCCCCTGCACCCACATGAGACCTGGAAGAGACTCCCAGGTTCTCATTTCCAATCAGTTCAGCTCCGGCCCTTGTAGCCATTTGGAAAGCAAATCAGGACACAAAAGATTCTCTCTCTCTCTCTTTCTGTTTGAAATTGTCTTTCAAATAGAAAATAAATAATAATAGTGACTAACAAAATCACTGTACCTGCAAACTGAAGTTCAAGCTGGTTTCAGGCTCAGGAAAAGTTAAGTTGAAGCAGAACTTATTTGTGTTCAAATTGTCAGCAGCATGCAGGAGGGAGAAGCCGAAGGATGAGAATGGTTATCCTGTGTAAACAGGACAAGTGTTCCTTTGGAAAGATTTAGGTGAACTTTGGGGACCAGAACTGTAAGAACCACATGGGTCCAACAATTCAGGGTGTGTTGAAGCCCTCTTTATTTAACACAGAGATAAGATACAGAAAATAGTTTTTTCCAACTGCCTCAGTATTTCATGTTTCATTTCTGTCATGATCTTGGCACTCGTGCTGTTTTTGTTGGTTGTGTAGTAACCATCGGAGTAGAGGGATAACCGAGAACTGTGGCCTTTAGGGCTGGGCAATCCCTCCTAAAATGGGGAGGGAGACACGTATGGACTTCCTGTCCCTCACCTGCTGCTTATCTACCTGAATTCCTCGTCAACTTGAAAAACAGTCATACACATAGTCTTCTATTGCATACGATAACTATTGCAGCTATCAATTTCTATGAAGGATTATATCATTAATACAGAGCTCAGTCCCTATAATAAAAATCCCCTTAATAGTTTAAGGGTCATACTAAATTATCTATGGCTGTTCAGACTCTTCTGGTTTAAATTCCAGAAGATCCTTCTGAGAGATTTCTCTCATTCTCTTCATTGTTGAATAGTTCTCAACTATTTCAAGCCTCAGTAGGCCCGCATTCCTCTTTTAAGTACCTATCTGGGTAGCAGATTAAGAGAAAAAGAATAGAGATAAAACTTAATTTGCCAAAGGTATTTTTTTCTTCATTTTTTTTTTGCCCCATAACTCTCCATCCACACATTACTAGAAATAAATCCTAGCCAAACGGCATTTTTATGCTCCTAATATATTTCATAGCCACAGTATATACCCTTCCTTACCTCTTTAACTGCTTTGATCCACTCGCTGGTCCTTTCTCTTCCCCAGGTGATCTAGGTTCTTTACTATAGACAGAGCCAGATGTTCATCTGGGAGTCATTTCAGTATCATATTGAGAAATGAAGCTGCTTTATTTTGCTTTATCTGCTATCCTCCTTTCTATCTTTATAATTGGATTTCCTGATGAGAATGAAGCTGCCATGGGGACAGATGTTCTTAAAATTAAAAAGGGAAAAAAAGGTTAAGAAGCAGGAAAGCATATAAACTTAAGCATGATTTGTGTTGGTAAAAAAAAATGAAGCTCTTGTGCTTTGGATTTCATACACATTTCTGATTAAAATAAAGCAAGATGAACCTTTGACTCCAACCAAACTTCACTTTCCACAGTGCGGAAGAGATGAGGTGGTATGCAGGAGGTGCACCCATCGCACTCAACAGGTTTCTCTTCAGCTAGAACTATGTATTGACCTGTATCTGGACTTCTGGTGGGAAGTTTGAGACTATATTCTCTCAAAGAGTTTTATTTAAGAACTCAGTTAGAGGGCTCTTTATCTGTTTTGAAGGGTTTGATTTTGGCTCAACTAGGAGACATTTGTTCCCCCCATTAAATTCAGGGTGTTGTGCCTTAAGTACAGTGAACTAGAGTAAAAGGAAGAGAGGCGAACAAAAGATCTCTTGTCAACTCTCAATCACGTGGTTCAGGTAGGTCTCAAGGATTTCTCTCCTTCACCCATACACATAGGCTCCATCCATCAGCTTTATCATGAAGCTGGCTTAAAGCTGAGGGTACATCTTGTCTTTCACTACACATGATGGATTCCAGATGTTCAGATGAAATAATGGTACTCTCCTGTAGACATAATGGACCATAGCGGCTATGTAACTAGGCAAAACGAGCAAAGCAGGCCCCGCAAATGATCTTAATTATTGCAACTATGAGGGAACAGAAAAGCACTGGGTAATACAACAAACAGTTCTTTGAAAGAGCAAATGAGAAGCCCTGGTAATTTACATCTAAGTCAAACCTGCTCCCTGCAAAGTATAATGTGTGTGGAATAGTACAGGAAGAAAACTAGCACTATACCATTTTCATAATTGGTATTCTATGTCAAGTCTCCAGCAGCAAGTAGTATATAAATCTTGATGTTAATATCGCTTTTCACTTTGCAATGATATTCTACAGAGTATTATTGCTGAAAATGCGAATGTCTTCTTACATCATTCAAAATGTCTCTTGTGCTTCCAGCATCAGAAAAGGCAGTTAAAAAATGTCATAACTTAAGTGAGTCAGATTTATATAACATGCATAAGGATATGTATTTATACCTATAATACACACATATACAGACATATGGAAATAAGTCTATATCTTTATTTGCACTTTCCATGATTAAGAGAAAGTATAGCTTAGTTCTACTTGGCATAAGATAACCTAAACACAGTCTTCCAGGCACTGGAAAATGGAGCAAAATTGAAGTGTATGTCAACGCTGGCCAGAGGGTGTGTTCTGCCCTTGCAATTTTTTGTGGTCCTGTACTGAGCTGTAAATTAGTCTGTCCGAATCATGGACGCTGACCCACAAAGCACAGGTGGCAGTCTCTTTTTATACACACCAAAGAGACTGAGATAAAAATAAATTGTGCTGCCATAAAAAATATGCCAACATCATATTTTTCCCATCTGCTAAATCCAACCCCTGTGGTAAGTGAACTAACAGGTTTCTACACTCAGACTTGATGAACAGACACCACAAGCAATTCATTAACATTCACATGACAGGAATCAATTGGATTTCTCACTTCGAGACGTTAATCAAAGCTAAAAAGGGCATGCGCGCTCTGCAGAGCACTCAGACTTGTGGGACCTCAGATGTGGCTGTTCTGCAGTCATTTTCTATCTAAATATTTACATCAAAGTTGGTCTGCTGAGCTGAGCTGTCAAGGTGAACTCTGTTCCAGGTTCCATGCGGCCGAAGCCATGATCAGGTAACGTGTCACAGCTTGGCCTGCCTTATTTTCCTGATAACCACGCTACAAACAACAACAATCCAAAGGCAATCTATTTTTACGTTGAACTTGGTCTTTAAAACTAAATATTACCATGTTCTTCCCATTAGAAAGTATATATGCCAGGCAATTGTGATGTATGCTCTAAAATGTTACTAGAAAGGGTCTGAGAAAATCTCCCCCAAAGTGAATCTTTGTATAAAAATATCACGGAGTGTAAATAATTTCACAACAAAACAAGAATGTTAAATGTTTATAAAAATTATTGATTTATGGTTTTCACAAGATTTGAGTAAATGGGAAATCTAGTAATCATAGTCTCAAAAAGAAACGGCTTGTCAAAAAGATTCACTAATACAAACTTAAAAACTTTCGAGAAAGAAATAATCACACTTGCAGAAATAAATGAACTCCTAGTGATTCATTTTTGAATGTCACTGTGTGAGACAGTGAGGCTTTTATAACCTTTAATTTATAGGAAAGTTCTACAACAGAGCAGTGAAGACAGTGGAAGCATCAGTATGTGTGTTCTCTGCACTTTACAGCTCCCCTTTTCCAAGCTGGCTTCTGCTCAATTCACTTGATTGCTCTTAGAACTAGAGTCATGCTTTGCAGTTCCGTTTGTGTTGCATGAAGGACAGAAGGCGTGCCCTTGCTGGTGGAGGCGCCCACATGAGGAACCCCTGCAGGCAGACTTTCAATTGCTGTCAATGCATAAACGCCCCTGAATCATAGATCTTTGTCGTAGTTAATTTCATAAGCAGCTGTGGCAGATTTTCCCAAGATGGCTCTCATCATATCTCCAATGGCACGTACAACGCCCTGCCATCCCTCCAAAAAAGAGGATGTCTAATTGTTCCTGCTGAATCTGTGATTCTGTTCTAACCAATAGATTATGACAGATTGAACCCTGAGCAATTTTTAATGACCAATAGTAAAGGAGGTTGCTCCTGGGGTAACTGCTGTTGGAGAAAGCACAAGCCTGACTATCCTAAGACTTCCTCATTGAAGTGACCACATGAGGTAGGCAATCTGGTCCGTCGTTCTAGCCGACCTCAGCCAGTACTCCTATCAGTTACCAGGTTTTCCTGAAAATCCCATGCAGTTGAGCATCCAAAAAACAAACAAACAAACAAACAAACAAAAACACCTAATGCAACCATGTGTGAGGCTTGGAGCTAGAACTATCCAGACAGACTCTTCTCAAAATTATAATGCAGAAAATCATAAGCATTTCTTAAATCTACGTTTTTCAATCATCTGCTGCTCAGTGATGTTAGCCATAGCATCCATTTCCAAAGAATGACTTCTTGTTATTGTTCATGGAAGCGAAGCACACAAAACTTGAAATACAAGACTGTACAGGAAAAGTTAAATGTAACTACATTTTGTAGGAATAAAATTTGGGGTCATGTTTCCTTTTTTTTTTTTTTAACAAAGGATCATCTAACAACATCTGAGGCTTGTAGACACAATGGTTATATTTGCTATTTTGTAATATCACTTCTGGCATGTTTGTGGAAGAAATATTGTATCTCATTCTTTTATAATACTTGTTGTTCAGATTGACTACTATCTTCTAAACATTCACGCATCCTTCCCCTTGAACTAGTCATATTCAAATACGGAACAAAAAATTGTCAGAAAGATGGGAGAGGTAGAAGTAAAGGTTTTGTTTGGTTAATACCTGAGAATGCATGAGTCACCATTTTAAGGAATAACCACAAATAGCTCTATCTTGTACTATCTAGCACATTTTTACAACAAATATTGACAAGTTACATAAGTACAGGAATTTTCTAAGGTATAGGTAACTTCGTGAAAAAAAAAAATGTTATTCACACATATATCTAATTTCTATCTTACTGCCAAATAACGTGGTGTATCTTTATCCAACTTTGAAAATATCAAAGAGCTTGTTTACCAGAAATGTATATGTATATATATTTTACTTTGTAGCCAATTGTCTCAGTATATGGTCTTGAACTAAGACAAATGATCACATTAACCTTTGAATTTATACTTTTATTGGCTATAAGCTGTGAAGTAATCTATGATTCAGCTTGCCTACGCTGCTCTGCCCATGTAGGGGATGATCTAGTGCATGGCAGTCTGGCAGATTTATGTCTGAGGGGAATCAGTCCCACCCTGTGTGGGCGTTGGCGCACATGGCTCTAGTTCCTATGGGGCGAGGAGGTCCAGTCACCTCACCAGGCGAGGAGGGCAAGTTGGAGCCAGCTGACATCTGTCAGGAACTCCACGGCCAAAGGCATGATCTGGAGGGAGTAACTGGGATCAGTGTCAACTACACGAAACTGAGGGGGGAAAAACAGTAAGGTCTCAACTTGGTCTCAGTGGTGAGAAGAAAATGACTGATCATAAAATAATAGCACAATGTATCTTTAAATTGGGAAACCATTGCGGCATGTTTATGCTGATATTGGTTACCAAAGCAAGGAGAACCTGCACACTGACCTGATTCGTAATTATGAACAGACCAAGGAGAATTACATTTGGTCACTGGATACACTGATGGAGTTTTCCTAAGGCAGTCCCCAGAAACTCCAGAGTTGAACTGGGACATTCAGCCACCACACATACTTAAACTTTTTTTTTTTTTTTTTTTTGGGAGGAGGAGGGGATGTGTCAACTGTTAAAGAAAGATCTTTAAGGAAATTTCCACATATGAGATTTTGATCACTTGGTTTTTATTCTTCAATTGTTCATATGAGATATCGCCTTTAGTGGTTTGCATGTGTTCAACCATGCCAGCATCCCAGGGACAAATCTGACCTGTAAGCGTGAGTGATTTGTCTGACGTATTGTTGGGTTTTGTGGATTAGTATTTTGTCAAGGATATTTGCATCTATGCTCATCAGGCACATCAGTCTGTAGTTCTCTTTCTCTGCTGTGTCTCTGTCTGGTTTTGGTATTGTGATATTGGCTTCATAGAAAGAATTTGAAAGGATTGCCTGCAGAAAAAAACAAATAGAGAGATAGAGACAGAGGAAGATCTACCGTCCATTGGTTGAGCTTTCAAATTCTGTAACAACTAGACATGGTCCGGGCCAAGGACAACAGTCTGGAATCCAATCCTGGCTCCCACATGGTAACAGGGAGAACCAAGTACTTGAACTATCACCTGCTGCCTCCCAGAGTATGCGTCATCAGGAAGCCAGAATAAAAAGCGGGAAGCGTAATTCAAACATAGATGCTGCGAATACACCATGCAGCATCTTCCTCGCTGTGTAAGTATCCACTCCAGCACTTCCATGCCTATTTCAGTAGCAACAAGAGGTGCATATACAGAAGGGTGCTTTAAAAAGTTCATGGAAAATGGAATAAAATCACAAGTTTATTTTGGGCACAAAAAATAAATAGATAGAATATTTTTTTCATAGTACACACCTCTGTGAAATTCGTGAAGACCCTTCCCATGTTAATATATGTCTGTCTAAAGGATAAGACACCCTTGGTGTCAGGAAGGGCTGGGGGTTGGGAGGGTCAACAGAGGAGGGATGAGCTAAGAAAAGCAGTCCCCGCCCGCCCCCCCCTTGAAGGTAGGAGTACACTCATGTTTGCAAAGACAGGTCTGGTCTGAGTCACCATTTTTGGGCTGCTGGCAGCTGATTAAGTTAGTTCAGCTTTGTGTTTTTCTGACTAGAGCAAGATCTGGGTCAAAACCAGGCCCTGCCTATGTGAAGAGGGGAACAGGCACAGGCAGGCCAAACCATGAGCAGAGGCCTACTTTGAGCTGGAACACGTGTCACTCAACTAAAAAGAAAGGGGAATTTAACTTAGAGTTGGCTTAAAATATAGAAGCAATCAATTTCCTTGCTATCAAACTAACCAAATCCATTTTCAGAAGCTTCCAAGAACTTGAGGGCTCCTATTAATTTTTGTAAATTCACTGATTTGGCTTGGAAAGGTTGAGAACGTTTAAAAACTCTGTAATGAATTCATCAAGAGCAGCAATTTCTAATCTTTCATGTACAAACAAGGATACTTGAGGATTTTATTAAAGTTTCTTACTCTTTGAATGTGCAATGTGTGCCACAAACTCAAGTTGCCCCCAGGGAAAACTGATGTTAAGCTGGAGATGACACAGGCAGTAATTCTGGCTGTAGATTTTATCCATGCAGGTGAGCTTGCCAGACTCAGCATAGAAAAGCACAGGATACTCAGTGAATTAAAATTTCAGGTAAGCAACTAATATTATTTGTGATATAAACATGCCCCCTTGCAAATGTTTGAGACGTAGTAGTATGTGTACTAAAAGAAAAAATAAATAATAATAGTTCCAAAATTCAAAAACGCTGGCGTACTGCAATGTATCTGGCAACCCCATACAAGGAGCACTTAAATACGGCAAGATCTGAGCTCCTGCCCCAGATATTCTGATTTCACTGACCAGGGGTTCAGTCTGGATGGAGGAACATTGCAAAATTGTCCACATGGTTCTAAGGCAGTCACAGCTGGGAGACACTGATCAAGACATGTCTGTTACTAAGCAGATGAGGAAACTGAAATCCAAAGCATCCCAGAAGAGGTGAAATGGGAGCATGAGGATTCAGTTCCAGGATTTTCAGGCACTCTTTGCAACTCTTTGCATTCTCTTCAACTTGAGCCACAAATGATAGCAAGCATGTTACTTTCTTGGAAAATTAGCAGAGGTACAATTTGGGAATCTACCTGTTCCTAGAGCCTATGTGGTGGGAGATGTCTCTCCTACCTGGTTCGGCTCCTGAAACCCTTAGTCCTTATATATAATAATTCAGAGGGCAGTTAGAAACTCGCCTAACATGAATCTTAATCCATGGATGCTTTAACATTTCTGTAGTCTCAATTTTCCTTCTTTTAAAAGGTTTGTTTTCAAGAAGCCCTGGTGTCTGGATCTGGGTGATACACTGCAACAATCTCATTTAGTTGATCTGGATTTCAGCCTAATCATCAGGACGTTTGTAAATCTCTGATTCTAACAGAGGCAGGGACCAAGCCTCCCGCCTTATCAGATCCTTGAAACACAGTAGACCTGGGGCCTGTGACTCTACAGCTGTCTGTAAGCGGTGGGTCCAGCTGAGCCCATCACAAATGTGTGTAAATCACCAACTTCAAAGGCTGGAAATACTGAGCTTGACTGCAGGGTAAACCTGGAATGCCTCATATGTTATTCTTTCAAGACTTGTCAAAGCCTCTGAATCAGTTCTAATTAAAAAACACGTAGTTTCCTCAGATTCCAGCAACTTAAAACACCTATATGAGTCTTGCATATATTTCCACTGGTACTAGGATATCCTGTTTCTTGGGTGAAATCAGAATAAATAGTTACATTTAAAAGTAAAAAAAAAAAAAAAAGAGAGAGAGAGAAGTACAGAGTGGGGAGAAAGGAGAGAAAGCCATCCTTTGCCTGAAGTTTTCTAACTATTAGTTTCAAGGTGCTAGGAGAACTCTCACTCCAGCCTTTCCCTATAATCTTGGCCCTTTTTCCTTTTTAATCAAAAAAAAAAAAAAAAAGAGCAGGTTCCTTCTTCAGAAACAGCTGCACATCAGACCTTTCGTGAGCAAGAGAAATTTCTTAGGCAAAGTATTTTGGCAGAAGCTGGAACAATAAACAGTCAGACATTCTGCTTTCTGGTTTCTCTTTCAAGAATTGAGATGCACTCAAAGCAACCCACAAATGGATTATCACAAGTTAAGACAGAAAGAGGAGATCTAAAGTGTCAAAATTACAGAGTATGATTTCTGACACTTGCGAAGTTCACTCGCGCACACAGATGTTCTGTAGAGAAAACACTGTCTTTCCCTCCATCACGGACAGGGAGGGAATGGGAATGCTAAGTAATTTGTCTGACCACAGGCAAATTAACATACACATTTGTATTAAATATAAGCTTGATCAATCTGTTTCGGGTTAGTCAATTATCTTACATGATCAGAGATTCACCAACTTGTCCAATCAAGAATTTCCAATGTTCTTCAGGATTAAGTTGTGTCAATGCCTGATTTTGTCCTAGGACTGTGGTTTGCCTATTTAAATCGGAGTGTGACTCACTCTCTTCCAAGTCAAATGAGAGAAGACCAGGCAACAAAGCAAGATATATTGACTCAACATAGGGCGAGCCAGATCTCTTCATGGAGCTGCACCCACGTGTAAATTTCTAGAACCACCTCAGCATGATGGACCATGCAGCAACTCTGTGTAGTATATCTGAGAAGACTGCAATTTTCACTAATTCACAACACGATGCTTTGTTAATCTAAAGAGAAAGGCGAACAGGAAAGATGGCCACCCTTATGAAATGGAGATTTTCTTTTAAATTGACATTTGTCAGAGATCTTTATTGAAATATTAATTTGTGTTTTGGTCTCCTCTCAGCTTTCCTTTCCTCTCTTCTAATCTTCATATGCTGCTTTGCCTCAGAGGAGTTTGATAAGACAGGATTCAAGGCAGATGTTATTGGTAGAGGACCTGGCTCCTAGCTTGGGCTTACCAGAGTCCTTGAATTTGGTGAAGGAGAGCAGCTATTCAGTTGGGTGTCCTGCCAGATGACTGATGAAGAAGGTAAAAGCAATGAAAATCTATCCTTTGCTGTACCCAAAACGGCAGACACCAAGCTTAGACAGTTTCTACCACGATGTTTAAAATCTGAGCTTGACACCAATGAATTCCAAAGGATTTATAGGCTTGAATGAGGAGAGGTGTAAGATTTAGCAAACAAGTGCATGGAGTTCGGATCTCAACATAAATAAGCTCCACGCAATACTCGTGAAATGTTTATAAAACAGCATTTCATAGGAAATGCAAATATTACAGATGGCTTAATTTTCACCACTGCAAGAAACACAAGAGACTGGATAACTCCTAAGCAATAGAAATTTACTTCTCATGGATCTGGAGGATGAGAAGTCCAAGATGATCTGCAGAAGTGGTACATGGTGAGGGATGCCGCCCCTGCTATCATAGCATCCTATGGCTACCTTCTCTACTGGGCAGCATTGTGAGTGTTAGGAAGTAAAAAGGGGCAAGAGCATGACCCCTTCAACCTTGACCTTTCTATGAGAACAGAGTCCCCATGGCTTTATCACCTCCCAAGGGCGTCACCTTTCAACACTGTTGGATTTGGGTTTAAATTTCTGCAAGAATTTTGGAGGAGGCACATCATTCAAAATCACAGCAGTAAGTGCCCTCCATTTTATCTAAAAACCCCAACAAGGTGTATTTGCTATTAAGATGAACTGATGGAGACCTAGCCAAGCTTCCGTGTTCTAGCTGGAAAATGAGCCTTCAGATTCCTGGCAGTACTAAGCACAAGGAACTCCCTCCTAAAATAGTTAAGATACATTTTCTGCCAGCTGGCACAATCAAAGTCTTGGAGACAAAGTTTACGGCTTCTAAAGAAAAAAAAAATGGAGAAATTTCCTATTTCTTGCACATCAAAACTTTGATGACATATGAATACAACATGCAATTGCACTATCTGTCCATTGTAGATAATGTTTCCCAGGAGATATTAAGTAAAGAATCTGGTCCCTTTTTTTGCAGAGAAATGAAAAAGGGAGGGAGAACTGTAAGGGCTTGCTATTACTTTCCCTCTTGGGACAAGAGATAATTTGCTTTGGTCTACAAACAGATTGGGAAACTCCTGATTCCTTTATTCAAAAAAAAAAAAAAAAAAGATAAAAAAAAAACTGCTCTCCTTGTGCCTGGCAGATGGCTCAATGGTTCACCTTGCAAGCACCAGAATCCCATATGGGTGCTGGTTCATGTCTTGCCTGCTTCCAGCTCCCTGGTTGTGGCCTGGGAAAGCAGCAGAGGATGGCCCAAAGCCTTGGGATCCCATGTCCACACGGGAGACCCAGAAGGAACCCTACTTGTTTTGATGGAAAGAATTCTTGATACTATTTCTCCTCAGTGAAAGGAGTGGTAGGTTTTGCCCTGTAAAGTGAACTATGTAGTGTTCACATTAAACTTAGGATAATCAATTTTTCATGACAACTCAGACACTACTGAGGTCCTCCAGAAGTGGATTGTACACCACACAAATACTATTGTATAACAAAAAGAACCAATACAGGTTCATGAGTGAGAGCCACAGAACAAAGCAGGGGATGCACTCTCCTCTATGAAGCTGTGAGAAAGCAATTGTGCATGAACCACTTGTTTGCAGGATGGAACCTGGAGGAAAGACAGACAAGAGCTGAAGGGCAGCCTCACATTAGGTCAGTCTTTAGGTGATACTGAGACTGATTCTAATCAGGTCAGGCCAAGTGGGAGGACCAACACATCTTCTCTGTCAATAACACCAGGAGTTTTTGCTCTGTCTTCTTTCTTTCTTTCTTTCTTTCTTTCTTTCTTTCTTTCTTTCTTTCTTTCTTTCTTTCTTTCTTTCTTTCTTTCTTTCTTTCTTTCTTTCTTTCTTTCTTTCTTTCTTTCTTCCTTCCTTCCTTCCTTCCTTCCTTCCTTCCTTCCTTCCTTCCTTCCTTCCTTCCTTCCTTCCTTTCTTTCTTTCTTTCCTTCCTTCCTTCTTCCTTTCCTTCTTTCTTTTTCTCTTACCATGAGCCACAGCATCCCAGTCCTGAATTTGCACGGGTGAGGCAGAGCTGTGTCATTGGCAACACTCTGTAACTCCTCTCTACTGCAGGTGTCCTGGGCTCCCCTCTGGCTAACCAGCAACCCAACCACACCCCCTCCACTTTACCGTCCTGCCTTCACCTGACAGTTGTACAGTTTAAGGTCCTCTCAGGGTGGTATAGCTGCAAGGCATAAGGATTTCTTCCGGGGCTCTTTGAAACAGTTTAAAGGTAAGAAGGTTTGAAGAGTGAATGAGTTCCCAAGAATAAACACGTTTCAAAGGAACCCGAATGAGGGATTTTGTTTATGTGGGTTTTACATGACGTTTGCTCACTTAATGTAGTAACTCCTTAAACATATTGCCCAGTATGAAATAATTTATTTACATAATTCTGGATTGGAAAAATCATGAGCAAGCCCAGGAAAACTTCTAGAAAGAAGAAAACTTGCTTTTATAAGGATTTTAAAATTCAATATGTGAAAAGGGAAATGGAAAGATAAATTTATTTTGATACAGAAACATTTTGAAATCTATGCATAGTTTCCTCATAAGGTGTATTTCCCCTAGACTTTATGAAGACCCAGCATATACGTGGATTTCAAATGATTTTTGCGCTAGAATAATCTTAAGCTTTACTTGCCTTAAAATTTTACTTTTTTATTTAGTAGAGGGAGAGATAAAGACATCTTCCATCCTCCATCCAGTGATTCACTCCCCAGATACCCAACACAGCTGAGACGGGGGCCAAACAAAAGCCAAGAGCTCCATGCAGGTCTCTCGTGTAAGTGGCAGGGTCTCAGATGCTCAGACCACTAGAATTACCTCCAAGGCATGTTAACAATTAGAAGCTAAGGTGCTAGGGCTTAGGTCAGTACTCTAATACAACCTAATGTGTTGCCCTACAATCCTGTACACTTGCCCTCTAGTTGTGTCCCACAGCTCATTTGAAAATGTCCTCTTTAGTAACTATATATGTATGCATATCAAGCCACAAATAGAGATGATAAGCATATATAAATATAGAGAGATTGATATGTAGATATATTTAGTCAAAGGCAAAGCTGAATTTAGATCATAAACTAAATTCTAGCTATTGTGCTTTATGATAAATGATTTACTACGGGATTCCAAACAATATGATGGTTTGTAACCATTCCAATGTAAATTTTTACTTTTTATACATCTGTTTTTGCTGTATTAATCTATCTAAGCACATTCTTTTATTTTTTTATTTTATATTTTAAATTACTTATTATTTTTTATTGGAAAGACAGATTTATGAGAGAAGAGAGGAATAGCTTTTATTTGCTGGTTCACTCCCCAAGTGGCCTCAATAGCCAGAGCTGAGCTAATCCAAAGCCAGGAGCCAGGGCTTCTTTTAGGTCTCCCATGTGAGTACAGAGCCCCAAGGCTTTGGGCCATCCTGGACTGCTTTCCCAGGCCACAAGCAGGGACTAGATGGAAAGTGAAGCAGCTGAGTATGAACCAGCTCCCATATAGGATCCTGGTGCATGCAAGGTGAGGACTAGGCTACTGCACCTGGCTCAGACAGATTCTCTTAAAGCATTGAATTATTGGCAAGTTTTCTCGAAGAAAATAGAAAAAGAAGAGAGGTGATGAGTTTATCTTCCTGCTTTCTAGAAACGGAAAGAAAATCTTCCCTCACAATGTAGAGATTTAAAGTAAAGGATAGAAAACTGCTTCCTCAGGATCAGCATTGTGGCTTACAGAATTAAGCCACTGCCTGTGGTGCCTGAATCCAATATGAACATGGTTCCAGTTTTGCCTGCTCCACTTCCAGTCTGGCTCCCTTGTAATGGCCTATGACAGCAGCAGAGGATGACCAAATTCTTGAGACCCTGCATATGTGTGGGAGACTAAGAAGTTATCAACTCCTGGCTTCCCCCAGACCCAGCCTGAGCTCCAACTGTGCCCTGTGGGGAGTGACCCAGCAGAGGGAAGTTCCATCTCTCTCTCTCTCTCTCTCTTTCTTTCTCTCTTTTTCTTTCTGTCCTCTCTCATTCTCTCTGTGCCTCCTCCTCTCTATACACCTCACATTTCAAATTAAAAACAAAAAAGTGCTTCTTTCTAAAAGGTGAAAGAGCTTATATACTAATACATATGTGTGTGTAGTATGTGTGTGTGTGTGTATGTGTGTGTTTTCTCATTCTTTAAGCGGATGTGCTTTTTAGTCTATCTGTTCTTTGTCTAAAATAATCAGTTTTTTCGCTAAATGTGAGACTTCAAACATATGGGTAGAAGAACAAAGGCATACAAAGAGGATCAAAGAAATACAAAGAAAAAAAAACAGACTTCAGGAGAGATCTTTAATTGTAAAAAGAACCTTGAACCATGTATGCGCCTAAAACATGAAGGTAACCCATGGGAAAACTTTAGATTATAGTTACTTAAGAATAGTCATTTTGCTGAATTTGCACTGTGCAAGAAAAAGTTAGAATGATCAATGTACAAGATGTTCTAGAACATATCCACAGAAGAAAGAATGGAAGCAAATGATAGGTTTATTATAGTGTAAACCACTTTGACATCGATGCAAAGTTATTTTCACAACATGAACTTTTCATGAATTTTAAAGAATCTCCAGATTTAGTCTATTTCTTAGAAATACCCATTTTTATTACTCACTTTTTGTAAGTGATGTATATGCTTCCAGGTAACAACAAACCAAGCTCAAGTCCTTGTTGAGGAGAGAAGGTGTTGAGAAGGTGAGGGAGGGAGGGCTTGGGCCAGTAATCAGTCTGGAGAAGCAGGGGATTCTGGAAACACGATAGAAAACAAGAAATCACTTTCAAATGAAGCCATTGGTCTGTGGGAGAAGCCTAGTTCAGGAAGAGTTTGTGTTTGTTTTTTTCTACATTTGGATCTGGCTTCCTCATAACCTTCACGTTCTAGCTCTAAGATACACCCAGGTTGTTTAGTTCTTTGAGGGATTTGTCTATTCTTTGAGCACAAAAGCAAACCTTTGATGAGAATTTTGGAAGTAATCTGTTCCAGGCCAGATGTCGAGAGTCTTATCATGACTTTGTTTTCAGTCTGATTTCATGTAGATAAACAATACCAAACCACTCCAGAAACCTCCAAAGTCTTTAACAGTTATCTGCTGTGAGCTCCTCTCCAGGTGTAGGTCACACATGCTTAGTCTCCTCCAACAAGTTTCTCAAAGGCCCATTTTCCATAGTAGAATCCCCAACTGGCCTCTGTCTGCAATAATTAACTCACATATACTTGACTACAATTCTGGTTCTAACAATGAAATCATGCAATAACAGTAAAGAAAACAAGGTAATAATTAAGGCAGTTTCTAAGAGCATTTGTCGTTATATTAAGTCCAGCCTTTCAACAACAACAATAAAATGATAATCTTGCTCAATGGAAATTCTGCAGTAGATTTGTTTGCAGGGGAGAGGTGGGGTGTTGAAGTAGAGGAATTACAGACAGAAACGACCACTCTAAAGAGTCTATGGACTTCTTTCCAAATTTCATGTCACTGCTATGGTTATAGCAATTTCACAAAGCCAGTCCTGATGGCATGCATGTCTCTGCTGGACCAAGAGAATAGCGGATGAGGGGATGCTGTGGAAGGCCAGGAGAGCATTGCCAAATGTTGAGAAACTGAAGGAGTAAAACTGAATAATAACAGAATGGTGGAGAAGGATGAGTTTGGTTTATAACATAATAGTATGTTTATCCTTAAATAATCCTGTAAGGCACAACTTCTTTTGAATTGCATTTACTAGTGTCCTACATTTTTGTCTATGAGACTCTATGTTGGCATGCCCTGTGTTATTTGGGCTAAATAGACATATTTTTCAAGTTCGCATGGATTTTGAGATTGTTGCAGAGTTACAGCTTTCTTTTATCTTCTTGTCTCATGGGTTCATGTCCAATAAATGTAGGTGGAATGATCTTTTTAAAAAGTGTTAAATGTAAGACAGAGATGCATTTACAGTGTTTAAATTTATTAGTATTGGGAAGGCAGGTTGACAGAGAGAAGGAGAAACAGAAGGAGAGATCTTCCATTCACTGGTTCACTCCCCAGATAGTACAACAGCCAAAGCTGAGTCGATCTGGACCAGGAGCCCAGAGCTTCTTCTGAGTCTCCCATGTAGGTGCAGTGTCCCAAGGACATTAGCCATCCTTGATTGCTTTCTGAGGCCATTAGCAAGGAGCTGGGTGGGCAGTGGAGCAGCAGGACATGACTTGGCATCCATATGGGAGGCTGGCAGAGCAGATAACCGGCAGAGGCGGGCAGAACTTAGAGGCCTAAGCTTATTGTGACTCAAATACAGTGCTGTGAAGTCAAGTCTCCCAAAATATTTCAACAGCAACAAGAAAGAATGCGGTTTGTAAAATGTGTTCCAAATGTATTATCTTGACAGTGTATCTGTTCAGTTTTCTTCCCTGCAATTGCTAGAAAGATATGGAAATAGTATACATAGGAAGACAGCAAGCTATTTATTTGATAAACACAAACTTGAACTAAAACCCAAGTTGCTATACTTTGATGGGTTGTGGTCTTCCCATTGATTCTCTTTACTCATCTTCTCAATCTTTGGCTCCATCTGGTGGAAAAACCTGAGGTCATACTCACCGGCATCATTGTTGCTAAACGTATTTTATGGGCAGGTGTGTTGCGCCTTTATACTCCACCAAAGAAACAGAAGCAGTTATTTTTTTTTTTTTCAGAATCTGAAGACTGAATTGGTTCTTACACTAGTAAGTTTACTCTTGAAAATGTGGTTGCTCCTTAGAGCAGAATGTTTATATCCAAAAGAGCTCCCACTGGGGATAAAATAAGAAAGATTTAAAGGTTAAAAGAACATCCCTTCCTGTCCAAAGTAGATTAGGGTCATTCTTTCACGTGTTTTACCTCACTTGACAACACACAATTCTGGAGAAATAAGGAAGAATTTGGATACTGATGTAGAAAAAAAAAAAAAGCAAAACTGGTACTAATTGAGTTTCCTGTGGAACCAAAAGTTTTAAACACACAGACCAAGAGTCAGATGTCTTGAACCTATAGTTAAGTAATCTTCGTAATGTGTATATTACAGAGTTTAAAATAAACTACCAAACCTCTCATTTTATTCTTTATCATATATCTTTCACACATTTTTGAATGTCTTAAATATTATATAACTAAATGAAAAAAAGTTCCTTCTCTAATGGCGCAAAAGAAGTAAATAAAAACCATAGAATGATATTTGACAAATTTTGGATTGAACACTTTATTTGTTGAAATAAAATAAATAATGCATGGACTTTGTGAGCGCATTTTTGATTTTCTTCTCAGAATGTTGGAGGTGAAGCAAGTGAATAACTACGGTGTTTAAGCGTCACCATCTTCACAGCAAATCCAACTTTGATTGCCTCTAAGAGTCACAATTCAAAAAGGTTCCTTGAAGGTTGGGTTGACCATCATTATCTCTTGCTTTTCTCAGTCTGTCACCCTCTTCAACTTCCAGGATTGTATGAGGGTTGTTTTTGGAGGTCAATGTATTGGAGTAATGTTTTTTGTTTATTTCTTTGTTGCTGTCATACAGGAGTGAGTCGATTACTCATCCCGGGGTTTCCTATTCTGTCAGTTCTGGCTCCTTTCAGGTTGCTCTGTTTGTTTTCCAACATTTGGATATGGTGCAGCTAGAGAGGAGAATATTACTCCTGAGGAACTGTTGCTACACCATTCAGAGCAGTGTCGATAAATGCAGTCTTGTGGTATGTCGCAAGGTAGCTTTCAATAACTAGTATGGATTCAAGGGGTTGCCATGGAAACCTCTCATGTTTAGCACATCCCTGGTTTTCCTCTATAGAATTTTTGTTCTGTCTTTTTTTTTTCCTTTTTCCCTACCTCAGGCAATACAGCTCCGTCTGCTTTGATATGGCAGCCACTGTTACTGATCTTAATGGTAATGAGTGTTTCTTTCATGTCTTTCAGCCCAGGACTGGCATTTGGTGCAGTAGTGAAGCTCACAGGACACCCACATCTTATATTAGAGTACCTGAGTTTGATTCCAGCTCCTGCCCTGGTGCCAACTTTCAGATTCCTTCAGGTGTGTTCTTTCTGTCTCTCAAATAAGTTAATGCTTTTTAAAATTCAGGAAAAATAAAAATCGCTTTTCATGTCATTCAGTTCTTGCAGACCACTCTACAAACTCTTGTGGTTTTTTTTTTTTTTGATAGTTAAATAAAAACACACCCTGATCCCCTCCTTAACCATTTATGGAACATTTGACACATAGTCTATCTGGGAGTCTAAATCATGGCAGGAGATGGGGCTGAGGAAGTTTTTATTCTAAGAGTTGGAGCAACACCTCCAAGTGGTATATTCAAGCCTTACGTATCTTATAAACACACTATACGTAGTTTTTTCTGGGGCCAAGAAATATTGGTAGTACGACACTTTGAGCAGGTTTTATTTTTAGGGCTTTTTAAGGCTCACAATGAAACTGACCAAGAGGACCACAGATTTTTTTTCACACATTCTCTGCCCAAAATATGCATATCTTTATCCAATATTAGTAGCCCAAGCCATAATGATGCTGTATATTAAAATGGAAAACCTTACATGGGAACACCACATTCAGAGTTCAATGCAGTTTCAGTCATGGTGTGTTTATTCTAGAAATAGTAACTAATGTGTGATACGAATCCACTGTTACAGTACACAGAAGAGTTTCATTGCCATACATATCTTCTGCCCCTACATTTTTTCGTCCTAACCCCTGGCAATTACTGGTCCTTTTCCGGTTTCTTTAGTTTTGCCTTCTCCAGAAGGTCATACTCCTGTGGTTGGAATTTTGCAGTGTGTGGCCTTTTTAGTCTCATCTCCTTGACTAAGTAATGGGCTTAACTTTGCTTCATATCTTATGGCTTGCTTATTCATTTCATTTTAGGGATGAATAATACTCCATCTGATGAATATATCACAGTTTATCCACTCAACTGCTAAAGAGCATCATCTTGGTTTAGTTTTCAGATTTGGCTTAGTTTCTAGAGTTTTCAGATTTGGGCTTTTAGATATATACCAAGAAGGATAAGTGTGTGATTATATGGTAGTACTATATTTATTTCACAAAGAACTTCCAGCTAAACTACCTTCCAAAGTGGCTGTCATATTTTTATTCCTGCAAGCAATAAACAAGAGTTCCTGTTGTTGCATTTGATGCTATCACTATTGGCCAGCTTTTGGCCATTCTTCTAGGCACCTTAAGGTATCTCTTGCTGATGTTACCATGCTTTTGAAAATAAACCTACAAGGTACACGGCAGTTGCATGATGGGAGGCACAGATGCTGTCTGTGGTCTGTCGACATCACTGTGCTAATCCGTCTGCTGATGGATCTGCCCAAAGGAGCATAGAACAACATGCTTTGATTGGATGCTAACTCATCTTACCTACACTAAGAAGACATTCTAAGAGTCGTCCAACCCTCACTGATCGCTAGGATTATCCAGTACACTTGTACACCATAGTAGACCAATTCAACCTCTAATGATATGGGCAGCAAAGAAGATATTTAGAACAACATGGGATACCTCCATCTAATATCACAGTTTCTCACTGGAGTCCTAGTTCCATACTTCTGGTCCAGCTTCCTGATAATGTACACAATGAAAGGCAGAGGTTGATGGCACAGGTATTTGCAACTCTGCCATCCATGTGGGAGACCCAGAAGATGGACTTCCTGGCTTTTGGCCTGACCCATACCTGGCTGCAATGGACATTGGGTGAACAAGCAGATGTAAGATTCTCCTTTCCCCTCTCTGATTCTCTTTCGGTGTGTCTCTTTACCTTTTAAATAAAATTAATATAAATATTTTTTAAAAATCTGGAGTTGAGGCATCAACATGACGTGTTATTTTAAAGCTTCCTATGAAATTCTAACATGCAATTTTGATTGAATATTATTGACTAGAAGACCTGTAAGGTCTTTTTAATCTTAAATTGCTTGACCAAGGAATTCTGTGCCACAGTTTTCTTTCTGAGATCAACTTGTGTATTACAGCTATGCATTAATTGAATCTTCAATTCCAGGTAACAATCCCTAAGATTTTTAATGCTCTATCATATTACTCCTGGATGACTATTGTAGAGATAGTATGGAGGAGATTTACAGGAGAACATCCCTTAAAATTGCTTAATGTGTCAGTGTATAGAGAGAGTTAACTGATAATTCATTTAACAGTGCTGCAATTCTGTTTGGGGGAAGAAAGCCAATGCCTTTGGTATTCCCTTACCTCTTGTATACACAAAGTAGGGCTGGCCCAGGGAAAAGTAATTACCATGGAAAATGCTGCTTTGCTACCCTTTAATACAGCTCTGTGGTACTGCTACAAATGCGGGGGACAAGCCAAGTTGAGCCCTCAACACTGCATTTCAATAATTTGATTCTTCATGGGCAGCTTCTTTTTTTTTTCCATGGCTTTCAAATCTGCTTCAAAACCTTCCTTTACTTCTTTTGGCTCCTTATCAGACCTTATCCCACATTTCCAGCATGTAAACATAGAACTGTTCCATGAGAAACTTGATGTGGTCTATCATGTGTTTTCTGATCATCGTCACTCCTATAGTCACCTGCTTGTACATGCACGCATTATCTCTTTCGTGCACTGTTAGCCTTCTTGTCATATTGGTTTTAAACCCATCTATTCTTCAGAACCTTTTATTTCATTCACTAAGCTAAGATATGGCTGAGCAGAAAGCTACATATCAATCTTTCATTCCTCCATGTATATTTCTACTCAATTGTCCCACTGGCATGTCAAAAATTGTTCCAAAACTGTGCCCCCACTCTGCCTTGATTGTGATCCAAACTGGAGTAGTTATAAGAAATAAAGGTCCATGATTCAGCTATCATTATCAGCCATTAACATTGTAAACTCTGTCCAGGCACATATGGAACAGCCCACGGGACTAAGGTGCCCACAGTGTTCTTTGTGCATTGGAAGGATAGGATATATGATATATGTTTCTCCAACACTCACCTTCACACACGCAGAAATAAACAAACAGTGCACTGTAGAGTAGTTGGCATGTGGTAAGCATCTCATTCAGGTATTGGTGGAAGAATAAACTTGGAACTAAACCTCAAATTGTCAAATGAATTCCAGGTAGTTGCACAAGTTGGCATTCCTAATAAGTAAACGGTAGTGAGCAATCATGGAACAGGCAGCATTGTGGAAGGAAGGTTTGGGGATATAAGAAGCAAATACTTAGATTTACAGGGAGTTTTTCCAGGTCTTAAAATTGACTTACTCAGTAATCTGCTTTAAAATAATGTAAAATGAAGTGCCAATGGATAGAATATTAAAGGAAATTTTAAGATTAATGCTCCCAAAGGATTCCAATGGGGGACTGGGCTTTAAGTAGGAGGGTTGGTTTTAGGCATACTTGGCAGCGAGGAAAATTTTCAGTATCGTCATTCAAGTCATCCTACACAATCAACAGAGGGTAGTCCCACTGTAACATGGACCGATAAAATCTTGTTTGCGTTGGAGTTTCTTTACTATTGTGATTGCTATTTTTAGTTCTCTGGAAATTGCAGTGCTTCTCTGGTGATGTGGATGAATTTGAAAACGATATGGTAATTGTATGTGAGTGTGTGCTTATGTCTGTCTATTACTGTGTTGTGCCCTGAGGCATCCTAGGTGAAGGGCTCCCTTGAAAAATTGAAACAAATAAATAAAATGAGTGCTGACCTAAATTTTTGCCTCAAACTGGAACAGAGTTCAAGCTTATGAGGAGGATCAAAAGCTTGATTAACTGTTGTTTGTTTGTTTTTAGAGGCTTTGCTTCCCTCCAACCCAAAAAAGTAGAAGTGATCAAACACTGCACTCTGAGAGAGACTCTTGTTTCAATATTTCCAACCGGGTTGAAACCAGAAAGCACTATGAGGCAACTCTGAAGCAAAAGTGACTCGCAGCCGAAGCTCCAAGAGCCAAGGGGTTAGGAGGAGTTCAACTCAATTTCATGCTGCCGTCCAAGGAAAACATAGCAGTGGTGTTGTTTTCAGTGGAACTGGGATCCTAGAGGGCAGAAAACATCTTTATGTGAAACAGAAAAAGAACATGCATTTGTGTTCTCCACCAAAGACCGGCAGAAAACACGTGTATCCCTTGGTGGAAAAGCAGAGAGAAGCCCACGGGAGATGCTGAGCCCTGAGGGTCACCTGGAGACAGCTGGTGTAAGGCCGAGGCAGTGAGACACAGATCAGGCGATTTGGAAGAGTCTTCTCACAGCTGTGTGACCTTGACATGCAGGGTGGCTCCTACAGAACCTCGTGTTTCGATCTGTGATGCGTTCCCTTGTTCGGAATACCAGTATTCTGTGTTGCATGGGATATTTACATAGATGTTTTGCATCTAAGTTTGGTAGGAAGCAATTGTAACGCTGAGAACAGTAATATTCATGAAGTACTTAAGACGCACAGTGAACTCAGTTCAGAGTTGCTTAAGAGCTGTAACAGTTGGGCCCAGCGTGGTAGTCTAGCTGCTAAAGTCCTTGCCTTGCATGCACCAGGATCCCATATGGGTGCCGGTTCTAATCTTGGTGACCTTGCTTCCCACCCAGATCCCTGCAAGTGTCCTGGGAAAGCAGTCAAAGATGGCCCAAAGCCTTCTAACCATGCACCTGTGTCGTCTTGGGGAGTGAATCATCAGATGGAAAATCTTCCTCTCTGTATATCTGACTTTCTAATTTTAAAAAAATTAGAATAAATCTTAAAGAAAAAAGAGCTGTAGCAGTTTGGAGGCATAGAAAGAAGAAAGAACTCATAGAAAGGTTCTTATCATATGTTGGAAGGGTTATGAAAATAGAACTGAAAATGTGGTAGGATTTTGTATGGAGACAATCACTGGATGGAGGGTATCATATGCATGAACAGTGCCATAAAAATACACCACAATAAGAAAAGTAGGACTTAACACAGCCAGTAGGCAAATCCAATATTTGAATTGGATTCACAGTTGAAATCATAGTTACTCAATGTTAGCACACACTATGCAATGCCTACTCCAAGATCCAGTATCACCCAGATGTCTGTCCATCTGCCTATCTATATAACTGGGTCTCTAGCATCGATCTCTCCTTCTGGTCCCCTATTTGGACTTCATTGACAAGTGTCCTTGCACCATCGTGGATTAGCATTGGGTTTTCTCCATGGAGATTAGTTCCCTTCCAGGTGACACAAATGTCAACTTTTACATTAGCTCCTCAAGTCTCATCTCTGCTACTTACTGCCTACTTTGTCCCTCCTGAACTTTTTAAAGTATTATTTGTTTTTATTAGGAAGGTAGATTTACAGAGAGAAAGGGAGACAGAGATGAAGATTTTTTTATCCACTTGTTTGCTCCCCCGATGGCCTCAATTTTCCAAATCACATGTGTGTGTGCAGGGCTTGGGGCCATACCTCTGCTACTTTCCCACATCACAAACAGGGAGCTGGACAGAAAGTGCAGCAACCACAACACAGAATGGTACCCACATGGGAGCCCAGTGCTTGAAGGGAGAGGATTAGACAATTGAACCATTTGCACTGGGCACCTGCCTGATTTTTATCATGGCCTCAGTGCATCAAGTATTTGACCTTCAATTTAATGTTGATTAATGTCAAAAATGACTTGTGAAACATTTTCCAAAGAGAAAGGAAAGTTTCAGGCTTTAGATTTCTGAGTCAATTCTTCCAATTAAACATGCACCTTGAGGATTCAGATGCGTGCCACTGCCTATAAGCAATGTGTATTTTAATAGTACATTTCCAAAGAACATTCCAGGAAAATATCTGTGCCAAGTGAAAATAGGAAATTTATTTCTCCTTTGTGTCACTTTTTTCTTATTTTATTCTAATCCAGAAGGCTATACATGGGTCACATAGAAACTGTTTTTTAAAGCATTTAAGCCATATAAAAGGGTAGAATATCAAAATTCAAAGTTATATGTGCTCTCATGAGGCCTGGTAAAACTCTAACTTTATAAAATTTTGAAAAATCATCATGACATATTTCAGGGTCACACTTTAGTGGCATGAATGCTTAATGAGACATACCACCATTATCAGAAAACTCTGAAATACTAAGAAATATAAATTATTATGACTAGTAGGAGTAAACTTCAGACAAACCAGTCGCTATAATGTGGAGTATTACAATTATTAATATGATAGCATTTTTATGTTCTTTCTGCAGTTCTTTGATTAATGCCTACAACCGGAATCAAACCACTTTCATATCATGGAGAGTCTGTGTATAGTTTTACAGACACTAACCTCATTCTAATCACATATAGTAGATGCTCAGTAAAAACTTCTGAAATAATTGAACAGTTTGATGTTTAAATTCAGTCAATAGAGTATAATAAAAGATAATTTTAATTATGAAATTGAGCTATTCTGAAACTAGGAACCAGAGGTTTTTCAGGGTCTCCCATGTGGGTACAAGGACTCAAGTGCTAGAGCCATCCTCTGCTGCTTTCCTGGGCCATAAACAGAGAGCTGGATTGGAAATGGAGCAGCTGGTACATGACTGGGTGCTGTGTTGAATGCTGGTGATGCAGGCAAAGGATTCCTTTGATATGTTACCACATTGCCCCAATCTGTTATTCTTAGAACTGAAGACTTTTGTTTTGTTTTGTTTTGTTTATTTGTTTGCTTTATGTCGGTACTCTCTTCTATCCAAGTGAAACATGTTAGTTGTATTATTTTCAGTATTTTGCATTGTAGGAAAACAGGGGTAGAGCAATCAAACTGCAAACATGGACACTGTATTAAAATAAATTTTGGCCAGTGTCACAATAGTTATATCTTCTGCTGTTAACCAAATGGTCACTGAAATGTGTACATGATATGGCGCTGCATGTTCACTCATGGAACAAAATTATCATTGGCTGAATACTACACATTTCCCAGTATAAAAGTGATAAACTGGGAGCTAATGAGCAAATGCCTTCGTTTGCTGCACCAAATTAAAGACGGGAAGCTACAAAGAATTGTGGGAAATTTTGTGCAAGGACAAGCCATGATGAACTAAACCGTAATGACAGGAACTGGGAGCTATTTAGTTCCTTGACACAGCAGCCAAAACAAGAGATTAGTTTGGATTGATCCACTATTGAAGGGCTCTGGATTACATAACATTAAATTTGGTCCTTAAAGAAAACCAGGATTTTTGTAAAAAAAAAAAAAAATTCATTTACATTGCAAAGGCAGAGTTACAGAGAGAAGGAGACACAGCAAGAAAGATCTTCCACCTGATACTTCACTCCCTAATGGGTCACAATGATTGGAGCTGAGCTGATCTGAAGCCAGGAGCCAGGAGCTTCTTCCAGGTCTCCTACTAGGTGCAGAGTCCCAAGGCTTTGGGCTGTTCTCCACTGCTTTTCCAGGCCACAAGCAGGGAGCTGGATGGGAAACAGAGCAGCTGGACTAGAAACCAGCACCCATATGGGATCCTGGTGCATGCAAGGCAAAGACTTTAGCCACTAGGCTATTGTTCTGGGCCTGAAAAATAGAATTCAGATAGGTTTAAAAAAAAAGAAAAAGAAAGTCTTTCTAGTGTGGCACCTCAAAAACCAAAAATGTTGACAAGGGAAATCCTAGATAAGTTCATCGTTTTAATACAGCCTTTGACATTCTTTATTGATCCACTCAATGCCTCCCATTTTTTTGGCTGCGCCATTGTTATCTGCTGCTTAATGTATCTGCCTAGACCACTCCCTGTGTCTGGCCACTAGTATTTTACTCCATATCCTTAACCACTTTCTTATCCATTAAAAGTCAGTTCAAATCAATTTCTTCCTGAAAACGTCCTCTACTCACCTCCCGCTAAGCTAGTTGCATCTTTCATTCATTGTGTGTATATAAATCCCCAACTGGAACACAGCCCGTGTTGGGTAAAGAAATGATCGAATGGACAAAACATAAGAAACTGTGGGTTGAAATATTAAGGTACCTCCCTGAATCCTACTATTCATACCTCCTCTTAACACGTGCTTTCTAAGCTTAGATTCCAGTTGAGTTTTTGAACAAATTTAGAGCATATGCAGCAAGGAAGGAAAATATCAGTTGAAAGTGACATTTATGTTGGTATCTTGCAATGCCTCACCCAGAAGCTGTTCTACAGCAGTCATTCTATTTGGAAAATGTGTTTACTTGAGAGGCATGGAAATAAAGAGAAAGGCAGAGATGGGGACCCACAGTGAGAGTCGTTTCCACTCGTTGTCCTTTCTCTCTGCAGCTGCTCTCACTACCAAGGTCAGGAGTTGGAGCTCACACCAGGTCTCCCATGTAGGTGACAGGAACACCTACAGGGAGCTTCTAGAAGAACCAACACCTGCTGCCTCCTAGGAAGGCTACCATGAGCAGGAAGCTGAGATCAAGAGACAGAGCAGGGACTCAAACCCAGTACTTCTCAGAGTGTGGTACCTGAAGGAACAGCACAGGCTTCACCAAGGACACCCCTCCCAAGCCTCCAGAGTCCAAAGCAGGAAAGGAATGGCAGCCATCTTTTAAATGATTTCATTGACCTATCCAGGTTACAAAGAGAGATGGGGAGAGAAAGAGAGCTCTTCCAACTGTGGGTTTACTCCCCAAACTCCCCATGATGACAAGGGCTGGGTCAGGCCAAACCAGAAGCCATAGCTGTTTCAAGTCTCCCATAAGGGTGCAGGGGTCCAAGCACTTAAATCACCCTCTGCTGCTCTCCCAGGCAGCTTAGCAGGGAGCTGGATCAGAGTTGGGGCAATTGGGACTCGAATCAGCACCCACAAGAGATGCTGGTATACAGCTGGCAGCCTTACACCCTGTGCCACTGCATTGGTTCCAGATATTTGCTGTAACAAGCTCTGCAGAGGAGTTTGATACTGTCAACAGCTGAGAACCAGTGCACTGCATTGTGGAATCTCAAAGGGTAGCACTGAGTACTTAGAGGTGGTTTCTGCTGGCTGTGTAGCAATGACAAACAAAACTTAATATTGAGCATTCCATAATCTAAAGGAGCCAGCTCCAGCAAATTCTAAATTGCTATACCTGGGGTCTTTTAAAACAAACTTTAAGATAACTTTGCAGTAATAGGAAAGACAGAGTTCGTACAATTCCACATCAGTTTTTGAATACTGTATTTTATTAGTATAATACTTACCAACAAATGACTCTATACTGACATCTCACTATTGACTCAATTCCATACTTTAGTCACATTCCCTTCATTTCCATCTTTCCTAGAGCGTCTCATCACACAGACATTGGCTCTTATGTCCCTATGGGCTCCCCAGAGTGTGAATCTCTCAAAACTGTGTCATTACTGATAAAATGGAGAGTTTTAAGGAGCATTAAGCAAGTAGAATGTTCCTTAACTGGAATTTTCCCAATGCATTTTCATAGCTAATATCAGGAGGCACCGAAAAGGTGAAGTGACCTCTTCATCACATCTAGTGCTTTTTGTCACATTTTGGTCACCAGGTAGAAGTAGCTCTTAGGATTCTTTGTACAAAATTGCTGCCTCTTTTGCCCTTTTTTTTCTGGCTCCTTGGAGTACATCCCTTGCACAGATCACACGCAAAGAGGGGACCACAGTGCTTCACCTCCTGGAGGGCAGATTATCGTTTATCGACAGCAGGTGTTTGCCCCAAGGTCTGTCTGTTCTTCCACTTACTTACTTATTTATTTAGATCAGAAGAAACTCTCACATTTGCTTGGTTCCTTGAGTGGTGATTCAGTGCTAAGGTGTAGTTTTGCTTGGATTGTTCCATCTTTGGTTCTTGCCCCCTGGTGTCAGTGCTGCTTTGCTGTTGTGCTGTGGTTCTGTTTGATCAGCCCTTCCCAGCTTCAGGAACTACAGAATGCCCTAGCCTCACTCAACGGATTCTTTGTCATGGGCATACACTCTCCTGTTTCCATGAGGAGCCCCTTGTTGCCTCATGTCTCATTGGAAACTGGTGTCTGGGTACTTGTGGCTTCTAAGGTTCTCTAAGCTAACAAAGTAGAGAAGTGTGTGTGTGTGTGTGTGTGTGTGTGTGAACATCTTAGCATGAGTCCTCATGTTTGTCTGCCTTCAGTGAGAAATGAGCTCAAACTTGAGTACCCAGATGGCCATTTTCTACTGGCAATCTTGGAGTTACAACCCAATGGAAAATTAATCCTGAGCCTTTAATAACAAGAAAGAAAAATTGCTTTCAGGAACTCCAATCTGTAACATGCCTGTGTCTTGTTTATTGCAAAGGAGAAAATCTAAATCACAAAAGAGCAAGGATGTAGATCAAACTTTGAGGGACAGCTTCATAGCTTAAGACAGTGACAACAATGGACAGGATCCTTCCATGTAAGGCCCATTCTTTAGAACCTTCCTGGAATTACAATGACTATCAAATCCAAATTTACACATTGAGTAAATACACAAATATTGGGAACTACAAACGGAGGCTGATTCACTCTCAGCTGCAAGAGGAGCATCAGCTTGAATGTCAGGACTACAAGGAGGCATAGGTGAGCAGGTCTCTCTCACTTCTTCCTGGGGAAATATAGAGATCTGATGACAGATCTAGAACCTCGCCATAACTCCAGAGACAGCCTGACCGAAGGATCCCCAAGCAGGATCCAGTCCTCAGGAGTCTTCCAAGGAAGATGTGCTCATTCAGAATGAGTGGCTGCTTGTTTTACAGAAGGTAGAGTTTGTAATCGTTTTTTTTTTTTTTTATTCATAGCACTCTTTTTCTGTCCAATCTGCACTAATTATGCGCCTTGATTATAAGAAGTGCTTTCCCTTATTTGAACACCAAGGTTTGAATGACCGACATACATTAATAAAAAGCTCATGACGGCAAAGGAAAAAATAACTCCTGTTTCTAGATATCTCTCATGAAAGAGAATGATGGCTTTAACTTTAATTAAACAGCTGGTTTTTAGCATAGACATCCATGTTCATACAAACAGGGTCTCAAGAGGCAATCCCAGAAGATGATATGGAAGTGTCACCTTCTGAAAGCCAATTGAAGCTTACTTCTTGCAATCCTTTTAGCATGGTAGGATTCTTCAATACAGCACCAGAACCGGTTATAGTGCTTGGAAGTTTTCATCTGTCAAATCAATAATGAATGGCCCATGTGCAAGACAAGAGAGTCAAACAAAATTAAGAAAACAACTAAATAACAGATGCGATTCCAGAGTCACACCTCTGCAGGTTGGAAGAAGGGTTTGGAAATAAGTTGTTTAAAAAATTGTCACAGATATTTCGGATGGGAATTGGAGCTGCTCTCTGCCTCATGATCTGGGTGAGGTGAGGAAAGCGCCAGGAGCTTCAGAATTCATCCTGCCCCTGCATATTACGGCAGGTGCCTGTTCACTTCAGATCTTCTTTGGAAAATCGTGCTTGGTTTGTCTTTCTGCTGGTACAGCACCACACTTCACAGAGGAACAGACTGCCAAAGCCCAGTTTATATTTGGTAACAATATTTACAGCGTCAGTTTCTATCCGGATTAGATTTCCATAGACTACATTGGTCAGGCCTTCTCGGTTCATTTATAACACTGTCTGGTGACTTTTTTTTTTTTTTTCACAGCAACTAATTCTAGACTTTCTGTTGTTTCCTAGCCCCTTGTACTTGACCTTTCTGCCATGTGAAGTGTGTCTGTCCACCCTGAAAAACTCTGGGCCTCAGGGGACAGCGCCATCTGCTGAATATCTGAAACATAGCTCATTTGCCAACAGTTGAGTCTGGAAGGTGGTAAATCTATCTCATTTCTTGGCTTCTTCACTGCTGTTGCTCTCAATTCCAGACCTTCTTTCAATTCATTGGATAAGCTGATCTGCCCTTAATTGGACAGTGCTTTCCTAAATAAAGGGTGAGCACCTTCTGAAGATGTTGGCTTCATCCTTAGGGAGATGATTCCCTATACTTGTTTATCCCTTACTTGGGAAAGTGTCGCTTCAAGCACCCAAGTGTGAAGAACTCTTGATCGGGGTGTCATACCCTTGCTCCAGTGACGTCAGCAGTCTCTGGAGAATGTTCTAGGAGTCTGACTCCAGGCAACAATGGGGCAATTTCATTTCCTGACAGTTTGTCTTAAGACCCCAACAAGAGCGATCCACAATTAGTGGTGTGACACTCTGAAGATTTAGAATGCGCCATCTCCTACTGGAACAGGCCTGATAGCAAAACAAATCTCATGGAAGCACTAATGCGTTTAGGTTAAACTCATAAAGAAATGGGGTGCAATTTTTCCCATTGGTAGTTCATTTACATGTTTGTTTTCATTTTAGAACTTACTCCTTATATTCTCCTCAGGGTCAGGAAAGGGAAATGTTAAAAGCATTCAAAGTGGAGAGTGAAAAAATATCGTGTGTGTGTGTGTGTGTGTGAGCGCGCACTCTAAGCCAGGTCTTTGAAAGATAAACATTTGATGTAGGGAAATGTTGAAAGTAAGAAATTCATAAGCAGGTTTTATTACATTTTTCTAAAAATATTTGGCTTTCAAAATCAAACCCACTTAAGCTTTTAATACTTTTCTTAGTCATTTTGACATATTGTAGGGGATTTCACTCTGTCATAATAATGTTATTTTATATAGATTTTAATTGCAAAAATAGAGTGGACCCACTGCCAAAAGTTCACTCCTTTGCCCACTTCTTCCCACAGTCTTGAAAAAAATACCAGGTTTTAAATTAAAGCTCAGCACATAAGCTCTTGGGAGGTCCTGAAATATTTGATCACAGTTTTTTTTTAAAAAAAATCTATGACATATATTACAAATATTATTGGGAGTAAGTGCAGATGGTGCTAATTAGGCCTTTCCAGTTTGATTCTGACATTTGTAAAATAAATTGTTTTAATTTTTAACTGAGTTTTTTTTCCCTCAAATTCAAAATGTATGTCATTGAGTTTTCATGGTTGTAAGGACACAAGTACCCTAAACATACTAACAGCAAGCTCTATTTTAAATGACCTCAACTTTGGTTTCCATAGTCCCAGGTGTTCCAACTCAAAGCTTTGCAAGCTTAGGTGAAAAAGTACTGTGTTTTGTAATGATTATTAATAATAACTGTGAAATTTATTGAGAACATAATTAGACACTATTTTAAAAATCTTAATTTGCTTCACATTGCAATCTGGGTGGAATTGTCTAAGTGGTTGAAAATATGGTAGAGCGGATAGAGACATCGATGGATCGACTGGCAAAGATGAAACAGGAAGGGTTGGCATTATGGTGCAGTAGGCAAGACAATGCCTATGGCACCATCATCTCAGATGAGCTCCGGTTCAAGTCCCACCTGCTGCACTTCCAATTCGGCTCCCTGATAATGGTTTGGGAAAGCACTGGAAGATGGTGCAACTTCTTGGGCCCCAGCAACGATATGGGAGACCCAGAAGAAGCTCCTGGCTCCTAGTATTTTGGTCTGGTCCAGTCCTGGCCATTATAGTCACTTGAGAAGTGAAGCAACAAATGGAAACTCTCTCCCTTTCTCTGTCTGCCTCCCTCCTTGCTCTGTAACTGTGCTTTTCAAATAAATAAAGGGAATCTTAATGAAAGAAAAAAAAAGATACAGGAAAAATGCTGAGACAAGATGTCTTCACTGTCCCTGTGGTGATGTCTCGTTAAACTCTTGATTCCCCAGACCTCTCTTCTCCTCTTCCTACTTCCGGTCTTCAGTTGGCGGTCTGTATGCATGCCCATCTCTCTACCTACCATCTACGTATCTGCAAAGGCACTTTGTTTTGCAATGTGTTTAATTATGTGAATGAACATTATGAAAAGTTAATGCTGCCCAGATTTCAAAGTATTTTGCATCAAAATATGAATCTGTAACCCTATTTTCCACAAACCTTTTACAGTACTTTCCTATCCACCCCTCTTATCAGTATGGAAACACGTATGCACAGCGAAATGTGCATTTAGAGAAAAATGTAAAAGACAATGAAAAGGCAGAGGAGAATATTTTTTTTGTAAAGATTTATTTTTATTGGAAGGGCAGATATACAGAGAGGAGAGACAGAGAGGAAGATCTTCCATCCGATGATTCACTCCCCAAGTGAGCGCAACGGATCCGAAGCCAGGAGCCTCTTCCGGGTCTCCCATGCGGGTGCAGGGTCCCAAAGCTTTGGGCCGTCCTCGACTGCTTTCCCAGGCCACAGGCAGGGAGCTGGAAGGGAAGCGGGGCTGCTGGGATTAGAACCGGCGCCCATATGGGATCCCGGGCGTGCAAGGCGAGGACTTAACCACTTGCGCCACCGTGCCGGGCCCGGAAGAGGAGAATATTACAAAAGTTAAGTTCTGTCTCTCTTCCCTCAGTGCATTTGGCCTTCTTTTTCATTATCATTCTTTTTTTTTTAATTCCTTTAGTGTAGGTTGCTGATAAAACTTGTTTTCCAAGACATTCAGTTTCATCAATCAAGTTGATTTACAGGTATACTGAGCATTAGTGTATGACCCCTTGAATAGTGGAGCTTCAGAGCAGGGTCTTCCATACTGCGGTGGGGAAGACATAAGACTTTAGAAAGTGTTTGATTCTGCATTGCACTAAGCGAGATGGAACCTGTGAATTCTTGTGCCTGAAGTGAGGAGATAACTGTGAAACATCCAAATCTCTTTGTAACACTCCTACTTTTTCAATATGTTTATATGTTTACCCATGTCTTGGGCCATATTCACCACTTGCCTTCAACTGTTGGATGTTTTTTTTTTTTTCTGTCCTTTCCTTTGAAAGTCACACATGAGTAGTAATACATAGCATGACCTGTCATGTTCACCCATGGTTATGAGATTCTGCCTGCTTTCCCGTTGATTTAACTCAAGGGGTGAAAAAGGCACTCAGGGAGAAAGAAGGACTAAGCAAACCTTTTCTGGAAACGAGAAAACAGAGACTTTCAAGCAAGAGATGGGAATTTAAGGGCAGTTAACCTTCCCGGTGCTCTAAGGAAAGCCAGAAAGTGAATGGCTGGAAAAAGACCATCTGCATATCAGCTTTATGTAAAATGTGAACCACCATGCAGGCAATTTAAACTGTCCTAGTACCACAGTAAAAGGAAATAAGTGAATTTCAATTTGAAAGTGAGAGCGAGGGAGCTGCATATTTAAGTCCTTGAGTTCAGATGCCCAAGGTAAATATGAGTGAGAGCATAGCTCCCCTTCTATAATGCAGTCATTCCGGACTCCGGGCCCTTTGAAGATGTTGGCCACATCAACCAATGGCTCTCCTGACGAGTCAACTCAGGCCCACAAACTATTCCCTAGAAAGATCGCTAAAGTTCTCGCCTTGAACATGCCAGGATCCCATATGGGTGCTGGTTCTAATCCCTGCAGCCCCACTTCCCATCCAGCTCCCTGCTTGTTGCCTGGGAAAGCAGTCAAGGAAGGCCCAAAGTCTTGGGACACTCCACCTGCATGGGAGACCTGGAGGAGGTTCCAGGCTCCTGATTTTGGTTTGGTGCAGCACCAGCCCTTGCAATCACTTGGGAAGTGACTCATTGGATGGAAGATTTTCCTCTCTGTCTCTCCTCCTCTGTATAATTGACTTTGCAATGAAAATAAAATTAAAAAAAAAAAGAATATCTCGCTTTCCATTTAGTCTCATTTTCACAGAACCATGGCTATATTTTACTAAGTATTTAGGAATATATGAGAGTACTTTGAAATATCACTGCAAATCACATTCAAAGATAAATTTATCTTGATATAAAACCTTTTGAAATGAATTTATCTTCTTTATGACATAAATTTGCTGTGAACTTTTTGCACATTCCTCATCTTTATATGATACGGATGTTTAGATGTTAGTATTTTTTTTCCTTGCAAATTTGTTTTCATGAAATCTCTCTTTCATGAGACCATCCTTTGTTTAAGGTAAGAGCAAGTGTTCTTAATTTCTTTTTGATTTCCTTTATATAGATTAAAATTCATTCTACTAGAATGAAGCCATAAGTCTATTAGACACCTAGGGACATTAGGAATAGCTGTGGTCCTGTGAATGACTACAATAAATGGAGATTAATGCATACGGCATAAATCTCAGACTTGTTGATATTTTCTTCTCCATGTTTAATTACCAAAAAAAAATTAAAAACAAAATAAAGATTTAACTCTCTAGAGTTATTTTGAGAAAATTAATTTCTATAAATATATTTTATGGCTCACTCATAAATGTATACTTCCTTCCGCTTGCTGCAAGGTTGGTTTCCTGTGTATCGCTTCATTCAAGACTTCCTGTTTTCTTAAGAATTATGTCTCTGGTTTTTGTCTGCTCAGCCCATTTTTTCTACTAACAGACCCTAAGCCCAAAATCCATAGTTTCACAATGAAGGCTTCGCAGAATCTTGCCCAAAATGGTTTTTCCCATGTAACCTGTCTTCCCAGTTCCCTCCCAGCGGTTCCCCAGTCACCACCATTCTTGCATTCATTGTTGCTGAGCCTGTAAAGGACACAGCAGGAGGAGAGCCAGTGTTATACCACGCATGACTGGGTGAGTGTGTGTCTGCCTATAGATGATGCTCAGAACTTCTAATCAGATGGACCAGGACTTACACAATCATTTTTTTTTTTTTGGTAGGTGATCTTGTTACTTTTTATTTTAATTTTGGGAAGACATACTTCACATTAATAACTTTCTAAGTATACAGTATGGTAGCACTGTTGTACCACCATCACCGTTATCCATTTCCAAAACATTTTAATTATTTCATTTGAAAACCTGTACCCATTAAATGTTAACGTCTCATTTAATCTCACTTTTCGTTATATTCTTCATTTTACTGTCTGCATAGCATGCATTCAGGTGTTATAGCATGCATCAAAACTTCATTTCTGTTTAACGCCGGAAACTGTGCCACCATATATACATATGAAAGGATTATTTTTCTATTCATCTGTGGAAAGACATTGAGGTAGCCTACAGCTTTAGTTATGAATTGCACTAGTAAGAACATTGGTCTACAATAACTATTCAAATCTAATAGGAGAGTAAGTCTTTCGATTCTTTTGTGTGCATTTTTATAAGCGAGAGTGATAAATCAAATTGAACTTTCCTATTTTTTTTGAAGGATCATCATACCATTTTCCATCAGGGCCATTATAAATTCCATCCAACAGGACACAGAAAGTCTAGTTTTTTTGCATCTGTGCCAACACTTCTTTTCCATTTTTTAAAAATAGTCTCTCAAATGGATATGAAATGGTAGGTAGTGATTTTGATTTTTTCTAATGATTTGTGATGTTTAACACCTTTCCATGTGCTTATTCGGTATTTGCAGATTAATTTTGAAGAAATAAATATATAAGGCTTGTGGTCAATTTTCAATTACCTTTTTAGTGGAGACATATATTAAGAATTTGTTTAAATATTTTGAATGCTTATCTCATATATTTTACTAAAAAAATACTTTCCCAACCTGAATTGTCACTCAAATCTGTTAATTTATGCTGAGATTTTGAAGTCCAGTTATCTGTATTTCTTTGGTTGCCTTGTGTTTCGTTGTCACAGTCAAGAGATGATTGCCAATCCAATGTCATGAGGTTCTAACCCTATCTTTTCACCTAAAATATTTATAGTTAAGGCTCTCATTTTAACCCTCTAAATTTTACATGGAGTTAATTTTTGTAAATAAGAGCCTGACTCTATATTTTCTTGCGTATGGCAACCCATTTTCTAGCACCACTTCTAAGCATTTGATCTTTTCTCATTGACGTTTTGTTGAAAATGACAGACAGTATTTGTAAAAGTTTGCTTTTAGACTCTTTATCCTATGTCACAGTCCATATTTCTGCTTTTATACAAGTGCCACACTGTTTTGATTAATATAAGTTTGTATTAACTTCTGAATTTCTAATTTTAGTTATTTAAAAGAAAGCATAATCCCTTAAAATACTCAATAATATGCATTATTATATAGAAAAAGAAAGTGGAAAGGGGCAATATAAAATGTTGACCATGATATTTTGCCTTGGCTTAGGCAAAATATATGATGAATATCCCTGATACCTGTTTGCAGGTAAACCCTCTCCAAATGGGTGTCTTTGAATCCAGCAAGGATGATGACTCAAAAGCCAGTGAAAGCCAGTGTCATTCATGATTCATGTGTTATTATGATGCATTTGACACCAAAATGATAAAGTGGTGACTAATCCCCTCCAGTATGATTTCCTTATGTAATTTGGAGACAAAGTACATGAATGAGTCAACTCCTGGGTAGCTCTGGTTACACGACAGTCATTCTAGAAAGATGTAAAAATTAAGGCAAATATGGATTTTCATCTTACCTTCACCATAGATGTTCTTTTCTCCTGATTATTTTTCATAGTACATGAGAAAGGCATCAGCAAAATTGCTAATCAATACTCAGCACTTTTCAAAATCCAAAGTTTCACAACTCCACTAGGATGTCTCCCCAGAGCTGCCTCTTCATACTTTCCCCCCTTTGTCTTAATCAACAGCATATTGGGCCAAACCTAAATGAAATTCTCCTCCAACAGGCTTCAAGTTGAAACTGAACTCAGATCCCAACTAGATTTAGAAGCATGTCCTTTAAATGTTATGAATCTATTTCATGTTAATGAATAATCCATGGTATTCAAAGCCATGCCTATCAAGCAGATTACAATGCATTTCCTTGAGCAACCACCCAGGGACTGTACAAAAAGAATACGACAATTATGTTCTACCCTTTTTTTAAAATGAGTAACAAAGATTTTGAATGATATGGTTTCGTGTAATCTTTTCCAGATTAACTTTCTGTCATTTTTTCCTGGTAGAGAAACCCTCACCTCAAACCCCTTCACCTCTTAAAAAAAAAAAAAAAAAAAACACGTAGTAAAATCACTGTTTCGGGTGTAGGCCTAAAGATCATTTGCACTAATTATTTTTAGATGTCTTGATAGAACACCTGAAGAGTAAATCCTATTTATGGGAAACAAACCACTTAGAACTATTTCCCAGCTCCTTAGCAGAGGTCAGTGCGCATGTTAGCTGGGGGTAGAGGGACAGTTCCAAACCAGGGATCCCTTTTCAGCTCAGGGCTGGGATTTCAGCAATTCCTTGCTGTTGGCCTGGCCCCCTCAGCTACCCTCTCCTTCACTCCCAATACCCAGATGGTGTGTCAGGACCCATCTTACCGCCACACATGAGCAGCTGCTTGTGGAGGATCAGCTGTTCCCAGGGTACCTGGCTTGCAGGATTTGCGATGGAATGTGCGGTGTTTCCCAGACCCCAAGTTCTCAGCAACTACTCAAATATAATCTCAATTTTCTGTGCCTGTTGGATCTTTCCAGGATTTCATGCTGCTGTAACATTTCCACACTCGGAGTCCTAAATGCTGATTACAAACTGTACGCGTTAAGGGATTTCCCTCCGAGAACTACATTGGCTTTAAAGGATCCTTTGTTCTTCTCTTTTGTTTCCCCCACCCCCCCCTTGCAGATAATCTTGGAAGAAGCACTATCATTCTTAATCCTTATGATAGAATTTGAAGAATTACGGTGTTTGCTTTGCAGGAAGAGGTAGTAGAACTTTATTACCTTGGTGAAAATGATGGTCTCACGTTGGTTGTTGAGGTTGGTCTTATTTTCTTGGCTAAATATTGGACTTGGATTATTATGATTCTTGCATGATGATAAACTGTGTGGAAATATTTTTAATAAAAAATGGATTAATATACGCGCCCCTTAAGTGACAAGAAATAAGGAAACATTAGAAACAGATGCACACACATTCATGCCTCCATAACAAAAATGTAGTGGTGGTCGTAAGGTCTGTGGATGGAAAAAAACAAAAGAAACAAAAAACAAAGCCTAAAATCAAGAATGAATCCTAGACAGTCTGACCTTGGGGACACTGGGGATACTGGGCTTGGGGCAAGATACTTGATCACTTTGCAGGTTTAAGACTAAGCTATAGGCGGTAAGAATTATTCTCTTCCTCCTCTTTATGACCACCATCGTGGTCCTCATCAAGCTCATCATTGTTACTATTATTTTGATGGGAGACCGTGATTTTTTTCTGTCAAATATTGCTAGTTGTGAGTAGATGTTTTTGTCAACGTTTATAATTGGCGGTGGAGTGTCATACATTCTAAGTAACTCAGAGTCTAGAATCAATGAGCTTAAGAACAAAACACAGTAGAATATACAGTAAGCTTGAAGTGAAAATTAATTTCCCTCATTCATTTGTTCCCCATCTAGTTTGAGTCCTGGGGAGAAAATGGTGGGTGAGAGAAAGTTCCATTTCTCCCAGCTGCTTCCACTCACAGTTTGGAGATTCAACGATATCCAATGAAAGCTTAAAGCTCTTCAGGATATTCTCACTGACACAAAACTTTATTTAAAAGTGCCATACTGTAGTTTACTAGAAAGAAAATAATAAACCTCACCATTTGTAATTGGCAACATCCACACCATAAAGCTTCATTAGGGAGACACTTTTTTCAGGCAGTATTGGAGCTGCATGGTTTGGTGGGAGTTAAGAGACATTAAAGCTCTTGTTGTTCTTAAAGGATTTAATGCAGGACTAGTTATACTGGCTAGTGCTGTGCAATATATCTTTATTAGTTATACTCACAGACATATCTCTGATTTAATTTTTTGGGGGGGATGTCCATTGTCAGCATTGTTACACAGAAGCAGTTGCTAATGGAATGCGGATCATGCTCCTAAGACAGGGCAGCATTGGTCTCCTTAATGTGGAATATCCAGCTGGATTCCCACCTGCTGCATGTAGTCTCTTCCGACAATGGCCACCCACTTGGAGCTTTCCTTTACCATCCACCCATGGCATGCGTCACAGGAAAATCTCCTTTCACTGTTCCCCAAATCCCTTCCTAATGTGCAAGTCTGCTAGTGCAATACGCGGGTAAGTGTGGGTGAGAGGGGGAACATTATCAGAGACTCATTCGGCTTTCCCACAGAGCCTCCCTCATCTAGATGTGGCCCCCAAGTCATTTGTCACCTGCTTTTCCAGACTGTAAGTCCCTTTGAAGATCACAACACAGAAGTAAGCTTTGTGGACAGTAAGTCCCTTTCACAGCACGGAGGTGTGCCCTGAGAAGCACATGAAGAAAAAGGAAAACCTAGATGTGCCAAGATGAGGGAGGATTTAGGAGCAATTATTTTTTCTGGTTCACTGAAAAATGTCTTTCTGGAAATTAAATGGACTACAGTAGGAGAGCTGCTTTGCTTGCTAATCAAGGGCACACATAGGCGTGGAGGCCATGCACCTGCTTTCCAGGGTCAGAGGATCCAAGTGAAGAGGTAAGACAAATGTAAATGAAAGTTGAACGAAGATGATTGAGAGATAATTAGGAAGCATACAAATGTGAATTTTTTTTTTTTGGCTTCTCCTTGGGGCCTATTAAAATTTACTTCTTTTCTATATCAGCTTACTTTCTTGAGCTCATAAATATAAATTGGAGGTTGTAATTCAATGTGTTTGTTTAATAAAGTTTCTTATGGCATATTAGGTGAATGACAGCAATAATAATGTGATAGCAGCCACAAATGGGGTGCTTAAAACTTTCCAGATGATATTATATGAATTTTGTGTAAGTTTACAATTTAATACTTAGAACAACTCTGTGAAGCAGGAGCTATTACACTCTTCTTAGAGCAGTTTCTTTTTTCATCATCTCCTCACCAGCCTTACCTTGCAGTTTTTTGATGATACCCATTGTAACAGGGGTGCAGTGATATTTTACTGTAATTTTAAAAATAGATGAGAAAAAGAAGAAACATGCAAAGTATTGCATGTGTCAGTTGGTCAATTAAATAACTTCCAAACAACAGGCTGTGCATAACAGATTGTCCAATCCCCTTCTTCATCAATGGCAAGCAGAAAGATGCAAGACATTCTCAAGGTTTTTATTGAAAGCAAGTGACCTGACATGAGTCACTCTAGATTATCTTGCTCTTCGATGTCCTGTATTTTCCCAGAAAAATTACAGGAATTCTACCATCTCAGTGATAGAGAGGTAACCACTGTGTGATGATTCTGCTTCTGAGAAATAGAGTTCTTTAAGATGCCCCAGTTTCTAGGAGGGTTATCTTCTTCTGAGTTCTACTATCAGCCTCACTTTCTGATAATCTATGATGGCTTTGCGTTATTTGGTATTTGGAAACACTGCTGAGCAAGGGAAAAAAAAAAAAGGAAATGGATACAAACATTTCCTTCTTCAGACTTCTATGTGGCTCTCCTAAAAAAAAAAAAACCAAAAACTGTGAAATCCTAATCAAATTTATTCCATCATTTAATTCTGCAAAACCTAAAGGCTGATAATATCATCAGTGATATGTCCTCACACAGTTGAAGCCTGGCAGAGGGCCATGTTAATGAAGATCAATGCTTCATTATCAAATTCCTGGAAAAGACTCTAGGCATAAAGAGTGTTGGCTCTCATGGATGGTGACTGGTTTAAACTTGGCTGTTTAAACCTCTGAGAATTTAAAGCGGGCCCACTTAAAATCAAATGCACGATTATAATAATTCCTTCCGTTTGTTCAAAGCCTATTGGCATATAAAGGCTTTCCAGGGCATTTTTCAGCTTTACTGACTATGTTCTCTTATTTAAGACTTAGTCTAGACCAGCCCTGTTTTGTAGGCAAGCAATTAACAGTTTTATTTAATCCAGGGAGAAACCAGGATTCAAGGGAGTTAATTAGAAAGGATGAAAATACATAGCTAACAGGCTATGATTCTAAGATGACATCTCTCTCTTTATAGTCCCTCTTTGAATATGTCTGGAGATGAGATGAATATTCGTCTGACATTTAGGGCCACTTGGTGAAAAAAATTGATACTAAGCAAGTGTAGCTAGCTGTTCTGTCTAGTTGATCTGATTCTTTCTTTGGTTCCCAAAGCAATACCAGCAAAAGCTCAAGTTGTTTAGACATAAGATCTCAATGAGGAAGATTCAGTTACAACAAGACCACGACATTAACGTCCTCCTCCTCCGTGGGTGATGGTGTCCCAAAGGGGCATGCATGGAAGGTCATCCAAGGTGAAGGGAATCAGGAAGGTGCAAGGAGACAGGCTGAAGACAGAGGAAACCCAAACCTGCTGGTGCCTTGACTTGGGACTTCCAGCCTCCAAAACTTGGCAAACATTGACGTTGCATCAGCTTCCCTCTGTGGGCGCTTTCTCTTACCAGCCTGGAAAGCCTGATGTCACACACCCACCGCCTCTTGGAATCAAACATAGGAAAGCGGCACATGCAGGTCGAAGGCAGTCATGAAATGTTTAACTCCTAGAGAGTGGACATTCCAGTTTCTGGAACATGTCCTGATGCTTTTGGAAACATAGAGGGTATGGTGCCTGTCATGCTCCAGATGAACACTTGTTACTGAGGTTTACGGAGGGCTCCCACCTGTCAGTCATACCCGTTCACTTCTTCTTCTCACAGTTCTTTCCCTGTGTTCCCCATCCCCTCGCTCCTTCCTCACTCGCTTTGCTTGTTGTGTTTTCTCTCATCCTACTTCCATCTTTTTCTCCCACCTCCAGATTCTTTCCTCTTGCCTCTTAAGAAATTAACCAGCAAAACTTGAACTGATTTTCCCTGTCTTTAAACCTACTGCAGACATCATTCAACATAAAATACCTATGGGGTGTTTTCTCTAAACTCATTTGCTACATGAAATAAACAGCTTAACCAACCTTCACTGGCATGACAGACGTCAAAGGGCCTGGGATACTTCGGATTGGCACAAGGCTTTTCACATTCACAAATTCCTGCTGCTGTGTGGGGATCTACTCAGAAGTCTTCTTGCTGTCAGTTGACCTAAAACCTCCTTGAGATGCTTGGCCATGTGTTTATGATTGGCAGACATGTCTAAAATGAAGTGTGGTTTTGAACTTCTCCATGTAAGACCAAGCCAGACTTTGAAATTCGATCACAGGTGGCCATCAAATATTGTATCTTAGGTATATGCTTGTCCTCTTGCCAAAATGGAAATCTCTCAACATTGAAATCAACATGGTGGACTCCCTGATTCTGTTTTTGCTTCTTCTTTATAAGAAACAAATAGTGAAGAAGGTCTGAACTTATTCCAAGACTTAGCACTTGCAACTGTCCACTCAGCTTTTTGGATTCCATCCTATATACAGAATAACATACTTAAAATCCATAAAAATGCATTGCTAAATCACAGGATAAATATGGTTTAACACTTCTCCTCTGGCCCAAAGAAAATAATTGGTATCCCAATAAAGTCATTATTAAAAGTAATGAATGGGCAAAGCCTGGAAAAATCATTTTTGAAGATTTCAAAACAGGACGAAACAGGAAAATGTCTGGGTTTCCGAGTGTTATTTAACAAGCACACAGTGTCTGTTCAGGGGATCTGTACCTCCTTGGCCATGAATTAAACATCATCTTGGGATGATGCGTCTTCAAATGAGAGGGAAACCCTTACTCTTGGTTTCCTGGTGTGGTTTCAAGAAAGAACATGGAAAAGAAAGAAGGGGAGGGAGGCAGGGAGAGAGAGAGAGAAAGAAAGAGAGAGAGAGAGAGAGAGAGATTGGAATGATGGAGAAGGAAGGAAGGAAGGAAGGAAAAGAAAGGAGGGAGGGAGAAAGGAAGAAATGAAGAAATGAAGAAAGAGGGGTGTTGATCCAGAGCAGAATTCTAAATGCTGTAGGCATTGCTCATGGAGTTTTTTGCTTGAGTGACAAGTAATAAAAGAGTGAATCAAAACTGGAGGAAAGCCTGGGACTCTCTCTGATGCAATGGGCACTGGCGATCCCCTGCCAGTAATGAAACAGCAGGGCTTTCCTTTGATTACATTCGAAGTCATAGGATTGGATTGTCATTTATTCACCACTTGGCTCTTCCTGAACAGATTTCTGTGCAAATTACCACATTAGATTTTTGCAGTTCTTTTTCGTCTTTCTTTTAATCACTTATCTACGTAAATCTGTGGGGTGGTGGTGAACACAATGCCTGCTACACTAGTGCCCCATGTGGGCAACATGTCCATTTCAGGCTACTCACTTCTGATCCAGCTCCCTGTTAATGTGGGTGGGAAAGCACTGAAGAATGGTTCAAATGTTGGCCCCTTGAATGCATTTGGGAGACCCAGAAGCTTCTGGCTCCCGGTTTTGGACAGGTTCAGCTCTGGCCATTGCAACCATTTGGGGACTAAACTTGTGGATGGAAGAACTCGCTGTCGCTCCTTTTTCTCTGTAATTCTGCTTTTCAAAAGGCATTAAAAAAGTATTAGGAAAAAGAGGAATTGATCCTGTAAGTTAAAAAAAAATGGTTATGCATACATAGTGGATTTGCAAATTCACTATGCATAAAGTAATAAACTAATCAGAATAAAGTCACCCAGCAGAGAAATGTATTTGGTGCAGCAGCAAGCAAAGTGTAGGTTACAATTCCAGAAACAGAAAAAATAAAGGAACCCATCATCAAGGAACTCCCTGAAGTGTAAGTCGTCATAACAAAACACTCATATCTTTGTGTCATCTGCTATACTAAAGTTGACTAGCGGTGAGTGGTCAAGGAGAAAAATACATGTGTAGCAGTTGATTCTTCAAAGCCAACTGGAGCTCCAGTTTCATCCGAAGACACTATCCGTGTTTTGCCGATTTCTGCTGTTGAAAATTCTTGCTCTAGGATATGGTACAGCAGCAGAGAGCTCACGGAGATTTCTGCACATTCAAGTGTTGCGTGTGAACATGGCAGCAGAAACGCCTTTGCATTGGACTCTCTTGGGCCTTTCAAAACGCCAGGAGTTTTTGCTTAAAATCATAGCACTGGACAGCTAGATGAAGCTCCCGTTTATTCCTAAAGCTCAGAGTCTGCGAGTATTATAATTTGCCTTTCAAAATGCACTCACATGCCACTCACATTTGCAAATCTGAAAGTTGCAGGTTTGACTCTGCTGTTTGGTGAAACACAGGTCTTGGATAGCAACTGTTAACTCTTTAGGAAAACACGCCATATATTTGGATTCAGTAAAAATTTTTAGCTTCTTTCCTCTACATTTTTGAAGCATACGTGTCTGTTCTGACATTTTCTGTAGGATCATTTCTTTTTACTTTTTATGAAAATCAGCTAAGAATCCTGTATTATTTAACATTTAGCCGATCCAATACGCTTCTTTAAAACACGGCCTGGCAGAACTTTGGTTCCAAGTAAATTTCAAGTGTTGGTAGCTTAATCATTGCATCCCACCTGAGTGATTCGAGGTACAACATAAACAGACTCTAAATGGGCTCTTAAAAGCCTTGTTAGAATATTGCCTGGAAACACAGCTTTGTTCTACTGAGCCTGCAAAACAACTTCCTCAGGCAGACATCAAAATGGATTATTGTGTAGCAATCGGAAGTGCAGGTGTTACTTTGAAGAATTGCAAAGGGAGCCATTTGCTCCCAGCATTAGAGGTTTATTATACACACTTGTATGTCGCTGTATTAGAAACACTTGTATTCTGCTGTATTTAAAATGCATCATGCTTTGGTTTGTTAAAGTCATCCAGGGTTTGGCTCCTCACTTATTTTCTCATACATCCATAACACCACAATCAAGACGGGGAACGTATTCCTCACTCCTAAATGTTTCCTTATTTCTATTGAAAATTTCTTCTTTCCAGCTGGCTCCCCAAGTGTAACCTCCCTCCCCTGCAAAATGGTGCATGACCTGCTTTCTGTCTCTCTATAATATCCATGGACTTCAATATCCAGGGGACATTAATTAGTTCCAGGCCTTCCCCTCGGATATCAATGTCTCATGGTGTTCCATTCACTTGTATGCAGTGATGCGATGTTACATGCGAACAACACAATCCTTCAAATCTGCTCTAAATTAATTATACAGCGTAACACAAAGGGAATGCTGTGTGAGTAATTGTTTAAAACAGTGTTTATTGAAAAGTAACGGGGATAATCTATATATTTTCCTTTAGTGTGAAGAAATTTTAAAAATATATTAATTTTTATCGAAAAGGCAGATACACAGAGAGGAGGAGAGACAGAGAGGTAGAGTTCCTGACCATTGACTCACTCTCCAAGCAATCGCTACAGTTGGTGCTGCTCCAATCCGAAATCAGGAGCCTGGAGCCTCCTCCAGGTCTCCCAGATGAGTGCAGGATCCTAAAGCCCTCGGCCATCCTCGACTGCTTTCCCAGGCCACAAGCAGGGAGCTGGATGGGAAGTGGAGCTGCCGGGTTTAGGACCGGTGCATGTATGGGATCCCGGTGTGTATAAGGTGAGGACTTTAGTGCTAGCCTAACTTGCTCGGCCCTCTGTAACATTTCTTATGGTTTCTATAAAGCTTTGTCCACTATGAATGATAATGCTACTATTTTCCTACATCAGTGGGACCCCATTGCATGCTCCACTTCTGTGAACACAGGGATTGCTTTTATTTGAACTACTCATCTGCCAAGAGCTTCAGATTTGATTGGGCTAGTCTCGAATATTTAGTTACCTGCTTTTACATTAGTCTCTGTATTTATGCATATCCTTTAGAAGTGATTTTGCTCTTCAATTTCCTTTGATTTTTCACATGAATTTTAAAGTGAGTTTGCTATTGTTTACAAATTTACCCAAATTGTGATTTGCATAGTGCTAATTGTATGATAAATGGGAAGGAAGTATAGGTAATATAGTAATATTAAGTGTCAAATACAATATGAAATCTATTATAAATATATGCTTGTTTATTAGTGAACTTGCAACCAAACAATGCTGTATAAGAAACTTGACAAACATTTGAATTATGGCTGCTTAACATATTTAATTCTCATGTTCATTTTATTTTAAAAAGCATTAACCTTGAAGCATCAAGGTGACATTACTTTGCCCACTGAAATTAGTAGCATCTATTTGATATGATTGTTCAATATGCTTTTACATTCATATGAAATATATTATTTGAAGAATAAGGAATCCTTTTTTAAATACTACGAGTTAACACCTAACTCAGCTTTAAAGCAATATTTAGGCTGAGTACGCGTTCTTTCTTTATGCTCTTTCTTTTTCCTCTACCTTTCCCACCCTTTTCCCATTTTTTCCCTTCCTTCCTTGTTTCCTATTTTAGCTTCCATGTGATAACGTTCCAAAATTCTGCCTTAAAATTCCCAAGTAGCCATAGTCGTCTGATTTCTGTGTTAGGAATTTGCATCTGAGACCCACATCAACAGTCGCTCCAAGCTGTCACTTTGACCTACTCAGGAGAGTTGAGTCTTCCCAACTCCGCGTCTGCTCTAGCCTGCTTCTCCTGGTTTTCCTCCTGCCTGTCTGACTCTTTTCTGATCCTATGCCTAGTTCCTTTATCATGTTGTGATACTTGGTGGTAAGCACTTTAGCCTAGTAGTCTGGATAGTCCTATCGCATACTGGAGTGACTGCGGGTTTCCGGCTTGCCAGTGCATCCCCTGGAGTGCAGCGGTGAGGGCCTGAGTACTAGGTGACCTGACACTCTTGGGAGACTTGCATTGAGATCCTAGCTTCTGACTCTGGGCAATTTTGTTCCACTAAGGTGTGACTCAGCACATGGCAGTGTTCTATGTCCTCGCTTGCACACTCGCTCGCTCTGTTTCTCTTCTCCCTTCTCTGTGCCTCCAGTTGAGAAATGTTTTCAGAAATTACTGTGATTTTTTCATATTCTCTTTTTGTTCCTCATTTAAGTTTCAACTTCTGTCATCCTTCTGGGTAAACTCATCTATGCTATCATCCTTCCATGAGAAGTGAAATAGCTATTCTTAACGCACTCAGTCGATATTCCAGATTCCAGGCCCATGTTTTCCAGTACCTTCTGGATGTCCTGAGTAGTATGACCGGAGTTTACTCATTCATTTTCCTTAAGGATTTATTTATTTATTTATTTGAAGGCAAGAAAGTGAGAGGGGGAAAAATGAATATCTTCTATTTTTACTGACTTATTTCCCAAATGGCCACCATGGTAGGAGCTAAGAAAATGGAGCCAAGAGCTAGGAGCTTCAGCCATGTCTCCAAATAAGTGCAAAGGCCCCTGTCGTTGGCCATCCTCCACTGCTTTCCAAGGCATATTAGCAGGGAGCTGGATTAGTAGCAGAGCACTAGGGATTCACAGACACCCATATGAAACGCCAGTGCCACAAGTGTGGCTTCACTCACTGTGCCACAGTGCCAGCGCCTCACCTTATTTTTAAAGAACTACTCAGTCATACTCTATCCTGCAATTGTTTTAAGATATCTGAGTTAACACACAAAGGCTGATTATACGCATGAATTGGCAGTTGGACACAAAGATTGAGGCCATAACACTTAAACAATGTCACTGGCCATGACTCTTATGCCCAAGTTAAAATAAAGTTCATTTTTGGTCCATAGGATAATTCAAGGAATGGGTTTCTCAACAGCATGGATGGTTGACTCTATACAACGAGTCAAGGACCAAGGCCCTATTATCTGATCGTCCTGCCAACCTTTAGAGCCTCATTTTAAATGCTTTCCAGACAGCAAAAGGGAAAGAAGACATAGAGGAGGCCCTCTCTTGCAGAAACTGGACACCATGGACACACTGGTGAAAACCCAAGTGTAAAAGAGGCTGGGACACAAGCATTGCTAAGAGCTCCAACAGAAAAAACCTGGAGTGTCAACTAAACATTCCATACATATCCAGAAGTCATGAAATTAATTGCTTCTGAAACTAGATGTCTGTCAAAAGAGCAATGGATAAAGAAACTCTGGTACAGCTTCCAAATGGAATACTACTCAGCCATTAAAATGAATGAAATCCTACCATGGGCAACAAAACAGTCCCAACTGGAGACCATTATGTTCAGTGAAATAAGCCAATCCAAAAGGAACAAATACCATATGTTCTCTCTGATGTAAGGCAACCTTCAAGCAAAAAACAAGATCAACAGATATATAGGTAAACATTCATGCACACATAGTCATCTGGAGGAATATCTCGACAATAGGATGCTGGACTCTCTGCCAACGTCTATACCTACAATGTCATGATGCATTTAAATTGTGACTTTTTGGGAGGACTACACTATTGTAATAATATAGGGGAAATTAATTGGGGGAGGGGTCCTTAGGGAGGATGAGAGGGAAAAATCCCTAATTTTGTTGTATCATTTTAAAAACTTAACTTTCTGCCAGCTAAATGCTTATCTATCTATCTATATATATACATATACATATACATATATAGATATCCACTTTTTTTCTGTTAATACTTTCCTATTTGTTTGAATGCTTACTTTTTTCCCCCAATATTTAGGTCTGCTACCGTGAATTTGTGGAGCTATTCCCTAAAGTTCCAGACTTTTCTTTTGGAATCCATGCCATGTATACAGGCAACTCCATTTGTGACACAGGAATTGGTCATAATTTTCCCCCAGTGATTTCTTATACTGGTATCCACTGAGGGAGCATGCTTCCATAGTGCCAGATCTTCTGTGGGCCACCAAATTATCCAGGCCCCATCCCATCCCTAAGATGCCCAAGCCATATTATTGCCACACACAAACACTCACTGTTTAGGTAATTAATATGTATCCTCTGTCAGAGGACCTCCAGTTATTCTCCAGTTATTGGAACACTCAGGAATGAGTCTTGAGGAATGGCATGTCTGATGCCCACATTCAGTTAGCTGCGACCCAGGGCACAACACAATGGAGGATTGTGCTTGTCAGCAAACAGATAGATTGTATATATTTCCCTGAAATATTGATTCAACACAGCAATGTCTCACTTCTCATTACCATCATCTCATTTTCTCTCTCTTTCCCTCCACCTCTCTTCCTTTCTCTTTCTTCTTTTTTTCAGACAGTGTGTTATAAATAATACTTGGAACAGAGTACCACATGTTTTCAAAAATAGTATGCAATTTTTCTCCTAGAGGAAGAAATGAATTCTAAAGGTTGTGAGCATGATGCCTTCTTTTTGACAGCACCTGCCGGGTGGTTTCTGGGTTGAGTTTCTGAAGGCAGTGTCGCCTGCAGATCCATGGGTACCCTCCAGAAACCACTGTCTTTTGGACAGGCGCCATTTAATCAACAATTGCTTTCTGGGGGATAAAGCGTTCAGAGGTTCTATAAACAGCTTCAGTTTTCGAGGTCAATAAGGGATATTTATTTCTATCTCCTTCTCCATATGAGAAATATTTGAAAATTAAGCAGTTGGGTAACATGTGAGTTTTCTTCACAGTGGAATTTTTTATTCCTTTTGGTCTAGGCTATCCACAACATTTTGGCAATGAATTTAATATGTAATGGTCATGAAGAAATGTATTTCTCAACTCTTTAGGAGACAAGATAATTGAGGGCATATTATTTTTTACTCTAAATTAGTAATATTTTTCGTATTTTGCATCAATACATCTTTGTGATGTGTTAAAGAAAAGGTGAAAGGTGGGGTTTGTGTGCTTTTGATTTATGTAATCTTGATGTTTCTTCAGAAATATATAGTATATTTATCAATGCCTTGAACTTAATTAATACCCAATGGGATTACAGCTACTAAGCCATACTTAAAATTGTTTTGAAATTGTGGAAAGAAATAAATACCCTAAACATTATGATATTCCGTGAAAACATTATAACTGTATTGTAGACACAATTAGTACTTATGTGTCATTCAATTAAAGTTGGATTGAGTAAACTGTACTCTTTTGTGCTTCTGCTTTGAAAGAAAAAATAAAAAAAATAGTAAAATAGATTTTCATTAAAAACTTACTTAATTTTTTCTTTTGCACTGTTTCTTATCATCATAATGTTTTGAAAATATAATTTATGCTGTTTTTTTCTTCTTAAATGAATCAGGAGTTAGATGTAAAATTCATGAAACTAGACACGATCTGTTTGGCTCTTGATTAGTGGGTAGTATTGACTTCATAAGCATGGGATAGATTGTCACAAATTCCTAAGTTATGTTCATTATAGTGATGTCCCATAAACATTCATTTATAATGTGTATGATACCCTTTCTGTGTTAACACCTTCGAATTCAGCTCTGAAGAAAAATATTTTGTCATTTGCAAGTTACTTTTGAGGCATTAAATCTTACTGATATGTTCATGGACCCTTACTCTTGGGTGGTCAACATCTTCACTTGAATGATTTGCAGATATATTGCATGTAAATTCAAATGAAAATTCTTTTGTCGTATCCCTAGTCATTCACCCCAAAGAAATGGTTTTCTTAGCTAAGAAGGAGACAGATGGTTAAGAAGAGGGAGAGCAGTAAGAGGGAGAGAGAGAGAGAAAGAGAGAGAGAGAGAGAGAGAGAGAGAAACAGTATTCAAACAATATCTAACTTCCTGGACTAGCCTCCGTATTTTGCTTTCACATTCAATTCATGTTCTATTGATTTTATCCCCATATTTATTTTGGGTGTCCCAACATATTACCTCACCACCTCTATGACCCTGGATACTGCCACTTCTATACTCTAGGCTGCTGTAAAACAAAATCCTGTTAGTTGACTGTCCATACCAAAATTCTCCTCTCACTGTTGTCTTCTCCAATACATTCTTTAGAAGCAACATCCAAAGTAATCTTTTTAAAACCTAAAAATAACATATTCTGCCTCAATGCTTAATATCTTTCATGGCTTCTCACTCCACTTACAGTAACATCCAAATTTCTCACCGTGGCAATCCCTCATTGCTCTGGTCTCTGCTTACTTCTCTGTAAAGTTACCACAGCATGGCCTACTTTCATGTCTCCACCAAACTGAGATTCTTCCCACTTTGTTCAGGATGTTTTCTCTGTCTGCACCACACTTCCAACTTTGGACAGTACTATCCATTTCACAAACTAGAATTCTCTCTTTTAATGCTAGCTCTTTAATGCTAACTCTTCAGAAAGAGCATCTGTGATCAACCTAACATAGTAATACTTAGGAACCTGTAAGTTTAAAAGATTGGTTAATTTACCTGAGTAACTACTCCATCAGTCTTTTTAAAAATTTAATAGTACAAGGTGTTTTGATGTATTTTAATTGCAATGGAAATGTCATAATATTGGAACTAATAAGTTCCTGCATAAATCCAATCACAACAAAAATACAGAATAAAATTAATTAAACAATAGCCTCCAAAACTACAAGAATGCTTTTCTTTGCTGATGATGGCATAGTGTCAAGACTTTTTTAAGTATACAGTTGGATAATGTCATTTATTCTAGGTCTTTAATTGTAATATTATAACCCTTTTGCTTTCATTATGACTTTTAGCTTCAGCTGCTTGATTTAAGTCAAATGAGACATTAAAAGCATCTATGAATCTATTAATAATTTGATTCTTTATAGCACTTTGTTTTTTATTACTTGCTTATGTATCCTGCATATCTGATTTGCTTTGACTGGTTTTTAAGATTATATTACTTTATTTTCAGTGAGTCAATATTACTATCTTTTCCTAAAGATCATAAATCTTCTTTTTAAGTCTTTTTAAGCCTTTTTTTCCTTTTCTTTCCTGGTGGTTATCACACAAAGATTTTTTCCTGTACTTTGTTTTCCTCCAGTGGCCGATTTTAGTTTGCCAGCCCTGGAAGCAGCGGCCATTAATTTGGTTCACAGTTTATCAATTAGTCATGACAGACACACTTAACTATCGAGATGGTCAGAGGATGTTGTCAAGCTGTGTGCCCAAAGCAGAGGAAAGAGTTTGATGACTAGCCAGCCGCAACTCTTCTTTTATTCATTTGAAGATTATGATACAACTTTCAATATGTAATATGACAAATTAAAAAAAGATGACATTTGTATAAATAGTATTTGTTATTCTAGAATACTCCATGTTCCAGTGTAATCTCAAGTTTACAACTAAAAATGCTTTTGTTGCATTCTCAAATGGCCATTTTTTCCAAAACTGATAGAACAGAGATAGGCTTATAATAAATGGTTGCCACACCAGGACTGGACCAGAACCCAACTTCTTGAGCCACTGTTTCTGTACCCTAGGGTTTACATTGGAAAAAAAGCTAATGTCGGGAAGAAGGACTAGCAATCAAATTCACGTACTTTAGAATAGGATGCAGGTATTTGCATCACTGCTAATTGCTGGTCTAAATGCATGTTCCCTCTCATCTCACTTAAAAACATTTTTTATGTTAACTGTATCCATATCAGAAAGGTCATTTTTTTCTTCATGTTCCATAACAGCATCTACCCAGTCTACATTTTCTTGATATTATGCTTTCCTACAGACAAAACAAAAATTTTATAGTAGCACTTATTGCGTGTAACTGATATTGCCAAATCCTGAGAAATTATAACCACTTCTAGCATATAGTAGGTACTTAATAAACAGTATCAATCTAATTAATATGCCAGTGTCATTATGTATGTTTCATTATGTTCACATGGAAGAGTTTTCCAGCTATAGTACATAACAAATATTGATTTGTATTTTACATTACACAATAATAAAAAAAAAGCAATGTATCAGAGAGTTTCAAGTTGATCCAGAAAATTACATCAATTTAAACTCATACAAACACATCTTCATTGGACTTTCCAAGTTTGGATGCTCTCATGAGCCTAAGTATATCTCTCTGGTTCTTTGTTCTTTATCTGGCTGTGATAATTGGAGTTAGCATCTATTCATATTAGCCACTGTAGTTTACTACAATAGCTGGTCTTCACTTGCTATCACTTCTTATTAGTGACAAAAGTTCTTTTTTGTAACTGAGTTGTTAATGACAACTAATTACCATTACACCTGTAGTTTGCCAGTGCATTACTTACTCTTTATATTTTTTCCTTTATGCACTTAAAATAGCATCACAGAGTTCTGCAGGTAAGGGAATGAATGGGGCAGCATGTCTGTGCTCTTCTGGCATGAGGTCCCACTCACTGCATGTAAGACCGGAGTCACCTATCGTCCGCTGGAGCTGCACCCAGCCTCTGTACCCATTCACACGCAGGTTCTCACTTCCAGCCATGCGAGCTCCAGCTGCAGACCTCAGGGTCACTTGAATGTCATCATGACATCAGAATTGGCTTCTGCAGGAAGCTGTCAAGATAGAGTGAGCCTAAGGTTGAGCTGCAGTATTCTAGAAACAAATCATCCACATTCAGTTGATGTGATCATCATATAACACGTTTTGGGATAACACCAGAAGGCACGTGTTTGAGGGGGCCACCTTGAAGGATGTCAACTACAGATCATAAATAATGTCCAGAAAACCTTCCATTTGTTTTAATGACCACAAAATTGTTTAGAACAGTGACCCTCAACCAGGGGCATTTTGTCCTTCCCAGAGACATCTGACACTATTTGGAGACTTTTTTTTCTTGTCACAAGAGAACTAGAAGGTCACTACTGGTACCTAGGAGGTGAAAGCAATGGAAGGCAAGCGTGTCTTTAAATAAACAATAGAAGGGATGCATGCCACAGCACCAATCTTGCCAACAGAGCTGAAAAGACTGATATTTTGGTTGTTGAAATTTCCAGCTAACCCCATAAAAAGAACAGTAAATATGAAAAACCAATTGATGGAATTGCCACATACCCGGTTGTTGGAAAATTGGTTTCCAGCAACTAAAAAGCCGAATAACTCGTTAGTAGGATTAGTATGCGTTTTTTGTGAAGACAAGGAAAACATCTGATGTATCGGAATCATTCCTAATGGAACACCCAGCTACATAAGTATAAGTAAGTGATGACCTGGCAAACATTGTAGTTTCAAAAAAGAAAAAAGCAAGAGAAATGAGATAACATCCTTCAGGATTACTTGGCCAGACATACTTGCGTAAGTTAAAGTGCTATTACAGCTCATGAACACTTCAACACCATTGGGAAGAAGTTGTTTGCCTAAAAGATTCTTCACATTTTTTTCAATATCGTGCTGATCTAGATAAACAAGAGATAAACTTAAGGCTGCAAAGGCACAATCCATTTGTGACAGAACTTTAGGCAAGCTGTATCCTCTCTATATTTGTCCAAAATTCTAGATATGTAAGTAAAACCGTAATTGATGAGTATTTAACTCAGTAAAAGAGGAGAAGCCAAAGCAGGATGAATCAAAGAAAGCAACTGGAACTTCAGTGCTCAGCATCTCTCAGTGGCCACCAAGAATATAATAATATAATAAAATCATTTATCACTTCCAGTGCCATGCATAACAGGCAAAGAAATCCTGAATGGGTATAATAATTTGTGTTTATTTAGCAGTGCACACATCCATAGCTGGCTCGTGTTCTAAAGCTTTCCTTAATGCTTTATTTGGCTCCTCTGTGACGGGAAGAGAATCATTTTTTTTTTCTGGAAAGATCATAAACTTAATATGGCTATCCTCTTGAATTATTTAAAAAATCTGGGACAAAATATCTCCAAGTATTTTAAAAACGATTGCTATTATAAATGCCTAAGTTAATATGTCTTGGAATTAGATCTTGTAAATAATAAATATTACAAATTCCTCTGTCCGAAATATTCTTCTCTTTAACAGCCTTCATACCAAAATCTCTTGACTTGATTTCTTTCATTGCCCTGCTAACATTTTAATAATCACTAAACCTCTGTCAGTGTTTGCCGCCGTAGCTTCCATCACAGGCCAGCAGACAGCTGTCAAGTTCTGTTATTTTGCTTGCCCGTCTCTAAAGTCAGTGGCCTCCAACTTCAATTTCAATAATGGAACATTATTCAGGCCTTAGTTCCCCTACCTGCTCTGACTGCTCTCTGCCATCAGTTTCTTCCTGTGACCCCAACTCCATCCATGTGATGACACCAGGAGATGGGGTTCTCCAGAGGTGATCTTAGCTCATGGAGGTGATGAGTCCCCCTCCTGCATGTGGCTTGTCGTATATATCTCTATCTCTATATCTCTCTATATATAGAGATATGGATATATAAAAGATCCCACAAGGCTCTCATGTCTTTGTCCTCTGAAGACAGTGAGAAAACAGCCATATATGGACCAGAAATTAGGCCCTACCAAGAGCATGGATTTATTCGTAACTTCATCTTCCCAGTTTTAAGCCACTTACTCTATGCTATTTTATATAGCAGCCGGAAAGGAGTAATATCCTGTTCGTGGGGCCAGTACCTGACATAGTAGGTTAAGCCTCTACCGCTGGTATTGGCATCCTAGATGAGCTGCTCCACTTTTGAGCCAGCTCCTTGCTTATGACCAGGAAAATCCGTGGAGGATAACTGAAGTTTTTGAGCCCCTACAACCATGTGAAGATGCAGAACAAGCTATTAGCTCCTGGTTTCAGTTCAGCTCAACTTTGGTCTTCTTAGCCATTTGGGGAGTTAATTAGCAGATGGAATTTCTCTCTGTCTTTTCTTCTTTCTGTGTTAATCTGCCTTTCCAATAAAAAATTAAATCAATCTTAAAGGATAAGATCCTCGTCCTAAGCACTTTTGGTTCTGCTGCTGGAGCATCTGCAGATGTGGGGGTAACTTTCATCTTCCCCCACACCTATCAAATGATTGACATGTAAACATTTGAATATGAACTGTCTGGCTATCACTTGTCTAATTTCAGCTTGAATTCTAAACAGTTTTTCTTTAGAGGGCCAGCATTATAGCATAGTGTGTCAAACTGTTGCCTGGGATGCCAACATCCTATAGGCAAGTTGGTTTTGAGTCCTGGCTGCTGTACTTCCGGTCCAGCTCTCTGCTAACATACCTTGGAAAGCAGTGGAAGATGGCCCTAGTCCTTGGGTCCCTTCCAACTGTGCTGGATACCTGAAGAGGGTTCTGAGCTGTTTTCAGCAGGTCCAACTCTGACCAAGGCAGACACTGTGCAGAAAAACAACACATATGGAACGTGCCTTTCTATCACCCAACCCCTTCCTCTGTAGTTTTGCTTTTAGAAAGAAATACATAAAAACCTTTTAAAAAAGAGAGTCTTTCTTCCTTCTTTCCCCTTCGCTTGCCTCTCTCCAGGCTGACTTATTTCTAGACCCATACTCCATTCCTGGGTAACTGATTCTGTCATTCTGGGCACTTAACACACTTTTCTCCTCCATTGCGACCTGTGCTTGAAAAGACATCTAAGGACCAATGTCTTTGAAGTTTTTTTCTGATTCTGCAAAGAGATCTCTGAACCAAAAGGCTCTAGCCCCGTACTCTTTTTATATTGAAAGGAAGAGTTACCTATACAGAGAGGAAGAGACGGGTCATACACACACAGAGATCTTGTCTTTGCTGGTTCCCTTCCCTTGATAGCTGCACTAGACAGGCCTGTGCCAGGAGCCAAGCGCTTGATCTGAATTCCCCACATAGTTAGAAGAGTTCAAGCATCTGCTGCCCATGCCATGGCAGGGAGCAGTGGGGGCATGAGCTGGCACTCATATTGGATGCCAGCATCGCAGGAGGCAAATTCATGCATCCTGGTCTCAACACTTGCCCCACTTGTGTAATTTTAAAATTTTGTCTGTCGTATGGAAAACGCCAGCCACTATTTTTTCTTTGTCTTGCCCAAGCTTCACCATATTTGCTTTCTCAGACTTACCAACACCTGATTCTAGTCGAAAGAACCTTCCCATACTGTTAAAATCTCTTTCTTTTCCTCTCTCTGTATTCATGTACTCGCATGTCTGTGTGCGTCACTTGTATGTTCTCCTCTTCACTTCTAAATCATCTCTCAGATCATATTATTCATGAGGTTCCTTTGTGTTTCTCTCCATATTAAGGTTCTGTCTGCTTGAATACCAGTCTAATTACTCATTCTTTCATTAAACAAAAATTCACTGAATACTTACATCATTCTTGTTTTCAAGTACTGGGCACATCAGAGTGACATAGCAGTATAGCCCATTTTTACAAGTGTAATTTGCTGATTAATATTTATCCTAACTGCATAAAAGCAAAAACTTTATTGTGTTTTGTCATGACTTACCCACTCAATCCTAATGTGATACTGCAAGCATTGGATGTGTTCATGAATCATTGACGATTCTATGAGCACGAATTTTATGTTACCCTTTCTCATTATATTATTACAGGATTGGGCCCATGCACACACTGAGATGTTCTATAACTCGTAATTCATTTCATACATTTAATGCCTGTTACTTCAGTGTTGTTTTGAGCTTCCAATCATTATGGGTAATGAATAGCATAAATGCAAAATAGCATTTTTAAATGTTTAGGAATATTTTATTTGGTATGTGTAATTTTTCCACTGGAAGAAAAATTTAGTGTGTAAATAGTCTAGAAGGTCAAATTTTCTGTTCAGATGAGTAGCTACTTCTGAATCGGGGCAAAAATCATGCCACTTCATGAGAAGTTATAAATAGTATATTCCACCAGAAGGGAGAAAAGGAATACAGGATCTCAACTGTCCGGGTACTGCAAGTACTGGTTCTCACAGAAGTTCTAAGAGCTCAGGACGTATTACTAATTTATTTGTGATGTGAAAGCAGAGACATAGCACTGTGTCATAATACCACGCCCAGCTCTCAAGAGCCAGCTACTAGTAGAGGTAGGAATCAGAAACCAAGTTGGAGGAGCTAATGCCAAGGCCCATCCCACCTCACAGAATGGAAGGGAGATAGTCAATCGTGTCTTCACTCGAATAACCCCTGACAGCTCAGGCTCTCAGCTGTAGACCCAGATCCTCTAGAGAAAAGTGATACAGAAGGATTTTTGGCCCTATGGGGAGAAAACGAAATTTATTAAGATAGAGAGGTGATAGATTTAAGATATGTTGGTATTATAAGCTATGGAATAACATTTGTGCATGTCTACAAATGGGCACAATCTGTTTTTGATCTGAGCATTTCTTTTAACCAAACTTGGACCTGGAGGAGTATGGTACAGTCAGTCCTCATGCCTTTCCTTTTCTTTTCTTTCTTTTTTTTTTTGTTTTAAAGATTTATTTATTTTTATTGGAAAGTCAGATACACAGAGGAGGAGAGACAGGGAGGAAGATCTTCCGTCCGATGGTTCACTCCCCAAGCTGCCGCAATGGCTGGAGCTCCATCAATCCGAAGCCAGAAGCTCTTCGGGTCTCCCACGCAGGTGCAGAGTCCCAGGGCTTTGGGTAGTCCTCAACTGCTTTCCCAGGCCACAAGCAGGGAGCTGCACAGGAAGCAGGGCCGTAGGGATCAGAACCAGTGCCCAAATGGGATCCCGGCATGTGCCAGGCGAGGACTTTAGCCACTACGCTATCGTGCTGGGCCTATTTTCCTTTTCAACCACCTCTTTCTCTCTTTCTCATTCTTCCCTAAACCCCATCCAATCCTTTTCTATCAGGATCCTGACTTTGCTTGTCATGAAGTAGACAGTATTGCTCTATAACCTTTCTCCCTCGAATGGATTAGTTTGAATGTGGAACTGAATATGCCTGAAACATTCACTGAAATCTCCACACTTTGCAAGGAACCAAAACAACAACAAAACCCACATAACAACAAAGAAAAAGGGCTTGCCTAGGTTTCCAGAGTTGGCTTCTCAGACTGTTGACTGTGAGCTACAAACAAAACACAACCATGGCAACATATTGGAATTTGTTGAATCAGGCCACAAGACAGAAACGTATCTATAATGCGTGTCAGGATGTAAGGGTGACGTAATCATGAAAATAGGGGGAACGTGAGAGGTCAAAGGAGAGACTCCGAGCTTGCAGGGACTATTTCCATGAGATCAAGTACATTCCAAAGTGGTTGCAAGCTGGTTCGGGAGCGTGTGGAGACACGCTGCACGCCCAGAAGGGAATCTTTGAAGGCTTGCACTCACTCTCATTTTCTGCAGCTTTAGGAGACGTCTTAGACCTCTGTGTTAGCAGAGCTACATCAAAAACCTGCCTCTATACTTTCCTGAAAGAATAGACACCACATTATAAAGGGGTGAGTAGAAGTTGAGCAGATTTCATCCCTCTTTCTAAAAGGAGTGCTTTGGTAATTACAGAGAGAGGAGGAAGAATTCATCCCTGCTCCATGACAGTGCAATTCTTGAAGCCTGAGAGAGCAGGATCCTATTTGTGCTATGTCGTTCCCATCCTCTGTTCTTGGCTTCCTGTTTTTAGTTTCTTCCTCATCACTTCCCCTTTTTTTCATTTTCCTTTTCCTTCATTCAACAAATGTTTATTGATGCTTACACAGCCAGGTACTGCTCTGGAGGCTGAAATACATTGGTGGCAAGATAAACAAAGCCCCTGAATTTGTAGAACTTAGCAAGAGTGAGAAGAAATATTTCATGAAGGACTTAAAAAAGACCTCTGTATAAACTTTTGTACAGGAACTAATACTTGGTAGACAATAATAGAGAGAAATTCAAATATTTCATAATGAATCATGCTTGTAAAAATCATGATACTTCATTGGTAAACTGGGGCCAGTTGATTTATCAAAATTGAACAGATAAGAAAGGTAAGGCAAATTCTTGGGAGGCAGCAAAGAACAATCTGGCTGGGAGGGTCTTCAGCTTCTGGAAGACATTGTGATACCCGATAGCTGGTGGCTCTGATCAAAGACAGAGACTGTACCAGGGAAATCCTTCAGCAGCAACACATCAGGGTACCTGGCTGAGGCCAGAAGAGCATGTGCACGTTTCAAAAGCTGAATGTGAGTCAATGATTCACAGGCAGACAGTAGGATACCCATGTGAAAAGATGCTGAATAGGTGGGAACCCAATTACACATGGATTTGCTGGTGATCATTAGAATTGTGGCTTTTATTTCAAGACAGATAAAAATTTAGATGTATTTTAAATACCCCAAGAGATGTGCATGTGTGTGTGTGTGTAAGAGAAAAAGAGGGAGCACTTTTTGGATATTCTCAGTGTGTGTTGGCAGTGCCAAAATTACTAAGAGAGGGAATCAGGCAAAGGAAAGTGGCCAAAGATTGTGGAAGAATGTGACTGTCATTGGGAGAGTAAGAATCCCTGGTTATGAGTGATGCTAAACAGAAAGTAACCACTGAACTGCACTTGGCTGTGCACGACAGGAACTTACCCAGGGTGATTCCTAGAGCTCAGGCCTGGATCCCCAGATCACTCCCCAAGAAGGTTCAGGCTGATGGTAGAGATCTTGGGGTGGGGTGCTGGGCAGGGGCTGATGAGCTTTGCTGTGAAACTGCTGGATTGGAGGTGCTTTAGTGATATCCAAATGGCAAACATGGCTGAGTTTGAGGTTCCATTGCAAGGTGTGTTATAGACACTATTGTATGAGTCATCTGTAGTGAAGTAACAGTTAAAGATACTGGGCCATACGGGGTCTGTTTGTTTGAATATGAGGGCTGAGCAACAAAGCTTGAGATTGCATCTGAAATAGCAATGGAAAAGAAGTAAGCAAAAATGTAGTGGGAAAACTAAAACATTCCAATGAGTTGGGGAGAGAAGAGAACAAAGAGAATACTATAGTGTCAAATATTGGAGAAAGGTGATTTAGGGGTGTGACACAAGATTATCTTTTTACATACAATGAAAGAATTAAAGTCCATGTAATATTGAGTGTAGGGTTAGAAACACCACGTTGGAAAGGAAAAGAGCTGAACACATTTGACGTTGAGATAAAGTAAGTGAGGATTGGATCTACAGTGTGAGTACAATAACACAGAGTCAGCTCTATGTTGAGCTTAGGGACAGAGGACAAGATGATGTGACTGCTTTAGATTGTGGATTTCTAGGGAAGCAACTGGGGAGGAGGTTATTACTGGAAAGCTCCCATTATCTCTATGAAAGATTTGGCTATTTTTATGAGCAAGGAAATGCAACCAGTTGCTTTTGGAATCATCACATAAGTAGGGCAGAACAATTTATTATATGTTTTGCATTAGTTACCCATTGCAGCAACAGTGCTGTGTGACAACCCTGTTCTTAATGAGTGGTTGACAGTCATAATATTTATGTAGTTTGCAGTTCTGCAGCTCAGCTTCATATTTCTTTGAAGTTAACCGAGTTTGGTCACTTGTTTTGAGGCTAACCCATCATCACTGAGCCAAGATGACTTCAGTAGGGTCCCGGAGATGAATGGTTCTTGTCCGTATTTCCCATTCCTCCAACAGGAATATCCAAGGAGTTCCCACAGTCAAGGCAGAGATGCAAGAGGCGTGGAAATGTGAAAGCATGATTCTAAGCTTCTGCATGCCTAATGTGTGCTGGCATTCACTGCTCCAACCAAATCACATGCCAAAACCAAGATTCAAAGAGTGAGGACACTGAGTCTTCCTCTTTAGTGAGGAAGAATCACACAGTGATGTGGCAAGGAAAAATTAAATACAGCGAAAGGGATATAACTGGGACCATTAATACACTTATACAGGTTCCCAAATGGGGTTGAGAGTCCACTCCTGAAAATGATCATCCCTTGATAGTGAAATGAAAAGCCCTATTGTGAAATCATCTCCAGCTCCTTTGAGGTTCTGCTCTCTCTAAAGCATCAACATTTGTAAAAGTTTACATGAGAATTGCTAAGAAGTGTGAAGAAAACACTGTAAGACGAAGAAGTAAGAGCTCTTAAGATGCAAGCTCTCAAGAAGCAAGGCAGGGACTGGTGTAAGGCTGCTGGTGAGGCATGTGGGGCAGCGGGAAGAAAGGACATGATTAAGCCAGAAGAGGCAGTGATGAAGAGGTTCAACCTTGATTTTGACACGGAGGATGCCAGTTACATTTTTGCAATAGGGCAATTATACAAGACTACAAGTTCAAAATGGTAGTGCAAGCAAAGAACTGAGATGAAGGGTAAGAGAAAGTGAGAGAGGAAAAACAACATAAATGAGAGAAGGGTGAGGGGGTAATCCTTGTGGTAAGGGAAAAGCTGAAAGATGTAAGCACGGTGTCATGGTGTCACGTGTGAGTCAGTGAGAAGCAGGTGAGCACAGAGCCTGGGGAAAGAGAGCGTGGTACACGAGGCAGCCACTGGATTGAACGATCAGATTGATGGTGTCTTTAGCCGAGAAATGAGTTAATGGACTAGCAGCACAAATTGGAATCAAAAACACAATTGAGCTTTTCTGTCCACCGTGAAACATACAGATAAGGATTTTGAAAAACAGTGCACCTCGGAGGCATGATCTACAACGTTTCTGTGTAGGGAACACAGACAATTTGGAAGTAGCAGTGCTACCATGTTGGATAACATTGCTAGGCAACAGCCCATGAATTCATTCCAGTTAAACTGAGCATGGGGATCCGAGATATGGATGAGGAATTATGAAATTGGGAAACAAAAGTGTGTGTTAAGGAAAAACAATAGTATTATTCATGCTATTTTTGTGACCCATTAAGATTATACATTGATAATATTGTTATTGACTTTATTTTGCACCTGCATTAGACAAAAATATAAGCAAAACTGAATATGACATATATAGTTCAAAGTTTTGTTTATTTGAAAGGTGAAGTTACAGAGAGCACGAGAGAATGTGATAAACAGAAAGAGCAAGAGTGACTTTCTATCCCCTGGTCCACTTCCCAAAGGTCCACAGCAGCCATGGCTTAACCAGGCCATGCTGATCGGCACGGACACTCACCAGGTCTCCCACATGGATGGCAGGTCAGGCGCTCCCCAGGCGCTTGGTCAGGAGATTTGAGTGAAAGCTAAGCATCCAGGACTTGAACCAGCAGTCCAATATGGGATTCCAGTGTGACAGGCAGGAATCTGACTTGCTGTGTAACCACAAAGAACCTTGTACATATCCTTTTAAAGACAACATCAGTGGAAGGATGGCAACTCAACACTTCAGTAGGTCTAATAAATCACTGAAGGGATAATCAATAGTAATAATTAAATGACACATGCATTGCATACAAATGAGTTCATGTCCTAGCTCTGCCCTATTCACAATTGTGTCTCTTTTCTGAAGAAGGGTATAGAATCTTATACATAGGAACTATAAAGCATATTCAAAGAAATAAATATACTATTGGTCTCTTATTTCCTATTTTCTATTTTTTGATTAACAATTTATTTTTTTTAAATATTAGTTTTTATTGGAAAAGTATATTTATAGACAGAAAGATCTGCCATCTGCTGGTTCACTCCCCAGGAAGCCACAACAGCTGGAGCTGAGTTGATTTGAAACCAGGAGCCAGGAGCTTCTTCTAGGTTTCCCATGCAAGTACAAGGTCCCAAGGCTTTAGTTCCATCTTCCACTGCTTTCCCAGGCCACAAGCAGGGAGCTGGATGGGAAGTAGAGCAGCTAGGATACGAACCAGCACCCATACGGATCCTGGTGCATGCAATGAGAGGATTTAGACACTGAGTCATTATGTTGGGCCCTTCTTGATTAAGAATTTCTAACTAAGCAATGATCAGTATTAAATGAACTAGGGTATATTGACTCTGTACCAAGTAGATGCTGAACAGTTTCGTTGAAACCCGAATTTGCATGAAAATTGAGGGGTGAATATGGCCTGTTCTACTGTTTTGCAGGAATAAATATATTTCTTTTTTCTTGTTATCTGCTACTCACACTTGTCCTTAAATCCAAATTTGGGGTGTAAAAAGCACCAGGAATTTGTCCTACAGGCCTGGCCAATCACCCATTTACACATGTGCACTCTCTGAGGTCATCTTAAGCCAGGACCATTCTGATTCCATTTCACTGTTTCATGCTGTTGTCCCAGAAGATGTTGACGTCATCTGGAGACACAGGAGCGCCGCCCGTCTTCAGAGGTCCAATTCATTCTGCCATCCGGAAATTCTGCCGACAAGGAGGCCAGTGTTAGGAACTAAGCTTGTGACAGGCAGGCATGGTGGAGTGCAAACATTGGTCAGGGCTTCCTCTCCCAGCCACAGAGGAAAGCCACAGTGATTGGAATTCAGGAAAGAGACCTCCTGTTTCGAAGGATTCCTTCATGCTGTTCAGCAATGCTGTTTAGGGTGGGTTTTCCCATTTGAACTGCAAAGCTTTGAAACACAAATATTAACTACCTGAAGCTGCAAATAGCAGCGTAGTACATTAAAAAAATAATGAATATTTTAACCAGCCTTCGCCCAACCAAGAAAAATATTATGCAGAAACAAGGCCGATTTTAGAAAAAATGCCCAAGGAAACATTAAAAAAAATTTTTTAGTTTCCTTTAAAAGTTTGTTTTTGCTAAATATTCATAGTTTTGCTTTTTCCAATCCAACTTTATTATAAGAAAGGTCTCCCGCATGTGTGCCTGACATTCCTTTTAAAATAATCAGCAGTACACAAAAACTGTGGGTAAATTCTTAAATAGGACAGAAAGAAAATACAACATACATTACAAAAAAATGGAAAGTACCTCTTTGCTGACATTTATGATTTTGTCTGAGTTGCAGACAGATTGTCATATCCTTATTGAGTCTTTACATTTTATTTTGCTCTTTTAAACAATCTAAATTTTCTTTTTGTTTGGATTTTTTTTCATTTAACTTAATACATAGTGATTGTACCTGTTTATGGGGTGCAGTGTCATAATTCAGTACACATATACCATGTGTTATGATCAAATCAGCTTAATTAACATTTTGATTACCTTATCTTTTCACTTAAAGCTATTGAAGTCCAGTTTCTTCATAAAATATGCACACTGTTGTAAAATACAGTAGTTGTTCTATGGAATAAAATAAGGATTACTTTTCCTATTGTATTTGTTTAATACTTGTCATCTAAGCTTCATTACAACCCTCCCCTCAACTCTTAGTACATTCTGACTACTTTCTTCTTTAAGATTACATTTTTTTTAACTTCCATATTTACATGTGGTATGTGTTCTCAGCCTCTGGCTTACTTCACTTAATGTTCCATCCATTTTTGTGAGAAGGACAATATTTCAATTTTGTTTAATAGCTGAATAGTATTCCATTGCTGTATCACATCGTCTTCGCCCATGCTTCTGCTGAGGAAAGCCTTGATGAATTCCACATCTTGGCTATTTGAATAGTGAAGCAGTACACACGGAAGTACAGGTATGTCATTGATGCATTAGACAAACAGCTAAAAGTTGAATTTTTGGGTTATCTGTACTGTAGGTAACTCTTCAGCTATCTTGAAAAAGATTTGACCTGAAAGTTACTAAGGGTGAAGGACAGAAGGTAGAGATATGATTTTCCATCCTCTGGTTGACTCTCACCTGGCCTCTTAGCCAACCCAAGAGCCTAAAACTCCATCCAGGTCTTTTACCTGAATGGCAGCCACCCATGTAGTTGCTGCCTTACCAGGTTCATTGACAGGATGTTGAATTGAAATTGGAGTTGGTGGAAATTGAAGTGTGCTGATATACGGGATGCCAGCACTGAAGACTCCGGCTTAACTTGCTTTCCACAACACTGGTCCCTGTGTTTAGTTTCTTTGAGGGACTCCATGTTCTGTTTTCCATTTCGATGTACTAACTTACATCCTCAGCAGCAGGGTAGTCTTGCCAACATTTCTCATATTTTGCTTTTTTGATGTTACCATTCTCATTGGGTTGATAGTGATATTTATGGTCAACTTGGTTTGCATTTCCTGGATCATTTGTGATTTCCAGCATATCCTCAAGTAACACATTTTACCAATTCCCCACTGCCCATTGGCTCCCATGACATCACAGAAGGTGACACATCACTTGTCAGAAGCAGCTTGCTGACGTCGGAGATCTAAATCCAGTAAGGACAATGGGTGGGCAATATACATCCGGGTAGAAAACTTCCACTCACTTCTGGTTTGGGAAAAGACCAAAACACTGTTTTATTTTAAAATTTCTCATTTTGAATCAGTAATATAAGTTTTTAAGTTTTTGTTTGTTTTTGTTACTAACTTCAGTGAATAATGAAGTGCTTTTGGGAAATGTTTTTCCAGGTTCCTTTCCTCAACATTTTATTTATGTTATTTCATTAATTACACATCACCATCTTACACTGTTAATGTAGTTATTAACTCATTTTCCAGGAGAGAAAACAGAGGCACACAGAGATAGAAATGCAACCAGCTGAATGAGTCAGGATGCTAATAATGTTAGCTGCTTTATTCTATAGCCTATGCTTTTACTTTCCTGCTATATTAGAAGCCAAATTCTGTTTTAGATGAATTAAAATGTCTGGTTATCTATTCATCCATTTCATTCAAGTTATTGTCTGGTTTGTTTTGTCCAATTTGCGAGTTATACATCTCCTTGTAATAATAGTAAAATGTGAATCAGGGTACTGGGGTTCTGATCAGAGTTTAACATGAACATCCGACAACTGGATATCCTGACATTATACCCATCGACCCTATATAGTTTTCCCCTTTAAATCCTCTGGGGTAACAGATCTGAAGTGGTTTTACTGCTTCTATCCAAGAGAAATGTACCCCAGTGAAGTTCGTACTAATGTGTTTTACAGCTTAAATATCAAACTCCTGGGATCTTTGGCTGTAGAGAATGTTGAGCCTTCAGGAAAATAGTGGTATAAACTTATTCTGGATTCCTATCTACTCCTTGACTCCACATCAAGAAAGGGTAAACACTAAGTGCTGATATGTATTTAGAGCTAGAAACAGGAGCAACCACCTAGTGTCTGTAATATCAGAAATGTGAGAGCATTTTCTGTGAATTTAACTTTGGCACTCTTTAAGGATCTCTGAACCAGCCCCTAAGGATTTCTAAATCAGTCCATCAGGATGAGAAGAGATGCTGCAGTAGTTTTAAACTCCTGACCTAACATAATCTTATAGAACATGGTGCGAAGAATCAGTAGCCAAAGTCCTCATCTTGCACACACCAGGATCCCATTATGAGTGCCAGTTTACGTCCCGGCTACTTCTCTTCCAGCTCCCAGCTTGCGGCCTGGAGAAGCAGTGGAGGGTGACCCAAAGCCTGGAGCCCCAGCAACCACCAACCACGAGGGAGACCCAAGCAGGATCCTGCTCCTAGCTTCAGATCACCCAGCTCCAGATCACCCAGCTCCAGCTGTTGCAGCCACTTGAGGAGTAATTCAGCAGATGGAAGATCGCTTTCTTTGTATCTCCTTTTTCTGTTTAAATCTACCCTTCCAATAAGGACAAATAAATCATTATAAAAAATCTCCTTTTATACTCTTATTTCAGCCAATGTATTCTACTACGTTGATCACAAGGATTATTCAATGATTTCCACATGACCCTGAGCAGTGAATCAAAACCCAAAGCAAAGGGACCAATATTGTGCTGTGTTGAGTAAAGTCAATGCCAGCATTACAAATGTCCCATACAGGCTCTGGTTCATGTCCTGGCGGCTCCACTTCCAATTCACTCCCATACCTATGAGAGACTTGGTAGAAACTCCTGGCACCTGGTTTGGCCTGGCCCACACCTGGACATTGCACCTGTGTGTAGATTAAATCAGTAGACAGATGACTCTGTCTCTCTCTCTTTCTCTCTCTCTCTGTATTTCTCTCTCTCTCTTTTTCTCATAATAATTCCAATCCAGAGACACTATTAGAACTACTAGGAAGTGAGTGTTTTCAACACACTGGAGAGATTGCATGAAGTACGTGGGGAAAAATCTTCCAAAGACTTCAGTTGGTACCCAAGTGAGGTGGAAGATGGGAGGAGTCTAAGCACTGAGTGTTGAGTCCCTGGATCCAACGAGGCCTCAGCCATTTCCACTTCTGTGCTCATCAGCCCATCTTACATATTAAGACAGATCTGTTTTCTGGAATTACAAATCAAAGGATAGGTACCAACACAACACTCTTGTAAGTCACGTCTCCTATAAAAAATCTAGATGCATTTTGACTCATCATAGAGAGAGCCAGGTAAGAAGAGTTTAGCTGACTCATTACTACTGTGTGCTAGGGATATTTGAGATACTTTAAAATAAAGTCCAGAGTAAATACATGGGCAAAATAGTGCCTAAAATGAAACCAAGGGACATGAAAATGAACTAAACAGTATTGGCAGTGCCAGCCCATGCCACCAACTCTATTACTGATATTATCTGTAATATACTCTCACACAAATTTGTAAGTGAATCTTCTAGTGAAAATCTTGTATTCATCACAAGTTGATGCACATTATGTTGTTGATAACTTCTAATCATTTACTTTGAGTCTAATTGTGATCCATATAAATATGGCCCCTTACTCTCCTACTTTAATTTTCTATCTACCCAGATGAAATCTTTTCTCGCATCTTTCATTACTTTCTGAGAACGTAACATTTTCACCAGCATTTTATTTATTGTAGATTCTCCATACTAGAACAGAAGCAACATAAACAGTGGTATTTTTTTGTCTTAATTATCTTTAGTGATATATCATCCAATTAATATTTCTAGAATAGAAAAATGAAGAAATGGATTAGTTCCACTTGTTGCCTTTTCTTAAATAATCTTTTGATATGTGTATATGTACTTTTAGAGAGTTCTGCTGAAGCTGTACTCTAGTCTTCAATCCTTGGCTGTAGTCACCCAATGGGATTCACTCTAGTCTGAGTCCATAAATTAGCCTGGAAGATAGAAACCTTCACGCCTCTCGTATTCAGCTTTTTATGCCCCTAATTATGTGTGTTGTTAGATCTTTCTGAAGAATCCTTACCCATAATTGCTCATTTTAATAATCATCTTATTGTATTGCCTACTTTAGGGTCCAGACATGCAAATATATAGTGAATGATGGGCAGATGCATAGTTCTTTCTCTTAAACACTTAAAACTCCTGTATTCTCAAAAGACAGATATTTTCCTATAAAACCCAAAAATGGAACTGTTAGGAATCAGGTCCTAATTTCTGAGATTATCCTGGCCTTTATCATAGAGTGTTCACAGGAAAAAATAAAATGACAAAGTCATAGAAATCACAAGATAAGCAGGTAAAAAGTGAAATTTGAATTCTTTATTCACTAAAATGAGTGGAAAACTATAGGATTGCCTATGTTTTTTTGTAGCTATTTGTCAGATTTGGATTCTAAGGTGCTGTTACTGGTCCAGTGGCTATAATCTTACCCAAGTGTGTCATTCAGTGTTACAGGATTAGAGTCAATTTGTCCACGTTCCATCCCTAGTGCAGTAGCAGGACCACTTCAGGAAGGGTTTCTAGGGAAGCCGTGGGCCTTGACAGACCTGCAGCTTTTTGGAAAGGGAGCCAGTTTTTAGGCAGAGTCATTTGTTTTCACATATAGTGTTTCTGAGGTGACAATACAGTACTGATCATGGGGGCCTGGAGTGATGGCTCAGTTGGCTAATCCTTCCTTGCAAGTACCAGGATCTCACCTGGAAGCTGATTTGCATCCTGGATGCTCCTCTTCTGTTCCAGTTCCCTACTTGTGGCCTGACAAAGTAGCATTGGGTGGCCCAAAGCCTTGGGATCATGTACCCACATGGGAGTTTTGAAGGAGGCTCCTGGCTTCAGATAGGTTCAGCTCAACTGGATGGAAATCTTTCTCTCTGTCTCTCCTTCTGTCTGCAAATCTACTTTGCCAAAGAAAATAAATAAATATTTTTTAAGAATCCTGAGCACGAAGTCTAGATACATGGAGCTGGATACCACTGGACATATGGCATTGTACATTTGAGTCATAACTAAGCAGTCTTTAAAAAGTATGGATGAAGGGCAGGTGTTGTGGCACAAGTGCGTAACAACCACCTGTGATGCCAACATCTCCTATGGACGTTGGTTCAAGTTCTGGTTGTTCCATTTCCAATTCAGCTCCGTATTGATATGATTGAGAAAGAAGCAGAAGATGGCACAAGTGTTTGAGCTTCTCCTCTATGCAGGAGAACTAGAAGAAGCTTCTGGCTTCTGACCTTAGCATGATTCAGCCCCAGAGATGCAGCCATTTGGGGAATGGACCAGTGGATGAAAGATCTCTCACTTTCTATTTCTTTCCCTCTTTCTGTGGCTCTGATTTTCAAAAACTAGAGATAAAAGTTTGCAAATTGAAAATGAAACTGTCAGTCACTTTTGGGGCCAGGCAAGGTCAAATGCGGCATTTTAAGGGACAGGATCATTGAGGGACATCTTCCAAGCTATTGGTAATCATTTTTCCAAAAACTGAAATTAGGTACATTATTAAAAAAAAAAAAACATGTAAACCTATAAATTCTATTAGAATGATATATTTTTCTTTGTGAAATTTCTTAAATAGTAAGTATGGATTTCCTTATTAAATTTTTCATAATTGAGAAAATAATTTTTAAATATTAATTTAATTTTATTAGAAAATCAGATATACAGAGAGGAAGAGAGAAAGATCATCCATCCATTGATTCACTCCCTAAGTGGGTACACAGCCGGAGCTGAAATGATCTGAAGCCAGGAGCCAGGAGCCGGAAGCCGCCTCCAGGTCTCCCACGCAGGTGCAGTCCCAAAGCTTTGGGCTGTCTTCAACTGCTTTCCCAGGCCATAGGTAGGGAACTGGATGGGAAACAGAACCGCTGGGACATGTACCAGAGTCCATATGGGATCCAGGCAAGAGAGGATTAGCCGCTAAGCCACTATTCCAAGCCTGAGAAAATAATTCTAAAGATCTTTTAATTTCATAAAATGTGACTTTTTGGGCCCAGATGGTAGCCTAATGGCTAAAGTCCTCTCCTTGCACATGCTGGAATCCATATGGGCACCAGTTCATATACTGGCTGTTCAATTTCTCATCCAGCTTCCTGTTTGTGGCCTGAGAATGCAGTAGAGAACAGCTGAAAACCTTAGAACCCTGCACCCACGTGGGAGACCCAGAAGAGATTCCTGGCTTTTGGCTCCAGCTCAGGCCTGGCTGTTCCTGTGGGTGGAAGATCTTCCTCTCTGTCTTTCCTTCTCTGTGTAAATTTGACTTAGTTGAGAGAATGCAAACAAATGCAACCTCTATACTCAGTTTCTAGCTATTTCAGGAACACTTTGTGTTAACGAACTGATATTTTTCTGGATTACCGTTACTCTAATGTAAATAATTATGACTTCGTCACCACTTTTTTATAGCAATGTTCATGTGTCTAGTCAGTGACATAGAAAATTTTACGTTAAATCATGATAATATATCCTCATTTAAAAACTCGCATTTTCATTTCACGGCTATGCAGGTTGGCTGGGAAAGTCCTGTAGCCTTGAAAGGGTCTATTCCTGTAACTGTAGTTTGCTGTGGATGTGCTAGGGGGCTCTGCTGATCTTAGGGTCTCCTCCAAGCCTGGGATAACCTGTTAGCTTGTCTAGGAGGACCTCATTGGGAATTCTGGGACGATTCTGATCTGCCTTCCACTTCTCATCCTCTGAGCATTTTCACATGGCAGAATTAGATGAGCAAGTCAGAAAGAAGGCACATTGAAGAACTTCTCCTGAGGTCAGGTGTACTGTTCCTGCCCTATTGACCTCATGCTTTCTAACAATGGTCTGTGGCCTGAATCAGGGTTCAGAACACCACACATCACTACCCGGAGCGAAAGGGCACGGCACATTATAAGGGAAACGGAAGCAGATCTGCCAAAAGGAAGCATGGAGCCACGAATGCAATTCATTCACCAACAAATGGTCTTGCTGCCTTCCTCGAGCCTTTCCCTGAGAATTCAGGTTTAGATCCCTCATCCTGGCCTTTTTTGAAGTCTCATGTCTGGTGACTCTGACAACGTGTGAATAGTTCAATCTTCTCTTACTGCCCTTCAGTGAGCAAAGCAGTTTTCGCTTCCAACATTTCGCCTTGTCTATAGACATTTCTGAGTGTTGTGGCATGACTCACAGTCAGTCACGGAGGGGTTAAGCAAGGACAAGAAGCTGAGCAGAAATTAGACCTCCATCAACACTTTAGACATTTTTGTTCATTCATTGACTGCTGCAAATCTACTCAGTCGTAAAGTGTCCTGGCCCTTTTCTAGGATTTCGGTGCTTTCACATTTATGTTTAACCTATCAGTTTATCACCTCCTTTTTCCACTACATTTATTCTCTTCCATCCTCCCTTCTTCCTCCCTTTTTTGTTTTACTGCAGATACTAAGAATTTGATTTGTGAATAAAGAGGCTAAAAAACTTTTTTCATCATAGCTCAATAGACTGCTAACTTGCTCTCTCGAGTGGTCTTTCTTCAGACTCACCACCTGTGCACACTCCCCTGGAAGCAGGTATCAAAACACATTAAAGGCACAGGTCCCTAAAACATCAGAAGACACTGTTCTTTATTTTCGAAAGTACCATCACAAAGCCAAAGCTTTTCTGAGTAGTGTCATGAACTGCATTACTAGAAAATATACAGGTCCTTTGGGTGTTGTCCTGCGTATTGAGTTCATCTCCTCTCATTCACACTTACAGGTGTGTAAAGTTCACACAAATGCCAGTGTCTGAATCATTTCCACAGAGATCAATAAAGACCAGGATGGCAAATCATTTGAAGCCATTAAAGGAAGTCCAAGGTAGAATCCCAGAGTTGACAAATGGAAGAGGCAGCTCAAGTCTTTCTAAGTGGGTATTCATGAGTAAGATACCCTTGATTTCAAGTCCAACACTCTAACTTCCCAATGACAAGTTTAATGGAATTCTGAAGGGCCTAGGTTATCCATCAAAATATGACCACAGCCTAAGTCACCAGAACCAAGGACTTGAAGACCAGTAAAAGTAAAATCTGCATGAAATTCATCACAAGTGAGATGGCTGGTAGGATGGGAAGGATGATTTTGAAACACATTATTTAAACCTTTGGTCAGCTTGGCAAAAAAAATACAAAAAGGCATTATTTCCCTCATCTCATGGTTACAGAAACCCACTAGTATAATAAAGAAGGTGGATGCTTGCACCAACTTCACACCTAGTGAGCATGGGAGAACTGCATTAGCTTGTTCTAGAATAACCTTGCTCCCTCAACTGATGGCTAAGAGTAAAGCCTCATCACTGATGACGTAAAACATTCATGCATCAATGAAAAAAAGGCATTGTTTCAGCCAGAAGGAAAACACTGGAAGTGATCCTGGCTTATAAAGGTATGGCAATCCATTATAACTGGTATCTCACTGTACCTTCTTACTATTCGTTGAGACAGGAAAGAAAGGCAAAAGAAGAGAATGAGCATGGAGAATGATGATGCTCATTTGAAGCAATCCCGTTGCAAAGAATCCCCTGGTGCTCATTCTTCTAAGTAAAACCAACTGTTCTGTTTGTTCCCTAGAACAAGACTCTCTTTTCCATTTCTGTTGAATGAACTGCTCTCTGAGGGCTCCTTCCTCTCCCTCCCCTTCTCAACACACCCTGGTCATCCCTCCACCTCAGTCAGCCAGTTTGTTGGGTTTGCACACACCCCTACTGTTCTCCTAGAGATGGGGGGAAAAGGAGGCTCAATGGCTGCAGTGTGTGAAAATGGGGTAAGGTGAGGGCAGAATGGGGCAGGTGTTGTGCTGAGCCCATGAATGGATAATCACTTCTGTCATAGCAAATAGACTCTGTCACGAGGAATTCCATGGTTTTCCAGAGGAAATCTGCTTTCCCTGCAGGCTGCCAAGGCCAAATGAGCTCCTTACAGCACCTGCAGATCTGAGCATCAAGCAATTATTCCACTATCTTGCCTAAAAACAAAGACTGTGCTACCCCTTGACAACCTCTGACCTTTTTCAGCTAACATAAACTAATTATATTTGCAGCAGGAGGGGAGGAAGGCTTTGGTAGTCCTCCATGGGAGTTGTCCTTCATGCTTTGTGCCACGTTGTCAATTCTGGCATACAGAAAAAAAAATGATCAACCTTCAATTAAGAAAGTTGCTGGGTGAAGCACTTAAAGAGATACAGGGAGACCCTTATCACAAATTAATCTCACTGCCTAGGAGTTAGCCACCGGCTAAGGGGCCCAGTGTCCTTTTAGCAGTGGTACAAGGGAGCTATTGTTGAACGTCACTTAGCAGCAATTAAGCCTGATCAAAACAGTTATGTTGTGTTGCATTGCTTTTGGGGGCAACCTGTTAAGGGGCCCACCATTAGGTGTAAAGAACAACCCAAGCCAGAAGCATTGAAGCAAGGTTAGAGGTTAATTGAGACTTTCTATCCAAATAGTCTGCGATTTTGCAAACTTTCACAGAGAGAACAGTCTTAAACAAAAAGGAGACAATATGATACAATTAGTTGGCAAGCAGGAGAGTCAAAATTCCCAGATGAGAAAGGAAAACTAGCCAAGGAAATCAGGCCAGCGGGACCACCTGGGCCACTTGAGATGCCAAGAATATCTGTGGCCATTCATCTGGTGGAAGAGGCAGAAAGTGGCATGCCCACCATTCATCACATCCCTCCTCTCTAGCAAAGAACATACCAAGGGCAAGGCTGTAAGGCTACGCATCCCAGAGTAATGGAAATTCCAGAAGCTGCCTCATTAGAATAACTTACAGGCAGTCTGGGATTCTTTTCCTATTGAAACTATATTCAAGTGTTGAAATTGTACAGCTGACCTTCTTTGAGACGGCTGGCGTGGGAGGAAGGCTACCTGATAGGGTTCTAAGAATTGCATCTAAATTCCTGACTGCCTTCCTGCTTAAGAGAAAGTGGCCCAACAGAACTTTCTGGCTATGGCAAGGACACAAACTAGCTGTCGCTGGCCTTTTTATCTCAACTCTATCCAAAGGGCTCCTTCTTCTTATTCCCCCTAGGTCATAATCAACAGTTTGTGTCTAAAACTCAGTAGCAGGTGCTCTTTACCTGATAATCCAGGATTCTGAAAAATTACCAGAAATTTCTGGGATTTAGTATTTCTCAAAGTTTTTTTTTAACCCTCTCTCATGCTCACCCCCAACACAAACGTTGATATTGCCAGCTGGCAGATCGCTTTGGCTGGAGCAAATAGACTAAAAGTTGCCTAAAATTTGCCAACCTATTTTCTTTTTATCCCCCTTTTTTTCCCTCAGTGCAGCTGGTGCCAAAATGTGATGATTTGTTTTGCTCCAGTCACTGCAGTTTTGTTTTCTTTTATTTCAACCCCATGCTGGCTTCCCAACTGGATGCTGAGTCATCTGGTGCAGGTGTTCTAAGCGGCTGGTATTTATGTCACTTGCAGATGGTTTGGGTAAGTTACACCGTGTTCCTGCAGCCTCAACGAGGCTCTCTCAAGTCCCCTTTGATCTTGAGGCTTCCTGTGGGTCTTGAGCACATGGTCAGGGCACTGGGTGAACTTTTGCATAGGTTCTACCCAAAATTGGTTTGGTTATTCTGGGTCCTACAAATGTGATGAATCTAACATAAGTTAAGAAAGGGTACCCAGGAGAAGCAGTGCTGAAATCACGAGGTATCATTTCACCTGTGTGGGTAAAGTGGGTATCACGCATTATTAATGCTTTAGAATCAAAAGGATCTCATTCTCTTCCTGAGGAGGTGAAAACAGTAGAGAAGAGATAGAGTAAAAACGTTTCCCAGTCTTCAATAACATGTACATGTCATGTGATCCATTTTGTTGCCCCTTGGTTCAAAGTGTCTCAAACCCCGGTTCCAGTGTTCAGTGCAAAAGCTAGCTCACAGGCAAGAACCTGCACATCTCATTCGTTTGTATTCTATACATGGAACATTTGTCAGGCACTTACAAATCCTTCCTCCCTTCTATCTGACAGGATATCCTTCAGAATCCACACATTTATTCCCTCTGGAGATTTAGAGAATAGTAAGCAAAATCTGTGTTGGTGATCATCAGGGGCATAAAGTATCAAGTTCAATGTCTAGAATCAGTCTTGGGGGAGAGCTATGCAAAGATTGCACCAATGTGGCCTATCGCATTGCTTCTCACAGGGTGACTGACCATCTGAAGAATTCCGGGACAAAACCATTTTTGCTGCTAATTGGAATGTTGCTGACATAAGGGGTCATTTTAGCATACGTCTGAATTAACTGTATTGAAATGCAACGCTTGTGTCTCACTCCCACAGTGTTTTAATTCAATAGACCTGTGGATTTGCATCTCTGATAAGCTCTAAGGTAATGATGACATTGGCAAATCAGGGCTACATTTGAATTACACAGTCACAGTATCCTTTGTTACTCTCGCAAATTCTGAAAAGGGCTAGACAAGAGTGAGAAGCATATGTGTGAAACAGTGCTTATAGCACAATGAGAGCTTCCATGTTTGACACCACGGGTGAAGTTGATGCCTGGAACGCTGGTATCCAATATCAGAAGTCCCAGGTACTCCACTTTCAATCTAACTTCCTGCTAATGTGCCAGAGAAAGCAGTAGAGTATGCCTTACACACCTGTGTTCCTGCCAGCCACACTGTAGACCCAGAGTTGGTGGCGCATGGCTTCAATGCAGTGTGGATTTGGCAGTTGTGAATTTTTGAAGAATGAAAGAGTCGATGGAAGAGCTCTCTCTATGAATCTCTCCTCTCCCTGTCATGCTGCCTTACAAGAGATAAACATTTGTAAATGTATGATGTCTTATTAAAATTTGTTTATTGTATCTGAAAGCAAAGAGATAGAGAAGGGTATCCCAGTTGGTGATTTGCTTCCCCAGTGCTTCCACCATCTACCACTGAGCCAGATCAAACCTTGGAATCTGGAACTAGATGCAGATCTCCCATATGGCTGGCAGGTATCCAAATAGCTAAACTATTACCCACTGCCTTCCAAGATGCTCATTAACAAATGGCTGGAAACAGAGAGCACAGCACTTTCCTCTAACTGAACTAGTCAGTGTCCAAATCAACAGGTAGGACAGTACAATCTTCCAATGAAAGTGGATAAAGAGCCAGCGACTACTTCCTAAACAATAATCTAATGTATTGCTGTGATCTCAGAGTTTAGAAATATGTAATCTGTTGAATAATAAAATATCATGACATATTGAACCTACAACCAATTCCCAGGGTCTTTATTACCTTTCTGGTAGGAATAAGTATCTTGCAATTTAAATATTTGCTAATGCTATAACACATACCATTACAAACACCATGCTCATCCTAATTTTAAAGATATGTCCTTGTATTCCATTGTATTTTAGTTGTTTACTGGAAATTAAGTTGACAGGAAATTCAGTGTTTTTTTCAAATGATAAATTCTGTTAAGGAATAAGAATGCCACATTGTATTTGTCTTATTTTATCTGAAGTGTTTCTTCTGCTTTTCCTCATCATTTTTCTCTGGAATCTATAACTAACTTCCATTCATTTAAATATACCTAAAGATTCAGTCAAGTTTCCCCACATAAATGATACAAATATTTTGTGTTGCAATAAAGTAGCATGTAAGAGACTTGGAAAGCACAAATACCTATCATGCTAAACAGACAAAAATATTTATGAAAGTATTTTGTTTTGCTAACACAATATGCTTGCTTGTAGCACCATCTTGTTCTTTAAGCATGTCAAGTTGTTCCTGATTTTTGGCAAGACTTATTAACAAAATTTATGAATATAACAGCTAAAAGACATCTATTACGGTTGGCACAACCTCAAAAAACAGCAATATGCCTGCAATGCTTTGCTTGTTAACTAGAGTTTTTTTCAACCTGACACGTGATATTCATCAATATGGCAGAGGAAGAGCTTCATCGAATCTAAAGAAACCATTTGTCACTCATTTGGCGCAAGAAACATCGATCATGGAACCCGAGAAATATTTTCCATTATGAAAATATTGATCTCTTAAAATTAAGTCTTCAATAAGGACTTAGTTAAGGGCCTGGCTATCAGAAGCTTTCTGGCTTGGTCATGGTGACCTGCACACAATCCTGGCAGGAAGTTCACAGGTGCAATGCTTGCATCTCTTGTTGTGCAAACAAATCAAATAATCCCATTTCTCATCTCGACCAACAAAACAGAAGTGGCCATGAGTTAGGACTGTTTCTTCAGAGGAGCTAATCTTGCAACTGCTCTAATGGGTCAAAGGCAAATTTCATTTCGTGTTAGTTATCTAAAAATAGTATGATGGGGACACCTGGCTAAACTAAATAACTGCAGCAGCATGACAGAGGAAGGATAAGGAGCGGGCTATAATGAAATTGCAATACACAATCTAATAAGTATGCCGGGAGTAAAGAACAAAGATGATTAAAAAGCATCTGCTATCTCATATGATCCCTCCAGAACTGTACTGTTCAATATCTTAACCGATAGCCACATGTGACTGTTGAAGCTGATGAGTGCTAAAATGAGAAATTCAGGGGTTCAGCCTGACCTTCAGGACTTTGCAAGTGCTCTAAGCCCCCTGGGACTAAGGGCTGCCGTACTGAAGAGCAGGTTATAGCAGAAAGTTCTATTAGGCACAAATGATCTAAACTGTTTTCTGTTGGAAATGTGTTGGATTGGGTGAACTTAGTCTTACTTGGAGAAAACATAGTGATAACTATTATTTTCTAATGTCGACTTCGCTCAGCTCCAGCTTTGCAATCAGGATTTTCCTAAATTTTGGAAATGAACAATTCAGTTGCAGATAGGTAAATAAACACATTGTTGCTAACAAGAACATCTCTGTCTTGGTGAACATTTTCTACAGAACACAAGCCTGTGCTATGCACTTCAACCTAATGTCATTGAGTTCCCTCTTAAAAAGATTTACTTTGGGGAAGGTAAAGTTACAATTCTCTGGCCATTTTCCAATTGGCCAGAATGGTCGGAGCTGAACCAATCTGAAGCCAGGAGCCAGGAGCTTTTTTCAGGTCTCCCATTTGGTTTCAGGGATAGCAAATCTTCAACGTAAGACATTCTTCTGCTTTCAGAAATAACCAGTTGCTTTATCTCTGCAAGACACTGCGTTTGGTAGTATAGTCTGAGTGTATCCTTAGTCAGTACAGGAATTTGGTGGACATTTTGGCTCTCACTGTAATTTGAGTGCACTGCTAACATTTAGTGGAATTATAGATATCTGACACTGTGTTGAGTTTTCTTACATAGTGAAGAAATGTGACAAGATTCCAGACAGTACAACCCCAGCATAGTTCCAAAACTGGCAACAAAAGTTTATTAGAAAGACAAAGTCTGAGGGCCCTGCCTTGCTGTGCAGTGAGTTGCCTGTTATGTCTGCATCTCATAGTGGAGGACCAGTGAAGTCCCAGATGTTCCACTTCTGATCCAACTCCTCACTAATGGCTCTGGGAAAGCAGCAGAGGATGGCTCAAGGGCTAGAGAAGCTAACACCCACCTGGCAAACCAGAATACAATTCGAGAATCCGAGGTTCAGCACAGCCCAGTCACTGCCATTGCAAACATTTGTTGAATGAACCAGCATATGGAATCTCTCTCTCTCTCTCTCTCTCTCTCTCTCCCCTTCTCTCTCTCTGTCTCTTTCTCTTTATGTCCCACCCCATTGTCACTCTTTCAAATAAATAAATACAGTCTTCTTTAAAAAAAAAAAGAGTGCAAATTTTCAGAGTCCATTACAAACCCATAGAAGGAATCATGATTCCTTAGTAAAATCCCAACCATGTATGACTTAGCAAGCCCTCCAGGTGAATTTTAAAGTGTTCTTATGTAACAAGCGACCTGAGGATTACTGCTCTGGGTGAGAAGAAGGTGACTAACAGTGTTCCAAAAAGCTCTAGTCTAACAGGAGATACAGAGATATCTTCCTACTTGAGTTACATGAATAAGAAAATCATAGTGATCATCAAGATCAAAACCACAATAGAAGTTTAGCAAGCATCTAATTCCAGAGTTTGATATTCTGAGCATGACATACCATTTGCAAAAAAAGCTGGATTCTGAGACAAGTTTAAGCGACACTATTCTGATCACAAAGAGGAGTCAAGTTGCTGAGAATCAATATCATCCTAAAAACATGCCCAGCATGGCGCTGAAGCTGTTCCAGAATACGTCATTCTCCAGTTCCCAGGGAGCAAACAGCTGGGTTGTGTTATTAGTGAGTGATGTTCTCATAGGTTTTTGGCTTTCTTTAGCCCAAGTCTTACAACAGTCTCGGACAAATTAGTGCCTGAAGCTAAAGGAAGTCTTCAGTCGTCTTGGAGAATCGCTGACTGAGTCAGGTCTCGAAGACATCAGGCCCATAAGAAACTGTCACCTTTGGCCTTCTAATTACAGTATTCTCACGTATCTGTGTAGCTCTAATGATGCTGGTTAAATGCTGAGAGTTTTTCTGAAGGCCCAGTTCAAGATCAGCAGCAAAAGCTTAAACAGAGGGCGCTCAATAAGCCTAGGAGCTTGATTGGTTCCCAACCACCTAGAATATCAGTTGTGGAATGCCCGTTTAATGTGATGCTACTGCACATGAAAGGAATCTACATAGACTTAGCACTGAATGAAGTTATTTTCTATTTGTGTGTGTGTGTGTGTGTGTGGTTTGAAATTTGCACAGGGATCTAGAAGTGATGTGTTCATTAAAACAACTCTCAGAGATGGTCTTCCAAAATTTCATCGGAAGAAAAATCCCTAAAACCTTCATTCCTCCTGCACACACAAAAGGCAGCCTTCCAAAGGAGTTTTTCTAGGTTTCCTCTCAGGGTAGGCATCGACATAGCTAATTGCAACACTGGACTATTTTCAATAGTGTCCAGCAAATGTTGCCATCAGCAAGTCCATTCATGGAAGATTCCAAAAACAAAGGCGTTTTCAAAGTTTTATAGGGTTATAATCCTGAATATACAGTATCCTTTATTCATGGTCAATGGGGGAGGGGAGGGAAGTTCCTCTAACCATATAACAGAGAGTAAAAGAAGGAGAATACACACCAGAAATTATTTTTATATCTTAAAACACAAAACCCTTGGCCCATCGTGGTAGCCTAGTAACTAAAGTCCTCACTCTATATCAGCCAGGATCCCATATGGGCATCAGTGCTAATCCCAGCAGCTCCACTTCTCTTCCAGCTCCCTGCTTGTGGCCTGAGAATATAACAGAGGATGGACCAAAGCCTTGGGACCCTGCGGCAGCATGGGAGATCCAGAAGAAGTTCCCGGCTCCTGGCCCCTGCTCAGCTCCATTTGCTGCGGCCACTTGAGGAGTGAACCATAAGATGGAAGATCTTTGTCTCTCCTTCTCTCTGTAAATATGGCTTTCCAATAAAAATAAATAAATCTTAACAAAACTGCATGTGAAGTTGTTGTGGATAAAAGCATAAATACTTAATTCTCTGGCTGGAAACAACTTCATGTTCACATTCAACATCTCCTTTGGTATATGAACTGCTCAAGAAGTGTTTGCCTTTAAGGCTTTCTCCTAAGGAATAGCACATGCTTCCACTGTAAACCCAGAACAAGATTACAATTCCCAAGAGACCACCGTGCAGTCTTACAAGATGAAGTCCATCCTCCTTATAGGGAAGGAAAAACTCAGTTTTAAAGCACAGTTTATTGTAAAAAGGAAAGTCATTGAAAGTTAACTGACTCAAGAGATAATAAAAATCCTGCCAATGATTAGCCCTGGGATATTAGGCAAGAACTTCAGATTTCTGTTCATTAACAATGTCAGTGTATATAAAAATTAAAAGGTTGGACAATCCTAGATGGCTTATGAAAAAGTTTGAAGAGGTACATAGATACATTGATGGGGAGAAAAAGTTGGCACTTGTCAGAACATGTTTGCAAGAGTAGATTTGAAAAGGACCTATGGAATTAATTTATTTCAGCAAACGTTTATAGACAATATTCCATATGCCAACACAATGCCAAGCTTTTGAAATGCAGGAGTGGACCACACAAATCATACAGTCCACTCACCCATGGCTTTATAATTGCCAGATAAAACACTGCATACCATACCCATTAACTTCTGATCTCTAACCCCAGTACTTACCAAGCTTTAAAAAATATATCTACTAATTTCTTTGAAAAAAAAAAGAGTTACAGGGACAGAGATGGGGGAGGGAAGTGGGGAAGTGAGAGAGAATATCTCTGGTTAACTTTCCAAAAGGCTGAAAATTTAGGGGCTGACTTAGGATCTGGGAGCTTCCTCTGGGGCTCCCGCAACGGTTCAATGACCAAAGCACGTTTGCCATCTTCCTTTATATTCTCATGTGCTTTAGCAGGTACCTGGAACAGAAGTGGAGCAGCCAGGACATGAATTGTAGGGCAGCAGCTTAATCTGTAAAGTCACTACATCAACCCCCTTACTAAATTTTTAAGCTCAGAGCACACACATTATTCTCATTCATCACACAACATAACACTTAAGGGGGTCTATATTTCCAGAAAACATTACAAATTCTGTATCTCTAATCTCCCTCAAGATGTCTTTTACCAGCAATTGAACTACAGGAAGAATTTAATTCATATACATGTTAAATATTCACAAGCTTTTTGAATAATTTTATCTTCTAAAGCTCGAGTAATACATGATTGATTCTTGGCTTACATAAGCTTTGCCATCATGACTTTTGTCAGTGGAAAAAGTTCAGGTTTCTTATAATCACTTATGATGACAAAATAAAATTGAAGCATTTTAGTTTCTTATTTCTCCATTTGAAGACATTTGCATAATTTAAATTAGAGGATCAGGATGGTATTCCTAGCATTCTTGTACTCCATAGCAATTAGTCATTATACGTTGGATGACTGACTATGAAGAACAACACAATTAAAGATGTCATCAGGTATCTTAGGCTAAAAAGCAAGGGGTGTCATTAGAGATAGTATTCAGGATGTTACTTCGGATGCCTGCATTCCATAGCAGAATATCTGGGTGTGGGTCTTCAGTCCAGCTTCCTGCTAATGGACTCCCTAGGGGCAGCCAGTGAGCAGCAGATGGCTCGGTGACTGAGTCCCTGCAACACACATGGGAGACAAGAATTGAGTACCCAGCTTGTTTCTGCAACCAGTCCTAGTTCTTCCACTGAGGGCATTTGAGGAGTAAAGCAGTTGATGGAAAATCTAGCTCTTTCTGTCTCTCCCACTTCAAATAAAAACAATAAATTTATAAAAGAGGGCCTGATGCAGTTGTCTAGTGGCTAAAGTACTCACCTTGCAAGTGCCAGGATCCCATACGGGTGCTAGTTCTGAACTCGGTGGCCCTGCCTCCCAGCCAACTCCCTGCTTGTGGCCTGGGAAAGCAGTTGAGGACCGCCCAAAGCCTTGGGACTCTGCTCCCATGTGAGAGAACCAGAAGAAGCTCCCGGCTCCTAGCTTAAGATCGGCTCAGTTCTGGCCATTGCGGCCACTTGGGGAGTGAATCAGTAGATGGAAGATCTTCCTCTCTGGCTCTCCTCCTCTCTGCATATCTGCCTTTCCAATAGAAATAATAAATAGATCTTCAAAAAAACATGTAAAAAAAAAAGAAATGAAGTAATTACTACTCCTAGCTACTATGGAATCCCACAGAAACACAAACTACACCAATCAACTGTTTGGAAGACAATGAACATGAGACATCAAAGGCCAATGGAAATGAGACAACAGAGGAGTTTTTCCAATATCTTAGGTAACATCCTTGATGATGAGACACTGCATAGCAAGACGTACCCAGAAGATCCCAGCAGATTCTTCACAAGTTGCAGACAAAGCTGAGTCTGTGGAGAACGGTGTAGCTGAGATTGGAGGACAGAGTTCCAGGGGAAGAGGGACGCAAAGAGCCTTGCCCAAGCATCTGTGGAGTTTCCTGTGTGTATATGATCTGTTCGTGTGTATGAGGCTGAATAAAGATGTGTCTCGCAGAAGTAGACAGTTTTTTGTCGAACTGGATTGACCACTTGGGGAAATCAGTGTTTGTTCACACCGTCAAGCCTCAAGATTCATGGGGCACTGCATGGAGAACACAGAAAGATCTTCCTCCAATAATGGGCAATAATTAGCCACAGATCGAGCACTCTTGGGTGTCCCACCCAAGAAAAATGATAAACACGACCTTGGAGAATTAAATAATTTCCAAGTACTGTAATGTATCCACAAATAAAACTGACGAATCTATAGCTATGGGAGGATATTATTGTGTTCCTAACATGAAAGAATTCCCAAGGTCTGGTAGCCTATCAACAACTGCAGGCAAATAAAGAACAAACAAGTGGTGAACTCACTGCATGGAAATAAATCCCAAACCAACCTTGCACTGTGCCAGCTAGCCAACTAGGAGTTCATTCGGATTTTAAAAGTTAAGCATCATGGTTCTAGGAGAAACATCACCATCTGGTGGTATTTTCAGGAATTGCCAGTAAAGATGTTAGGTTTCTAAGTGGAGGGTTTACACACACTTGTTTGTTTCAACGACCTGTAGAAATTGTCAACTATCACAGACTACTCATACAAGTTGCCATGAACCACTTTTTATAATCTGTACATTTTATTATATATGAGTATTCAGAATTATATAAAGGAGAGACTAACGACTTTCTGAAACAGTTGCTCTGAAAATATCATTCGTTATTTCATGAGAAGACTGTGTTGCCTTTTATAGCATACATAGTATCATTAAATGTCATCTAAATGGCACAGCTACCCTTGATCTCATGCCCATTTCATATTTGTGGTTTTCATGTGAAGGGACTTATCTCAAGTTACCTGCTATTTTATATGTATCCTGGATGTATTTGAACCCTGAAATAGTTCTTTCTACTGAATCACTTCATAGCCACTGCCTTATCCTCATCTGTGGTATGTACTAAGCATTCAATAACCATATTGATCTTACAGCATTTACTGAATGAGGTGAGTACACTGAATTCTGAGGCTTTGAGTCATCATCTATAATTAGGATACAGGTCAGATATTCCCAAGCATTTGTTGTGTATTGTATTGTAGGCTTTACATAGGCCAGGTGTCAAGGTCATTGATCAATTGTAGTTTTCATTCTAAATATGCTAGATGATGCAGTGTAGCGGTTAGATGTAGTTCAGAGGCCAGACTTGGGACACAAGGGATTGGGCACTGCCTGTGAAGCCTGCATTCTGTTCCACTAGTGATCCAGGGTGGTGACGGGTGGCCCAAGTGTTAGGGCCATTGCACTTCAAGTGGCCATGTAGGTCCTAGGCTAATAGACGAATGATCTCTTTTCTCTGTCTTTCCTTCTCTCATTCCGCAGTTCTGCCTTTGAAATAAACAAGATAGATCTTAAAAAAAAAAAAAAAAAAAAAAGCATAGCCTCTGGGGGCTGTTGAGACCAATTTTTTACTTTCTCTCTACATTGACTTAGCCATGCTGTTACGTGGCAGAATCTACTCCAGATTTCTCTCTCTTTATTTTTGTTTTAGATGATGTTTACGTAGTCGGTGTGATAATTATTTCCAAGCTTTCTATTTCTTCTTTGCATTTCTGTGGGGAAAAGGGAGGTAGAGGGATAGGGCAAACCCAGCCTCCCAACCATCCCAATACCCGAGGAAGACCACTGATATCACTGCAGAGTCACAAAGGCACGTGTGCCAAAGGCTCTACCCAGGTAGATGTGATAGTTTCAACATTCTGTTGATCTCACTGATCTGTTTTTACACAGATGATTGATTAGCCTGGAGATAGAAGACTTAAGGAACCAAATTCTTAAAAACTTTGTCAAGACACGGGGACACCACCACAGTTATAGCTACAAGTTCAACAAGCAGAAAATGGATTTCACAAACCCAGGAGCTAGGATGATGGTGGAGACCATCACATCTATGGGGCCCACTGGCCTTCCAGTGAGAACTGGAACTTTACAGAATTCACTGCTGTGATAGAAATAAAATTCAACTTGATACTGATGAAGGAAAATACATCCTGGCTTCTTTGTAATATCCTACTCTTTTGAAAAGAAAATCTAAAAATGGGGGTTGGCATGGTGATTCAACAGGTTAATCCTCCAGCATCACATACGTGTGCTAGTTTTTGTCCCTGGCTGCTCCACTTCCCATCCACCTCCCTGATTATGGGAAACAAGAGGAAGATAGCCCAAAAGCTTTGAGGTTCTACATCCACCTGGGGGAAACAGAGGAAGCTCCTGGCTTCTGGCTTTAGATCAGCCAAATTCCGGCAGTTGCAGCCATTTGAGGACTGAACCAGGGAATGGAAGCTCTCTTTTGTGTTCGCTCTCTCTCTCACTAATGGAATTTCTTTCTCTCTCCCTTGCTCTCTCATTGATGGAAGCTCTCTCTCTCTTTCTCTCTTGTTAATAGAAGCATGTTCTTTTTCTCTCCTTCTCTCTGTAGATCTGCCTTTCAAATAAAACCAAATACATCTTTTAAAAAAAGATCTGAGAATAAAATATTTGCAAATATGCCTATGTAGGATCTAGTTTAGATGCTGAAATGATCCTTTAGTTCTCCATTTTTGCATCAATATCTTTTCACAGGCTTCCTCTTGACCTGAGATAATCCTCCTCCACCCTTAAACTGGCTACTTATTCTTTGTCTGATCTATTGGATTTGATAAAGCGCCCCATCACAGATATTTTTGGGTAATGTATTGCAGCTCATACAATACAATCAGAATTTGTGGTGATAAATTTACTTATACAAATACATAAAGCATGTCTTCCTTTCCCACTAGGTGGCATGCTCTGTGAGGTCCATAATCACAGCTAGTGGCCTTTCAGCACCCAGCAAAAGTTGACACTTATTTGATACATAGTTATTGCATGATGTTTTCTACTTATGTCTTCACCCTTGTTTTTGAAACATGAGTAGACTCCAGGATTCACAAAATAACCAAATGCAGCCTTGAATTTCCATGGTCAAACTCCCGGACAGGGGACACCGGGAGGCACAAAGCTGTTACTCCAATTAGCCTTGTTGCTTTGTTTTTGTTTGTTCTTGTTATTACAGAATGAAAAGCTCCAAATGTGTCTTAGTCCCATGGACATTTCTAAGCAGATCTCAACTACAGAACTCAACTCATTCAACTAGTATTTAATCTTGAGAATCTTGAGATCTATATGGCTGAAGGTTACTCAAGAAAAGCAAAATCATGAGGTGTGAGTGTGTGTGTGTGTGTATGCGCGTGTGTGCTTGGGGTGGGTGGTAGGTAATAATGGAATGATAGATTGATGAATCAATAGAATTACTATTAGAAATCACGAAGGCTGACAATTGACCAATTTACCACATCAGCAGTTGGCACGCTGTAGACCAAAGTAATTACTGAATTCAGACACCTAAGCTCAAGACTTGTAAAGGACTAAAGATTTTGGAGAGTTTGAAAGCAGAGGGAATGTCTGGAATCCCAAATAAAAGGTAGAATTCAGGAAGCATTCCCTCTGATTTGCATCCTTAGTCACCGGGCAAGGTCATACTAGGTCATACTGCGAGTTAGGAGAAGAGATAGTGTGTATTCCAGATCTTTCTTCCTTATTTCCATTGTGCATCAACTCCCAACTCTCCCCTGATGGTCAGTTTCAACCAGCAGAATAATTCTTTGTTTTTTCCTTTTTCTCCCTGAAATTCTGAAGTTCCTGGGCGACAGTCTTAACTTCCATGAACTCACTGCTGTGTCTCTCAGCGAGGGCATTCTCTCTTTGGAATTAACATGTTTAGGATATCTTCAGGGTGGTTAGGAACACGATAACGGGAGGGAATCCCACGGACAAGAGCTCATAGCCTTGATCAGTCACAGTACTAACAGGGAATAACGTGATGGATATTCAGTAAGTCCACAGATAGCAGTTTAGGTAGGGGAAGAAAATCTATATTTATCGTAATTGTGTATTCCAGAAGGAACACAGCCCCTTCCATACAGAAAGGGTTCATAGTGATCAGCTTGTGGACCACTGATTGTACCCAAGGAATGTTTCCATCCCAGGCTTTCATGCTGGTCCTGCTGCTGGCAGATCGGGTACTCCATGGTGTTCATAACCAGATCAGCCTTGATGAGTAAAGGTTCATGTGGCTGAGCCAAGCATGACTCCAATCCTGCCATCATGCTCCACCATGAGCCCTTTGGCCAATGATAACAGTGACTAGGAAAAGAACCTGACTAATAACCTCAGAATGACTCAGCATATCTTCTTGATTATTCAAATGGAGAAAGACTCTGTGAACATTCATGGAAAACACAAATATCACATATGTGCCCCTTTCTGAGTGAGCTGGGAATGTACTTCTCTGCCACATCTTCTTATCAGTCTTCTAATCGCGCAGCTTCTTGTTTCTGACAATCCAGCCAAATCCATGAACCACATCCCATGAATCAATCATTACATACCTGGCAACTGATCCTTCAAACACAGTGCTCAGCAAGGGAGATGTCTCACATTTCTGCCCAATGAAAGGACTTTGCTTTTCTACAATCATTTAGGAATATCTCTCTCAAGTAAGCATAAGGCTCTATCTGCATATGTCTGAGTGTTTTTCCAAGTCTAGAGCTTGAAGGTGTTTGAATTACAGCTAAGCGATTAACACTTCAGTGTATAGTGAGCCATTTGTAAACCAAGATTTAGCACTAAGGTTTGAGTGTCTGTGCCTCTTCCAAAATTTTCATTGAAATTTAAAACCCAATGCAATAAGATTAACAGAGGACTTTAGGATGGTTGAGTTTAGAGTACTTTACCCTCTTAAGGGGACAAAAAGGAGCAGGGTAGACTAGATGGCCTTTTCTTCCCTTCTGCCTTTCACCCTGTGAAGACACAAAAGCATCCTCCCCTTCAGAGGTTGCTGGAAGAAGATGCGACATTAGTAGCAGACATCAGGCTTTCAGAAGATATTGAACCTGGTACTGAACATGGTTCCTGGACTTGCAGCCTCTAGAACTATGAGAAATGTATTTATGTTCTTCCTAAATTACTCTGTCTCTGACATTTGCTTATAGCCATGTTGATGGACTGAGTTCCCCAGTTTCCTGTTCCTCTGCCTACCGACTGGGAAAGTGTCCCATGACGCTGTAGGAACAGGCATGGAGAGAGAGAGGGATGACAAACATTTGGACTGGAGACCAAAGGACCAATAAGTTAGGTCTAAGTTTCAGGGGATTAAGCCTCAGCCTTCCACAGTGTTGGTGTCTCATTTGATCACTGGCTCAAATCCCAGCTGTTCCATTTCTGATCCAGTTCCCTGCTACATCCCTAGATGATGGCCCTAGAACATCATCTCCCGAGTGGGAGACATGGGGAGAGCATTAGGAGCCAGGCTTCTGTCTGGCCTAGCCTAGGCCACTGCACCATTTGAGAAGTGATCCTAGAAAATGGAATAGTTTCTAGCGAATCCGAGGTTCTTTCCCTGCTCCTTTCTCATTCTCTCTATTTAAAAAAAAAAGGTGAATTCTAGTCCCAACATTAGCATCTTTAAGACCCAAAGGAACTGCTGTTTCAGATTTATTCTGAGCAAACTAATGTCCTACCTCCAAGGAAGTCAAACAGAAGGAGTTCTTACCTGTTCACAGGAGCTCAGTCTTTTTGCTCTATTCAGTCCTTTTGCAACAAAACACACTTTCTGTTTAATTCCACTTGGCATGGCTTCTTGAAGCACTCCCTGTCTGTTATTCAGGATGGCAGTCCTGAAGGGGGTGGAAAGCATACCAGCTGCCTTTCCTAAAGCAAATCACAGAGAGGACCCTCATTTCCCCGGATGCTGGTTGTCACCAAAGACTCTTGGAATGCAGGAAAGAAAGGAAGGAAGAGATAACCTTATTTCCTACAAGAACGTGAATGACACAATTCCCCAAGCCAAACCTGATGATTTCTTTTCTCCCACACTTCCTATATGGCCATTCATTTAGTCATTCTTTTCTCTGACGTGAATATTTCTTAGTTTATTGTCTATCATTGTTTGGGCCTTATGATGACAACTTCTCCTCGCTATTTTCTCCAGATTTAAAATTGATATTGTTTCTACACCTTGCTATTAGTGATTGCCCAACCACCTAGCACTGAACTTCACGTTTTAAATTCCAAAAGTTATCTGGTACCATCCGAACTCACACTAGCCACATCATGTAGTTCTTTCCTTCCAGCCACTCTAGACTTCTCTTTAATTTTTCTCATAGTATTCTTCATTCATGCCAGGAGGATTTTGTACACGTTCCCTTGTTTTCTTAACAATCAAGTCTCTAGTTTTCCAAAACTTGCCGTGTCAACACTCACAATGACAGTTTACTCACAGCCTCTGGAAGAATGCACATGACTCAGTACATGCAATAAATACATGCTTAAAAGGAAGGAATATCATGTATTTTTTTTTCAGGAAGGACCTAGTTAACACATATTCTCTCTTGTTGATGCTGAAGAGACCGTGAGTCATTCATTGAAAGATAACTAAAAACTAAGGGATGTCTTCGCACCTTCAGGGAAGACAGGATGATGGCATCCTGTGCCTGTTTGAAGACGCATCTGACAAACGAATCTATGATTGAAACCACAAAGTGCTTGGGTCTTGTTTCTCCGCTCCCACCTACAACTTGTTCCTTCCAGAGCACAGAAATAATTACACAACAAGTAAAACTATGCATGGAAACAAAGGACAGTCTAGAACATTTCAAAATGTAATCATGTGTCAGCAGGTAGATCTCCAAATTCAAATGAAGACAGAAGCCGTGAGATCCTTCCAAGCTTAAAGAAGAATAGTTTGAAACTGCAATCAAGATTTCGCTTTTCTCTCCTTCATTCAACATTGGCATTTGACACGGCTCAGTCTCACAAGACTTTGGTAACTCATAAATTATAAGTCAAACCATTATTTAGTAAGCCACTAATGTATGTTTCTGTAGGTAGGCATGACTGACCCATAGAACAGAATATCTGTCAATTTAAAAAAGTCATATTTTTCAAGCATCCAAGAAAATACTACTGTATGATCAATAAATGATATCATCTTGCATTCATGCCCCAGAATGAGACTTGGCATTTATCCTCATGAGTCAACTCAACGATTTGCATTTCTTATCTCGTGCACACAACCACCACCACGCCTCTTGATGAACAAACTACACATTCATTATTATGGCATTCTTAGACATTTTAACAACATTATTCCAACAATGTTAATTTGTGAGTTCCCTCTCTTTCTCTGATTTGGTCTCGTCAACATCACAAGGAAAGAAACTATCTCTTCGAGTCACAATGTGCTGGCACATGAAAGTACTGAACTGAAATCTGACTTCCAGAAGCAAATATAAACATTAATACATTTCCTTTAGTTGCTGCCGTGACCAGAAGAAAACTCTGACACTAGAGAACCACCGGGATCATGGATTCCAATGGAAGAAAACATCTAGAAACAGAGCACCTTGTGAGAAAAGAATAAAAAATTGACCATCATCCAGAGCAATGTGTGGCCCCAGGAGGAAAACCGAAGATGAGCGGGTCCCTCTGCTGGAATCAGAAATCAAGGCAGTAGGTGCCCCTGGGGACAAGGACAAGATTGAGATGCCATAAAGATAGTTTATGGGCAGGAGAACTATCCCCTTCCCCTGCAGCCATGAAGAGGATCACTCGGCTTGAAGTTCAAAGCCTACACGTAACTGTGTAAAACCCTTGTGAGAAATTCTGCTAAATTAAGGATCAAGGGCTTATGATTTCATTTGCAGTATCAGGAGCAAAGGCAAGAAGTTGCTTTCAGCTTTCCCACAAGCATCATGAAATTACTGAGAACAGGCCTGTTTGAAAGCATCCCTGGTCGCATAACACAAACGCTTCCACATGGCATCCATTAGTCAATTTGTTCACCAAATGCAGCAGCTTTGCACCCACAGTGGCTTAGTCCTCCTATTTTATTCAAAGACAAATCATATTTGTATTTGTTGACGGTTCATTTGGGGTCATACCCATACAAAATCCTTGCAATATTCCACTGTGGTTTCTCTGCACATTTTTCTAGCTTGACAGTTTGAGAACTCAGTTACTTTTCTTCTGTATTCTTGATGTCTTTCTCAAAATCAATTGTCTGTAAATATCGAGTTTTATTTCTGGGTTTTTATTTTTGTATATTCACTTACATCAGTCTGTAAGTCTGCTTTTATGCCTGCACCACACTGTTTGGGTTCCTACAGGTTTGTAGTATATTTTTACATATTGTGTGTCTCTAGCAGCTTTGCTTTGTTTTACCAAACAGAATTGCTTTGGAGGTCTTTTGTGATCCCAAACAAATTTTAAGATTATTTTTAATTTCTTCTGGTGAGGGATATCTTGGTATTTGATAGAAATTACATTGGATCCGTATAAGAAATATGGGCATCTTTAACATGCTATTTCTTCCAGCTCCTGCACATGAACTTGTCTTCTGTGTGTGTATTCATTTCCAGTTTATTTCATCAGTGTTTTATTGCTTTCGACGTAAACCTTTAATATCCTTGGTTAAATGTATTGCTTAGCATTTTTAAATGCTAAAAATAAATAAATGAAATTTTTTCATGGTTTCTTTTTCAGCTCTGATTAAACTAAGGCTTTTGCACAGAGAAGAAAGCACATCATGTATTAAGCAATAATCTGCCTGTGGAATAGAAGAAAATATTTAAGATTCTTCTAAAAACAGATTAATAGTCATATTACACAAGGAATGTAAGTAAATTGACAACATGAAGCAAACAATCTGGTTTCCAAGATGAACAAATGATCTAAGCAAACATTTCTCAAAAGAGAAAATGCTGTTGACCAGCAAATATATCAGAACATACACAATATCACTAATCGTTGAGTAAGTGCAAATAACAAGCTCACTGGACTACCAGGTCACCTCAGCCGTAATGACATGAGAATAAAACCAACATGCAGCAATGAGGAGGTGGAAAAGGGGGACCATCATACATAGCTGGAAGCAACATGAATTAGCATAACTGCTATGGAAAACAGAATGAAATTTCCTCAAAAATCATGAAGGGTGGGGGTGTAACTTGATGGTTGAAATACAAGTAGGAATCCTGCATCCTGCATCCTAGGGCCTGGGTTCAAGTTTTCACTGTGCTTCTGATTCCTGATTCATGCAAATACAGCTCCTGAGAGGCAACAAATGGTGGCTCAAGTGATCTGGTCTCTGCTAAACACGGGAGTCAGGGACTGAGTTCTTGGCTTTCAGTTTTGTCCTGCTCCAGCCCTGACTATAGAATGCTCCCAGTTCACTGGAATTCTTGCTTTCCATTCTTATCTTGTATCTTCTTGCTTCTCAAACACATAAAACATTTTTTTTTTAAGACTAGAAATAGAGCTATCATACAATTCAGCACTTTCAGCTACTAGGGACTATATTCCAAGGAAAGTACACCATTATGCCAAATGGACAACTATATGCCCATGGTTATTTTATCAAAGATTACATATGGGTTCAAACTAGCTATCCATCAATGGATGAATGGATGATGAAAATGTGGTATATAAACAGTGGATAGTGTTTAGCCACAGCAAACAATCCTGTAATTTATAGCCAGATGGATAAAACAGGAAGACAGTATGTGAAAGAGAAACAAGTCAGGTGCAGAAAGACAAAGAGCATATTTCACCATGTGTATATGGAAGATGATAATGCTTATCTCATAGTAGTACAGAATACAATCCTATTTATCACAGACTGAAGGATTGGCAGAAGGAACATAGATAAGTTAACAGGTACAGGGTACAGTTTAATAGGAAAAATAGTATCTTAAGTCCCTACTGCATAGTAGGGTAACAATGGCTGACAGCTTTTAAGGATATACTTAGTAACAGCTAGTAAATAGATATTAATGTTTCCATCACAAACAAATCATGCATGGTTGAAGTGATAACCACTAACAATTGCCCTTATTGCCAGTTCTTATCCCCGTGGCCCCGCTTCCCATCCAGGTCCCTGCTTGTGAAAAAGCAGTCAAGGATGGCCCAAAACCTTGGGACCCTGCACCCGCCTAGAAGACCCACAAGAGCTCCTGGTTCCTGACTTCGGATTGACGCAGCTCCGGCCATTGTGGTCACATGGGGAGTGAATCATCGGACCGAAGATCTTCCTCTCTGTCTCTCCTCCTCTCTATGTATTTGACTTTTCAATAAAAATAAATAAATCTTAAAAAAAAACCATAATTGCCCTTCTCCTATCATTATGCATATATCAAATACTGTGCCGTAAAACATGTGTAATTACAGTGTGTCACCTAAAATAATTTGTGAAAGTTTGCATTTGCTTAGCAAATTTTCAATCCCAAAGAGATTTTTGAATTATTAGTAATATATTACCTATTGACCATAGACAGACAAGTAGAGTTCTAACATCCCCCATTACATGGAAAGTGAATGCATATCTTATAACACTGTCAGGAGTTTTGTCTCTAGAAGAAACATTGATATTTTCTAGTGGTTTGGAGTTTTTCATCCATTAGCATCACAGGACAATGGAATTCTTGATCAAAAACACAATTACAAAGTACTTCCTGAATACTCTGCTTTCTCGCTATTCTCTGAAGTTTCATTACTATTATTTTACTCCATTAAATTTTGATGTCTACAATCTGTGTGCACTAAGCTTAGTGAGCAAATCTAACATGTCGCTACAGCATGCATTAATCCAATCAGCTTGGATCCTAAATTATTTCCTAAATTTGCCAGTTATTCAAGTGGCCTCAATGAATAACGTGACAAATGGAAGCTGATGGACTAATTATCAACAGAAACTGTGTTTGCACTTGCAACTCTCCCCAGCCACAGGACATCCACTTCTATTGCCACTCACTGAGCGATTCCAGCTTCTGCTCTGCTTTAAGCCAGGGACCTGTGCTCATGCAGAAGCCCAAATCCATTCACTTGTTAGTTCGACCCATGAGGAACAACAGTGAGACGGAAGACACAGGGACTGTGCCATTTCATGCTTCCTTTTCTCCATCACACTCCCTTGTTATTCTCCATTTCATGTATTCCTTCTCACTGAAGAATACAGCAGTAGTCTTCAGTCATCTACCAGTCAGGATGTTCTTCTGCTAAAGTGCTGCGATATACAACAATCATAAAGACTCATGCCTTACTTTTGCCTTTGTAGCATGCTGTGCCTTGAACTTGAAAAGCCAGAACCGTGGATATCGATTTTGGAAGAAAACTTTTCCCTGGAAAGCTTTTTTTTTTTTTTTTTGACGCTGATGTTTTGTTGGGGATTTTAACTGACCGGAACTTTATTCTGTTAGCTCTACCTTCAGACCAGAGAAGGTCTCCCCAAGAGGCCACTGAACTTGTCTGGACAATAAGATGCTGGACCTTATGCCAGGTATATGCTTGCAATGAAGGAATTTCAACTGAACTTGAACCGCGGTTGTGCAGCAAGGTGGAGCAATCTACTATGGGAGGAGGGGTGTGGGAGGGGTGGGGGGAATCCCCAGTGCTTACGAAACTGTATCACACAATACAATGTTAATAACAAATAAAAAAAATAAATTAAAAAAAAAGACACCTTTCCCTTCAAAAAAAAAAGATTTATTTTTATTATTTTTTTATTGGAAAGGCGGATATACAGAGAGGAGAGACAGAGAGGAAGATCTTCCGTCCGATGATTCACTCCCCAAGTGAGCGCAACGGCCGATGCTATGCCGATCCGAAGCCAGGAGCCTCTTCCGGGTCTCCGACGCGGGTGCAGGTTCCCAAAGCCTTGGGCTGTCCTCGACTGCTTGGAAAGCTTTTAAAAGTGAGGATAGGTGACTGCAGTTTAGTGAGTTTTCTTTTCACAACAATATTCTAATGATTGTTTTTGTAGAATAGAATTTATGACATTATAAATTTTCAGGACAAGGACTCTTGTGATCGACTCCTTTTATTCCCTTATATTTTTGTGCAAAAAATTTCAGTAACCGAGTGGCTAAACACCTTTGTTCACACAGTGTTTCCTTGAGAACCAAGCACCAGAAAAAAGATTATAGATAAAATCTAAACACAGTTCATTTCTAGGGTCTGATTCATTGTTATATTAATGCAAGTTTAATTATTGTGATAAATTATTAGTATTATTATAAGGAATCAAATCTCTCTAGAATCCTTCAACTACTTTCCTTAGGAAAATTACTATAATTTCTTCTACAAAATACCAGAGTTAAACAAACAAACAAACAAAAAAACCTACTAATTCTCTGGGAACCAGAGGAAAAAGGAGAAAAAACACAATTATCCCTAAGCGTATGAAGTTGAAATATTTTTAGCATCTATAAGGAAGTTCATTTTTTTTTTTTTGGACAAGAGGCTGTAGGATATAAATCTTTCTTAACTTCTTGAATGAAAATATGTTAAATTTTTAACACTTTTACCTTCTTTCTATTTCTGAGTTATCCAAAAGCAATGTGATTTTTATGAAATGGTCTCACAGTCCAAAATCATTAGACTGCCAATGCCTAATTCTAAACCTGATGTTCTGGAGAAATGTGTGGCCATCGCCATGCCAGAATGTCTCGTTTTATGTTTAAATGGTCACAGATTTAATAATGGGCTGCAAAAAAAAAAAAAAAAAAAAAGGCCTGTGTTTAACTACATTCTTTCCTTTTTAAGCACTCACCCAGCCACGCACAAACACAGGGGTATGGCATACACTTTAAATCCACAAGCTTCATGGAAAAGGCCTACTTTGGGTCCTGTGCACATTAATAAATTATATCCCATTAGGTCAACATAGAAATTAATTGTGGGATTCTTTTCAAAATCCACATTATTTCCTGGCCCTGATGCAGGGGCCGCTCAATTAGACACCTCTCCGGGCCTTTGTGCCGGACTAAACGCAGTTAATTGTTCCATTTCTGCAGAGTGATTCATCTCCCAGATGCCTCAGGCCTTTCAGCAGCTCTGTCTACCAATATCTGGACATATGAAAATAGAGTCATTTGGGACCCAGGCAGAGGGGGAAGATTGGGAGGCAAATAGAGCAGGGTATTCTTTGCCCCTGCCCTTTGGTATGATTAATCTTCAGAGAGAAAGAACTCCTGAATCATTCTCTTGACAGGACAGCCGCCTTGCCCTATCTGGCTCCCCATGTGAGGAGCGACGGATGAATGCGTCCTTTTTTCCCTTCTTCCAGGTGCAGCCCTATTCGCACTTGCGCCTGACAACACATAATAGAACAGTTTCTGCTTGTCTGTTGCCTGAGCTCCGGGTTCTTTTCTACCCCGGTATTTCTCGTTTGTTCACATCCCAGTGACAGGGTCAGTCAAACTGGAGCTACATGAAAGCCTAATGACATTCACTTATTCCCTTCCCAAACCATAACCAATAGGTCTACCTTCTTACTGGAAATATGATCTTAAAATAAATCTAAGGAGACAGATACACCTCTGAGCAGCTGAGGTAGCTTCAGCTTTTGCTGAAATTACAAATGTTGGCTTTCACTTTGCATTTTTATTCCAATTCTGTCCTTTACTCATAGTCAATAGGATCTTTCACTCATTGCAATAGTTGACTATATAATAATGAATGGTCCAAAACAGAGGTGCCTAAACCTGCTTCTGTTTGAGTTCAACCATAGTTAAGAGGGCCAATAACTTTTCATTATCAATGTTGTTTTCAAAACTGAATGCTGTTTAGCTGGAATGTTTAAAGTGAAATAATGCTTTAGCTTCTCATGGCTTTATATCTGAAGCTAGCCTGGTGTTCACCAAAAATCATTAACATGACTTTGGTCTTAGTTTGAATTCTCTTAAAAAAAACCCAGCTATTGAGACATGTGTGATCAGATACAGTTCTTAGAGAATTAATCGAGGAGTGACTCAAGGATGTAAGGGTGATACTAGAAAGCTACCATTGCAGGCGGGTAGAACTCACGCCCAATGGGGAACACTCAACTCAAGGAGATCTCATCTGTAGAACATCAGGTCAGAGATATTTACACACTGGCATCCCTTAGGCCATGGTCAAGAGCAACTCCCATGATGCTTAATTAAACCTTTACACCAAACTGTGTTCAGACATGTAAGCAGCGATGCGATAGGACGACAGGACATGAGCAGTGCATGCGCCATCCTCGCAGTGCCTGAGCCATCCTCGCAGTGCCTGAAACACCCGTGAGAATGGTCGCTGCTGGTGCACCTACGCAAACCCCTGGTTTTGGAATGCCCTGCATCCTTAACACATCGTTGAAACGCACTGGTGTTTTTCACTGCCTGCTTAATCAGACCTAGTTAGCCTGAAATCACAGCTCCATTAGTACTTGTTCATATTTCTTTATAATTCGGACATTTTAGCATAAAGAACATTCTCTAAGCCATATAAAATACCTATGATATAGCCATCAAAATCTGGAAATCAATATTGATGCATTTATAGCATCCAGTTTTGAGATTCCATTTGCACTTAAGCAATTGCCTCTCCAAAAATCATTACAATTTTAGGAGTCATTTCAGAAATCAAATGTTGCATTGTAACCATTGTAACTCCTCAGTCTTTTCCAATCTGTCCAAATTCCTCTATCATTTCTTACGTTTTTTTTTTAATACAAATTTTTATTCTTTAAAAAATGCTGGCTTTTTCATCATTAAGTTTATGACACGCATTACTGGAAGAAATACCACTCAGTGTTGTGCTTTTTTTGCTGTCTCATACTCACAACACATGATTCTGATTTGTCTCATTACTCCTAACATCAGCTTTGATCATCTGGCAAAAACACTGCATGCCATCCTTTTCCAATGCTTATGACCTTTGTCACTAAAAATATTTTGATAGTAGATACATTGAAACAGTGTAAACGTCTCACTACTCATCGCTATTTCCTTTATTAGTTGAATAGCAGCATACATTAAAATATTCCCATGGACTTCTATTTGATTCAATAGCTCATAATATTTACTATCCTGTATAATTTTATGTTTAGTTTGCCTCAACTTGCTTCTCTAGCAATTAGACATGCATCCAGTGGTCTTTGAGTACCTCCTAAAAAAGACTTACAATTGAACAGCTGAAACAATTTTGAAATAATTGATGAAGCCCTCAAAATGATAATCCACTATGAAAAAATTAAAGCAATGATTCACAACTATCTCAATGAGCAGAAAGATGAAAACAATTGAGAAGGAAAACCCCAATCTATGACATGAGTGCTTTGAGACATAAGCAGTCTACGTATGCAGTGCCACCACCTGAACATTTCCCACTTTGGATGCTTTGAAGCAATGGAGAAAATCTAATACTTCTGGGCGCAGCGCTGTGGTCTAGTGGCTAAAGTCCTTGCCTTGAACACGCCAGGATCCCATATGGGTGCCGGTTCTAATCCCGGCAGCTCCACTTCCTATCGAGCTCCCTGCCTGTGGCCTGGGAAAGCAGTTGAGGACGGCCCAAAGCCTTGGGATCTGCACCCATGTGGGAGACCCAGAAGAGGTTCCTGGCTCCCGGCTTTGGATTGGCGCAGCATCAGCCGTTGCGATTACTTGGGGAGTGAATCATCGGACCGAAGATCTTCCTCTCTGTCTCTCCTCCTCTCTGTGTATTTGCCTTTGTAATAAAAATTAATAAATCTTTAAAATCTAATACTTCTGGAATTATTTGGTTGTAGGTTTGTTTTGACTGCTTTGAATAAAAGATCCAGTAGATTATAGTAATAGTTATTTTGGACGTCGACAGAATTTGTTTTCATAAAAGCAAACAATATTGGAAGAGTCAGGAAGCAACCAATCAATCTGTCAAATTAACAGCTGTGTTATCAAAATAACCTTGCAGGAAGAAGTGCCTCATTGTGTTTATACTTATTGATCAAGGGACTGCCAAACCCATTCCTGTCTATCATTTATTTTCTCTGAGATTTTAAGATTGTCAAAAAGAAGTGAATACACTTTTGTCAACATTCAGCAAAAAATAATAACACATTTTGATGAACACAATTGCACTGGCCTTGCAAGCAAATACGATTTAAGAAAGCTAAGACTCCTGCCTGCCAAGTCCAGTGCTGAGTCTGAATATCTACCATTTCATCCCACGATGGAAGCAATTGACTGAGCATTGGTAATACAGGGAAAGTAAACGAAGTAAGTTTTCTGATGCTTAGGTGTTACTGAATCCGTAGTAATCCTGCTACTTGTAACTGGTGTACTGATAGGTGGACTAAATATAGGATTGTGTTTTTCAAATATTCCTTATCCTTCAGGGAAGGGATGATAGTGGTGAATTGTGAAAGATAGATTTACTTATTTTCCAATATAATCATTGTAATGGGGTCAGAAGGCATTGTCAGTGAATCTCATGTAAATATTTACATTTAATAAAGGAGAGAGAAGTTCTATAAATATAGAAATTGTGGGTTTTTATGTAAATGTTAAAGACATAAGCAAACAATTACACATGCATGGGTTTCCTTAATGAAAATTTGAATATAAAGAGTTATACACATCATTTTTAGCTCTTTTTTCCCTCACTGAATGCCCTTTCATACAGAGTTGGAAGGTTGTATCAGGTTATTACACAAAACCCAATTCTAACCAGGTGCTTAAGGTCATGAGTTCAGTTCATTCATTGGACATATTTCCTTCAGGCTCAGTCAGCTAAACCCAGTGCAGAAAAGAGCTTAATAAAAGAAAGGAAATCCTACCAGGACCTGCTCCAGGGAGTTTCAGCATTTTAAACCTCTTGCACGGCCTCCTTATGCCTTCAGGTTAACCATATGTAAACAATTGCTACTTTTCACCACAGAAGCAGGTTACCTTTCAGAGGTAGACTGATTCTGTGGCCATAAAATTTATAAGTCCATCAGCTAAGTTTATGAAGTGATCAGGCACCCTTTGGAAATGAAAGGTGCTATGTACGGTGGGAAGGGAAGAAAGCATAGCCAAGGTGTTCATGTGTCATTAGCAGAAGACATTGCTTCTGCAATGAGCTTGTTTGCATTCTGAGAGAATTAAGTCTTAGCCATGCACAGAATGCCCAGGAGCTAGTAAAGCTCCGAGGCACTGCATATTCAGCTTTTGGTTGCTGGGATGCGTGAGAAAGACCAAATACAGAGGGGATGGAGTACAAATATATCACATTTGGCTGCAAAGGGTTTTGGTCCTTCTGTAAATGTCCACAACATTTTAGGGGATGGTTTTCTTTGAGGTCAGCATCATTACTGTTGAGACTTAGAGAAAGGTTGGATTCCAGTTTCCTCAGTTTTCAATATTTTCTTTTGTACAATCACTAACTTCAGGTCATCATTTTTGCCTCTGCTCCAGAATGTGGGGGCACTTTCCTTTCTTAGTCATGTGTCTTACCTAAATCTCTCTATAAGAGAATCTGATACTATTCTCTTGGGGGGAGCACAGTTAGTGTGCTATGAATAAATATCCCAGAATTAGTGGGTTAACCTCAACAATCTTTACAATGTGATGGATTCAATGCATGCCTCCAGGATTCGTTTTTTAACCTAATGCTCAGTGTGAAGGTGTTTGGATGGAGCCTCTGCAAGGTAACTGGTTCTTCAGAGTGGAGCTCGTACAAAGGGGATCAACGCCCTTGTAATAGAGGCCAAAGAGACTTCTCTATTCCTTCCACGTGTGAAAATACAGTGAGAAGGTAATTGTCTATCAGCCAGGAAAGAAACAGGACATTGCCAGATGTCAAATTGGTTGGCACCCCACTCAGACTTTCCAGTCTCCTGAACTATGAAAAATGGATTGATCCATCACTCTATTTTTTCCAAGATTTACCTATTTGTTTTAAAGGCAGAGGCAGAGAGACCAGGAGGAAGAGATTTTTTTATCTGCTGGTACACTTCCCAAACGGCTGCAATGGCTGGGGCTGGGCCACGTCAAGCCCCAGAGCCAAAAATGCCATCCAGATCTGCTACATGGACTGCTACATTCACCTGCTTTCCCAGACTTGTTATCAGGGGACTGGATCAGAGTCAGGGGATTCAAATCAGCAATCCAGTAAAGGATGCCGGAGTTCCAACTGGTGGCTTAACGTGCTGTGCTACAATGCCAGCCCTGCACCCCTTAACAGTATTGATGTATTTAAATGAGAGAGAGAGATAGACAGACAGCAGAGGATGGGAATTGGAGAGGGAAAGGGAGAAGGAGAGAGAGAGAGAGAGATTCTATTGAGAAAATTGGTGTGTTCTGTAAGTTCTCAACCTTGACTGAGGTTAAGCTACGACCACTCATCCCAGGCCCTGGTAGAGCTCCCCTACCCATACAGGGTTGGTAGTTGATCATCTCAAACTTTCATATTTTGTAATTCTTTTTCTTATGTGATGAGACAACTTTTTGGTTTTCATTGTATGAAGCTTTTTTGTTTAGAATTTCTACTCATAGTAGCCACAATTTAATTATAGTCATTTAGAGAAAAGCTTGTTACTCCTGCCCAAAGAAAAAGACAAAAACTAAAGAAACAATTCCAACTAGAACTTTTATCCTTTTTTTCTTTGTTACAGAAAACAAAATGAAGCACATTCTCCTATTTAATATTTCATGCATTTCTCTCTGTATATGAATTAGAATGAATGTTATTCCAACTTTGTCACTTTACTGCGTGTGTCTTGAACTGGCAATGCCTCAGTTGCCTCACTTGAGAAATGAAAATAACAAAATTGCCTCCCCGAAGAATACAATAAGAATTAGAAGTCATTGTTTTTGAAACCCCACTAAGAAAACATGAACTAGAGCTAACCAGTGATGCATCAACTTGTTTGTGAAATAAAAAGGATGAGACGCTGCTGTGCATTATAACTCAAGACTAAAGAGGTTGCCAAGACATCATCCCAAGTTTAGGCAGATTCAGTTCCGTTTATGCAAATAATTTGCACAGATTCTTGCACCCTTTGCCTATTCTTACATTGACATTAACGAAGGCAACATTGCTAGGATGTAGCCATGGTAACGATGAAAGCTCCAGAGCCTTGTATCATGGCTTCTCCCACTTAAAGCACATGTTTTACCTGCTTTGTGTAGTGAGGTGTATTTGAGGTTCATTTCAGCCCATCTGCCTTAGAAAAAAAGAGAACTGATGGGCACAGCAAAAGCAAACGAGAGACTGAATTGTTCTACCGAGGACACATCAGTCACACTTCTTGGAAAACCGTCACCATGCTGTTCTGGTAGTTCAAAGTCACATCTTCACTTACAGAAATCAGGGGGCACTCACGGCAACTGAAACAATCACCTCTTGGGGAACAGTCAGGAATTACAATATAAGCCTGATGAAAACAACTCTTCATGAGTAAACACTTTGGAAACAGCTCAGTTTAGCTTATGTAGATATTAGCCAAACAGGAAAGCACCCAGGATCTCTTCATTGATACACTCTCCTTGGGAACTTCAGAAATCTGTTAGATTTCTGAGTTTGCATAAAGTTACTTTCTGCAGAAAATTCAGGTCAAAGGGGTTTCATTACAGAAGGTTCCTCTTAGCAGGTACTGAAAACTGTGTGGAAGCTTATGTGCCAACTGTTTATGGAGTCCTTACTCTTCCCAACCTACAGCATGGCGGTGTAACTCTAAGCAACCGAAGGGCACTTTCAGGAAAGGGAAGCACACTGCTCTGCACACTGCTCACTCCTCCGAGGCCAAGCAACAACTTTCCCCTGAGTTACCATGTGTCCACTCTTGCATTTCAGGGGCAAACAAATGAATCACATGTTCATATCCCAGCTTCAAAACAGGCTAGGAAATCCAGTGCTAACTGGCTCAGGCTTTCCTTGAGGTGTGAAGCTAAGCAGGCTCCCGGGATCAAAGTTCCCGGGTGGGCCAAGCAGGAAGAAGGAAGTTGTCAGTAACTCCCACTGTTCCTGAAAGATGTAGGGAAAGTAATATGGTCCCAAACAGCTCCCTATTTGGGAGTTTTCTCATTCCTTACAACTCCCAGCACACCCACAGTCAGGAACAGTAACATTCTTTCTGATAATTTGTGAGTGAATCTGAGCTGGAAGAAAGGCAGGTATAACTGTGCAGGTTGAGGGAAGTCTGGAGCACACAGGATGATGTAAGTATAGGTGGATCCACGGGTTCATCCCGCACACCAGCCCCACAATGGATCTGCTCCAGCTCTTGCCTTCACACACATTTCCAACTATATTTCAACATATGTCTGTAGATTTCACTAAAGAGTTTCAATTTTTAATTGAAACAGTTGGCAGTTTAATTTTAATTTAATTGGCAGTTTTTAATTTTATTTTCATTTTTAAAGATTTTATTTTGTTTTTGTGGCAAAGTCAGATATACAAAGGAGAAGAGACAGAGAATAAGATCTTCCATCTCACAATTCACTCCCCATGGGACCACAACGGCCAGTGCTTTACCGAGCTGAAACCAGCTGGGATCCAGGAAACTCCTGTAGGTCTCCCATGCGGGTGCAAGGTCTCAAGACTTTGGGCCATCCTTGACTGCTTTCCCAGGCCACAAGAGGGAACTGGATGGGAAGCGGGGCTGCCGGGATTAGAACTGGCACCCATATGGCATCCCAGCATATGCAAGGCAAAGACTTTAGCCACTAGGTCACTGTGCTCAATAATATTATCATTTTAAACTTTCTGTGTACGTATTTCTCATATGCAATGTGGTACAGTGTAAGAATTTGAACCTTTACAATTGTGCTAGCCTGGGATTGTGTTGAAGGTGGTGGGTGATGTGGAATTTAAAGGGTTATCCAGGCCCTGGCATAAACAGTTTGAGAGCCCAGCCACTGCTGCCGGTAATTTGGAACTAACAGACATTCTGTTTAAAACATCATTTATGAAATACATTGTTAATGTAAGATAAAAATTTTAGTGGAAAACATCCAGGAATTGGATTGAAAATTTGTTCTGAATCTTAAAATTGTCCTTTATGAGCCCAACTTGGGACTGTAAGGAAGAAATTTCCCCCTGTAATATTTTAATGGCACTGAACTCATGAAATTTGAGAAATGAAAGAGATCACAAGGACATGTAAGATCTCCAAATAGAAATGAAGTGTCCAGGAACGATCAGCATGCCTTTATCTAATTTTTTATGTTTTAATTACAGTCTAGTAGTCCATTAAGTTAGTGTTCCATGACTTTCTATTTTTTTTAAAGATTTATTTTTATTATTTTTTTATTGGAAAGGTGGATATACAGAGAGGAGAGACAGAGAGGAAGATCTTCCGTCCGATGATTCACTCCCCAAGTGAGCCGCAACGGCCGATGCTATGCCGATCCGAAGCCAGGAGCCTCTTCCGAGTCTCCCACGCGGGTGCAGGGTCCCAAAGCTTTGGGCCGTCCTCGACTGCTTTCCTGGGCCACAGGCAGGGAGCTGGAAGGGAAGCGGGGCCACTGGGATAGAACCGGCGCCCATATGGGATCCCGGGCGTGCGAGGCCTTCAACCACTGCGCCGCCGCGCTATGACTTTCTTAACCATGGTAGGCTGCTTGCAATGTTTTGTTAAAGTAAGTTTCATTCTTGGAGAAGATGCTGCTTTACTGAAAATCTTCCTGCGAAGTAAATTCTCAAAAGTGAGTTATGGATACAAGAATATAAACATCTATTTGCTACTCAAGATATTCTGCCAGATTTGATTTTATTCTAATAAGATTACAATGATTTATACTGGCGTTAACAACGTATCGTTGAACCAAATTTTAAAAGCCTTGACGGTTTGGGGTTTTTTAAAAATTCAATTTTGGTAAATGCAATAAATGTAAAATATTATTACAGAGTTATTTAATATGTAATGCTTTCATTACTGGGGAGATGCACATTTTTTTCATTATTTTTGAGAATGACTTTATAATTTCCATAAAAGTGAGGAAATTACTAAATCAATCTAGCCTCATTGCCTGGCATGGTTCATTTCAAAATTAAGAATATTTCAGAATTCTCAAGCTTCCTCTCTTTCTTTCTCTATATTCTTCTTTCCCCCTTCCTCCTTCACATGATCACATAAATGTTATTATAGAGAGATAAAAATATAAAATATATTATAAAGTAGAATCATCTTATGTAACTATGTATAGCTATAAGTATAGTTTTTTATTAAAAGACTGAAAACAAAATCAAGTGAAACTGCATCATTTCTTGTAACTTAGGAATAATTAACTTTATTTTAATCAATTTCAAGGCAAACTTCAAAATCAATTAAAAACGTTATGAAAATTCTCACTGCTTTTGAATCTACATATCTTGGCACTGATTTACATATTAAATTTCAAGCTTTCCAAAGACACATGTACCTATGTCAGCATTCAGATGTTAATATTTCACTTTATTTTTCTTTGACTATTTTTTTAGCGGAAAACACAATGATAGTTTAAGTCAAGTGCTTGAATTATTTTTTTTTCCTCTTCCCTCCCCTAGGTGGAGAAAACTTTAGAACAAGGTTTGCTGTTTTCATGTTCATATTTGTAATTTGTAATTATACTAACCAATAAGATCCATAAATAACAAAAATCTCACTGATATCATGCAGCTCATTTTAAATCTGTCTTTCCTCACTGCCTTGATTGTTGAGATAATGCTAGATAGTAAGTTCTAAGTGTTTTAGGAAGATGGGGAGACATGCGATGGACAGAGGTCGGACTGCTGGAGAACCACGGCTGGACAGCTCCAGGCCACCCTTGCAGCAGCCACGTAGCTGATGGCCACTCCAGGAGTGGGGTACCACCTCAGGGCAGCTGTGGCTGACCGTCTGTAGCAGCCGTTGCTGCACACCACCCCAACTCTCTCTCCCGTCTGGGCACAACACAGGCTTCTGTCCAGGTCCACCTTCCACGTAGAAAGAAACACAGATTCCACAAGGTTGTGGTCACAGAGCCAGAGCTAGGTAGAGATATCTGGGATGTGTTTATTCCAATATACCCCTTAATTTATCATAATGTCATTATAACAAAATCAGTGGAGGGGCACTCCCACTGCTGTCATTCACAGGTCTCCATGAAACTTGCGGTATTTCCGCAAAAAGAGCATAGAAATGGGAATGCCACCATTTTTAAGCATTCAGTTTAGCTCTACCCTACACAGTATCTTCTCCTATACTTCCCACTGGTATGAGGAGTAGACCTCACTTTGTGGATGGGGCTTTGCTTCGAGGATTTTTGGTTTGGTTTGGTTTTTTGTCTTTGTCGAGGATTTTCGTGCTTTCACCGTTCTATACCCCAAGCTCTGTCTTTTCTCCTCTTCATGTCTTTTGGTGGCCTGACTTTTTTCTTGAATGTGCTCTTTGGTTTCGTTCTAAATAATGCTCGCTAACCTTGCCCTATGCCAAGCCAGGGAACCCGCATGCATCCCATAGCAGGAGTCTCATTTATACAAAGTGATATTTCCCCTGCACAGCACAGCCTTGAGCCACATCTTGCTTGTTTCCAGGAGCCATCTTTTCATGTGTATATCCGGAACTGTTTTATCCTTACCGGAATCCTTTTACTTCCATTGCAATGTTCATTCACTACCAATGGATGTAGCTGCTCTGGTCCCTGAAGAATTGTCCTAAGTCAAAGGAAACTGCTCATTTGGGAATTTTTTTTTTCCCTTCAGGTCAACCCACAGCCAATGACAGAAGGGTATCTGTGGAGGAGAAGGGTGCAGACAAGCGAAGCTGGGCAGATAAGCCCAAGCAGCCTTTGCTTTGAGAGACCTGAACCACAGCTGTAATTGTTCTCCAACATTCTCTTTGGAACTGGAGGAGGGGAGACTCCAGCCAAGAGGACAACTACTCCATCCTGTCCCTGCACTGCATCACTCCCCTTCTCCTCATCTTCTGAGATCCATTCCCCAAAATATCACTATTTGAACCATGATTTGGCACCTTGCATTCTTTAATTCACGTAATGTTTGTGGGGATTTATGATTGTTAACGTTTCATTCTGACCTTTATCAATAACTCTTACTAAACACTCTGTGATTGAATTTTCTGGAAAAAAATATTTTTTTGATTGACAGCAAAGAGAGAGAGAAAGAGACTTTTACTCAATGGTTCACTCCCCAAATTCACAATCAGCCGGGTCTTGGCTGAAGAGAAGCTAGAATCTGGGAATTTAAATCTGGATACCCACGTGGGTGGAAGAGACCCAGAGATCAGAGCAATCCCATGCTGTTTCCCACTTGCAGCAGCTGGAAGCTGGAACGGGAGCCGAGCCAGGACTCCGACCTGGCACACAAGTCAGTATGCACAACTTCTTACACTCTATTTTGAGAAGTTTACACACCTGTAGGATGATCAAGAAAAACGAAGTCTGGAAAACTCCAGGGACACTGGAGAAAAAGGAATCCCTGGAGTCGTCTGCTGAGCACCTAGGCGGCAGTACCAGAAAGTCGCCGGGAATAGCTACAACTCTCAAAGAGCTGGCAAAGCTTCCTAAGCAGGCAGACGGGAAGGTGCTACTCCTGAGTGGTTGAAGAGGGTGAACCAATCGGCCAGCCTTCTGCCTTGTAAGCGTCAGGCTAGTTTCACGTATGCAAAGAGGTAAACTGAGAATAGAATGAAGAGCATTCCGGAAAGCTCTCCTAAAATTGCCCAACGATATTTAACAAGAGGATTTCTGTTTGATTGCTTTAATCAATTTTACGTTTAGCTTCTAAAGCTCATCTTTGAAGTTGAACATTTAGACTACCAGACATTGGTAAACTTTATTTTTTCTGGTTCTAACCGATCATTACAGGGTCGGAGGATCATCATGTGGTTGCCTGCTCTTTCCCTATTTCTTTCTCATTCTTTCAAACAACCTTTTACAAGTTCTTACTTCCCAGGTTGTACAAAACCAGGCTGCAGGCCTTTGGCTTGAACCAGACTTCCTTGGTCAGTCGAATCTACACAGAAAGCAAGTGCTGATGCGTTTAGATCCACACTTTGTGCTTTGCTTTTTTAGTTTCTACTCAGAACATTTCATTTTCTCCGTTGCTGACTCCCTTTGGACTATATTTTACTATGTCCCACATCGAGTTGGTTTAAAAGTTGTGCACTTTGTGTCTATGATTTTAACATCACTTTAAATTACTTCAATGGAGATTTAATTTGGTTATCCTATAGTTCAGTTTTACAGCAGCTGTTAGCTTATCCCTAAGGCTATAAAATCATATGACTATTTAATCCAAAATATTTTCACTGTGGCCCAGGAATCCTTTGTTGAACGTCTGGGAACAGTAAGATTCACCCTGTCTCTCTGAATTTGCCTGTTCTGGACACTTTATATCAATGGGCTCATATATGTAGCTTTTTTTGCTTTTGGCTGACTATACTGTTTTGAAAGTTCACCATGTTTTAGCATGTAACAGTACTCATTTCTTTTTACATTAGAATGATACTCCTGGGCCCAGCGCCAAGGCCTAGTGGCTAAAGTCCTCGCTTTAAATGCATCAGGATCCCATATGGGCGCCGGTTCTAATCCCAGCAGCCCCACTTCCCATCCGGCTCCCTGCTTGTGACCTGGGAAAGCAGTTAAGGACTGCCCAAAGCCTTGGGACCCTGCACCCACGTGGGAGACCGGGAAGAGGATCTGGGCTCCTGGCTTCAGATCGGCACAGCACTGGCTGTTGTGGTCACTTGGGGAGTGAATCATGAGACAGAGGATATTTCTCTCTGTCTCTCCTCCTCTCTGAATATATCTGGCTTCGCAATAAAAATAAATAAATCTTTAAAAAAAAGAAGGATACTCCTTTGCATGATCATACCATATTACCCATTCATCTTTACCTGGATGTTTGAGTTATTTCCATGTTTTTGGGTAAAGTGACTAGTTTTGGTATAAATATTGATACACAAGCTGGTATAAACATATATTAACAAATGTTCTGTTTGTACAACTAGGAGTAAAATTTCTGCATTATATGATAACTAATCCTAAGTATTTTCTGTAACAGCCCCATCTTCTAGTTGTATCACCACTGCGTTACTTTCACCACACCTTCACCAAGATTTGCTTTTATCTGCTTCCCATTTTAGTGATCTGGGTGATAGGAATGGTGATCCTTCTAAGGTTTTGGTTTGTACTTTCCTAACAACAAGTTATGTTGAGCAGCTTTTCTTATGCTGTCCATTTTTATATTGTCTTCACATAACTGTCTGTTCAAATTCTTTGCTTTCTACTGGTGCTATTTGTCTTAGGATTGAGTCATCTGCTTAATTTGTATATTCTAGATTATTAAACCTTACAGATGCGGACATTTTTTCTACCATTCTACAGATTACTCTGCTTTGTTGAAAATACTTGATAACCAAATATTTTTAGCTTTTACGAAGTGTAATTTATCTGTTGTTTTCTAGTTGCTTTGGATTTGAAGATCGCATAGGAAAATTATATCTGACCCAAAGTTATGCATAAAGACAATGGTGTTTTATTCTGAGAGTTGCATATTATTAACTCTGACATCTTTTACCTTATCTGTATATACTGTGTTAGGGTTCCAAATTCATTCTTTTATATATAGATATCCAGATACCTGGGTAGATCACCAATGTTCAATCATTTTTGCTCTTGCAAACTGTAGGATAGGAAGCTCACACTTGAAAAATAGACCATGGGAGACCTCTTCAAATTTCAGGTGGATCCCTCATTATTTCCAGGTTAAATCCTAGAGAAAGAAAGCAGTAACAGTTCTGCAAACCTGTATCAAACTCTCGCATAAACACTCCAACCCAAACGTCCGGTGCACTCAGCTGCAGGAGCTGGGACGTAGGCATTTATCCTTCAGCCAACCGACACCGACTGATGCTCGTACCGGACAATTCATTTATTATTCTTACCTTAAGTGCTTCCTTTTTTCTTCTTGTACAGACTCCCCCCTCCTTCCTGCCGACTATATTATTATAAAGTACCTTCTATATACTTCATTCCATTTGCAGAAATGTCATGGCTAACGCGTGAGCATGCCACAATATATAAGCACACTCCCTCTGTGTCATGCCAAGTCCAGTATAAGTTAGTTTTCTGAAGCTCTCAGCAAATTTTCACTTAACATACTTTCCACCTAACCTGCCTGAAATTAACGAACATAAAAGGTCATTCTCGCCCGGGGAGATGGTTGAGCAAAGATGTCATTTTGGAAGAAACTCCTGGTTTCAATCGATTCTTGCGAAAACTGTGCTTCACATTAGCTGCTCTGGTTAGCCCTCCAACACACAGCCCTCCATTTGAAACTAAGGTTTTCCTCGGCAAATTACTCACACCTCCCTCCTCATCAGAAAGGCTCAGCTGAACTAACATTTTAAAAGACTGTTCTCAATTCACCATTCTTATGAAAAAGAACGGGATTTTTTTCACACCTCTCGTTTTTACCTTAACACCTCAATGACTTCTAGAGCATGTCAGTACAGTATGCAAGCAAAAATAAAGGCCAGAGGTGGTGACATGAGATCAATTCTGGTCTTCGTCACTGTTTTTTTCTAATGTTCCATCTATTATAAACCATGAATGTTAAATAATCAAACTTTTTTTTTTTGCCTATCTTGTTTTGGCATGATGTCTTAATTTTTTTAGAAATTAAAAAAAAAAATGAAAGCCATGTGTTTTGAGAGGGTTCCATTGCAGCATGATTACTGCAATGAAGACATTTTATTGTGTTAATTTTCATTAAATAAAACCCTGTTGAAAGCAAGTCGTTTTCCAAGACCCATATGATTTATGACATGCTAATGTTTGGAAGGAGACACTCTGTTTCAATTTAAGGAGTAAGTGAAGCCTTTCAGAACGAGGCAGAAATAATATAACCTACAACAGCCTTAATTTTAGACCTAGCGCACGGGTGTGAGACTTGGGACCCTAACAACACAATTGTCAGCTTCTGCACAAATTTAATCTTCATCACCTCCATGCTGTGTTTAACATCAGGTGCTTGCACTTGCCAGAAACTCCAGTGACGCGCTTCCAGAAGGCAAGCCCTACATAAGCATCCAACATTGAATTTGCTGTAACCCAAGGACACTCCACTTGCCGTAGCCAGCCGCGTGAGATATGCCGGGGTCCTAAGGGGAATGTGACTGCACCTGTAGAAAATGGGTTAATATTTCACAAACAAGGGGACCTCAACACGTTCACAGGGGAAAAAAAAATGAATCTGAAAATAAGTTATTTTGGCTCAAACATTTTGGAATCTGGGTATAGTTGGATCATAGCCCACATTTTGTTAAATTGTTGAAGTCCTTTGCATGCATGCATGGGCTTCACATTTGGTTTGTTCCAACAGACATTTTGGTCATTTCATTTTCCATGAACTTCTTGTAATGTCCTCCTGCTTGTCCCCTATATTCTCTTTAACACTCTGGTTTACCTGTATCACTTAAAGATCTTCATTTTAGTATTGCTCATATTTGTCTTTTCTTAATCATCTGTTAGAATATACATATTCTGGCAATGCAACTAATAAGTCCTAATGGTTACATTTTCCTTTCCTTAATCTTCACTTATTTACTTAATTTTCATTACTTAATCTACTTATTAATCATTAATATTAATAATTATACACAACATTCACATCTTAAATAAAATTATTATTAGATTACTTTAAAAAAGAATATACATATTCATTAGCCTCTTTACTATCTTTTTTGTGAACTAATGCCTTAAGTATTTTGCATAATTTTTGAGTGTCATTGTTTTTATTTATGATATACAGAGACTATTTTGGTATGACAAATGTGAACTCATTGTGTTCTGCAGTCATGTTAGCCATCCTTAATGCATTACGTGGTTTAATAAAGAGTAGAACTCACAGGATTTTGCCCTGGTATCAGCGAAACATAAAATGCATGCATCTTTAAGTAAAACATCAAAGAAATGTATGAATATCATTGTTTCCTTGATTTTTTAAATTTAGTTTTCTTTTTTAAAAAAAGGAATTTATTGGGATTCCCAGAGTCACACTAAAGGCATTATAATGATTTCAACAGAATTAGCTATTAGTCTTATTTTGTTTCCTATTTTTCTATGGTTTTTATTATATGATATTTCTAGCTGTAGAAGTCTTAGGTTCATTAACATGTTTACGATGGCTTTTGGTTTACTTGTGTAAGTATTTTTAATTAAAGAAATATAAAGAAAAGAGGAGAGAATACGCAGATAGATGATGGTTATATAGACACACAGACAGACAACAGTGAGCCTCCCTCTGCTGGTTAGCTCCCCCAGACAGCTGCAACCACCACTCCAAGCCAAGCCAAGCTAAAGCCGGGAGACAGGAGTTTAATCCTGGTCTTCCACATGTGACCAAAACACTTGGGGCGCATTCTGCTGTTTTTCCCAGGCCATTAGCAGGAAGCTGGGTCAGAAGTAGAACAGCCAGGATATGAACTAGTAATCATAGGAGAATATTGGCTTCTCAGGAGGCAGCTTTTCCCACAGCGCCACAATGCCGGCTCTATTTTTGATTCAATTATTTTGTTGGTAAACTGCCTTTCAGGACATACAGATTGCATTTTAGAATCCTGGATTCATGTCTCAACTACTTTGCTTTCAAGGAACATGTTACTAATGTCCCTGGGAAGCAACAGGTCATTACTCAAGTAACTGGGTTTCTGCCACTTACATGGGAACCTGGCTTGAACTTCCTGCTCCTAGCTTTGCCCTGGCCCAATCCTGGCTGTTGTGGGAATTTGGGAGTAAATTAGAGGAATGATGCCTCTCTCTCTGTCATCCTGTCTTTCAAGTGAATACATATATTTTTAGATGATTTTATATTTGTGTTTTCTGTATTTCATATCTAACTTGCTTTATTAAAATTAATATGGTAAAGATCTATTTTGCTGTTTGTAATAAATGTTTTCTACTTCTTTTGTTGTTGTCACTTTACGCAAGGCAGAAAGTGACAGAGGTTAACAGAAATCTTCCATCCTCTGGTGAGCTGCCCTCATCAGCCAGGACTGGGCCAGAGTGATGCCAAAAAATTCAATCCAGCTCTCATGCTGTTGTGGGGTAGGCAGCTAGTTCAGGGTCACCAGCTTGGAAACCACTCCCCCACCACCACTGAGGTATTCCCTTCTGTCCACCTGTGATGCCCACCTGCCACCACCTGGAACCTGAGTGGGGGCAGTATTGCATTGTTGTATAAGCACTCCCCTCTCATAAACCCCCATAAAGCTCATGATAGGCAGAGGCTTGGTCTCTTGGTCCCGTGCTTCCATCACTCTGGCAATCTGACTCGTGGCCTCCCCAGTACCTCTTTGCTCCCTGGCTTCCCATGGACAGACTTTAAGGACAAGTATTCCCTGAATATGGCCCCCATGTGTCTGCATTCCTCACCCTGTGTTCACTGCTTGGGCAGGCCAGTGAAGATAACAATGTTAAGATGCTTTGTGTTTCTAACTTGTGTACTTTCAAGTGTTCCAGGAGAGATGAGGCCTAGCAATAATGGATGTGGACAGAGAAGCCAGAGAAAGGTAAATGTCTGAAGCTCTGTGAGTGTGTCCAGTCTGCTTGCTCTCTTATTCGTCTCTTAGGATAACTTACATCGGTAGGGAAGCTGGGACATAGGTCTTCAGTTTAACAGACGGATTTCAGGATAATGACCATTTGTTCCTCTTGGGCTTACAATTCATGTTGGATTGCCATGTAGACTTGTGATTTGCTATTTCCAGTGGGCCTTGTTAGCACCAAGCTTGGTTAATAAAGACTCCTTAGGCTCACCTGCCATGACCTCGCTTACACCCCGCAATGATGTGTGTAGCAGGCACTAAAATACTAGAGTTACCACCTGTTTGCCTGCTGTGGGGCGCTTTACCTGGAAGTTAGAAATAGAAGCTGGGACAGAACTCTAATCTAGGCAGTATGAAATTGGATATGTGTATCCCAAATGGGATCTCAACCACTACCCCAACTACCCACCCCAAAGTTTACATTAAAATCTACTGGCTAAGGTGCTCACCTTACATGTGCTGGGATCCCATGTGGGTGCGGGTTCATATCCTGAATGCTCCACTTCCCTTCCAGCTCCCTGCTTGTGGCCTAGGAAAGCAGTAGAGGATGACCCAAGGCCTTGGGACCCTGCACCCACATGGGAGACCCGGAGCACACTCTTGGCTCTTGGCTTTAGATGGGCTCAGCACTGGCTGTTACAGCTACACGGGGAGTAAACCAGCAGACAGAAGATCTTCCTCTCTGTTTCTCCTTCTCTGTAAATATGACTTTCCAAGAAAAATGAACAAATCCTCTCTCCCACTGTTTTAAGGCACCCAAATAGTTATTTCTAAAACTTGTCTGTCTTGGTGTGTGTCTCTCTATTCTTAATACATTCTTTTGTTTCTGCTACTGTAGTAGAGAAACACCATTACAGTATCATAGCTCAAGATTATATGTGAATAAATGGTAGACAATTTATCTCATTATCCATTGAATATAAATTTCCTACCATTCAAGTCCTTGTCTCAGAATAATGAAAAACTAAAGGAAACTAAAGTTACTATGGTTCCTTTCAATCAATACTTGGTGGCCAAATGTCTTTAAAACACCATTATTACACACAGATAATGCAAGCACACAAAACAGTAAATGTATGATGATTCAGCATATTGCATAATTTGTTAGTTCTCTAATGATAACGGCAGCAAATTTTCGAATGCTTCAGGCATGGTTTAGTATGTAATCCTTACATCAGTTGCTACATCTGTTATTGCCCATCCCCTTTGCAAATAGGCACACTGAGCTGCAGAGCAATATTTTAGTGCACGTCACACAAGGAGCCTACCAAACGAATACACGCAACTTCATATCTCTTCTAGGATTCACAAAGACTTTGGAGAAAGAGACAACTACTCAGTGAAGACAGTTCAACAGGAAATAAGAACAGAAAGGCATAATAATGTGAGGAGTTGAGGACCCGACTCAGAAAACCCTGTTTACCCTTTCTGGAGTCAGAGAAGCACGTTTTTCCACTTGTCACTGCATTCTGCTTCTGTAGCTGCATACTTGAGCTCCTGGGAGACTCCAATCACTTTCAGCATTATGGGTCAAACCAAATCAGCTCTCTGTGTCTGTTAGCTCCTCAGAATGCACGTCTATAAAAGGGAACAAACAATAATTGATTTGCTTGTTCCAAGATAAGCAAAAACAATCAATGCAGGACTCTGACTTTGCATCTTAGAAGGATGTGCTTTAAACTGCTTTTGTAAGTCCTCACTCTCTAAGTCCCTCTATGCACTAATGGTTATCAAATGGGCAGCTGTTTATTTTGCAAGGAAAAGTCCAACTCCACAGACCAGGTTGTTTAAGTACTTTAAATAAACATTCTTGGTAAACCTTAAAACGGTGCATTTACCATGACTTCTATAAAGAACTCATTTACATTTATGTGGGGAAAAATGAGCAGAACAAAGGATCATTTAAAGCTGGTCTTCACTGGAGTTCGAGCTCCAACCTCAGCCCCACGATACTCCCTTTCAGGCCAGGTGCTGTGTGGTTACGGTATAAATCGGGGCTGGCCTGCTAAGCCTGCAGTCAGATTATGCAGGCTTTCCAGAATGGGCTGGGAATCCCTTTGGATGCTAAGCAAGCCCCAAGGTGGGGTCCATTTTTATTTCCCATTGCTCACACCATGCTACCTATTGCAAACATTCCTGGTGCCACAGAAAGGCAACCGTTTGTAGAACCGAATGGTGTCATTTCGTCCTGAAAAACCCTTGATGGAGAGAGAAGGCACGTGCTGCTCCACTCGTTCAAGTGAGATTCAGTGTTTCAGATCAGTTTTTCAGCAAGTAACATTAGTATTAAAATGTTCGTGAAATAAACTGTTTTTTTTCTGTTCTGAAATGCGCCTGGGGCAGCACGTGTGCTTAAACAGCACATTCGTTCATTCAGTTCAAGACTCCCTTTGCCTGCACATTAAGAAGCAAGTATAAATGGGCCTTATTTCTAAGCCCTGAATATGTGTGTTCCTCTCTCTTCAAAACTATTGTATACCACATCTGATTACATAATTTGTAAAAAGTCAATATGCTATGAGAAGCTAAAAAAAATAACCCTAGTAAACATTATGAGAAAATATGTTTAAAATATTATATATCATCGCAATAATTAGCTTCATTGCAAAGGGGTTCTAGCTGGGCACATAAGTTAAGACATATTTGAAAAACATGGGGCAGGGTTGTGGTGCATTAAGCTAACCCTTGTGATGTGATTGGCATATCCATATTATAATACTAATTAGAACCCCAGTTGCACCACTTCAGATGCGGATCTCTGCTAACGCTCCTGGCAAAGCAGTGGAGTTGACTTCAGTATGTGACCCCTGCCACCAACATGGGAGACTCAGGTGGAGTTTCTGGCTCTGGCCTTTGTCTGGACACAGTCCTGGTCATTGTGGTCATGTTGAGAGTGAAGCTGTGGATAGAGAACCTCTTTCTCTGTGTCTCTTCTCTTTTGTCTATAAATCTAGCTGTAAAAGAAATAAATACATTTTCTTAAAAAGGACATATTTAAAAACAGAGTTTTTGACAGCTAAACAGCAGTGAGCAGCATATATAAAAGTAGAGTTCTAGTGGAAGAGTATTTTGCCTGAATAATGTCAGAAAATTATGCCTGTTTTATCCTGTGTAATCATGTGTTCCGATAATAAGTAGGCATTGGACAAAGTGGAAAGCTGCTGGGGAAGAACATTTTGCAATGAATTTTTCAAATACTTGCCTTCATAAATACTTATAAGATAGTAGATCCAGAGTAAAGCCAGAAAAATACTGCAGAGTACTCACACACCTCTTCATTGCTCACCAGCTTCCTCCGGTTTTAACACCTTGCTTTGGCAATAGCAAACCAAGAAGTTAATTTCAAAGGACAGTCCGATGGCTCCGTTGGCTCAGCTGCAGTCCTTGCAGCCATTTGGTGAGTGAACCAGCGCATGGAAGGAGGTCTTTCTGTCTCTCCTTCGCTCTGTAGAACTGTCTTGCCGATAAAAACAATTGAGTTCAAAAGAAAGACACTATATATGTACCTTGTGGAAGATCGGCAAATCCAGCATTTATCGGATAGCTAGAAATATTATTGAGGAATATAGGAATATTCCTACAGTAATACAGGAAGCTGGAAGGGATGAGGCCCTCTGAAGTGGGATGTTGGCATTCTAGATGGGGATGACCCCACCCCAACCACCAACATATCCACATACTTTGTAACATATTCTTGTATATTAGAGCATCAGTAGATATTTGATTCTATGAAAATATATCGACAGTCATGGTTAGCTCTCTTCCCAAGCTAATAGCACGTGCCTTTTTCTATTTAACTGAAGAGGAGATCCCGGAGCTTAGCCATGTCCCTGAGGAATACAGACAGAGTTCCGAACTCCCGGAGGTAGTGAGTCTTGCCTGAAACTAAGCCAGGAAGCCTTCAGTCTGCCTGCGGAGATGTTTGCCCAGCTCTGAGAGGACACGTTACACACATCCTCCATTGGATTATTTTAGTAACGGTTCTCTCCAGTTAACTACCTCCTGGGCATCTACAGCACTGGATATTACTAGTCACTAGCCTTGGTTCTCTCTCTGAACCTGCACTTATTGAACATAAGAATGCTGTTAACTTACCCTGCTTCTGTGAGGGGATCAGACTTCTGGGAGCTTGAACAGATTAATAAGTTTATTGATTGGGAAAGAGAAGTCTGGGCCTTCCCATGTATATTTTTATTCCACAGCACGCGCATGCACAGAGCGGTAAGGTTAGCTGCCACAGCTTCCCGAGAGCGGAATGGCTGGCAGCTGTTCTTCATCACCATTGAGCTCTTTAGCTCTTTAGCTTCGGCATGAGGTCATTTGGTTCCTTACAGCGAGGGGCATGCGGACTGTTGTATGGTAAGATATACACAGCTTCTACATTGAATTATCAGGCAGATAATTCCTGTGCAGTACTACAAACTTCCACCATTCCCCCTCTTGATTCACCAACAGTAACTCACGGTGGATGCATAGATTACACAGATTCCTTTAGAAAGATCCTGAAAATTCCAAGCTTTACACCATACCCCAAGGCAAATAAATCAGAAAAACAAACAATGGGATCTGATGATCAGCATCTTTAAAAAAAATTATTTTTAAAGACTTTTTATTTGAAAACATTACAGAAAGAAAGGTACATATAGAGACTTTCCAGCTGCTGATCCACTCCTCAATGGCCGCAATGGCCAGAGCTGAGCTGATCCGAAGCCAGGACCAAGTCTCCCACCTTACCATAGGGGTCTAAGGATCTTTGCCATCATTTGCTGCTTTCCAAAGTGATAATCAGGAGGCTGGATCAAAAGCAGAGCACCCGCCAACTCAGTCAGAAGCATAGCCTACTGTGCCATGGCACTAGCTCCCAGTCACTAGCATTTAAAGTTCCCCTAGATAGGGCCCAGGACGGTGGCGCAAGTGGTTAAGGTCCTCGCCTTGCACGCCCAGGATCCCATATGGGCGCCGGTTCTATCCCGGCAGCCCCGCTTCCCTTCCAGCTCTCTGCCTGTGGCCCAGGAAAGCAGTCGAGGACGACCCAAGGCTTTGGGACCCTGCACCCGCGTGGGAGACCCGGAAGAGGCTCCTGGCTTCGGATCGGCATAGTATAGGCCGTTGCGGCTGTCTTGTGGAGTGATTCATCGGACGGAAGATCTTCTTCTCTGTATATCCGCCTTTCCAATAAAAAATAAATAAATAAATCTTTAAAGTTCCCCTAGATAATATAAACTAAACTTCAACCTCAAGGAAATGACTTAATGTACAAGTTCCCCAAACAAGCTGACTGAAGAGTGCAGTGGAAGACATTTCCAACGTCCCTGATCTTGGAGCGCTTGTCTTAAGCCCAAGCCTGCCAGCCGTTGCAGAAGGAAGCAGCAACAACACGCTTCATTGTGATCTTCACGCAGACCTGGAGGGAACTGTGAGACCTCAGAAAAGGAGGAAGAAAAGGGGTTAGAAAATACTGAAAGTCACAGAGCCGAGTGTCCGGCCTCCACGGGAGTGGGCATTTGAATATAAGTTTATGGACCATTCCCCTCCTAGCTACAAAGCGTCAGGGCTCCAGGATTAACCCTAGGAAAGCTGAGCACTTTCTGTGAACTCCAAGAAACAGAAGAGAAACTAGAAGAAATCTATGACTCCGACCTTGCAGTTCCAGCATGTAGTAAGCATGAGCTCTCTGAAGCAAGAAAACCGAAGAGAAAAAGTTTCAAATATGGAAACAATGGTAAGAATTACACTGATTTTCTCTGCACAACTGAAGAGCAGAGTAAAATATTCATGCTATTGAAAAAAAGCAAAAAAGAAAAATATAAACCTAGAGTTTCGTTCTCTGTGAAAGATTCCTTCAAAAGAGATGAACAAATAAAAATCATCTCGAAGAGATACAAGCTGTGGGGCTCTGATGTCCAGATTTGCTTGCAAGAAATTTTAAAAGTTTGTTCACCAGCATCAAAGAAAATGATACAAGTCAGAAAAACTCAGATTCCCAATCAATAAAGAAAAAGAATTAGAGCTGGAAAAATAGAAGCAAAACTAAAATCATTGATTTTTATTCTAAATTATGCCCCCAAATCACTGTTAAGTATAATAGCAAAGCATATTTACTAACTTGAATTTATTGTTAAAGTGAGAAATGAAATAAAGATTATGAAGAATAAAGCTGGCAGTTGGAAAAGCTTTCATAAAATGCTTGTTCTACCCGTACGGTGATGTTACAAGATAAAACGAGGCACAAGAACAGTCTTATAAAGTTCATCTACGTGAGCAGGGCTCCGTAGTCAGCCAGCCCCCAACTGCAAATGGTTTGTGACTTTGCTTAAGGATCACTAAGGGAAGGTGTTTACAGTGTGAACATAAATGCAAACCAAGGGAAATGTTGGATTTGTTCCAGTTACGCAGCCACCTTATTCTTTCAATCCTATAGGAAAGTCTCTAGTTACGGAGCTGTAAGTTAATTTGGCATTTTCTGATTGGTTAAGCTTAAGATTTGCTTTTCCTGAAGCCAGGAGCCGGGAGGGTCTTCCGAGTCTCCCACAATGGTTACAGGGGCCCCCAAAACGGAAGCTATGCCACACTGCTCTCCCAGACCATAAGCAGGGAGCCGGATGAGAAGTAGAGAGAACATTCAAGACATGAACAGGTGCCCATGCAGGATACGGGTGCTGTAGTGGGAGGATTAGACTTTTATGCCACACACCAGCCCCTGATACAAATTTATTTTGATTAAAAGTTCACAAGGGATTCCTTGCATATCCTCCTCCGTCTCTTCCGTCTCCTTTTCCTTACTGCTGCTTACAATTCCTCTTTATGAAAATAATATTTTGTTGGTTTAAGTACGTGGTCTTTCAATATAATATATTTTTTTGCCTTTGTTTGTACCTGTCTTTTCCCTGTGATTCTGATAGGAATTTTATCAAATATATGATTAAATTTAGAAAGAACCATTAAGCTTATTATTTTCAGTCTTCAAATCTGCAAACAAAGTCTGATTTAGGTCTTTGCTTCTGCGGTATTTTACACATTTCAGACTACGACCTGCACATTCTCTGTTAAATATATAGCAAAGCAATTAATCATCTTTATATTTACAGATACTATATGGTTCTCAACTTTCCTCCTGTGTTTATTATTAACATAAAAATAGTGTTTTCCGCAGTGAGGTTTTTTTTTGAGAACAGTTTACAAGTGTAGTGTCTTATGTATATTTTGTGTTACAAAGCTCTCTTAACTTAGCAGTTTGTTAATTGAGCAAGTGAGAAGCTCCTTGCCTGTATGAAGGGTTACAGGCTCAATATTGACACCACCCCCCCAACCATGATTGTCAGGTTCTAGCTTGGGGGAACGGAATAGATGAGATTTGATAATTTCTTCTTCAGTAAGAAGAATTCAGATATACCCCTTTGAAAATTTGTCTTTGATGTCCAAAGTACCTAATTCCTGCCCAAAGTCAAGTTCTGACTGTGTCTTCTGTCTCCAAAGGAGTTTTTCTCTTTAATTCAGGTAAGAACACTTAGTTAACTGAATTCCAAGTGAAGACTCACAATGCTTAGCTAAGCATCCTATATGAGATTCAATCATATATATATACATATATATATATTATAAGCCTTAGAAATGAGAATTTCTTTGCCTACCAGAAATTTATGTCCAATAAAGATAACTATGCTTCCAACTCCACAAGACGCCTTATTGTGGGAGACAAAACTGAGTTTTTAGCCTCAGAGAGTCTGCAGCAAATGCTTAAGCATGACTGGACGGGGGAGGTGAAACTTGAGCGCAATAAGGAACCACCTCTGTGGAATCCAATTTGACTTCAGAGAGTCCTTGATCAAGTTCTCCCAGCAAGCAAAAAAATATGAAAACCAAATGGTTACCCTCAGGGTAATTAAACTCTTCTCAAGAATTCAAATTGTGTGTATGTAAAATAGTCTTCAGGAATCCCAAATAACGCATCAGTATTTGGCCTCTCATTTTTTTTTTTCCTTTGAGGTATCTTTAAAGAAATTGTCTCCTGTGAACTATGCTGACACTCATACCTAAAAATATTTCAGGTACCTATCCGGCTGCAGTTCACTCAGAAAAAAAGATGGAAAATATCTGGGTGCAATTCAAAAGAGATATCATAATTTTCAAATTCCCAAAAGTGAAGATTTTCCCCCTTAACCTTCCCATTTCGAGTCTAGAACTCATCAGAGAATAGAAAATGTTTCCATTTCAAATATGATGCTCACATGCGTCTTACTTTTTGTCAAAATTTTGTTCAGCTGGGAATTGTTAAAAAAGTGAAAATTAACCCCATTGTAGGGGACACACTTAATGAAGTTAAATCCTATCCTTTCTGTGGAGTTCCATGAGCAGACACCCCCTCACTGCTCATGAAGGGCAGGGAAGGGGCTGTGCACAGGGTTGTCATGGAGCCCGTGCTGTCTTTGCCAGTTTCTGGGCTCAGCAGCGCATATTATGGCTGCTAGAAGAATCTGCTCTTTCTTTGTCCTTTATGTATCACTGCATCACTCTCAACATGCAACTAATAAAGAAAATAAGTCAGGCAGAATAAAGATGAGAACAGCCCCCATCCCCCGATGCTCTATGGCTCATTCACCCTAATTAAACTTGGCCTCATTTCTACCACATGTAGCAATGCAGGCAATGGAAATGAACACATCTGCTCTTCCATGCCAAGCTATTGTTTTAGATTAGTTTCCTTGGACCAACAACACTGTAAATTTGTTTGGCCTCTTTTAGATTAAATTCTATTTTACTTTACTATTTTCTCCTATGGTCATTGATGACAAACATTGGATTTGTTGTAAAGGCTGTACGTTAGGTCCCAACCTTTCTGTCTTCTTGCTTTCAGCTTTTTTTTTCCCCATTTTTTTTTTTCTAAGGTGGGGAGGTGGGCAGATAAGTGCTGTGGCACAGTATTTAAGCCACTGCTCTGGACATGAGCATCCCATCTTCTGAGTCAACATCCTGCCAAGGTGCTTGGGAAACAGAGAGGATGGTTCCGGTGATTGTCTGCTGTTAATGTGGGAGGCTGAGACGGAGGTACAGGCTTCTGGTTTTGGTCTGACCCATTCCAGAAATGGATCAAAGGAATAATCATTCCCGTATTCCACCTTTCAAAAAATGAAAGAATGAACAAACATTTTCAAAATGCTAAGTCAATGAGACAGAAAAGCAGTTGGTCAAATTTGTGATGTTTTTGTCAGAGGAGACACAGAATGGAAACTTATTTGCTGTTTGAATTATTTATATAATTTGATTCTTGATCTTTCTTTTCTGAGTTTTCTACTAATTCCATTATAAAGTCCACTTCTACCTAGGTTTTATATTTTAACTTTGGAAGCCAAAACTATTATTTAATATGACTCAGTTTTTGAAATTTAAGTAAAATATACATAATTTTATGTCTATATTATAAATATATTTTACATAAACTATACATACCTTATATAGTTATATATGGGAAATTTAGATATTATAAATATTGTGTTTATGAATATCCTTTTCTGGTTACATAAGGTCTTTACAAATTCTACTTGTTTTATTTTTACATATTTTGTTTACATAACTGAACACAGAGTATTTTCATATTGGTATATATCTCTTGACTCTATCTTAGGCCACTCAATTAGCTCTAACTTCTCATTGATCTCTCACTTTCCACTCCATTCCTTCATGTTTTCTGAAGACAATTAAAACACATGGAAGCCTAAGAATTTCCAGTTGAATTTCATTTATTACCCCATGAACTAGAGCTGGAATATTTCCCTGGGTGTTAACTACCTGGGGTGCCATAAGCCGTATAGTTGCTGGTTTGACTCCTGGCTGCTCTACTTCCCATCTAGTTTCCAGCTAAGTTACTTGGAACGCCTGAGGATGGCTGTGTCCGCCTGAAGCTTCGTTGTTTTGTAGTCACTGGGGGAGTGAATTAGAAGACAGAGACTCCGTCTCACTCTTTCATTATCCGTCTACTCACTCGGCAATTGTCTTTGCCTGTCTATTTTGTCCATCTCTACAGTATTACATAAAAATTGTCCTCCCACAGTTGAAGAAATGAAATTGAAATACTTTGGAATAATTAACAAGTTGAGAACATAGAAACACATGTAATAAAATTTTAAAATTTGTTTAGATTGCTTTCTATCCGTTCTAATGCCCTCAACTCTTCTTTGGAAGAAAGAATCTTGTTGGTAGAAAGTTTCTTATGAAGGTAATATGTGTCCTTACCTGTAGTAAAAACAAAGAAAAAGTAATTTGTTTTAGGAAGAAATTTAAGGATATTTTTCCAGACTTACATATACTTACATATGTGTGTGTATACATATATATATATACATATATATACATATATGTATGTATATATATAAGATGTACTTCTTTTTTAACTTGAAAGTCAGTTACAGAGAGAGAGGAGAGAAAAAGAGAGCTCTTTATCTACTGTTTCACTACCGGGATGTCTATAACGGCCAGAGCTAGACTGGAAGCTGGGAGCCAAGAAGCTCTTCCAGGTTTCCCATGTGAGTACAGGAACCCAAGGCTTTAGGCCATTTCCCACTGCTTTCCCAGGCTATTACCAGGGAGTAGGATCCCAAGTGGAACAGTCAGGATTAGAATCGGCACCCTTATTGGATGCCTGTCTGGCCATTATGCCAATCTCATACAAAGAATTTGATTTTCAAAAAAATGGCAGAAAATACAAATATTTTCTATCCTAATTTAAGATGAATCTAGCTTTCAACTGCCACTAATGGATTGCCTGCCTGTGAATTTTTCCCCCGGCTCCAGTTTATGCAGAACCCACTGAAGGTCAAAGGTTTTTCTTCCCTACGGTAAAATTCTGACCATAGGACAATCATTCTGTTGTCAGGAATGGTCAGATTCTCTGAATCAGCTGTTACTCCTGCCTGCTACAGATGTTTGCCCTTATGTACTCCTCAAAACAGCCCTGTGAGATTGATCCTCGCTTTACAAGAAACTACATATAAAAAACATAGGTGTGGAGTACCCAGCAGGTCACTCCTCCTGTGGCTGCAGAGTGAAGAAGACCTACGTCTTATATTTAAACCAAGAATGTTCTGATGTCAGCCAAGACACCTTTTTCTTACCTTTTTGGTTTCAATTCATCCAACAATAAATGATGATCACAATTTCAATGGTTATTTTAGCATTTCACTTTCAATTCCCCATTCAAGTTATTTCCTCCAATTCTATGTTATGGATACCTATTGTGATCATGCACAATACTCTCATTGTGCTTAGGATCCCCGTATCCGTAAGTAACTGCTTCAGGAGAACTGAATTCAAATTGTGGTTTGTACTGTTTCCAACTAACTTGGAATCTTGATTAAGTCACTGCAGCTATCTGAGCTGAAAATCTCTCACCTGCACAAGGAGATCATACACCTTGTTGCTCCCTAAGGGTTCTTCCAGTTCCAGGGTCCCATGAGCAGCTTGCCTTGTCATTTTCTGCATCTGAGCCCATCTTGTTCTTTATCAAACACTCTAATTATTTCTTCCATATCCAGATTCTATCTGGAAACTTCTAGGGCCAGGAAATTGATCCTTTCTAGGGAATTGCCGCTTTTTTTTTTCTTTTTTGAAATTTTTCTAACCTGGACCAAGATTTGTCTCACATTGACATAAAGTTAACCCAGGTGAAGTTTCAGATTCCTGCTTCTGGTCTGTCCCAACTCTCGTCATTACAGCCACTGGGGCAGTGAACTGGCAGATCGGAAAGTTTTGTCTTTATAACTGTTTCAAATCAATAAAATACATCGTAAAAACGTACTACTATTTTTAGGGTTGAATCACCAGATGACATAAGTTTTAAGACTTCATATGCCCACCAACTGCTGCACAAACTACGTATTTCCAAAGTACCAGTGCAGGTACTTAGTGTAACACTTAAGATGCTGTTTGGGATGTCTTTATCTCATACCAGAGTGCTTGGGTTCATGTCTCGGCTCAGTTTTTAAATCAGCCATCCTGCAAGGGAGCATCCTGACAGGCACAGGTGGTGATGTCAACGGCAGGATCTCTGCTACTAGGAGACAACAATTCCATTTCCAGCTCCTGGCTTCAGCTGATCCAGTACTGCTGTAATTTAGAGGGACGATTCAGTAGACGGTAGATATGTTTGTCTCTGTCTTTACCCCTGACTTTCTGCTTTTCAGATAAGTAAAAATAATAGGATTTTTTAAATAGAAAAAAAACTTGCATTTTCAGATACCAAGTATGTGAAAAAGTTATTAAAACTTAAGAGGCCAATAGTGACATTCACAAGAAACGTGTGTTGACCTGACACTACACACATGTAGCAATTTTGGACATCAGGGGAAAAAATGTTTTAGTATTGTTATCACTACTTAGGAAAACAAAAATACTGCTACCTCAGTTCTAAAACCAGTCAACATGTCAGTCAAGGATAGAATTAGAATTATTTTGGATACCAAAAACTCAGAAAAGATTATCTTTCATGCTTGCTTTGTTATACCCTATGAACTTGACACCATTAAAACAGCAGAAAGGACCGTAAAGTGGATGTTTGGTTTCCTGTCCTGCGTCTGCACCATCCCAATTTTTGCAGACTGACAGAATGTCCGCGTCTTTCCATGCTGCTTAGAGAACACGACTGATTTTTATCTTTCTAACATAACATTTTAGAGTTCACATCAAGGAGTAGAGAAGGCAATGTTGGTTTTAAAAAGTTTAGATGGTTCAGAAAAAGAGTGTCTAGCTCCTTTTAAGAAGGCACTGTTCTCAAATATTTTTTAAACCGCATCAGCCAGACTGAGTTGCAAGCCTGTACTTTCTGTTGCTTGTCATGCTCTCAGCAGGCCTGGTACTAGGGCACACCATTATGCCAAGTGGCTTCCACTACTGCCCCAGTTGAAAGCAAGCATGGGGCGCCTTTTTCAACATTTGCTTTGTTCCCTGACCCGCGCCAACTCTCCTTGCAATTATTTTGAATTGTTGGAATTAGAGTCTACTTGTTTCTTGAGCTCTTTATTAAATTTTGTTCTTTATGGGGGGAAAAAATGTGACTGTGCATGTCCTGCGAGTCAAAATTCAAGACAATAATCTAATCTGTTATTTGTGATGTCAAATCACACAATGCTGAAGTCAGGCTAGAGTAAAACATCAGAAGAATAAGTTGTACGAAGAGTCGCTCTAACTTACAGGAAATTGCAATTAGGCGGGTGTGTTATTAGACATCTCAGAAGACATTTCCACAGGATGTAAAGGTTGATTTTTATGACTCAAGTACGCTCTGAACACGCTCTTTCTTAGTTAACAGATTTTAAGTTAAAATATGTTAGAAACTAATGTGATTAAAGTGTGTCCAATTTGTTTTCAAAAGTGTGTCCAATTTGTTTTCACAGAAAGTGATGAAGCAAAGCAGAGCGGACCAAATCGGACTTCTGCCTGGGCCAAGGTGGGAGAGGACACTAGCAGTGCATTGGAAAAGCTGAGGCAGGAATGCATCAATAGCATCAGTTAGAAGAGTTAGGTAGTTTCAGTATCCATAGTAAGTCCAAGAACATTGCTCTGAATTACTGTAGCAGTGCCTCTTGTGAAAATTCAAAGTAATTTGCAGTGAAAGGAGGCTGTTCATCGTATCTACGGCATGAGCCTAGGAAGGTTATTTAGATATGAATAATGCAGGTAGGTGCCTATATGCACTCATATCACATTGTTTCCAGACGCAATATGCAAGCATAATAAATGCAAACAGATGCTCACCCATCTATACATCCGTTATGTCGAAAAAAAAAAATAAAACAACTGAAGACTTTTTGCAGTTTGTTTAATAGCTTGTATGTGTTTTTATGACCAAGGAAATAAACAGACAAATGCAGAGACCAGTATTGTCAACACCTTGGACGAAACCACCCGGATTAAACAAATAATGTTGACATGTTCTATATTTGCTTTCACATCATCTTTTCCAGCTATGTAAATATAATGCCGTAAATATATTAATGTCTTCTTTCTATTTTATTCCAGAAGTTACTTTCATCCTAATGTGGTAGATATAACGCCCATCTAGGGATTTTTTTTTGTGCTTTTACAATGTGTATGTGCGCTAGTAAACAATGGTATTTTCCATGTGTTTCTTATTTGAACATATATTTGTATCCATATGTATTCTTGTGCAACTCATTCCAGGCATTCAGTGTATGATTCTTTCATGATATTCCGTTTTATAAACAGACACAATTTATTCATCCGTCTACTTACTTGTGGTATTGAGGTTGTTAGCAATTCATTGAACTTTCAAACAATATAATGCGTGTTTTTAAATAGGCCTTCTAGAGAATACATTCAAACGTTTCCTACAGTGTATAACTCAAAGGGAAATGGCTGTATCATTAGGCATAAAATATTATATTTATTAGAAATTACCATACTACTTCCCAAATAGTTATTACTATTGACATTCCCACAAGCAGAAAATATAAAAATTGCCATGTCCCCACGTCCCCACCAACATCTGCTATTGGTTTTCCCAGTGTTCCCAATAATTGGGATTTCTTTTTCAGATCAAGATGACAGAGCTGAATGCTTAAGGTGGTAGTTAATAGGTCAGGAAGGACACCACATCTTGGGCACCCACTTGGCACTGGGTCCTTACTCCAGCTTCCTGCTCGTGTAGACAGTGAGTGGCAGCTGCGCAGGCATAAATACCTGGGATTCTGCCATCCATGTGGGATATCTGGATTGAGGTCGTCCTAACCACTGCCTTCACCCCATCCCAGCCCTGGCTGCGAAGGACATTTGGGAAGTAGCCTGTTGGACAAGGAATCTTTCTGTCTCACTTGCATGCTCGCTCTCTTTTTCCTGTCTCACTCTCCAAGTCTCTCCCCGTTTCACAAATAGAAAAAGCAAAGAACAGACCTTGTACCTCTTTACTCTCTCTGTATCACTGGAGTGGTAGAAAAAAAATGTTTAAAAATTGATACGTGGAAAAGAAAAACATATTGGTCTACCACTTTTCGAGCGATTTCTTATGGATGAAGGATGGCTTGAGAATAAAGGAAATAATAAAACACAGCTTATATAGATTGAAGAATGTTAGAGAGGTGGTAGGTACCCTGTACATCTTAATGAAATCTTAGAAAAAAAAAATTCCAACATTCAAAGGGGAGAAATCTTTGGAAATTTTGCCAGAGATTTCCCTGCCCTCTTGCAGCCGTGGGTTTTGTGGTACTTCTTTGCTCCAGCCTTTGGAAGCACGAGCAACTATCTCAAGTAGGCCTTGGGTATGAATCTTAGGATCAAAATGCTAAGCAGAAATTGACCCACATACAGACGCTTTGTCCTTATGGAGTAAGCTCTCCTCACTTGCTGGCATTCCCAAGGAGCCCATGTGACCTAAGACAGCTGCAGGGAGAGTACTGAGGGAGCAGGTAGCTGAGGCAGAGCCACAAGCAGGACTTGGAGTACTCAGACTTGGGATCAGGTTTATGGCATCTCAGTGGTTCCTAGAGGCCCTGTCTTTCTTCCAGCAAGCTGAAAATCTGATTCCATTGCAAACAGGGCCATTCGGCTAGCTAAGAAAGAATAAACCAAAGGCCTATTCATTTAAGTCTTGAAATATGTATTTGGTAAAATATTCAAGAATCAGAAATATTAGAATAAAATAATTAGTATGGAACCATCATCTTCAAGGAATTTTCCAAAGATAAGCCTTCAGAATTCATAAGACAACTGCGAGGCCAGGATTGTGGGATAGCAGGTAAAGCTACTGCTTGTGACATTGGCATCCATTCTAAACGTTGTATATGTCATGGCTGCTCTACTTCCAAACCAGTTTTCCACTAAAATAACCTGGTAAACTCAACAGAACACAAACCAAATACTTGTGCCACTGCCACTTTTGTGGGAGACTGGGTGAAATGCGTGACTCTTGCTTCAGTCTGCTCAATGTCTTTAAAATGTCTTTAAAAAGGAAAGAAGGAGGCCCAGTGCGGTAGCCTAGCAACCAAAGTACTTGCCCTGAACATGCTGGGTTCCCATATAGGCACCGGTTCTAATCCCAGCAGCCCCACTTCCCATCCAGCTCCCTTCTTGTGGCCTGGGAAAGCAGTGGAGGACGGCCCAAAGCCTTGGGACCTTGCACCTGTGTGGGAGATCCAAAAGAGGCTCTTGGCTTTGGATTGGCTCAGCTCTGGCCATTGTGGCCACTTGGGGAGTGAACCAATGGACGGAAGATCTCCCTCTCTGTCTCTTCTCCTCTCTGTATATTTGACTTTGTGTGAAAAATAAATGAATCTTGGGGGAAAAAAAAGGACTGCTACTGTATCCATGAAGAAATCACTAAAAAGAAGCCATCAGCATTTAAAGAAATTATGCATCTACAAATATACACATGCATATAAAATACACACATGTGTGTGGCAGAGGGGAGAGTGGAACAACAGAGAGAATAAGATAATATTTGGACTGAGTTGCAGAAATGACAGTGAGATAGATCAGGAGTAATATTCTTAGAATGAAGGATGAAATTTAAAAAGTGGAATTTATGAGGTAAAGCTAATAGACATGTACAATAACATCTTCCAACATCTGTTTAGCAGAAGTTTCAAAATGAAAAAGTAAAAGAGAACAGAGTGAATTATTATTTTAATAGGAAACAATCACTAAGCGCTAAAGAAAGTTATCTCTATATTAAATCTTTAAAGAACCGATCAAAACCCAAAGAAGCCAAATTAGAGAAAGGATTATATTCTTACCTAAAGCCATCTTACTTCAATATTTGTCAATAAATGAAAAACACAGAACACCTTATTTGCATGAGCCAGGTTTTGGTTTTTTGCATTTATTCCCAGAAGCTTCATGTGAGTTCTAGGGAATACAAAGTCCAATACACATCATTAGTAAAAATAAGTGTAGGGGGTTAACCTATCAGAGATTTCTTGGAATTATGTAATACACCTGCAAGCAAACATGTGCAAGAAAATAGAGCTTGCGATGCCATTCCCTGTAGCTTTATCTTATTTGAGCTGAAGGCATTCAAGAAGAAGCAAACAGAAGAGTGTCCATGCCTCTGTATTCTATCTCTTCATGAAAAACAAGACATAAATTTACCAAAGTGTCCCTCCTCCTGTTCCTACTAGGAAGGCCAATAGTTGCTCACAGAAAACGCATTTCAACACTTGTCAGCACCAGAGGCATGTCCATTACAAGGTCCACAAAGGAACCGTGGTCTACCCCTGGTTTTCCCATTTATTTGCCTTTCCGTAATTTGCTGCTCCAGAGAGGACACATCCTTTGCCTTTGTCATGCCAAGTCCTCCTTGCTTATTAGGCACTCCTGGTGGGAATGCAAATCAATATAGCTATTATGAACAGTATGGCGCTTCCTCAAAGACTCCAAAATAAATCTAACCATGACTCAGGCATCCCATTTCTGGGTACCTACCCAAAGCGATGTACAACAGTATATGAATGAAATACATGCACTCCACTTTCATTGCAGCCCTACTGGTAAGAACTAGCAACTGGACTCAACCTAAATGTCCATCCATTGATGAATAGAGTCCGAAAATGTGGTACCTATGCACAAAGGAAAATTATTTAGTCATAAATAAAATAAACCATGTCTTTTTATGTCAAATGGAAGAACTCGAGGTCATTATGTGAAGTGATTTATGCCAGACATTGAAAGGCAATTACTGCATGTTCTCCCAGGTAGAAATATCAAAACAGGAGATTTGAATTTTGGTGTAGAAATCTGATGTTGAATTTTGGTGTACCCCTTTGGTGCACACGTGGAGTTGGGAGCACAAGGCTGGGTGGCAGGAATTTACTCTTGACAACAGCAGTGATAAGGGAGTTTCTTAACTGTTAGCATAACCGCTGTATTTGGCTTCTGTCATCATTGCTTGGCTTTGCTGCATCAAGAACAGGACCGATGCCATGATGGGCCTAAGGTCGGGGAGCAGGCCTAAATCTGACTTCACTTCAAAGTCTCACTTTCCTCAGAGTGATGGAGTTGGCAGGGGCCAACAGCTTTGGAGACGGGCCAATCAGGGGCATCCGCACGTCCGCAAGTGGAATGTGGTCTGAACTGGTACAGGTTGCACGGGAATGTGGCCTACACTGGTATGACCTATACTTGACCAAGATAAGGACTGCTTGCCGGAGACTTGTTGTATGTGACTAGGAGGAAATAAAAACAGTCTGCAAGAGACCAGTGGTATCCTTGTCAAGACTCCACTGCGATGGATGAGACGTGGACCCTAGCTCGAGTTAGCAAGAAAGTTTCTTTGCTTTTGCATTGTTGCATGTGGAACTTGTCTGTCCGTGGTTCGGGGATCTTCTGGACCTTACACACACGCACCGAGAAAGTGTGGGTGAAGAAGCTGAGCCAAGTTGAGTAGTGGGCAACAAAATATAGCCAGACAGAAGCAGTAAGTGCTGGTGTGACAAGGTGCTAAGGTGAATAGTAAGAGAAGCTGTGAGATTGAAAACACAAAGAACAAGGTAAGAAGATGAAACAATAGTTTCCTGGCTTGATTTTTTGTTTTAAGCTGTGTCTTTGTGTTCAAATACTGCCCCATTCTCCACAGAAATGCACAAATATCATAGGCAAATTACAAATTTAAACAATAATAGAAAAATCATTCAAAATGAAATTTTAAAATTTTAATGAAACAAATCCTTGAAATATGTTTAGTCCATCAAAATTTGTAACTAATCTGAAAACCACACACATTAAGGAATAACATTCATTTCGATACAGAAAAAAAATCATGTTTTTATCATTTCTAAGTCTCGTTCAGCTATGTAGGAACAAAATACAGCTCCACAAAGTTGTTTTGCTCTTTTATGGATTCATATTCTTTTTCTAAAGTAAGTTAGTGAAAGTCATCTGCAAAGACAAAATATTTCCAACAGGATTTCATGATTTTAATAATTGAACATCTTATTTTAAATTCAACTTTGACAGAAAATGTAAAAGATAAAGATTTTTTCAATGCACTTACACAATGTGAAACTTGCTTTGAGGCCAGTGCTGGTGGGGCAATGAGTGAAGCCACTGCTTTAAACATTCACTGTCATTACTCTAGTGCCAGCTTTGAGTCCCTGATGCTCTGCTTCCGATCTAGCGCCATGCTAACGCACGCAGGAAGTAGCAGATGAAGGACCAAGTATTTGTGTTTCATTCCTCTCTGTTGGAAACCCAGATGGTGTACCTGGTTCCTGGCCTCAACCTGGCCCAGCCATGGCTCTTGTGGCCGTCTAAGGAGTAATTCAGTAGATGGAGGATCTCCCCTTCTGGTTCTATTTCTCTCTCCCATTTTCTGCACCTCCATTTTTCAAATAAATAGATCTACAAAATGTATGTCTTACAAAATGATATCCATGTTTTAAAGACAAAATTAGTAGAAGATGTTTACTGATTTACAAGAATGAAATGCATGAATGAAAGTAGTGCCACACACACACACACACATACACACACACACAACGACTTTTGTCCTTATTAAGAAATTGTCTTTACCAATTGGGAAAATAAATATCTCTTCCTGGTACTAGGCTTAAAAAGGAATTTCAAGATTGAGCTTCTAGCCAGTCAAAACATTTATGTACCATACAGGAACACCTGAGTTCTACTCCCAGGTCCAGCTCACTTTCAGCTTCCTGTTAATGCCAATTCTAAGAAACGGCAGCTTCAAGTAATTTGCCCCTGACAATTTACGTGAGAGACTTGGGACACATTCCTGACTCCCAACTTTGGCTAAATGTTAAGGGAGTAAACCAGGAGATGGGACAATTTCTCTCTTTCTCTTGCTCTCTCCAAAAAAAAAAAAAATGCTTAAATTAAAGAATAGCAAAGAGAATTACCCCGAGCAAATCATTTAAACAGGTGAGGGAAATTGTGTGATACGGAGCAGAAATGCAAGAATTCAGCATTGATTTTGTAAGGTAGCTTTCCATAATGAAGAAGATGAAGATGAACTGCTTAGGGCTCACCAGAGAATTCCTGAATTGTGTTCCTTTTGTTTTTATCTTCACCAAGATTTTACTATTGTTTTCTTTGTTTCTGCTTCTATTGTCACAACACTAATGTTAATATCCCCTGGGCCTTGGCTTTATATATATATATATATATATATATATGTATATATATATAAAAATATATATATATTTTAAATTGGAAAGGCAGATATACGGAGAGGAGAGACAGAGAGGAAGATCTTCCCTCCGATGATTCACTCCCCAAGTGAGCGCAATGGCCGATGCTATGCCGGTCCGAAGCCAGGAGCCTCTTCCGGGTCTCCCACGCGGGTGCAGGGTCCCAAAGCCTTGGGCCGCCCTCGACTGCTTTCCCGGGCCACAGGCAGGGAGCTGGAAGGGAAGCGGGGCTGCCGGGGGATAGAACCGGCGCCCATATGGGATCCTGGGCGTGCAAGGCAAGGACCTTAACCACTGCGCCACCGCGCCGGGCCCTTGGCTTTTTAATTAAAAAAAAAAAAAAATTGATTAAACGCTAGAACCAACCTGAAAATTACTTCCAATCTCAATCTAAATCTTTCATTACCTTTTAAGTTCAAATATGTCCGGTTGAGTTTTGTTTAATTGCATGCCCTGGAGTGTATTAGATTCAGCCAGAGGCTTGTTGCCTGTTAGTTAAGCCTGACAGTGTTGGGAGGAAAAATCCCTGGCACAGTGATCTTACCAGAGAGGTTGGACTTCCCCCCAGAGCCCTGCTCAAGCCTTGTGATGTTTATCTATCATCAGGGACTAACTTCCCAAGATCCATTCATCTCCAATCATGCCAGGCATCCCACCCAGCTTCTTCATGGGACTTCTACGGACTTAGCCATTTCTGGCAGCATTTCTGAAAGAGGGACTCTGCTTAATAATAAATATTTAGACAAACTCAAGGTTGAAGGAAAGAGAAAGGAACATTAGAATTATTTGAGAAAGAGGCATCGTCTTTTGAAAGTGATGTCAACAGGCTTCACAACACAATCAAGTCAACATCACTGAAATTTAACTAATTACAAGGCCAACACTGGTGATCCAATGTAGGGATTACTGTGTCTGTAGCCACTTCAGGTACACATCTTAAAGTGTTTAGGCATGTGGTAAATTATGTAACCCTACAGATAATCAAGTGATAGGTACTGAGAGAGTCAGTTGATTACTTTTCACTTTCTTAACTGTTGGTTTCAAAGAACCGAGAAGCCTAGGCAAGCTGAGTCATACACAATCAAAACTCAGAAGTTACGAGAAACATCATTGGTTGAGAATTACTGGGGAAATATTTCTATCAATATCAATTCAATAAGTTTTGATGAGCTAATCCAAGAAACAACATGCTGTGGAAATGACATCCCTGCATTGTCAACACAGTCATGCAACCCTTTGCAGTCAATTTGGGTCTGAAAAAACCTGAGCAAAATGAAATAGAAATGTAACACCACTCACACTCATTATCAAGTTTGATAGAATTGCTGCAAAAATTTTATTCAGATGCATCAAACACTTAGATTTTGCTTGAATGTTATGTAATTTAAATTTCAACTTTCTAAAGTTTTTAAAATCTTGTTCTTTGAGGCTGAATTTGTAGCTGTATTTTTCATTAAATTCTCTTTAAATTATCCCACCTATAACAATCTCTCTCTCTCTCTCTCAATATTATACTCTAGAAATTACACACACACTCTCATTCAGGTTCCATTTTAATTATTTTTTAACTACTTTCCCTTCTAAGTAAGACTTTAGGGTTAATTCTCTTTTTTTCACCAATGAACAGCCTGGGCAAAGCTTTCAGAATGTATTTCTGGCAAAATTTTCATAGTTCTTTTTTATTATTTATTTAAAAGTCAAGATTAATAGAGAGAGAGAGAGAGAGAAACAGGAGAGAATTTTTCCATCTAGTAGTTCACTTTGCAGACGCCTGTGTTGCCAGAGCTAGATCAGTCTGAAGCCAGGAGTTAGGAGCTTTGTCAAGGTCTCTGAAATAGGTGTAAGGGGTTGAAGAAGTCAGTCCTTATTTTGCCTCTTTTCACAAGTCAGTCGCAGGGAGCTGGTTCAGGACAGGAATAATGCGCTAAAGAGATTCCAGCTTTCTCTGCTCTGGGCCCCAGTAATTCCTTTTTTGCATCTTTGCTTTAACTCAAAGTAGGTACTACTCATATATACTTCTAAGTAGATAGAAATGATGCTAAGACCATCTTAATAAAGTGATGTTAATTCTTACATATCAAAAGTTGCAATGAGATTTCAAACAATCTATTGCCAGCTTAAAGCAGCTTTGGTTCCAAGTTTTCAAGTGAGAATTTCATGTTTGGTAATGATATTTCTTTTGTTTTCCTTTGCTGAAGAAATAACAGGAAACACAGCTTGATTTCCAGATTTGCCTTTGAAACTCTGGGATTCAGTGTGTGTGACCTTTGGTTAGTCGGCGTGCATCAGTCACCTACGGGTAAGGCGAGTGTTCTGTGGGAGAGCTGAGCTAATGGAGTGTGACTTTGGGATCCAAAGCAGGCTGCTGAGAAGAGGATTTGGAATCGGTTAAGCTGCAGGTGCAGGGTAGTATCTACAGCTCCTCGGTGTCTTTTTCCCCCTTCAGAAACCCTTAGAAATATTTCCAGGGGGTGCAAAATCCAGTCAATCTAAATCATAAAAGACAGAATGACTGAAAAGATGAGGGCAGGGTGGTAGTAATGATGAACCACACCTCAGTCTGGCAAAATAATTTCTCTGCTTTCCCAATCTGAGAAATATTCATGGGAAACCTAAAGCAAATGTTCACAGGCAAGTTTGTTTTTTTTTTTTTTTTTTTTTTGGACAGGGATCCCAGGAAACCATGGCAAGGATGGGGAAGAATGAGATGGGAATGGAGGAAGGCTAACACACAAGGCCTTGCAAAGATTTAGCCATGTAATTGAGAGTGGCTCTTAGGAATATTAACATACTGGTCCTTCCAGTCAG